>NC_069685.1:6847500-7472500 GCF_023699985.2 Odocoileus virginianus | reverse complement strand
TATTAACTCTGTATGTGTATCATGGGCCCTGTTAGCACTCTAGAGGCAAACTGATCAAGCTAGGGATCTCTTTCAGAATGATATTTCTTAATGCAAAAAGATAAAATACACAGATTTACAAGAGAAACCAATGACACTGAGACGTGGCTGTCAAAACAGCTGTGAAAAACAAATATGTAATATAATACTATGTGTTTTTTATTAGTGTGTTAAGTTCAAAAATACATTAAAATATAAACAAATTTTAAAAATTTATCTGTAAAGACTTGTCAGTGGGAAGTCTGTTGTTGCTAGATTGAACAAGAACATTAATCTTTGGAGAGGTCTTTGAAAAAGCTATAGACATGTCTTGTTGGATAAACAACTTATGTCAATTTTTTGTTATTGTTACAGACATTGAGACTGCTGATTTGTAAATGTAAATCCTTGTAAATGATTTAAAGCTTTTAAAGCTACTTTACAAGACAAGAATAGTTTCTGTAGAGGAACAACTGAACTCTCCAAGGTTTTTTGAATTAAACTCCAACTGGAGTCTTTTTTTTTTTTTATCCTAAGACTAATGAATTCCCCTTTGACTAGCTCATCATCTTAATATACTTCATAGCAAAAAGAAAAAAGAGTAAGAGTTCATGGTTCAATTTTGATGTCATCAATAGAGAATAACTAGTAGAACTTTCTGAACTGTTTCCAGATGTTTGCAAATCTGTCTTTTCAAAGAAATTGAAAGAGATTTTTGCATCTCATCGTCCTGAGGTAAAGCATCCGCTACAGCACTGACAGCAAGATTTCCAAGAGCATCCATTTCGGCGACAGTAGAATTTATGCTCTCTGTTCAGAAGGCCCCGCTGCCTTACAGAGAGTGGAGAATTCTTATTTAAACGCTCTAGTGCTGCACACATTTAAGAACTAGTTCCTCATATTGATCAGCAAACAATTGTAGGTGGTTCATCTTGTAAAGCAAGCATAGTTGTCTGGGATTCCGTTCCAGGACTACATTATTTGTGTGATGAAAGTATAGAGTTGACCAATAGCTGGCCAGCAACACTGCACAGTATCTCTAAACATGAAGATTGTGGTCCATGTGATCTTTCTAATTCGGAAAAACCAATGAATATGGGTGATATTTTGCAAATCTGCAATAGCTATAGACATGAAAATATCTGTAGATGTTCTTGATAATGAAGTCACAGGAGAAATAACACCACCCTGGTTTGTCATCTACATTCATAATTGAAGGGTAATTAAAATTAGATATATTAAGGGCATATATTTTTCCTCTCCAAGTTCAGTTCACTTCAGTCACTCAGCCATGTCCGACTCTCTGCGACCCCATGAACCACACAGCACGCCAGGCCTCCCTGTCCATCACCAACTCCCAGAGTCCACCCAAACCCATGTCCATTCAGTCGGTGATGCCATCCAACCATCTCATCCTCTGTTGTCTCCTTCTCCTCCTGCCCTCAATCTTTCCCAGCATCAGGGTCTTTTCAAATGAGTCAGCTCTTCGCATCAGGTGGCCAAAGTACCGGAGTTTCAGCTTCAACATCAGTCCTTCCAATGAACACCCAGGACTGATCTCCTTTAGGATGGACTGGTTGAATCTCCTTGCAGTCCAAGGGACTCTCAAGAGTCTTCTCCAACACCACAGTTCAAAAGCATCAATTCTTCGGCACTCAGCTTTCTTTATAGTCCAATGTTCACATCCACACATGACCACTGGAAAAACCATAGCCTTGACTAGATGGACCTTTGTTGGCAAAGTAATGTCTCTGCTTTTTACTATGCTGTCTAGGTTGGTCATAACTTTCCTTTCAAGGTGTAAGCATCTTTTAATTTCATGGCTGCAATCACCATCTGCAGTGATTTTGGAGCCCAGAAAAATAAAGTCAGCCACTGTTTCCACTGTTTCCCTGTCTATCTGCCATGAAGTGATGGGACCAAATGCCATGATCTTAGTTTTCTGAATGTTGAGCTTTAAGCCAACTGCCTCACTCTCCTTTCACTTTCATCAAGAGGCTCTTTAGTTCTTCTTCACTTTCTGCCATAAGGGCGGTGTCATCTGCGTATCTGAGGTTATTGATATTTCTCCCAGCAATCTTGATTCCAGCTTGTGCTTCCTCCAGCCCAGCATTTCTCATGATGTACTCTGCATATAAGTTAAATAAGCAGGGTGACAATATACAGCCTTGACAGTTGCATCATGACCTGCATACAGGTTTCTCAAGAGGCAGGTCAGGTGGTCTGTTATTCCCATCTCTTTCAGAATTTTCCACAGTTTATTGTGATCCACACAGTCAAAGGCTTTGGCATAGTCAATAAAGCAGAAATAGATGTTTTTCTGGAACTCTCTTGCTTTTTCAATGATCCAGTGGATGTTGGCAATTTGATCTCTGGTTCCTCTGCCTTTTCTAAAACTAGCTTGAACATCTGGAAGTTCACGGTTCATATATTGCTGAAGCCTGGCTTGGAGAATTTTAAGCGTTACTTTACTAGTGTGTGAGATGAGCGCAATTGTGCAGTAGTTTGAGCATTCTTTGGGATTGGAATGAAAACTGACCTTTCCCAGTCTTGCGGCCACTGCTGAGTTTTCCATATTTGCTGGCATATCGAGTGCAGCACTTTCACAGTGTCATCTGTCAGGATGTGAAATAGCTCAACTGGAATTCCATCACCTCCACTAGCTTTGTTCATAGTGATGCTTCCTAAGGCCCACTTGACTTCACATTCCAGGATATCTGGCTCTAGGTGAGTGATCACACCATCGTGGTTGTCTGGGTCATGAAGATCTTTTTTGTACAGTTCTTCTGTGTATTCTTGCCACCTCTTCCTAACATCCAAGTTCATAGGCTCCCTCAAATTCTGATTTCAATCCACAGAACTCCTGTCCTAAAAGTAAACCTGAGATTTCCAGTTTACTTCTGAAATTCCAAAGGAAAAATGGCAAATGTAAACCTCCAAGGTTCAGTTCAGTTCAGTTCAGTTGCTCAGTCATGTCCAACTCTTTGCGACCCCATGGACTATAGCATGCCAGGCCTCCCTGTTCATCACCAACTCCCAGAGCTTACTTAAACTCATGTCCATTGAGTTTGTGATGCCATCCAACCATCTCACCCTCTGTCATCCCCTTCTCCTCCCACCTTCAATCATTCCCAACATCAGAGTCTTTTCTAAGGAGTCAGTTTTTTTCATCAGGTGGCCAAAGTATTGACGTTTCAGCTTCAACATCAGTCCTTCCAATGAACACCCAGGACTGATCTCCTTTAGGATGGACTGGTTGGATCTCCTTGCAGTCCAAGGGACTCTCAAGAGTCTTCTCCAACAACACAGTTCAGTAGCATCAATTCTTCGGCACTCGGTTTTCTTTATAGTCCAACTCTCACATCTGTACACGACTACTAGAAAAACCATAGCTTTGACTAGATGGACCTTCGTTGGCAAAGTCATGTCTCTGCTTTTTAATATGCTGTCTAGGTTGATCATAGCTTTTCTTCTCAGGAGCAAGTGTCTTTTAATTTCATGACTGCAGTCACCATCTGCAGTGATTTTGGAGCCCCAAAATCACCCCTCACTCCAAAATGAGGGGTACTAGGGAAATGAACACATTTTCAATAGGTTTCCCATATTTTTCTACATTTGCTTCTTTTTGTCCCCCTTCTCTACAAGAATGGTGTTTAAAAAAATTAATGCAAAAAAAAAAAATTAATGCCCACTTAATCCCCAGTACCCCTTCATTTTGGAGCCCCCAAAAATGAAGTCTGTCACTGTTTCCATTGCTTCCCCATCTATTTGCCATGAAGTGATGGGACCAGATGCCATGATCTTAGTTTTCTGAATGTTGAGTTTTAAGCCAACTTTTTCACTTTCCTCATAAAATCTCATTGTTCAAAACACCTTTGGTGGGGGAGCTTGGGGAAGTATATTAATAATTACACCAGAACAAAAGTCTCCAAACAAGATTGTCCTGTTGTTGTTCAGTTGCTAAGTCATGTCAACTCTTTGCAACCTCGTGGACCACAGCCCACCAGGCTTCCCTGTCCTTCAGTATCTCCCAGAATTTGCTCAAATTCATGTGCATTGAGTCAGTGATGCCATCCAACCATCTCATCCTCTGTCACCACCTGCTCCTCCTGCCCTCAATCTTTCCCAGTATCAGTGTCTTTTCCAGTGAGTCGGCTCTTTGCATCAAATGGCCAAAGTATTGGAGCATCAGGCAAACCAAGATATTTGGCTATGCTACCCAAAGTAGAAAGGAGATTAGCATGGAAAATATATATTGCAGAAATAAAAAGTGGCTTTATTTTTACAGAGATTCAATTCTCTCCCTTTACAAAGAATCACAGAATCTGAGAGAATTAGTGATTTCAATCCATTAATAGATTAAACTTTTTGCTTATATCTTACCAGATATAATAAGCCATAGCCATCAATAATATAATTTACTTGTGTACGTGAAGATGATCTAAACAAAGTTTTTTGACACAATGCAAAATTTGCCTTAGTCTCACACCCACTTTCTACTAAAAATTTATCCTAGTTTGGGAAAATTATCTTAACATGCAAGTCTAAATTATTATTTAAAAGTATTTAAAAGATGATATTTTTAGTCAATTACTGTGTCATTGCCTGCTGTAATCCATGAGCTTATGATACTTTATAGGCTTCCCTGGTGACTCAGATGATAAAGAATCTGCCTGCAATGCAGCAGACCTGGGTTTGATCCCTGGGTTGGAAAGATCCCCTGGAGAAGAGAATGGCAACACTCACCAGTACCTTGCCTGGAGAATTCCAAGGACAGAGGGGCGGTGGGCTCCAGTCCATGGGGTCACAAAGAGTCTGACATGACTTAGTGACTAACACTCTCTTTCACTATGGTACTTTATGAGCTCCTTGTATGATACCAGAAAAAGAGAATAGGCATCAACATGGTTGACCATTTGCCTGTCACTTGGTACTCAAGGGCTTGAGTGAGCAAGGTTCTTGGAGACTCTGAACTTGACGTTTTCCCTGCAAGCTCGCCAGGCTGTAGAGTCCGAGTGCCCTGGAGACACAGATGCGGGGGAGAGTTTCAATCTCTGCACATCTTCCCAAGAGTCAAAGGAAGACATGTTTCAGAGAAAAAATCTCAGAAGTGGGAGTCACAGGTTTTTCTTTGTAGGGGCACAAAATTGAATGAAGGAGAGAAGCTGGGAATGAACATGAGAAAGCATTCCTTTGTGGAGGTCTACATGTACCAGGTATTTAAGATATCACCTCATTTAGTGGTAAGCCTGTAAAAGTACCATTATTCCTGTTTTAAGGTTGAGGAATTTATTACCAGAAGAACTAATTAACTTTTTGGAGGTCACAAAGCTAGGAAGTGCCAGAGTTAAGTTTTGAATCTTAAACTTGATCTTTCAGTTCAGAGCACTCTCTGCTCCCCACTGATAGCTCAGCTCAGTTTGAGAGATCAAGGACGCCGCCATAACTGTGATCCCTTCTCGCCCCTGGAATGTTATGTCCACCTTCTTCTGAATCCAAGATCTAAGGTTGGTAGGGAGAGAGGTAGGAAGGCCTGAGTCCCTGGGAGAAGAAATTCAGGTCCTTTGGGGGTATGGGTCAGGAAGCTGTTTCTTAGAAGAATAAAGCTGATATTGAGGTTAAGTCTCTTCTGTTACAAATGTTGGACTGTAAGAACAAGAAGTTTTTTCCAAATCTCAAGGAAGATTTTTCACAGCCCAGTACAATTGTCACTATCACACAACACACTCACTGGGCTTTCAACCAAGTCAATTATGACTTGTATTCATCATAATGCCAATACAGATTCATTGCAACATGTGTGGAAAACATGGCTTGAAATATTGTTTCATCAATCTTTTCCCCTGTCTATTGTCCATCCCATAATTTTAACCCTGAGCTATGTAACTGGAGCTGTTTCTGATTAGCAAAATTAGCCTCCACTCCCCTTCATGCTAACATATAACGCACTTGAAGATAAGACTGATTGCCCTCTTGGAGTAAAGAGCTTTCAACAGAAATCACAGTTAATTGAAAAAGCTTCCCTCAAGATATAAAATACAAGGAAAACCCAGAAACACTAATGAAAAATTATCAGAAATTCAAAATTTTATCTTGAAAGACAGCTTAAATTTAAGAGCAACTGTATTCATAGTTGTATTCATCTACTATATTTTTCTGTCAAGATACTCCACAAATGTAAATAAGATCATGAAATTAAAAAAAATGAAGATGAGACTTCATTCTTTCATTCATTCAATGATTTTTTTTTTTTTTTAGCACCAACAATTTTTCACACATCAACAATGTGTTAGGCATTGAAAATACACAAGTGAGCAAAACAGACATAGTACCTGCCCTCATGGACTAGTAAGAAATACAAAACTGTTTTAAAGTACTCAGAGGTTTAAAGAATCCTCAGTTCTCTGGCAGTCGAAGACTACGCAGACAGAGTCAGGGTGTGCAAAAAGAACAAGAAATTTTAAGTCAAAAGACTCACGTTCTTGCCTCAATTCTACCACTATCTCCTAGAACACATTACTTAAAACTCTTTGATAGAAATAATAGAAACCAGCTCATATCATTTTAGGCAAAAACCAGTTTATTATAAACATATGTAGCATGAGTAATATTTCTGAACATGTAAATATTACCAGTTTTTCTCAAAACTTCTATTTCCTCTCTACCCACTCCCAAGTTTCCAAGTTTCTGTGATGAGTAATAAAGATAAGGGGAGGAAAGAACAGGAGGGGGAGGAAGGGAGTGAGAACAATGAGACATAAATCCACACATGCTGAAATGTTACAGAGTTTTTTGTTTGTTATGCGAGTAGTTTCAAAATAGGCCTGAGGAGCCAGGAATCAGGCATAAGTGGTTTTTTAAAAAGATGTTCTTATAAAAAACATTGTGAATTGTCCACAAGAGACCCAAGACAAGATTGGAATTCAAGTTATTTTTTTGCATTCTGTTTCATGATTCTTGCCAACACTGGATCAAGCAGGAGTCCTGTTTCCACCAGAGTTCTGTTCCATGAGTTCTCTACTTCGCTCAAGCATTGATAAGTGTCTTCTGTAGTCTATTCAGGTTCTGCTCCAAGCTCTCTATCTTAGATGCAAGTCTATCTCGGGGACCTGAGGCAGATGAACAGCCTGAATCAGAACCCACAAAAGTTCTCCTGCCTCACTTCACCCCTCTCCCCTTTCCCTAACCCTCCTCTTCCTGCTTCACCATTTATGATAGAAGAACCGCATCCCAGATCCCCGAGAGACAAACAGCTCGATTTTTGGTCACCCTTCCAAACCGTCCTAGAAGGATATCTGACTGGGCCAGTTTGAGTCAGATATCCACTCCTGATGCAAACACTACAGGAAGGCCTTTTACTTCCGTGAGCCTTCCAATCTCTAGAACAAATTGTTGGTTTTGTCCCCTCTGTGTTTTTATTTACTTGGCTATAAGATGAAAATAATTTTAATCCTCCAGTTTTAGCACAGATTGCTGTATTTTTTTTAAATTTAAACCTTTTATTTTCAAAGACTTTTTAAAAAATGTGGACCATTTTAAAAGTCTTATTGAATTTGTTACAATATTGCTTCTGTTGTTTTATGTTCTGGTTTTTTGGCCATGAGGCATGTGGAATCTTAGCTCCCCAACGAGGGATTGAGCCTGCATCCCCTGCATTGGAAGGCAAGTTTTAAACACTAGACTGCCAGGAAGTCCCACTGATTACTGTGATTTTTAAATGAGCAAGTATAGATTAAAGTGACCTAGTAACTGTAAAGCTCTCTTTAAACAGAACTTTAAAGTTATTATTTATGTTAAAATATTTGAAAGCAGTGTGGATAATCACAAGTAATACTGTACTGATGCCAGTTCTGCACCTATTCTCAGGCAATCCTTTTGACTTAAGAGTAAATGTATCTGCTTCCATGTTCAGATGGCAGGATTCCCACTCAATGTGTGTACATGCATATTCAGTCACTCAGTCATGTCCAATTCTTTGCAACCCCGTGGACTGTAGCTCGCCAGGCTCCTCTGTCCATGGAATTCTCCAGGCAAGAATACTGGAGTGGGTTGCCATTTCCTTCTCCAGGGGATCTTACCCACCCAGGGATCAAACCAGCAGTATTGATTCCTCTTTTGGGATCACAGCCCACTCAGAGGCAGTGGTAGGAGCTAGGGAACCTCTTCCACAAAAAACACTCCCACATTCCTAAATGCAACATTTCATGTATGATTTCAAGGGCTCCATAAACCCACTAAAGCCCTATCCCTAGCTAAAGATGCAGGGAGCACCCTCAGAGGCTTAGTAACCTGCTTCTCCCCTCTCCACTGACACAAAACGGAAAAGTCACCTTCAATAGACTTCACTGTCACAGCTGAATAAGAGCAGGATTTCATCAGAGGGAGAGAGGGGAAAAAAAAACTACATCCTCTCAAAAGGTTACAAACTCCACTTTTATCTCTCCAAAGACCATTTCCTTTTCAATTTATCAAACAGTAAGCATTCCCCCTTATGTCATTACGGAATGAGAATTAATGTATTACTATTTCTGTCCTGTTTATTTTCTTTAGTAGAAAATTTTAATTCTTGAGGTTATCATGAATTTAAATATTATCAGGTTCTACTATAAGACAACAAAATTCTGAAAAGAAATCTTGTATAACATTTATAATCAGATATATGCAGGCAAATGAGAGGTCAACATGTCCACTCAATTTGCATTTAAATATGATGAATTTCTAGTCACTTTTGGCCTCACTATGTCTGGACAGTAGTCTAATTAAACTCAAAACTTGATTATTTATTCTACTAATTGTTTGACCCACTAATAAGGTAAGTGGCTAAATCTGATGAGCATAAACATGCAACCTAGATAATCCACTTTTTATAAGTAGATATTCAGCTTGAGGTATGTGGAAATTATCACATCTACCAACAGAAAGCTGAAGATATTTCAATAGATAAGGACGAACTGTCAAGTCATATTTTCTGTTGATCATCATACACAATCTAATATACTAAATCAGGTGGACATTTACCTAAGTCACGTGGAACTCTCACCAGCATCTAGAGTCTCCCAATGAAGATGAAAATTGGGGTGACTCCTGAAGTGAATTAACCTGGATAAAGCTTTTGAGCTCCTTAAGTGCCCTACTGCACTCCTTTGCTAAATTGTACCCAAGTTTGCTTTCATTAAACCTGAATTAAAAACCTAGTTATGGCATTCACCAGCTACCTGACCTTGAACAAGTGACTTGGCTTCTCTGCACCAAAATTTTCATAGCCATAGAGTGGGGATGACTTGAAGGGTTATTGTGAAGACAAGATAAGAAAATGTGTGTACCCCACACAATGCGTGACACATAGTAACTATGAAATAAATGATAAATTGTTAATGCTAGCAAGTTTACAAAAATAGTGGTTGAATTTGCCAATTGTCCTTCCATGCAATAGACATTACCCACATTCCAAAGACATGTATGGGTAAATCTAGTCTTATAAAATTAAAAAATTAATATTCCAATTAAAAAGCAGGAACAATGCTGAAAAAAAGTTATTTTTTATTTGACATTCACATTGTCCCAGCTTATCTTAGCAATAGGTTTTATGACCCAGAAGCTGATTTTATCATTCAAATGTATCTTCTTTGATTTTTTTCTATATATTTTACTCATTTATTATAGTTTTAAGTAATTTATCTTTCTGTACATAACCCAAATAGACTTAAAAATCCATATTCAAATTACCATGGTATGTGTCACTTGCCTGTAAACTTTTTAAGTGGACACTAAATACTTGTTTATTATAAAACTTAAGAAACTAAACATACTAGATATTTGCTGGCATTTTTAACTATTACTTTGGTCTACCTGGCATCTGAGCCCCCATGTGACTTTTTGTGGGAAGCACCACTCACTCCAGAAGTCTGAAAAGGCCAGATTGCTTCTTTCCCAGCCTCCCTTGCAGCTAGGAGATAAGCCCATAAGTTAGGTCAACCCACTACCCCGTCACGATTTTGAATAGGCATGCCTGACATAAGGAGGGAGGGGAGGGGAGCAGAGAATCTATTTGGCTAAATCTGTTCAGCCTCCAGGAGTGGCGAGGGCAGGGGGACATGCAGCCCTTGACAGCAAGGGCTCCGGCGGCCCCGGCAGACTGATCCCATGACACGACGGTACCTGTGGTCTCAGGTGCTGCCCCCCTCACTCTGCCTATCGTCCAAGTCTGACTTCCCACCCAGCCACAGCACACACAGACACTGATTGCCTTCCTGCATTTGCTTTTCTACGTCCTACTCTAGGGGACCTTCCTGACCCAGGGATTGGACCCAGTTCTCCTGCTTTGCAGGTGGATTCTTTACCACTGAGACACCCGGGAAGCCCCTGAATCTCCTTTTCTGCTTAAATCATCCATTTCTATTGCTCAGAACCAAGAACACTGACTGATATACTAAATCTAAATCCAGAAACAAAAACTCAAATGGCTTTTCACAAGAGGTATCCTGAATACCTCTGGAACTTTTTCCGAAGAATACATCAGAGTATCTAATAACTACTCAGTGAATCATTTGACTTAAAAACAAGCAAACAAACAGCTGTTGACCTCATGTCTATCTCCAACCCACTACCATTTCTCTTCAATTCTGTGTTATTTATGAACAGATTTGGTTAACACAAGAGGGGGAAAGATACTGATTTAGACATGCAAGTATTTCTTCTCTCACGTTAAAGATGTGCAAAAGTAGACAATCCACGGAGTCATCAGAGACCAGATTCTATCACTTTTCCCACCACACTGGATTTGGATGTCACACTCTCAATTACTCGGAGACAGCAACGGCACCCCACTCCAGTACTCTTGCCTGGAAAATCCCATGGACGGAGGAGCTTGGTAGGCTGCAGTTCATGGGGTCGCTAAGAGTCGGACACGACTAGACAACTTCACTTTCACTTTTCACTTTCATGCATTGGAGAAGGAAATGGCAACCCACTCCAGTGTTCTTGCCTGGAGAATCCCAGGGACGGGGGAGCCTGGTGGGCTGCCATCTATGGGGTCACACAGAGTCGGACACGACTGAAGCGATTTAGCAGCAGCAGCAGCTCTCAATTACTTCAGGGCTCAGGATGGCTGCTCTTGAGGTATAAGTGATCACATCCCACATTCCAGGCAGCAGGAAAAAGGCAAAGTGGTTCTCCTCCCAGGTGACTGCTTCCTTTTTTTATTATAATTTTTAAAATTTATTTTTAATTGGAAGATGACTGTTTTACAATGTTGTGTTGGCTTCTGCTATACAACAATATGAGTCAGCTGAATTTCTTCCTTTTAAGAAGCTTGCTTAGAAATGCTGTGTCAAGAACCTAGTCCTGGGACCATACTTCCATCCACAGCTACAGAGGAGGCTGGAAAATGAAGTCTTTATTCCAGGTAGCAAAGATGAAGTAAAGAGGTGCTGCCTCTAAAGTAAAAGGGGAAGATGAGTGTGAAGGAGGCAGATGGTGTCTCGGCCACACCTTGACAGCAAGACTTGTACCCCAAGTAAAAGTAGTTTATAGTCATGCTCCTGCCACTGTCTGACCCTCAAGAGGCTCCCTCCTCCACCACCCTGAAACCATTCTTGTCAAAGTCACCAGCTTCCAAATTGCCACAGCTCATGAAATGTTCCCATCTTTCCATCTTTAACTTCTGAACAGCATGCGGCACCATGCCCCACTTTCTCCTCTTGGTCTCCACCACCTGTTCACTTTTCCTGGTGTCCCTGCTCCTTCATCGGCTAGCTCTCGACATCCTTTGCTGGCTCCTTCCCCCTGCCCTCCTCGTTGACAGCACACCCCTCCAGGGCAGTGTATACAATCCCAAGCTTTAAATACTGTGTCTATTCTGATGGCCGCTGAAACGATACCCCTGCCCTGATCTCCCCTCCAAGTCCCATAGTTATTTTGATCAGTATCTACTCCACATCCACACGATGCACAGCGTTTTTGGCATGTCCAGCATGGCACTCCTATTTCCAAAACAAATAGTGACTGCTCCTCAGATTCTGTAAATGAATAACCATCTACATGCTGGGCTGTGCTTAGTCACTCAGCTGTGTCCAACTCATTGTGACCCCAGGGACTGCAGCCCACCAGGCTCCTCTGTCCATGGGGATTCTCCAGGCAGGAGTACTGGAGTATTCCATTCCATACATGGAGTATGCCATGCCCTCCTCCAGGGGATCTTCCCCACCCAGGAATCGAACCCAGGTCTCCTGCATTGCAGGCAGATTCTTTACCATCTGAGCCACCAGGGAAGCCCCAGTCATCTACATGGAATTGCTCAAACCCAAATACCACTCACTAGTCCCTGATTCTGGGCCTTCTTTTACACCCACACATTCGGTTCATTAATAGAGGGTTGCTAGCACCACTTCTAAGACAAGTTCTAAACCTGCCCACTTCTCTCCAGCGCCCTTCCTGCCCCCACAGTGCAAAGTTCAGAATATTTCTCATGCGGACTGCAGAACTAGATACCTAACTGACTTACCTGCTTTCATACTCCCTCATCCCACTGTTTAAAACATAAGACAACTGAAAAACCCTTTAATAGCTTCCACTTTTGCTAAGAATCAAATCAGACGGCCCATGGGGCTCTTGGCGGTGTGGGCCCTGCCTGCCCGTGCGTCCTCAGCTCATCCTTCCCTCTCCCTCTCCAGCAACGCTTTGCCGCCCTCTCTCCTTTCCACACATCAGGTTCATTTTCGTTTCAGAGCTCCTGCATTTGCTGTTCCCTCTGTCTGGAGTATTGTTCCCTCTGAGATCGTCTGGTCGGGCCCATTAGCCATTCAGGTATTCAAACGCCACCAGCTCAGACATCCCTTACCTCCTCATCTAATACTGTGCTCCCCTCAGCCAGCTGGCCCGCTTTCACTCTATGTGCTTTTTTTAAAAAGTGGGATATAGCTGCTTTACACTGTTGTTAGTTTCTGCTGAACGTGAAGTAAATCAGCGGTGTGTATACATACGCGCCTTCCCCCCGAGCCTGCCTCCCACCCACACCCCTCTCCCCGCGCTAGGCCATCACAGAGCACCGAGCGGGGCTCCCTGGGCTTCACCTGCAGCTCCCCACTAGCCGGCTGTTTTACACATGGTGGTGTATACAGATCGGTCCTACTCTCCCACTTCGAGGGCGCACCTTTGAGAAAGTGACTTTTAAGCTGGTATTACAAGTAAGTAGTTCGTCCAAAGAAGAGGGTGGAGAGGAGCATCCCAAGCAGCAGGAGGAGCACCCCTGCAGGAGGACCAAGCTTAACCAAAGCCGGGTCAGGGTAGCGCCGAGTGGCAGAAGCGTGCAGGACCAGGTCTGGGTGTCAAGGCTGGAACCACATTGTATAGGGCTTTCTAGACTGTGGTAAGGGCTCTGATCATTCTAAGAGTAATGAGAAGCTGTTACTGAATCTTAAAATAGTTCAGGGAGTAGATGCAATGAGAATTAGGAAGCGAGGTAGCTTCACTGGCTTCTGGGTTAGAATTATCTGCCACATAGAAAGTGAAACAATCCCATCCCTTTTTTCTTTTGCTTTACATCATACTTCAAGCCAATTGGCATAAAATAGACAATGGCCCAAAGGTCTTAGTACTATCAGATCTGCAATCTAAGGGAAATAATATCAATGGACTGCTTTAGTTTGACCTCCCTCTATTGAGTTCAGATTGGAACCTGGTCTTTTGAGATTTGGATGTAATTATTTCAAGTCACCCAACGCACATGGTCCAGTCCCCTTCCAAGGTGCTTGCAGATTCTGAGGGGCTTCAGTTTGCCTGGTTACTGGGGCACAGGGAGTTATCCAGACACATGCTGTACTTTTCCTGCAGGATCCTAGACTCAGGCTTACCTCGCTTCCTTTCTTCCTTTTTTCCTGCCTTCCTCCCTCTCTTCTTCCCCACATCCTCTTCTCCTCTGCCTCCTCCTCTTTTTCTTTTTAAAAACTTTTTATTGACATATAGTTGATTTACAATGTTAATTCTTCCATAATTCAATGTTAATTTCTTCTATACAGCAAAATATATACATTCTTTTTAATACTCTTTTCCATATGGTTTATCACAGGATATTGAATATAATTCTCTGTACTATACAGCAGGGCCTTGTTGTTTATCCATTTTATATGTAATCTCTCTCCCTCCTCTTTTTCTGCTCATTTTCCTCTCTCTCTCTCTCTTTCTCACTTTTACTCTTCCAAAAGCCATGAGTTCATCCTGACACCTCCAGTTAATTTCAGCCCAACACGGCAGGGCTTCTTCTTGTTTCTCTCTTTCCCTCTTTGTTACTCCCTCTTCCTACCATGAAAAACTTGACCCCCGACATCCTCAATATACTGACCTATTGCTCATGCCAAGGATACACTGACAGTTGTTTCAGAAGTGCTAAACCATACCACTGAGAAAACACATATTCCATATTGTGTTGAATAAAGACACTGCAGTTCAGAATGCTTACGTGATTTGCTTGAGAGACTAGAAAGCAGCAGAGCCAAGACTGTCCTTCTGTTCTTCTGATGCCTTCTTCCATGTCCTTCCCACCATTCCTGCTTTTTTAAGACATGAAACAAAATAATGACTCTAAATATTTTATCTCTTCTTATAATTCAGCAGCCACACACTTTTCAAACAGTACTCAAGGTGTCAGAAACATCAGGAAGTATAGATGTTGCCAGTTTTGACTAGAGTTGTTTTTAGTTTTTTCTATACTTTTCATGAGGCAAACACTGAAACACAGAAGCAACTTTAAAAATAACACAATTTTTAATGCATATTTTTTGAAAAATTAGCCAATGAGATCAGTGAGTTAATTCTAATTAGATGGAAACAGATTTTTGTGAGTTTATTTTGATTCCTGTGAGTTTTTTCTACACCCTCCACCCACTCACACCCCAGAGAAGTGAGCTAAGCAGAAAGATGAAAATTACCCCCTTCCTTAGATGGGTGGGGTGTTTCTTTGCTAGAGAATCACAGGGCTAAGATTTTAACATTTGATGAAATAATGCTACTTTCAGCAACATGGATGGACCTAGAGATGACCCGACTAAGTGAAGTAAGTCAGAGAAAGACAAATATCATATGATATCACTTATATATGGAATCTAAAAAATGATACAAATGGACTTATTTACCAAACAGAAATAGACTCACAGAGGAAGGAAACAAACTTATGGAGCACTTACCTGGTGGCCCAGTGGTGAAGAATCCACCTTGCAATGCAGATGCAAGTTCAATCCCTGGTGGGGGAACTAAGATCCCACAAGCTGCGGAGCCACAGAGCCCTTGAGCCGCAACTCCTGAGCCCACACGTTTTGGAGCCTGCATCACAGCTAGAGAGTCCACGCACCATAAGGAAAGGTTCTGCATGATGCGAAGAAGATCCCGCGTGCTGCAGCTGAGACCCAAGGCAGCCAAATCAATAAATAAATATTCTTTATTTATTTATTTATTTATTAAAGAAAATAAACTCATGGCTACCGAAGGGGAGGGGGAGGAGGGATACATTACTAATAGGAGGTTGGGATTAGCAGATACAGACTACTATATAAAAAATAGTAGGTCCTACTAAGGACGTACTATGGCTTCCCTGGTAGCTCAGCTGGTAAAGAATCCACCTGCAATGCGGGAGTCCTGGATTCAATGCCTGGGTTGGGAAGATCCCCTGAAGAAGGGAAAGGTTACCCACTCCAGTATTCTGGCCTGGAGGATTCCATGGACTGTATAGTCCATGGGGTTGCAAAGAGTCAGACATGACTGAGCGACTTTCACTTCACTTCACTTCATGTATTCATAGCACAGAGAACTATATTCAACATCAAAGACTCTGATGCTGGGAAAGATTGAGGGCAGGAGGAGAAGGGGGATGACAGAGGATGAGATGGTAGGATGGCATCACCAACTCGATGGACATGAGTTTGAACTCTCTATCCAGGAGATAGTGAAGGACAGGAAAGCCTGGCGTGCTGCAGTCCATGGGTCGCAAAGAGTTAGACACAATTTAGTGACTGAACTGAATAACCTATAATGAAAAAGAATATGAAAGAGAAAAATATATATATGTATGTATAACTGAATCACTTTGTAATACAGCAGATTCTAACACAACATTGTAAATCAATTGTATGTCCATTAAAAAAAAGATTTGAGATTGTACATAAATATTTTTATATCATTTATATCATTTCAGGTTGCAACCACTGTGGGGCTGCAGGAAAGAATATTGATGGCAGAGTCATCACTAAAGCCTGATCACTAGTCAGGCTTAAGGTCTCAGAGTATAAATAAACTAACTGAAAATAGCAGGAGTTTTTGTTTTCCCTTGAGCAATAATACCTAGGTAAGAAGCATTGTAATTAGAACGTATACAATAATTACAGATGTGCTGAAAAAGCATGGGTGTTATGCTCCTTGAAATCTATTATTTCATGGTCTTTGAAGCAACCATTATGATACCAAGATGTTGAAACTGTAATTAGAAGATAAGTCGTACCAATACATTTCTGCAAAACAAAGTGAAAAATCTTACCCTTTTCTTCTTTGGGGGAAGGAATAAGAAGATTTTACCCAAAGTGTTAAACATTAAGAAGTGTTGGGAATAAATAGGAAAAGCAACTCTATCTATCTGTCTCGCTCTGTGGGTCCCTGGAGGGCACTTCTGCTGACTTTCTCTTCCTGGGACAGCCTAAGGCCACCTGGAAAAAGATGAAACAGAGTATGAGATTAAACAGGAGAAGTTAATGTGCTGCCACTGATTACTGCTTAGAAAGAAAGCCACTGTCTTTGAGGCCTTATTTGTAAAAGGGATTTTTAAGTGGACTCTCAAGGAATACAGTTTTTGTCCCCAAAACTTGTAGAAAAAAAAACAGAATACTATGGTCTGCTGTGAGTGGTGAGATGTAATGATGCTGGTGGAACATTATCCCATCCAAGGACACTGGGGCACACTTTGGGGCCTGAGTGTCAGCCCCTCACTGGCTCCATCGTATCTTTGTGTGGCACATGGCTACTGTCAATGAATAATGCACAAATCTGTCACACGAATCCCATACTCCACAGAGCAATGAGATTAGATTCGAGGAGTGATTCGAGAGTCAGGGGTGGGGGTAGAGAGAAAGCACAAATTACTGGGTCCATTTTTAAGTTGGAGAAATCAGGGGAGAACCTGTGTTTTGCGTACATAAATACAATCTTCACAACTGCCTGGTGACCATCAATTTCCCCATTTGGCACATAGGGAAATAAAACTTGCTGATATGGCTAGGCAAGTGTCATGCTTCTGTTGCTAGAATGGAATCCATTTACTTATTATACTCCAAATCCTTACTCCACATCACACTGGGAATAAAATTTGTGTCTGGCCAATGGCAATCAGGGCTTCACTGATAGTTCAGTTCATAAAGAATCCACCTGAAGTGCAGGAGACCCCGGCTCGATTCCTGGGTCGGGAAAACCCACTGGAGAAGGAATAGGCTACCCACTCCAGTATTCTTGGGTATCCACCTGCAATGTGGGAGACGTGGGTTGGATCCCTGGGTTGGGAAGATCCCCTGGAGAAGGGAAAGGCTACCCACTCCAGTATTCTGGTCTGGAGAATTCCATGAACTATATAGTCCATGAGTCCCCAAGAGTCAGACACGACTGAGCAACTTTCACTTTCAATGACAATCAGGTGGTCATCAGCAGATACAGAAATGCTCCTCTCATCAAGGAATGAAAACATTGCATCTTTTCCTAGGCTAGGCTGACAGAAGAACTGTATATCTGACTATTCATGCTCCACATGTGAGCAAAAATGAGTGTGTTAGGCCCAGGCTATGCATACCCCCACGTCTACCCCCTCCTCGCTGCATGAGGAGCCCCAGCCACTGCCTCTTATGTCCCTTCTCCCAGAGCTCTTCCAGAGGCTGCTTGAGGGAGAGTCAGGCTGGGACACAGTCTACATTAAGCCCATGATGGCAGACCTACTGCAGCCCTGGTACCCGTGGCCTCATCTGCCAAGATGCACAGAAGTTCTGCTTCTGGTAAAGTATCCCAGCTGTGTAATCTGCCTTCCCAGTGGGCCGTGTAATTCTGCTAGTATGTGTTAGACGAGGAAGTCAAACTGATTCATTCAAAGGAAATTTATGATAATGGTCTGCTTTTTTCATCTAGGCATTGTTTTAGAACCTGGGGCATCTATGGTGAACCAGTTCTCAAGAAGCTCATATTCTCTGGGGGAAAGTCAGGTTATCTGACTTGGGGCCGTGCTTTTCGTCTCTGCAGCACATTGCCAATTCCAATAACCCACCTAATGTTACATGTATTTCTTAAAAAAATTTTTTTTATTTTATACTGGATTATAGTTAATTTGCAACATTGTGTTAGTTTCAAGTGAACGGCAAAGTGATTCACCAAGAATACTGGAGCGGGTTGCCATGCCTTCCTCCAGGGGATCTTCCTGACTCAAGGATCGAACCTGCCTCTCTTATCTCCTACATTGGCAGGTGGGTTCTTTACCACTAGCGCCACCTGGGAAAAAACTAATTATATATATATATACATATCCGTATATAAGTTCTGTTTCGGATTCTTTTCCCCTCTAGGCTATTACAGAACATTGAGCACAGCTCCTGGCGCCGGACAGGAGCCCCTCGCGTGCTCCTGCGTGCGCAGGCCCTCAATCATGTCCGACTCTCTGTGAACCTATGAACTGTAGCCCACCTGGCTCTGCTGTCCGTGGGATTTCCCAGGCAAGAATACTGGAGTGGGTTGCCACTTCCTTCTCCAGGGGATCTTCCCAGCCCAGGGATTGAACCCACGTCTCCTGCCTCTAATGCACTAGCAGGTGGATTCTTTACCACTCTGCCACCTGGGAACTAGTTATACATGTGTGTGTTCATTGCTCAGTTGTGTCTGACTCTTTGCAACCCCACAGACTGTGGCCCGCCAGGCTTCTCTGTCTATGGGATTCTCCAAGCAAGAATACTGGAGTGGACTGTGATTCCCTTCTCCAGAGGAACTTCTCAACCCAGGGATCGAACCCTGGTCTCCTGCATCACAGGCAGGTTCTTTACCGTAAATTCTTGATCAACTTTTTCCCATTTAGGCTATTTCAGAACATTGAGCACAGCTCCTGGAGCCGGACAGTAGCTCCTCGCGTGCTCCTGTGTGCGCGGTCACTCCGTCGTGTCTGACTCTTTGAGATCCTACGAACTGTAGCCCACCTGGCTCTGCTGTCCATGGAATTTCCCAGGCAAGAATACTGGAGTGGGTTGCCACTTCCTTCTCCAGGGGATCTTCGCAGCCCAGGGGTGGAACCCACGTCTCCTGCCTCTAATGCACTGGCAGGTGGATTCTTTACCACTCTGCCACCTGGGAAGCCCACAATAGGTCCTTGTTGGTTATCTATTTTAAATACTATTGTGTGTATATTTCCATCCCAGACTCCCAATTTATCCCTCCCAGTCGCCTTTCCTCTTGGTAACCATATGTTTGTTTCCTGTGAGTCTCTTTCTGTTTTGTAAGTTCATTATTTTCATTTTTTTAAGATTCTGCTTATAAGCAATCTCATATATATGTCTTTGACTTACTTCTGTATCCTCTAACTCTCATTGCAATATTTTGTAAGATAGGAGAAAGGAAATACATAGGTATCAGTACATTAATAACAAAAACATCCCCAAATGCTGAAACTCCGAGTTCTACTATTATCCCTAAATAATATTGGAGGCTGTGTTGGGTGTGCTTCAGTGCAGGAAACAGAAACCACTTTTCATACTTCAAACAAAAAAGGATCTAACATGTGAAATTAGGGGCTGATAAAATGCTTGGAAGAGTTTGGTCTCTAGAAACCAATCACAGAACCATTCCTTAGAACTGACTCCCTGGAAGCTGTTTCTCTGAGACTACCATTTGAACAATTGAGTTCAAGAACATACAGTCATGACTGTAGTGATGAAATTAGGAAGTGGAGATGAAGAAGCTGAACGTGACATTCAGCTTCCTCTCCACAGCAACTCCTCTAAATACACAGAAGGCTAGATAATGAAATTGGTAACATCACTAGCAGAAAACTTCACATCCCATGACCTCGTTTGCCAACAGAATAAGGCAAAGTCAAGAAAGTGGCCTCTCCTTCACTTCTGCCTCGCAAATCGCATGCAAGTTGGAGGAAACTACCATAGGAAATGAAATTTTTGGCATTCCAAACCCTACAACAGAGAAAAACATACTAGAAGAATGATCAAATAAAAATTGAATTAGCCAGTCCACCATGCCCACCACACAGAAGGAAGGAATGAGTTTCCCATGTTGAATGATCACTGTGGAATTACCAGGTGAGTCACATCTCCAACCCAGTGCCTAGTCCAACATCCTACACCTCTTAGAGGCTCATCAAAAACTTAATAAGTAAAAGAATGAATCAATGAATAAATGCACCGTGGACATCACAGAAATGAACTGTAACGGTGGCTTTTCTCTTTTAGTCTCCTTTTAAAAAATTATTCCTAAATGATGTCGTGATAGTTGTTTGTTCACTTATTTCAAATACAAACTAAAATATTCTTAACTGTCTCATTTCCCTTTTGTGTCTGTCTAAGCAGCTTTTGAGAAAGCTCAGGAAGTAAAGTTTTAAAAATAGAAGAAATCTAGATTTTTTTTTCTCCTTCCTTTTGTTGGACAGTGAGTTTCCCTTTCAAACTTTTGTGGTTATTATTGCTAAATGTTTCCTCCAAGTAGAAGTCTTCCTATTTGGTTTATTTTTAGAAAGTCAAAAGAGAACTTCTAGGCAGTGGCTCTTTATTTAGGCCAGGATAGTAGCAACTTTGAGTAGATTATAAGGATATAGCCCTGCAGTTGGTCAACCTCTGATTCTCTTTGTTCCACATAAAATAGCATTTTTCAAGACTACTTTTCATTCTCTTTCCCTATAGCATAGAGACAATCAAACCCATTTACCCCTAACAAAAAGTCATCCAGATATCTCCTTGCTTAAATCGGATCTATTTAGGATTGGCACTAAGTTGTACAAACTGTTATCACAGAATGTTGGGACCAAAAGAAGTGTTCAGAGTCACACTGTGCCTCTCTCTCACTTGTAGGCAAACCTCTTGTTTGTAGGTGAGCAAACTGACATACAGTGATGTTGAAGATTATCCCATACATCCAGCCTCTTCTCCTTCCTTTGGTAACATTCTCTCACATACATTTGCTCATCTAGTAAATAGTCAGTGTCCTTGGCACACGAAGCACTGTGCTAGGACTTGCATGGAGATGCTGGGATGCTTCCAGCCACACACCCCAAGACTCCATCTAATGAGACACACACAAACCCAGCCACATGGGACAGTGATCCACCTCATGCATTTTCATGATTGCTCATCCCTTTCCTGGGATTTCCCCCACAAGACCCAACCCCTCCCTCTCTTCATGTCAAAATCCTACATATTCTTCAAAGCCCAGGTCAATTGTTCATTTCTACCATGGTCTGAGTGTCTGCGTCCCCTTAAAATTCATCTGTTGAAATCTTGATGCCCAGTGTGAGTGAGAATATCAGCAGCGGGGACATTTGGAAGGTGGTTAGATCATGAGGATGGAGCCCCTATGAATATGATTAAAAAGTGACCCTACAAAACTCCCGAGCTCCTTTTGGGAGGAGCCAAAGAAAAGTCTGCAGCCTGGAAGAGTGGCCTCACCTGACTGTGCTGGCACCCTGATCTCAGAGCTCCAGCCTCCAGAACGGTAAGCAATACATTTCTGTTGTTTCATAAGTGACCCAGTCTGTGGGTCACTTGATACAGCAGCCAGAAGAGACTAAGACAGTTACCAAACCAAGACCTCCTCAAATCCTGCAATCACTGTTGATTGCTACTTTTTGTGAATTTCTAAGAGATTTCTTTTGCTTTTCTATTGTGTCTTGGTTGTCTTCCGGTGGGGTAGATGTTATGTAGATGGATACATACCATTTTGTTATGGTTCCAGCACTATATTGAACTAAGACATCATGGAAGCCCACTAGCTATAAGCCCTGAGGAACACTGGATTAGAAAATAACATGATAGAAAAGGCTTTTAAAGTTAATTTTTAACTGAAAGAACGGGAACACTCCAGTTGCCAGAAACACAAAGGGAACTGAAAGCCAGAGTAAGAAATGCCAGAACTCTGGGTGCAGCAACTTTGAGAAGCTGATGGAAACTGTGGTATTGATTTGGGAAGTCCAGGGTTTCAATGGGGCTTCCCTGGTGGCTCAGATGGTAAAGAATCCTCCTGCAATGCAGGAGACCCATGTTCGATCCCTGGGTTGGGAAGATCCCCTGGAGCAGGAAGAGGCAAGCCACTCTAATACTTTTGCCTGGAGAATCCCATGGGCAGAGGAGACTGGTGAGCTACAGTCCATGGGGTTGCAGAGAGTTGGATGTATACACACACACACAGTGATACTGCAGGAAACCTCGAGCCTAGAAATTGTCATGGTGCTAGGCCTGTTTTGCCTCCAGGACACCAGGAGGATGTTACTATTCAACTCTGTTACCCACACAGCATGGGACGAGCACAGGCAGAAATGAGCCTCACTGGAGTGAACTCGTAATAAAAACCCACGTCTAATGTATAAGAAATAACCAGGGAGATAATAAACAGGAGGTTTTTTAATCTCAAAATTTAGTATACAGAAAAACAATCTAAAAGAAACCACAGACCACATGTTTAAAATTTTGAAAATCTGAAAGGCATTGAAAAAAATAAACAAATGGCATGTGTGCATGCTAAGTCGCTTGTTGTGTCTGACTCTGTGTGACCCTATGGACTGTGGCCCACCAGGCTCCTCTCTCCATGGAATTCTCCAGGAAAGAATACTTGAGCGGGCTGCCATGCCCTCCTCCAGGGGATCTCCCCAACCCAGGGACAGAACCCACGTTTCATCCTCCTGCACTGGCAGGTAGATTCTTTACCACTGCTGCTGCTGCTGAGTCGCTTCAGCCGTGTCCGACTCTGTGCGACCCCATAGACGGCAGCCCACCAGGCTCCCCCATCCCTGGGATTCTCCAGGCAAGAGCACTGGAGTGCGTTGCCATTTCCCTCTCCAACACCTGAA
This sequence comes from Odocoileus virginianus, assembly GCF_023699985.2. Classification (NCBI taxonomy): domain Eukaryota; kingdom Metazoa; phylum Chordata; class Mammalia; order Artiodactyla; family Cervidae; genus Odocoileus; species Odocoileus virginianus. The sequence continues at coordinate 7,449,414 of NC_069685.1, read as the reverse complement.
AGTGAAAAGTGAAAGTGAAGTTGCTCAGTTGTGTCCGACTCATAGCGACCCCATGGACTGCAGCCTACCAGGCTCCTCCGTCCTTGGGATTTTCCAGGCAAGAGTACTGGAGTGGGGTGCCACTGCCTTCTCCGTCTTTACCACTAGCGCCACCTATTAAGCCCCAAACAAATGGCAGTTCACTACAAAAGAAAAGGCAAAAATTTAAAACAACAAATTAGAACGTCTGGAACCAAGTCCCCTTAAAACTGAGATCCCTTACCGAGTTAATGATTTATCTGTCTATCCAAATCTTTATTCTCTTTTTTATTCTCTGAACTCAGTCCTGTGCTAACTGAACACCAGAATCAGATGACTGAGATTGGTGTTGTTGATAACACTTTAATGTTCTAAAATTGTTAGATATCACTATCAAACATATAAGCTCAGGTTGTTTCTCCAGGGCAAGATGAGATAATAGATCTCTGAGTGACAGATCACCTGGACAAAAAAATTGTAAACCAGAGACACCCTAACTCCCAAAACTATGATTAAGATATGTCACAAGACAATGATTAACCCTAGTTTCTTTGTTGTTCCCCTTTAAAAATACCCCCTAACTCAGAGACCAAGTTGGATCTGAGGCTTGTCTCCCCCTCCCTTGCTTGGCACCCTGCAATAAACCCTTTGTTGCAAACTCCCACAGTCAGAGTTTGGCTTTCTGAGCGCAGGCACAGAATCCTTGCTTGGTTACACACCTAGATGAATGGTCATTTAAATTTACCACTGGATAAATGGTCTGAGCAGCAGATTAGAGTCAGCTGAAGAAGGGATTAGTAAACTTGAAGATAGATTTGAACACATTTTCCTCACTGTAGGACAGATTATATAAAAAGGCACAGAGAAAAAAATGTAAAGGTCCAACTTAACATCTAATAGGAATTCCAGAATGAGAGAACAGACAGGATATGGGAGATAAAATATTTGGAGAAATAATGGCTAGCTGACTATATCAATAACCTCAGATATGCAGATGACACCAACCTTGTGGCAGAAAGTGAAGAACTGAAGAGCCTCTTGATGAAAGTGAAAGAGGAGAGTGAAAAAGTTGGCTTAAAGCTCAACATTCAGAAAACTAAGATCATGGCATCTGGTCCCATCACTTCATGGCAAATAGATGGCGAAACAGTGGAAATTGTGGCTGACTTTATTTTGGGGGGCTCCAAAATCACTGCAGATGGTGACTGCAGCCATGAAATCAAAAGACGCTTACTCCTTAGAAGGAAAGTTATGACCAACCTAGACAGCATATTAAAAAGCAGAGACATTACTTTGCCAACAAAGGTCATCTCATTAAGGCTATGGTTTTTCCAGTGGTCATTTATGGATGTGAGAGCTGGACTATACAGAAAGCTGAGCACTGAAGAATTGATGCTTTTGAACTGTGGTGTTGGAGAAGACTCTTGAGAGTCCCTTGGACTGCAAGGAGATCCAACCAGTCCATCCTAAAGGAGATCAGTCCTGGGTGTTCATTGGAAGGTCTGATGCTGAAGCTGAAACTCCAATACTTTGGTCACCTGATGTGAAGAGCTGACTCATTTGAAAAGACCCTGATGCTGGGAAAGATTGAAGGTGGGAGGAGAAGACGATGACAGAGGATGAGATGGTTGGATGGTATCACCGACTCAATGGAGATGAGTTTGAGTAAAGTCTGTGAGTTGGTGATGGACAGGGAGGCCTGGCGTGCTACAGTCCATGGGGTTGCGAAGAGTCAGACACAACTGAGCGACTGAACTAAACTGAACTGAAAGGCTAGCTGATAAAATCAGTTGATAAAAGATATATTTCCTCTTTTACTGGATAACTGCTTTGGAGCATAAACTAATTATTAATGTTTATATTCTTAGAGCATTAAAAAAAAATTGTTAGCTGCTCAGTCGTGTCCGACTCTTTGCTTATGGACTATAGCCTGCCAGGCTCCTCTAGTCCATAGAATTCTCATAGAGCATTGTAAGAACTCTTTAAATATATATTTAATGAGTATAATGCAAGTTACAGATATCAATAAAGGAAAAATATTAAAGTAAGATGTGAGAGAAATACAAAGGAAGTGCTATTGATGAAAAAATTATAGCAAGAAATTGCTTACATCTGGGATCATTAAAGAAGAATTCATGGAAGAAGGAAAGGAGTACAATTTGACAGGTAGGAAGGAGGGGGTGGCCATTCCCAACAAACAGGATGATCTAACAAAGGCACAGTGGTATTGATTTGGTAAGGCACAGAGTGGGGAAAGGCAAAAAGCATTCAAGAAGAGGCAAGCAGTCCCTTCTGGTTAAATTAAGAACTAGTCATGGGAGAACAAGAAAACAGAGCCAGATGACACAGGCCTTGGATGTCGGGTTAACTATTTCGGACTAATGGAGAAAGAAAAAATACTTCAAGTAACTTGCTGATGGAGGTGTTTCAACAATGGGGTGGCAAGATCAGAACCGTTGTCTAGGATGATTGATCCAACCGATAGTTACACACAATATGAACTAGAGGGAAGACACAGGAGCCAGGAAAATCAATTGATTTGTATGTCACAAAGGACGCTGGCTAGTGACAGAAAACACAACTCTACCTGACTGAGCAAATAAACTTTATTAGATCATGTAACCAAAATGTGCAGAGTAGATCTGGTCGGGTGTGTTTTTAGTCAGTGTTCTATAATAAAGAGTTTGAGGGACTTCCCTGGTGGTCCAGTGGTTAAGACTCTGGGCTTCTACTGACAGGCTGTGGGTTTGCTCCCTGGTTGGAGGACTAAGATCCCACATTCCACACAGCATAGCCAAGAAATCTTTAAAACAAAAATTTAATTAATAAAAACAGAATGTGGCCTCTGTCCTTGGACGCTGGGAAGTAACCTATAATTCATTGGAACTTCCTAAGTAATAGGAATATTTTGTCATTCATAATGGACCCTGAGAGTTTATGCTAATTCTGTGACTCACGCTGGGTCCCTCGTTTATACTAAGATGATGACTCATGAGGGTTGGGGAACTGAGCCAGGTGATATCAGCCTGATCTCCACAGAGGGGAGGGGGCCTGGAGATCGAGTTTATATGTACGACTAATGGTTCCATCAATCATACCTACATGGTAAAATTCCAGTAAAACACAAGACAACGAAGCTTGAGAAAGCACCCCTAGCTAACAATATTCTGTACATATTGTTATGCATCGATGCATCCCGACTCTGCAGAGAGAAGACGCGGGAGCTTTGCACTTGAGACCCTCCTAGACCTCCCCCTCCCTTCTTTTGGCTGGACCCAATCTGCATCCTTTTGGCTACAACCAGACTATCACTGTAAGTATAGTGCTTTCCTGAGTTCTATGGCTCATTCCAGTGAATTATGAAAACTGAGGAGGTATTGTGTCCCCTGTAGCCAGTTAATCAGAAGAGTGGGTGGCCTGGGAGCTCCCGAGCTCACTGCTGCTGATGGAAGCGAAGGCAGCTTTATGCAGGACCATGCTCTCAACTGTGAAGGCTGGCTGAATTCTGGGCCGTTAGTGTCAGAAGTCATTGCATCCAGCAGTGCAAAGACCCTGACATGGGATCATGCTTGGCACACTTGAGAAACATCAGAGGGGCCCAGGTGGCTAAGGTGAGCGGTGGTTAAATTCATATGTATATGAGTCTGATTGACAGCCAGTCAGCTCACAAAAGCACTGGAGAGCTTTTAAAAGAAACCAGTGTCAGGGCATCTATCCTAGGTAGATCCAATCAGTTTCTCTTGGGGGTGGGCACAGGCATCTGTAGCTTTATAACTTCTTCAGGTGATATAGGACTGATGTAGGCTCCTGCTGGCCATAATGTAAGGACATTAGATATTGCTCTGAGTGTAAGGGGAAGTTGAGGATGGCTATTGAGCAGAGTGACATAATCTGTCTTAAGGTTTAAGGGACTCATTCTTGTTGCTGTGTGAAGAATACTCTGTAGTGGGACAAACTGGAGGCAGGAGGTCAGGTGAGAGATGAAGATGGCTTAGAATAGGATATTTCTGTAGGTGGCAGAGAGGAATGGTTCTATCTGGGATGAATTTTGAAGGAAAGCAATTTGCTTATGAATTAGATGTGGAGTTTGAGAGAAAGAAGTCACGAACAAGCACATGGTTTTTTGTTTCTGTCTTCTTTGGGGCCTAAGCAAGAGAGTAAAAGGTGGTGCTAATCACTAGGGCCAAGAGAATGTGGTCAACTGGCCAGGACTGACTCACACGCCCATCCCTAAAGCAAGAGTGCAGTCTTGCCTGGAACACATATACTGAGCACATAAGAGGATATTCCACCAGAGCCAACATCAGGGCATGCCATCAGAGGCAGGGGGAGAGATGCTGGGTGAGCCAAGAACACCAGCTCATTAGAGGCCTGTTGATTATATTCTGCAGGACACATGGTGAGTAAAATACACTTCAAGGAATAAACAAACAAGAAAAAAACAGCTCCTCCCTTTCCCTTCCCAAACGATTCAGTCCGCAGGCAGTTGGGTGACCCAGAGGGTAGTCATGGTGGACCAGAGCAGGGGGTCTGACCCCAGTCAGGGAGAGGAAAGATATTCCCATCAGGAGGCAGCAGTGGCAGCCAGGCGTGGTTGCTGGAATCTGGGAGGGGTGAGAAAGTCAACACCCAGGAGGATTGGCCTACGGGGAGTGTCAGAGCCTAATCAGGATGAGGAGACTCTGCCCGGGAGGGCCACCCCGTGTGGAGCATCCAAGCAGGATAAGGAAAGTGCCCGTGCGTGACGCAGCCCACACAGCGTCCTGGGGTCTGAGTCGGCTGAGGAGGGCTTCTGTGTGGAAAGGGGGCTTCAGGGCCAGCTGACAGCTTTCAAGATACTGTGTGTATACATATATTTCCTAGTTCTGTCCACTAAGAAGCCCAAGAGCACATGAAACCCAGTGACAAGAAGCACACCTATTACCCCAATCTTGGCTCCTAATTAGCATTATTTACAAGTTCAGTTCAGTCGCTCAGTCGTATCCAACTCTTTTTGACCCCATGGACTGCAGCATGCCAGGCCTCCCTGTCCATCACCAACTCCCAGAGCTTACTCAAACTCATGTCCATTGAGTTGGTGATGCCATCCAACCATCTCATCCTCTGTCATCCCCTTCTCCTCCCGCCTTCAATCTTTCCCAGCATCAAGGTCTTTTCAAAAGAGTCAATTCTTCACATCAGTTGGCCAAAGTATTGGAGTTTCAGCTTCAGCATCATTAAAGGAAGAAAAATAACTGATTTCATGGCAAGGGCAGAGAAAGCACCATACAAGTCCAAAACTCACAACCAAAAGTCAGTACTAGAAAATGATGGGGACAGCAAACAGGTGTAGACGTCAGCTTGAATGCATTGACCAAACTGGGGATAACTTAAGCATTCACATAAATAATGATAGTAATTGACTAAAGTAGGACACCATGAGTCAGAAGTGACAAATGAATAGATTGAAAGCTTGAGGGATATAATGATAGTCACATAAGTTACAAAGTGTCTTCTGACAATACTAGCTAATTACAGGAAATACTATGAAATACTTACTAATTACAAGGGGAAAAAAAGTAAACTTACATTGAAGAAGCCTGATAGGTATCACTTAATTAGGTGATCAAAGGGAACATCATTGGTAATGAGACAAATTGAAATTGACCTCCTCCCCAGTATGATACAAAAGTGCACGGCATCACTACTCTGATATTCCTGCCAGAGATACATAACTTAAATCTAATCCTGAAGAAGAATCAGACAAACCCAGCTGCGGGACTCCTCAAAATCACTGGCTGGCAATCTTCTAAAGGGCTTCCCTCCTGGCTCAGTGTTAAAAATCCTGCGGCCAATGCAGTGGATGTGGGTTCGATCCCTGGGTTAGGAAGATCCCCCAGAGAAGGAAATGGCAACCCAATCCAGTATTCTTGCCTGGGAAATCCAATGGACAGAGGAGCCTGGCAGACTACAGTCCTTGGGGTCACAAAGAGTCAGACGCGACTTAGTGATTCAACAGCATGCTGTTACTAGGTCGTGTCTGATCCCTCCGCCAGGCTTCTCTGCCATCTCCTTTTCTGGGGGATCTTCGTGACCCAGAGATGGAACCTGCACCTCCTGATTTGGCAGAAAGATTCTTTACCACTGAGCCACCTGGGAAGCTCCTCTAAACAACACAATCTTCAAAAGTGTCAGCCAAGGTCCTGGAGGTCTAGGAAAGACAGAGGAACCATTCCAGCTGAAACGGACTAAAGAATCAAGACAAAGCAGCACATAGCGATTCTGAGTTGGATCCTTTCGCTTAAAGTGACATCATTAGGGCATCTGGAAAATTTGAATGGGTTCTGAGGATTAGATGGTAGCAATGTATCAGTGTTAAATTCCTGAGTTTGATACTTGCATCATCATGCTGTGTAGGAGAATGTTTCTCTTTTCAAAAAAATACACAGTAAATTATTTAGGGATGATGAGACATCATGTTGGCAACTTAATCTCAAATGATTCAGGAAAAAACTGCTTTGTACTGAATTTGCACTTTTTTCTGTCAGTCTGAGGTTCATAATTAAAAATAAAAACAGATAAACCAAAAAAAGAAAAACAGAAAACTTGAGGTACAGAGTGTTTTGGTATGTCAAGAGTCTTTCCAGCCCTATGGACTGTAGCCTGCCAGGCTCCTCTGTCCTTGGGATTCTCCAGGTAAGAATGCTGGAGTGGGTAGCCATCCCCTTCTCAAGAGGATCTTCCCAACCCAGGGTTTGAACCCTGGCCTCCCACATTGCAAGCAGATTCTTTACCATCTGACCCACCAGGGAAGTCCCATAACTAATAGTTAGTTCAGTTGCCCAGTCACATCTGACTCTTTGTGACCCCATGGACTGCAGCATGCCAGGCCTCCCTGTCCATCACCAACTCCCTGAGTTTACTCAAACTCATGTCCATTGAGTCGGTGATGCCATTCAACCATCTCATCCTCTGTCATCCCCTTCTCCTCCCGCCTTCAATCTTTCCCAGCATCAGGGTCTTTTCCAATGAGTCAGTTCTTTGCATCAGGTGGTCAAAGTATTGGAGTTTCAGCTTCAACATCAGTCCTTCCAATGAACACCCAGGACTGATCTGCTTTAGGATGGACTGGTTGGATCTCCGTGCAGTCCAAGGGACTCTCAAGAGTCTTCTCCAACACCATAGTTCAAAAGCATCAATTCTTCAGTGCTCAGCTTTCTTTATAGTCCAACTCTCACATCCATACATGACTACTGGAAAAACTGCAGCCTTTACTAGACTGACCTTTGTTGGCAAGGTAATATCTCTGCTTTTTAATATGCATTCTAGGTTGATCATAACTTTTCTTCCAAGAAGTAAGTGTCTTTTAATTTCATGGCTCTAGTCACCATCTGCAGTAATTTTAGAGCCCCCCCAAAAAAGTCAGTCACTGTTTCCCCTGTTTCCCCATCTATTTGCCATGAATAACTAATAGAGGAAAACATACTTTTAGAGCTGACTGATACCATTTAGTCTGTGACCCAATCCAGAATTTTTAAATCATTCATTTGCTCCAAATAATTACTAGTAATTCTTTAAGGCTTTCTTAAATTATTATAATAGATTTTTCTGATATTGAATGTGGATGCATTTCTTTAAAAGTGTTTTTAATTAATATATGTACACTTTTTAGACATAATGCTATTGCATACATAACAGACTATCAGTTCAATTCAGTTCAGTCGCTCAGTCGTGTCCGACTCTTTGCGACATCATGAATCGCAGCACGCCAGGCCTCCCTGTCCATCACAAACTCCCGGAGTTTACTCAAACACATGTCCATCGAGTCAGTGATGCCATCCAACCATCTCATCCTCTGTCGTCTCCTTCTCTTCCTGCCCCCAATCCCTCCCAGCATCAGGGTCTTTTCCAATGAGTCAACTCTTCGCATTAGGTGGCCAAAGCATTGGAGTTTCAGCTATTGTATAGTGTAAACATAACTTTTATATGGACTGGGAAAACAAATTTGTATGACTCACTGTGATATTTGCTTTATTCAAGTGGTCTGGAATCAAACTGGAAATATCTCTGAGGCATGTCTGTACTATTGAAGTAATAATAATAAACAGTAACTATAATTAATTATAATACTGAAAGAAATGTAACTTTACATTGCTACCAAACTATTAAAAATGAACATATCATTTACATTAAAATATATATTATTGGGCAATCATATGCGTATACCTCTTTACCTTAAATGTTTTATATATACATTATATATATGCATATATAAAACATATATACACACATACCTACACATACAAACAAGTGAACAAACACAGATACACATGCATATATAACAAATAACTTGTATGACCAGTAAATCATGATCAATAGCAGTTACTTCAGATAGGACTCTGGAAAGTATCAAGGAAAAGCTATTTTTTTTAACTAAATGCATAGCCAAGTGAGTACAGATTTACTAACAGGGACTGATAAAGTCTGAATAGTACCATTATTTCTGTATATAACATAAATACATTGTTTTAATATTCAAATTTTTCAAATATGTATATGAGGTATAAAACATTTGCCCTAAAATAACCAGCTAATTTCCATTACAAACCTACCATAGGTATAAAGATCATTAATTTTTAACCATAAACTCCTAAAGAGACCTCCTTGTGATTAATGAACTTTGAAAGCCCGAAATGAACATCTTCTAGAGTTAGCATACCCCAGAGTCAATTTCTATTTCTGCTGCTTCATTTTTCCTATTTCCTTGTCTGTAATCTGTTTCTTTAACTAGGTCATAACTGCTTATCAATCATTATGAAAGCTTTATTATCCTTTAAGTACTCATGACCATCATTATTTTAATCTCATATATAGAATGACAGGAACACAGTTTATCATATTCAGTATTAATATAAATATGAAAGGTGCTATCGAGAGGAGGAAACCACTATCATGATTGATTTTAAGACAAACACAATAATTCTTTTGAATTTTAAATGAAGCAAAAAGCCTACATTCAAAGAGTAAATTTTATATTGAGTTTGAGAAATTTGATTCTTCAGGAACAGTTCTTTTCTATGGTTTTCCACTTTTGATATTACTAAATATCAAATAATTAAATAATTGTTGAAAATCACTGACTGGATCTCCATCCCCTTATCTGAAAGTAGGGATACTAGTAAGTGCCTAGACTTTCTTCCTAGGGATATTTAAGACAAAAAAGTTCAAATTTCTAAAAAGAGTTACTTTATAGTTTTAATGTTTCCATTATTTTCACTTTAAAAGTTATTGCAGATGGTGGTGGTTTAGTTCCTAAGCTGTGTCCGACTCTTTGGTGACCCCATGAGCTGTAGCCCACCAGGCTCTGTCCATGGGATTCTTCAAGCAACAATACTGGAGTGGGTTACCATTTCCTTCTCCAGGGGATCTTGCCCACCCAGGGATAGAACCTGGGTCTCCTGCACTGCAAGCAGATTCTTTACTGACTGAAAAATGACAAAATAACTCAGTAGAATTGGAATACAGAGAATTTACTTGAAAAATGGGAGTCTTTGACTAGACACTTTGTGGAAGTGAAATGGACCAGTAGAACTATTAGAAGAACTATTAAACCACAGTTTTCTTATAAGGAAAAAAAAAATCCCACACATTTGTGTTCTATAAACATTTCAAGCTATGCATATCTTAATTTTTCTTCCACTCATCTGATACTTTCACTAAAAAATTAAACTTGAAATTTTTGAAAGACTTAACCAATTTTCTAAACCTGAAGGGATAGTTTTAATCATTCTCTCATCTATATTTGCAAAGTCATTTTATTTGTGAAGTGCTACAAGCATCATGGCTGCAAAGGACAGTTAAAGCTCTCAAGGGGAAACAAAAAATGAGAGAAGAGTTTGAGTCTTTCTTCCAGTCGTGGTGCTGGTTATACGGTGGGGTACAGAGTCTCTGAACCTCTGGGCTTTATAGACTTTCTTGTTAAAATGTGACAAAAAACACTAAGTTTATAATCATTAAAGATTATTAAATAAAACTAATACTCTTCCAAAAATTCAAGTTCATGTTCACTCGGCCTTTTCACTGAAAATAGTTGTTTCATCACTTTTGTTTCTAGAAGAAATGCTTGGCACACAGTGAACAGAAATGAAAACATGAGACAGCAGAAAATCTTAGCACAGTGACGTCTAAAAGGTTTGCAAGCGCCCTTTATGTAATAAATAATGGAGTGGCTGGAAAACTGCCTCTGAAAGCAGAAGATTCTGGCCAAAAGTGAAGACTAGCCAATGCATTTGAGAAGTAAAGTAGTGTGAAGCAGACCCAGGAGGTGTTCAAGGAGAGTTTCTTAGGTAAAGCTTCACGAGGAAGTATGGAATAAATAAATCTCATTTAAACAAATTATGCAAAATAAAAATTAGTATTGTATTTCCTAATCAGTGTGGAAATGGGGATGGGGGCAGGAGTTACCACTTGGCTAAAGGCAGCTCTAAAATTCTGTTGCTCATATGTGAAATCTGGAGAAATGTGTTGAGAACAAAGAACAATCACCTTTCCTTCCAGCCTGGTTGAATTTTTCTGCCCCAAGTGGTTTTCAGACGATCCGTCTTGGATAGCATCAAGAAAAGTTTCACATGCCCTGGGTACTTTGTGATTTAAAAATATTATATATCAAGAACAGAAAGGAGTCCTTTCTAACCCTGCAAAAAATAAATGCAGAAGAGATTTTGGATTGATATTCTTGGATCCTCTGTAGCTTAGAGATGATTTTTTTTTTCTTTTTTAAGGCATAAAACAACAAGAATTTATTCTCTCTTCTCTGGTGGTCCTAGGAGCCAGAAGTCCAAGAACAAAGTGTCATGGGCCATGTCCCCCTGATGTTCTATGAGGCACCCTTCCTGCCTCTTCCGGCTTTGATGGGCTGACACTGCTTGGCTGAGGCCACATGCCCCTGCTGTCTCCTGGTGGGGATCTATCTTCACATGACCTTCTCCTTGCGTGTCTGGGTCTCTCTCTCTTTTTTTTGGGGGGGGGGGTCCTCTTTTTATAAGGCATCTTACATGAGGTTCAAGGCCTGCCCTACTCCAGTATGACCTCATCTTAACTACTAACACCTTCAAAGGCCTTATTTCCAAATAAGGTCGCCTTCTTTTTCATTTGTATTTGTTTTGTTTTGTTTTCAACGGGGGTATAGCTGCTTTACAATGTTGTGTTCGTTTCAGCTGTACAAAGTGAGTCAGCTATATGTATACATATATCCCCTCCTGGAGGAACCATTTTTAAGTACTCTGCACAGCAATTTTTATTCAGATAAATGTTTGACTAAGAGGGGTTCCCTGATAGCTCAGTTGGTAAAGAATCCGCCTGCAATGTGGGAGACCCCAGTTCAATCCCTGGGTCGGGAAGATCCCCTGGAGAATGGACAGGCTACCCACTCCAGTATTCTGTCCTGGAGAATTCCATGGACTGTAAAGTCCATGGAGTTGCAAAGAGTAGGACACTACTGAGCGACTTTGACTTTCACTTGGAAGGATGAACGATTAGCAAATCAGATAGTGTTTCTTGGTTAGAAAAAAAGGGGGGGGGCCATCTCAGGAAAGAAAGGATATATCTTACTTTGCAAATTCTGCAGCCCCTTGAAAGGGGAGCATTTGCTTTATAAATTTTAAATCACAAAGTAATCAAATTAATTAATAGTTGCCTACCTGCTGCTGCTGCTAAGTCACTAAGTCCGACTCTGTGCAATCCCATAGACGGCAGCCCACCAGGCTCCCCCATCCCTGGGATTCTCCAGGCAAGAACATTGGAGTGGGTTGCCATTTCCTTCTCCAATGCATGAAAGTGAAAATTGAAAGTGAAGTTGCTCAGTCAAGTCCGACTCTTCGTGACCCCATGGCCTGCAGCCCACCAGGCTCCCCCGTCCATGGGATTTTCCAGGCGAGAGTACTGGAGTGGGGTGCCACTGCCTTCTCCGGTTGCCTACCTAATACCCCCAAATTTTGTTTGCATTAGAATTATAATGCTGAAACTAATTTTTCCCACCCCAATAAATCTTTAAATTTGGGCCAGCTGGGTCTTGATATAAGCCATATTCACTAAGCAAATATCTTATGAAAAGTGATTGCATCTTAATTCTTCTATGAAGATCAGGGATAAAATTCTTCAAACAGAATAATGTAAAAAGCAGGAACAAAATGACTTTTTACATTAGGAAACAGCTTCGAAAATATTAATACTTCTCTTCTCCCCCCCGCTCCTCGTGAAAAGCCATAATCTTTGTCAACTTAGGGACAGAAACTTAGAGAATAATGTTAAAACACTGGTATATTACATCATTGTACTCACTGTTTAAGAAGGTGAAATCTTTCATTAGGAATCCTTGAGTGAGAATATGTGTGTATGTCCTAAAGCTTGATTGACTGAATCTGTGCTGCCAGCCTGCACGACGACCCCAGTGAGTTCCTGGTAGACATAGCGCTGCAGTCTTCTGCTACAGTAAACAAGGCTGAACTTTGTAACATCATCTCATTTGCAGAAATGACCATGTATTACTTACAAGCCTACATCATAAAAGACGTCTGGCTTCCACCAAAATGCAGTTCCTGGGTGCAGTCTCAAAAACGAAAGAATGATCTCTGTTCGTTTCCAAGGCAAACCATTCAATATTATAGTAATCCAAGTCTATGCCCCAACCAGTAATGCTGAAGAAGCTGAAGTTGAACAGTTCTATGAAGACCTACAAGACCTTCTAGAACTAACACCCCCCCAAGAGATATCCTTTTCATTATAGGGGGCTGGAATGCAAAAGTAGGAAGTCAAGAGATACCTGGAGTAACAGGCAAATTTGGCCTTGGAGCACAAAATGAAGCAGGGTAAAGGATAAGAGAGCTTTCTCAAGAGAACGCACTGATCATCACAAACACTCTCTTCCAACAACCCAAGAGAAGACTCGACACATGGACATCACCAGATGGTCAACACTGAAATCAGATTGATTTCAGTCTGAAATCTTTGCAGTGAAAGATGGAGAAACTCTACATGGTCAGCAAAAACAAGACTGGGGGCTGACTGTGGCTCAGATCATGAACTCCTTATTGCAAAAGGAGAAAGAAGAAAGTAGGGAAAACCATTAGACCGTCCTGGTATGACCTAAATCAAATCCCTTACGATTATACAGTGGAAGTGACAAATAGATTCAAGGGATTAGATCTGATAGACACAGTGCCTGAAGAACTATGGATGGAGGCTCATGACATTGTACAAGAGGCAGGGATCAAGACCATCCCCAAGGAAAAGAAATGCAAAAAGGCAAAATGGTTGCCTGAGGAGGCCTTACAAATAGCTGAGAAAAGAAGCTAAAGGCAAAGGAGAAAAGGTAAGATATCCCCACCTGAATTCAGAGTTTCAAAGAATAGCAAGGAGAGATAAGAAAGTCTTCCTCATTGATCAGTGCAAAGAAATAGAGGGAAACAATAGAATAAGAAAGACTAGAGATCTCTTCAAGAAAATGAGATATACCAAGGGAACATTTCATGCAAAGATGGGAACAATAAAGGACAGAAATGGTATGGACGTAACAGAAGCAGAAGATATTAAGACAAGGTGGCAAGAATACACAGAAGAACTATACAAAAAAGATCTTAAAAAAAAACAAAACACAAACACAAACTTCGTGACCCAGATAACCACAGTGGTGTGATCACTCACCTCAAGCCAGATATGCTGAAAAGCAAATTCAAGTGGGCCTTAGCAAGCATCACTGTGCACAAAGCTAGTTGGAGGTGATGGAATTCCAGCTGAGCTATTTCAAATCCTAAAAGATGATGCTGTTAAAGTGTTGCAGTCAATGTTCCAGCAAATTTGGAAAACTCAGCAGTGGCCAAAGAACTAGAAAAGGTCACTTTTCATTCCAATCCCAAAGAAGGGCAATGCCAAAGAACGTTCAAATTACCGCACAAATGCACTCATCTCACACGCTAGCAAAGTAATGCTCAAGATTCTCCAAGCCAGACTTAAACAGTATGTGAACCGTGAACTTCCAGATATTCAAACTGGTTTTAGAAAAGGCAGAGGAACCAGAGATCAAATTGCCAACATCTGTTGGATTATTGAAAAAGCAAGAGAGTTCCAGAAAAATATCTATTTCTGCTTTATTGACTAGGCCAAAGCCTTTGACTGTGTGGGTCACAACAAACTGTAGAAAATTCTTAAAGAGATGGACATGCCAGACTACCTTACCTGCCTCTTGAGAAATCTGTATGCAGGTCAAGAAGCGACAGTTAGAACTGGACATGGACCAACAGACTGGTTCCAAATCAGGAAAGGAGTACATCAAGGCTGTATATTGTCACCCTGCTTATTTAACTTACATGCAGAATATATCTTGCAAAATGCTAGGCTGGGTGAAGCACAAGCTGGAATCAAGATTGCTGGGAGAAATGTCAATAACCTCTGATATGTAGATGACACCACCCTTATGGTGGAAAGTGAAGAACTAAAGAACCTCTTGATGAAAGTGAAAGAGGAGAGTGGGAAAAGTTGGTTAAAACTTAACATTCAGAAAATTAAGATCATGGCATCTGGGTCCCGTCACTTCATGGCAAATACACGGGGAAACAATGGAAACAGTGACAAACTTTATTGCCTTGAACTCCTAAATTACTGCAGATGGTGACTGCAGTCATGAAATTAAAAGATGCTTGCTCCTTGGAAGAAAAGCTATAACCAACCTAGACAGCATATTACAAAACAGAGACATTTCTTTGCCAACAAAAGTCCATCTAGTCAAAGTTTGGTTTTTCCAGTAGTATGGTTTTTCAGTAGTCATGTATGGATGTGAGAGTTGGACTATAAAGAAGGCTGAGCACCAAAGAATTTATTGCTTTTGAACGGTGGTGTTGGAGAAGACTCTTGAGAGTCCCTTGGACTGCAAGGAGAACCAACCAGTCCATCCTAAAGATCAGTCCTGGGTGTTCATTGGAAAGACTGAAGCTGAAGCTGAAGCCCCAATACTTTGGTCACCTGATGTGAAGAACTGACTCCTTAGAAAAGACCCTGATGCTGGGAAAGATTGAAGGCAGGAGGAGAAGGGGACAACAGAGGATGAGTTGGTTGGATGGCATCACTGATTTGATGGACATGAGTTTGAGCAAGCTCTGAGAGTTGGTGATGGACAGGGAAGCCTGGCTTGCTATAGTCCATGTGGTCACAAAGAGTGGGACACAAATGAGTGACTGAACTGAACTGAATAACAAAGCGAATGAACCACCCATTTAAAACCATTTACATAGTTGATAGGCCCTGCAGTTACTACTACTTAAGGAGGACTTATCTTAAGAAATTTGGAATTTAGGTTCTTGTTTCTCAGTGTTGTATCAAGACTAGCAGTACTGGCATTATCTGGGGCTTCTCAGGTAGCTCAGTGGTAAAGAATCTGCCAGTCAATGCAGGAGATGCAGTTTCGATCCCTGGGTCAGGCAGATCCCCTGGAGTAGGAAATGGCAACCCACTCCAGTATTCTTGAATGGAGAATTCCATGGACAGAAGAGCCTTACAGGCTACAGTCCATGGGGTGGCAAAGAGGCTGACACAGCTGGGTAACTGAGCACGCAGGAGCACACATACACAGAGACTTATCAGAAATACAGAATCTCAAATTTCACCAAAGACCTACTGACTCAGAACTGACATTTTATGAGATTTACCCCACTACATGTAAGTACATCAGAGTCTGAGAATCAACACTGATCTGTTTGAATCTTGATGTTACAGCCTATCATTGGAAACCCTGGCTGTACCTTATATGTACTTCTAAAATCTACTGTTTGGGAAGCTCAACTCCAGAGATGCGGATTTAATTGGCTTGGGTTAAGGTCTATCATGGCCATGGACCTAATTTCACAATCTCCCCACTGGAAAACTACATTTAAGTGACAGATCAGCCCTGACTTCCCAGCATCCCAGTACTGGTTCTGGAAGTCAGGTATGCCCACATGTGTCCTGAGCCTGTCCTGGGGGAACTATGGTGCCCTGAGCAAGAAGGAAGCTTCTGGGGCACTGCATGCCAGTTCAACTTCACAGCTACTGAGAAACTCCATCATATTTTCTGCCTTTTATTATTCATGCTCCTTCAGGACTTAATTCATTCCAAGAAAAGCATCCATGTTCTAACCTTACAGGTGGTTTGGATTTGCTATCTAGGGCCACTCAGAGAACCAGGTGCGGAATAACCTAAGGCCTCAGGGTAATTTACCCACCTGTCAGATCAGCACCGAATTTCTTTTAGTTTCATCTTTTCCTAATAGTGAAATGGAAGTAACTAATATTTCTCTCAAGCCTTTGGAAAATATGCTTTTAGTGTTGACCAGGCAGTACTAAATTAAGATTTCCACTGTGACAGGTGCTTACAAATAACCGACATATTACTTAACAAGAAGCTCAAATTGATAAGTATGACTTAGATGCAGGTGGTGGGGTGCGGGGATTGACTGTTTACTAATGCATCCCCAGTGAAAGAGACAATGCCTGGAACGCTGCATGCTTTAATAAATGTTTGTTAATTAAATTCCTCAAGAAACAATGAAGTCTGACCTTTCATTCATTCAAAGTTACCGACCGTACCGTGTTAGCGAACCTGCAACAGAAGGTGCTTTATCAAAGGATTTTTAAATAAAGCTCCAGATTTCCTTTGAAAAATAAATCGTGGGCCCCAATCCAGTGCCATGTTTCAGGTGCCCTAGTGTGACCTCGGCTCCTCATTTGGAGGCTGGCTAAGGGATGTGATCCCTGCCCTTGAATCTCCTTCCTTTGTAGTTTTTTTGACCTGCGCGGTTCCGTTTCCAAGGCGGAGGAGCGCGCGCCGCGGCTGCGCCCATCAGCGCGCGGCGCGGGGTTGTGGCCGTCAGGCGGGCGGGGCCGCCTAGGACCCGGGAGGATCCGCTTCTCCGGCGCCGCAGAGCCTCGGCGCCCCCACGTGCGGCCCCCTCCTCCTCCTCCTGGCCCACCTCCCTCCCTCGGGGGTTTGGGATTCCTTGGGGAGCAGGAAGCCCCCCTCCTGCCCTGCAGCGGGCCGGGCAGGCGGAGTGGTCGGGCCCGGGGGCGGATGCCCGTGGGTGGGCCGGGCCAGCCGGCTGCGGGGGAGGCGGGCTGCGTTGTTTCCCGCTAGGGCCGGACTCTGCGCGGGACGAGCCTCCGCGCGGTGCTCTCGGGCGGGGCCTGGGGGCGAGCGAGGCGGCGGCGGCGGCGCTGCATCCCGGGCCTCGGGCCGGGCGCGCGGGCGGGCGGGGGCCGGGCCGACGCCCCCACGGCGCCTCTCCCACGCTCGCGGCCCCTCCCTCCCTTCCCCTGGGCTCCCGGGAGCGGCGGGCGGAGGAGCTTTGTGTGCGCCTGCGGGCCTGGGGCGAGCCTCGGGCGGCCTGACTTGACGGCGGCCGGCGGACTCCGGCGCGGGAGTGGTGAGGCGTGACCGGGTGGAGGAGGTGCCCGGGGGGCGTGCGGCTCCCGGGCGGCGGGAGGGACCGAGCGGCGCGCGCCGGACAATGAGCTGGGCAGCTCGGCGCGGCGGCCACTTTTAGGGGGCGCGGGCCTCCGCGGCTCCACCTGCGCGGAGGGGGCGGGATGTCCGGGCCAGGTGTCCCGGCGCGCTGAGGCGCTCTCGCAGCCCGACGCTCCCGAGCCGGTTCTCGCCTTGACCCCGGGCTGCCTGGAGCCTCCGGCTGGGACGTGCTTGGCCGGGCGGCCCGGAGCAGCCGCGATGGCCAGCACCAGGAGTATCGAGCTGGAGCACTTTGAGGAACGGGACAAACGGCCGCGGCCGGGGTCGCGGAGAGGGGCGCCCAGCTCCTCCGCCGGCAGCAGCGGCTCGGGCCCCAAAGGCAACGGGCTCATCCCCAGCCCGGCGCACAGCGCCCACTGCAGCTTCTACCGCACGCGGACCCTGCAGGCCCTGAGCTCGGAGAAGAAGGCCAAGAAGGCGCGCTTCTACCGGAACGGGGACCGCTACTTCAAGGGCCTGGTGTTTGCCATCTCCAGCGACCGCTTCCGGTCCTTCGACGCGCTGCTCATGGAGCTCACCCGCTCCCTGTCGGACAACGTGAACCTGCCCCAGGGCGTCCGCACCATCTACACCATCGACGGCAGCCGGAAGGTCACCAGCCTGGACGAGCTGCTGGAAGGTAGGCGAGGAGGGCCGGGCGCGGCAGGTGCGGCGCCGCCGGCGACAGGTGCACCGGCTGGGCAGCCTGCGGCGGGGGCGGAGGGGCGGCGATTCCAGGCGGCCGCGGGGATGGTGGGCTTCTCTGCTGTTCCGCGGGCTCTGTGTGCGGGGCGTACGTTCACAGACACTCGGGCCTTCCTAAGAGACAGGTGTTGGAAAAAAAAAAAAGTGAGAAATCTTAACGGGCTTTGTGACATCTCTCAAGATGGGTGAACTTATTTTCGATATTTGCTGTTTTGAAATGCTCGATCATTGTGCAAGTGGCTCTCCCGTGAGGATCTGGGTAACCCTCCAGCTCATAAGCTGTCTGTCCATCCCTCTGTGTGGAGCTCAGAACGGGCACCTGCGGTGGTTCGGCTTTCGGGACCCTGTTGTACCGGGTCTGCTCAGAAGCTGTTTGTGAAACACTGTAGGTTGCCTCTCCTGGTTTGCCTTGCAGCAGAAGTTCCATGAGGTCAGGAGAGGTGATCCGGAGACTGTGATTCTCAACCTTGGTTGCATCTTGGATCACTGGGGACTTTAAGAAATAAGGGTGCCTGGGCCCCCTTCCCAGGTATTTGGATGTAAATTGGTTTGGGGTGTGGTCTGACCCTCTGGAGTTTTAAAAGCTCCTCAGGGGGTTTGAATGTACTGAGGTTGAGAAGGGCTGTGGTAAGAGTTTTCCAGGATTGGTTGGTAATGAGGTGATTCAAGGTTAATCTTTCCTAGTTAGGGAGATAGAGGCCAAGAATCAGCAATTGAGGCCTGTTACAAATTAGGCCTAGAGTGCCAGCCATGCTGGACTCAGACTATTTGGCCTTATGTTGGGTGATCCTTGAATTCCTACAGTATTTAGGCTTCTTTTGCTTCAGGGAGAGAAATCGTTACTAGTAGTTAAGAACCTATATCCAGAACTAAACATGACCCATGAAGTTCAGAACCCAAGTATGTGCTGACTGTGTTTATATACATACATGCCTGTTGTCATGCATCTTTTTTATAATTTAATTTTTTAAATTTTGGCTGCTCTGTGCGGCATGTGGGATCTTAGTTCCGCCACCAGGAATTGAACCCACACCCCCTGCAAGAAATGAAAAATCTTAAACAGACCTCCAGGGAAAGCCCGTCATGCATCTTAACGCAAATAGCACATACTGCATGGTAGTCATACCTATACTGGCTTGGCAGGAGAAGGAAACTGAACTTGAAGCCAACTATTTTTCTTATAGTAACCCATCATGTTCTTATGCTCTGAAGGCACTATGTCTGTTTTATGCATGAGGAAACTTAAGCAACATGCCTTGTCATACGGGACATGCAGTATATGTCTGTTCACCTGCAATTCACTTTAAAAAATTTTTATTGGAGGGTAATTACTTTACAATATTGTGGTGGTTTCTGCCATACATCAACCTCAGTCAATCACAAGTATACGTGTGTCCCCTCCCTTTTGAACCTCCCTCCTATCTCCCACCCCATCCCACCCCTCTAGGTTGTCAGAGATCACTGGGTTGAGTTTAATAAACAGATGTAGCCACACCGTGGAGTCCTTAAAGTGGTTGGGTTTCTGTTTAGTCACTGTTACGGAAAGTTTTCCCTGCCCTAGGCTAGATGAGGACTCAGCCAAAACTACGTTGTCTTTTCTCTCTGTGTGTGTATATGTGTGTGTTTGTGACTTCACAAATTCTCCTGCACATTTGAGTGTTTTGGTCTTAAATGCTATCTGAGGCATGACAACCAGCAGAGTATTAAAATTAAGATACATTGTTAAAAGTTTTATTGCTTTATCCTGTTGCAAACTTAAAAGTAACATTTGCCTAGATACTTCAAAACTGAGTGACAAATTTTCTGATTGACAGGCTAGGCTAGTGGCCCCAAGGAAGGATGGAGGCAGTGCCTTTTGCTTAAATATTCATTACTCACATGCCCTAGGGAAACTGCCTAGTATGGTCTGAGAAGGGACAGTAGTTTTAATATCCTTTTCTGAAATAATTTTAACAGTGTTAGCTGCATGAGATGAATGTAATCCAAAGATGAATACCATCTAGGGAAGACAGCATTTCCATTATGCATATTAATTGAAAGCACACATTGTGTACTGAGTTTGTCATTGCTCAAGTCGTACATGGTCCACTGAATCTGATTCTCAAACTGTAAATTGAAGGTTGATAACTATCCTTCTAATCGTTTGTTCCCTGATTTCTGTAGGAGAGGGAACCATAAGTATACAGTCCAAATTACACCACAGTATGAAAAGTGGTAGAACACAAATATTTGCAACAGAACTGTTTCCCTAGTGTAGCCAATTGCCCACTTGTTTCAAATGTAATAAAATTATATATTTTTAAATGTAGTAAAATCACTGCAAATGAAGAAAATTTAAGCACTTCTTTTGTCGTAGTGGCATTCTCTTTGACAATAGATCTTTGAGTCTTGAATTTCCCACAAAATGAGTGGAATACCCTGTTTCAAGGCAGTTTTTAAGAAAGACCCATCGATGCTTAATACCAGCCATTCAGTAGTTTAAATAGTTTCAACATTTAGGTAAATTGTGTACTCAAATGTTCAGCTTTATCATGCAGAAGGATATCTGTGAAGTTACTTGCATCAGTATCACCCATGTCGTCAAAACTGACTATTTCATCTTAGTTCATCATTTTTAATAAAGATTTTCTGATAGTAAGTTTTTACACCATTATGTTTAGCTCTTCTCTCCTCTGCCTCTTCCATTCTGTGAAATGTGTAGTTTAGGAGATAACTGTTTTTCCTAAAATGTTTTTTTCTAAAATATTCGCTGTGAAGAATAGAAAATGATGACTCAAGATAGCTGGGCATGAACACTCATTCAGAGCCTCAAGCTCATTGAACTCAGATGACAAAAGAAATTTGCATGGCCCAGATTTTTTCTTCTGCCCTTGAGAGCCTCTGGAGACTAAAAACTGTTCAGGTATAGGCTGGTCCTCCTGCACTGCACTGACCAGCGGGCACCTTGGAAGTGAACGTCACTCGGTCGTGTCCGACTCTTTGCGACCCCCATGGACTCTACAGTCCATGGAATTCTCTAGGCCAGAATACTGGAGTGGGTAGCCTGTCCCTTCTCCCACAGATCTTCTCAACCCAGGAATCGAACCGGGGTCTCCTGCATTGCAGGCAGATTCTTTACCAACTAAACTATCAGGGAAGCCCAGCCTAATGGTTTAACTCCCCTTGCTGCATTAAAAATTTCACCGAGTTGGTGCTGTGCGTCTCCATAATCCTATTTAGTCCTTATAACTGGATAGGGACCTTCTCGCAAAGGACTGTAGTCATAGCAGTCAGTATTGGGAAACACAGGTTGAACTGTCTGAAGCCATGAGCTAGCCAACTGTGTCGCAGCTCTGATAAATAACAGAGGATGTCCGGCTTACACGTTCCAGGTTCTCAGCACTCTTGGGCTCAGTGTTGTTTCTTGAGTGTTCTCTTTTTCAGAGCTTGACCTGTAATTTTGATGTTCCAAAGACAGATGCCCAAGGACAGTGGAAAGAATGCATGACCAAGTTGACGTCCCTAGGTTCTGCTGACTGTAGATTTGAAAATCACCTGCATTCACGGCCTCAGCATCCTGTAGAATGAAAGGTTGGCAGATCCCCGAAGTTAGATCCCATCTGGTCTAAAATATATACCCTTCCCCTGCCTAAGTGGTTATTTATTGTGTGATGGTCTGGGGTGCCTCCCCACACCCAGAAACTATCTTCCAGAGAATTGACAAGGTAGCAAATGCCTACACTACAAGGAGTGGGGTATGTGGCTCTGATAAATTGTTTGCAAGGAGCCTAAATAGCTGCTGCCTATGTCTGCCTCTTTCATTACAAAGTAATGTGTCACTTTATATCATTTATACCTTTTCCCCCTCAGTCAACAATGAATAAGCTTCTTCCATTAAGCTGTCTTAAATTAGCTTGAATTAGCTTGAAATTTGAGAAAAATTAAGTTCTAAAAGAAATCAAGCATTTGAAACTTCTGAGGTTTTCTTACTATGCTCAGTTTATTGAATCTCTGGTTATTCAGTCTCTTTGGTTATTCAATCTCCTTGAAGGTGTTGGATCAAAATATAGTGACAGTTACTTTTGAATAAAAATGAGTCTCCCATAAGAACTCACATTATAGGTTTTATCCCCCTTGAAAGGTAGACTTTTATGCTAATAATAGAACCTGAGCTCTTGGAACTTGTTATGGTGAAAGCAACATAAACCCACGAGATACAAGATATCTGTGTGTGTGCATGCTTGCTCAGTCGTGTCCCACTCTGACTCCACAAACTGTAGCCCTCCCGGGGCCTCTGCCCAGGGGATTTCCCAGGTGAGAATACTGGAGAATGGTGCCCGGGGATCATCCCAACCCAGAGACCAAACCTGCGTCTCTTGCATCTCCTGCATTGGCAGGCACATTGTTTACCACTGAGCCGCCTGAGAATCCCCTGTAAGATATTTGCACATCGTGAAGATCAGGGCACATTTATGTACCGCAAGTATGATGACTGGACATAAAAGTTAACGTTGGATCTTCACTCTGCAAAACCTTCTCTACCTGGGAGACTCCGATCTCCTTCAAGACCCTCTTCAAATATCGTCTTTCTGTGAACTCTCTTCCAGATCTCAGGGTCATTGGGCTCAAAGTGTGTTGATTGAGAGGATAGTTGTTTTTTCAAGGTGTGGGGGGTGTAGTTTTTTCCCTCACGGAGCTCACGTTCTAGAGGGGGCTTCACCAGTGGCTCAGTGGTAAAGAATCCCCCTGCCAGTTCAGGAGACATGGTTCCATCCCTGGTCCAGGAAGATCCCACATGCTGTGCCAGACCAACTGCGCCCATGTGCCAAGAGAAGCCACTGCAATAAAGCCCAGAAAATGACTTTCCCTCTCAGTCTCTTGATTGTCAAGAGAACATTCAGACTATGACTTAAGTTTGAATAAGGTTGTTCCCGTATATTTGTGAAAATGTGTGTTTTGGAAAATTGGATTGTATTTCCGATGAATCAGAGATGCCCTGCTGACTCATCATGCTGAAGACAATGTACTCTTCTGCAGTACTTGCGTCTATAAATCTGATTTTTTCCCTTCGTCTCACTTCCTCAAAACAGGGGAACTCAGGTCTGCTATAATGCAGCTGCACAGGAAGCTCTTTCCAGGGGCTAAGGGAAGAGAAATTTTCATTTGAAGCATAAAGATTTCTAAAATGAATTCTAAGATGAAAGGAAATACTTGGGAGAACATTTGTGAGATGAAGTTCTGACATTGTGATACGCTGGAAGTTAAGAGAAGGTCACATTTCATGAGGTTTTAAACTGTAGAAATGGATGTTTTTCTGGCCCTGTGATATAAAGTAAGGGGAACCAGAATCCTTGAGCAGTGACTGTCACACTGCCTTCTTCATCACAGAGAGGCCAGGGAGCTTCTGTGCATCTGTACTGTCTGGCTGCGTCTCTGCGTCTCATCCCCACCAGCCTCTGCTCCTCCTGCTTCTGTTTTTCTCTCTTCTATTGTTAAAGTAAACCGTTACCCTAACAATGAGGGATCCTTTTCTTAAGATAACTATGATTTTTTTCTATGTTTTACATGCAATCATTGTGTGAGATACAGGTATTCTGTGAGATACTTTATGTGTTTTTATTTCACCCTTGTTATCCTCGTGGCATATGGCTGCATTGTCTTCCCCATTTTGCAGCTAGTGAGGTTGCAGTCAGAGGACAGAGAAATTCTCCCCTCGCACCAGTCAGAAGAGGTGGGGCTGGAACCTGGCTTCTTCCTCCTGGGCCTTTGAACGTCTGTATTTAACTGCTGTGTTCTACCATCTCTGAGATGCGGTCCCTTCTGCCCCCTGAAGTTTACATAGGTTAGGTGTCAGCAATCTAGAGCTGCATCACTGCTGCAGCCAGACCCGCCAGTCATTTGTATTTGGGAAAAAAAAAAAAAAAAGAGTGCAGTAATTTATCAGTCACTGTGGATGTAAAGGCAGTTTGAGGATGTCTTGTGTGTAGTTCCTAAAGTGAACCGTGTATTGACGTATACCCGCTCAGTAAGGTCCATGCATTCAGATTCTGCACGGTGCCGCTTCCGCATCTGCAAAATGAGGAAGGTTAGGTCATCGCTAAGAAGCCTTCCTGCTTAAAGTTTAGTGATCTTGAGAAATGCTTCTGGAAGTGGGAAAGAGAAATGATCTGTCTGCCTCCATGTCTCTCTTTAAACATTGGCCAGGTTTTGTGTTTGAATGTGGTTACCCAGGTTCAGATGGAGTTCTTAGAATCTCCAGTAGCCTCTAAGAGGTTCTTCTCCATAGAATGTTCTCAGGAAAGAGGAAATTACAAACCCACTGGGTGTTGGGACCCTGGTCATCTTGTTCATTCCTTTGTCCTATCAAGAAATACTTCTGGCACGTGATGTTTGATTTGTTTTACCTTTGTGCCATATAGAAAATAATTTTGATAGGTGGGAATACGTGGGTATTTGTGTTTAAAAAATCTTAGTTAAGACAACCAGCTGAACGTAGGCTACATTTGCAGAGGTGGACTCAGTTCATTTTACTGGCAAAGATTCCTTGTCTTTTGTCTCAGTTTTGAAATAAGATTTTATTCAAGGAAAAAGGATGCAGTATGTTTATATGTTAACAACTTGTCAATTTCACTAGTGTCCGAGATGCCTGACTTGATTTTTCTCTTTGGAAATCTTTCATAATCAAATTCTTATACCTTTATTTTGAATGTGTGTGTTAAATCCCAGGACTATTCTAAGCCCCCTACTATTTTCAGCATCTGCTTTGAGTTAGTTCTCTGACATAGCAAAGACTTAGTTTTGTTCATCATTTCATATTCTTATTTTAAGTATTGTTTTTACAAAATTTATTTCATATGTAGTTTAGATATGATGTACATTGTACTATAGTTTTAAAATTCTATGTGTTGGGACTTCCCTGGTGGCTCAGATGGTAAAGAATCTGCCTGCAGTGCGGGAGACCTGGGTTCATTACCTGGGTTGGGAAGATCCCCTGGAGAAGGAAGTGACAACCTACTCCAGTATTCTTGCCTGGAGAATTCCATGGACAGAGGAGCCTGGCGGGTTACAATGGGGTTGCAAAGAGTCGGTCATGACTGAGCAACTAACGCTTTTCATTCTTTTATTCATTAGAAAATGCAATAATTTCCATTCTAATTCAGGCTATTTTATCTTGTTTGCCATATCTCCTGCAGCCTAAACCGCTAGACTGGCCATATTGTAATCTATCAGAAGCTACTACCTTTGAGACTGAAAGAATGGGAAAATATTGATTTGTGAGATCAACTTTGGTACTTTTGATTATAACATTTACTAACATCTCAATATAACTAATCTACAATTGTGACTGACTATGGTTTTTGTTTATACATTGGTTAAATTGCAATCCCTAACAACCAAAATATATCACAATAGAAGTTTTTAAATTCTCACTGATTTGTTTCTTCCTTCACTGTATATGTTTTACAAATCTCAGATTACTGTGTTAATTTTCTGTTATTTAGTCACTGAGTTGCTCTCTACAGCATCGGGCTTTGCTTCCATGACCAGTCGCATCCACTATTGCGTATAAACCTGGGATGTCAGGTCCATGAATCAAGGTGAACTGAAAGTGGTCAAACAGGAGATGGCAAGAGGGAGCATCGACATTTTAGGAATCAGAAAACTAAAATGGACTGAAATGGGAGAATTTAACTCAGATGACCATTATATCTACTACTGTGGGCAGGAATCCCTTAGAAGAAATGGAGTAGCCATCATGGTCAACAAGAGAGTCCGAAATGCAATACTTGGATGCAATCTCAAAAATGACAGAATGATCTCTGTTCATTTCCAAGGTAAATCATTCAATATCACAGTAATCCAAGCCTATGCCCCAATCAGTAATGCTGAAGAAGCTGAAACTGAACAGTTTGCACCCAAAAAAGATGTCCTTTTCATTATAGGGGACTGGAATGCAAAAGTAGGAAGTCAAGAAACACCTGGAGTAACAGGCAAATTTCACCTTAGAGTACAGAATGAAGCAGGGCAAAGGCTAATAGAGTTTTGCCAGGAGAACGCACTGGTCATAGCAAACACCTTCTTCAAACAACACAAGAGAAGACTCTACACATGGACATCACCAGATGGTTAATACTGAAGCCAGATTGATTATATCCTCTGCAGCTAAAGATGGAGAAGCTCTATGCGGTCAGCAAAAACAAGACCGGGAGCTGACCGTGGCTCAGATCATGAGCTCCTTATTGCCAAATTCAAACTTAAATTGAAGAAAGTAGGGAAAACCACTAGACCATTCAGGTATGACCTAAATTGAATCCCTTACAATTATACAGTGGAAGTGAGAAATAGATTCAAGGGATTAGATCTGATAGACAGAGAGCCCGAAGAACTGGATGGAGGTTCATGACATTGTACAGGAGACGGGGATCAAGACCATCCCCAAGAAAAAGAAATGCAAAAAGGCAAAATGGCTGTCTGAGGAGGCCTTACAAATAGCTGTTAAAAGAAGAGAAGTGAAAAGGGAAGACATATCCATTTGAACGCAGAGTTTCACAGGATAGTAAGGAGAGATAAGAAAGCCTTCCTCAGTGATCAGTGCAAAGAAATAGAGGGAAACAATAGAATGGGAAAGACTAGAGATCCTTTCAAGAAAATTAGAGACACCAAGGGAACATTTCATGCATTGATGGGTACAATAAAGGACAGAAATGATATGGACCTACCAATTAAGAAGAGGTGGCAAGAATAAACAGAAGAACTATGCAAAGATGATCTTCACAACTCAGATAGTCACAATGTTGTGACCACTTACCTTGAGCCAGACATTCTGGAATGCAAAGTCAAGTGGGTCTTAGGAAGCGTCATTACAAACAAAGCTAGTGGATGTGATGGAATTCCAGTTGAGCTATTTCAAATCCTAAAAGATGATGTGTGAAAGTGCTGCACTCAATATGCCAGAAAATTTGGAAAACTCAACAGTGGCCACAGGACTGGAAAAGGTCAGTTTTCATTCAAGTCCCAAAGAAAGGCAATGCCAAAGAATGCTCAGACTACCACACAATTGCACTCATCTCACACGCTAGTAAAGTAATGCTCAAAATTCTCCAAGCCAGGCTTCAGCAATATGTCAACTGTGAACTTCCAGATGTTCAAGCTGGTTTTAGAAAAGGCAGAGGAACCAGAGATCAAATTGCCAACATCCGCTGGATTGTTGAAAAAGCAAGAGAGTTCCAGAAAAATATCTATTTCTGCTTTATTGACTATGCCAAAGCCTTTGACTGTGTGGATCACCACAAACTGTGGAAAATTCTGAAAGAGATGGGAATACCGGACCACCTGACCTGCCTCTTGAGAGACCTGTATGCAGGTCAGGAAGCAACAGTTAGAACTGGACATGGAACAACAGACTGATTCCAAATTGGGAAAGGAGTCCGTCAAAGCTGTATATTGTTACCCTGCCTATTTAACTTATATGCAGAGTACATCATGAGAATCGCTGGAAGCACAAGCTGGAATCAAGGTTTCAGGGAGAAATATAAATAACCTCAGATATGCAGATGACACCACCCTTATGGCAGAAAGTGAAGTAGAACTGAAGAGCCTCTTGCTGAAAGTGAAAGAGGAGAGTGAAAAAGTTGGCTTAAAGCTCAACATTCAGAAAACCAAGACCTTGGCATCTGGTCCCATCACTTCATGGCAAATAGATGGGGAGACAGTGGCTGACTTTATTTTTCTGGACTCCGAAATCACTGCAGATGGTGATTGCAGCCATGAAATTAAAAGACACTTACTCCTTGCAAGGAAAGTTATGACCAACCTAGACAACATATTGAAAAGCAGAGACATTACTTTGCCAACAAAGGTCCATCTAGTCAAGGCTATAGTTTTTCTAGTAGTCATGTATGGATGTGAGAGTTGGACTATAAAGAAAGCTGAGCACTGAAGAATTGATGCTTTTGAACTGTATTGTTGGAGAAGACTCTTGAGAGTCCCCTGGACTGCAAGGAGATCCAACCAGTCCATCCTAAAGGAGGTCAGTCCTGAATATTCATCGGAAGGACTGATGTTAAAGCTGAAACTCCAACACTTTGGCCACCTCATGCGAAGAGTTGACTCATTTGAAAAGACCCTGATGCTGCAAAAGATTGAAGGCAGGAGGAGAAGGGGACAACAGAGGATGAGATGGTTGGATGGCATCACCAAATCAGTGGACATGTGTTTGAGTCAACTCCGGGAGTTGGTGATGGACAGAGAAGCCTGGCATGCTGCAGTCCATGGGGTTGCAGAGTCAGACTCGACTGAGCAACTGAACTGAACTGAGTCACTGAGTTGTGTTTGATCCTTTTGTGACCCTGTGAACTGTAACTCGCCAGGCTCCTCTGTCCATGGGATTTCCCAGGCAAGAGTACTTGAGTGGGTTGCCATTTCCTTCTCCAGGGGATCTTCCTGACACAGGGATTGAACTGGTGTCTCCTGCATTGCAGGTAGATTCTTTCCCTCTGAGCCATGGGGGATGCCCTTGTTAATTTTTGTGTAATAACAGTGTAATTATTTCTGAAAGACAGTGATGGATGCTGTCTTCCCCAGTATCCTTGCTCATTATCTCTGTTTCTTTACTTCACAGTATTTTTATCTCATCTGTTAAGGAATCAAGAAAAGAAAAAGGGAGTTACAGAAATTTACTACTGGTTGTATTCTTCATCAGGCCTTGGAGAAAGACTCTTAGTTTAGTGATTAAGGCCAATAGCTAGGACGTTTCACATAAACCTTGTATATGAAACACTTAGCAGAGTTCTGGCATGCTGTGGCTCTTTCATTAATGGGAGTGCTCCTCAGCATCTCAAACAAAAATGTGTGTCCTTGTAACTTGCCCCTGTAATGCTAGAGCCACCATTTGGAGCCGTAAGACTTCAGATGGGACTAAATGCAGCCCTTCTCACATCTTATGACAGTGGTCATGCTTTGCTCTCCTGTTTCCCCTTTCTGCCCATCCCCAAAATGTAACCACTTTTTAAAATTTTTTTGCCAAACATCTGGTTTCTTTATCTTTTAACCACTTGACTGAATTTTTTTGAGCTGTTCTCACTATCAATCTCTTGCTTAAAATTGGAGCCAAGTCTTCCTCTGAGATTAGTCGTGAATCTTATGACTGGTGGACTGGGGAGACTCTGTGGAGGAAAGTTCACCTCTGTTCAGATGATGAGCCAATTGCAGGACTGACCCTGTGTCCATTATGCCCCAGTTTACTTACAGATATTGTTAGATGGTCAAGATTTTTTATTATTTATTTGTTTGACTTCACGGGTCTTAGTTTGGCATGCAGACTTCTCTTTAGCTGTGAAACATGGATTCAGTAGTTGTGGTTACATGAGCTTAGCTACCCCATGGCATGTGGGGTCTTAATTCCCTAATCAGGGGTTGAATCCATGTCCCCTGCATTGGAAGGTGGACCCTTAACCACTGGGACTCCAGGGAGGTCCCCTAGATGGCCACATTTTGGTTTGAAGATCTCTTTCTCAGTATCCTTAAAACTGCAGCATTTCTCAAACTTCTTGCATTGTTGGGATAATTAAAATTGAAAAACAATGTAAAAACCTATCAGCCAAGTTGCAGAAACCCAGCACTGCCTTAGTTCTTTTAAACACACTGTCACTTAAATATTTATTAAGGCAGATGTACCTGTGCATATAGATCTTAGACACCAGTACAGCTAGACAAACAAATTGATAACCTAAAAGCCAACAAAACTGTATAACCAATAAAAATGCAGAATAGCCACATAAAGCTCCAGATACGATTTGCTCAAAGTAAATTGTAATTCCCAGTGTGGTCAGGGCGCTGGACACTGAGCAGGCATGGTGTGCTGAGTTTCAGAATGCCGTGTGGCGAGTCAGTTTTGCAGGACTCATGAACCTTCATTCTCACAGCGTCAGATTATGTCCTCTGGCCTAACTCTCTGTGCACATGTCTTGTACATAGAGTAAGTCCTTTCCTCCTCTTATCTCCCAGCAGAATTTCATGACATGATGCCAGAAGCGTGGAGGCTGTGGGCACAGAGTGGCCTGGCTGTGCTCGCTTTAGGAGTAGGCCTTCGGCTGTCCCAGATAGGACGATGTAAGCACTTTAAGTCTTACCGTCAAATTAAGGACAGAACTGGGGGTTCCCTGGTGGCCTGGACGTCAGGGTTCTGGGCTTTTACTGCCATGGCCTGGATTCAGTCCCTGGTCAGTGAATTGCGATCAAGTAAGCCATGTAGCTCTGCCAAGATAAATGAGTACAGAATTAAAATTGCCATGATGGGTGCTTGTGGATTGTGGGGTATGGTTGGCTCAGGTTTGAGGAGCAAGAAGACAGATTATGGATCCGATCTGTGGGTTCCATCCTACCAGGAGATTGTTGTTGTGTCTGACTGACTGTGGGGATTAGCCTTTTTTTTTTTAACTTCCCAGCTTTAAGGCTTTTTTGGTGAGTAGCATCTTCTTTGGTCTCACGTTGACTTCTCCCGGGTTTCGATGCTGAAGCGTGGAGTTGCGTGCCTCCTTCCTCCTAGGTATGCTGATGTGCGGTGTAGCTCTTCCGCCCCTTCCTCAGTGGCGGGTATCTCAGGCTGTATCCCTGAATGTAGCCCTAGGAGGTTGTCTTCAGCCGTTGCCTTCAGATGTCCTGAAGGAGCGCTGGTCTTGGAGGTGAAGACCGTTTTGTGTCCTCAGCCCTGCGCTGCCGGAAGGACCGCTCTGCTCATTTTGTGAAGGTCGCAGCAGCGGCCCAGCCTCCGGGCGAGAGCGGTGAGCGTTGCTCCGGTTCACGGAAGTTTAAATTCTGGGCGTGTACGGTTTGGGTGGAAAACCCAGTTAAGCTGTTTGCTGGACAGGGTAGCAAGTCAGTCTTACTTTTCCTTACTCTGTATTTTTCTTAACCAGCTGGGTGTGGGAACTTATCTCTGGTGTGCTTTAGATGGAGATACTCACGTTATTTCTGAGGAGGGCATGGCAGCCCACTCCAGGGTTCTTGCCTGGAGAATCCCCATGGGCAGAGGGCCCTGGAGGGTCGCGAAGACGAAGACACGACTGAGCGACTCAGCACAGCACGCACTTTATTACCCGCCCCGTAGGACAGTCTCACAAGTGTGCTTGACTAAAGGACCCCAAACCATCTTATAGATGCAGCATACCCAAGCTTATTTTTCTTGGTTACATTCCTTTAGATGTAATTTTTTTCCTCAAGTTTGGAAGCTGGGAAAGAATTTAGGTTTCTAAGATTTTTTGGTGATATTGAACCTAGAGTGTCAGCCAGAGTTTTTTTTTCCTTTCTTCTTCTTTGTTACCATATTTAAATCTGTGTGAAGGGGGCGCGGGGGTGGGGGAGGTTTACTTTAAGCTTGATGAGTCCTTGCACTTTAGACTTGTAAGCAAGTTTTCTTTTTCATCATGAAGTTCATTGCTTTCTTCTGCTCCCAGAGTTAGGTATAGTCTCAGTGTCCAAGTTTTGTATATCTGAGTTTCTGCCATGCATGTCAAATAGTTTGTAAATATAGCTAAATAATGCTGTTAGACAGTTAGTATAAATATTTTAACTGGTGGATAGGAGACTTTCATAGTAACTGGTAGAAAAGTGAGCTGAAACATAGTGTTGCAGAACTTCCAACTGTGTGAATTTGCATTTAGCTATTTACAATTTCTAACAGTAAGTGGCTCACTGGTAAAGAATCTTCTTGCCAATGCAGGAGACATGGGTTTGATCCCTGGGTCGGGAAGATCCCCTGGAGAAGGAACTGGCAACCCACTCCAGTATTCTTGCCTGGGAAATTCCGTGGACAGAGGAGCCTGGTGGGTCACAGTCCATGGGGTTGCACAACAGACAACAGTAAGTTGATGTTTTAAGTGTCGAGCAGTTACTGTGATTTAACTGTTAAAATATATTTCACGTATAATTCACACAGAAACACATATGCACATGTGTTCCATTGATTGAAAGACACATTGCAGTTACCGGGGGCCTCCTTCACTGGCTCAGACAGTGAAGAATCTGCCTGCAGCGCAGGAGACCCAGGTTCGACCCCTGGGCTGGGAAGATCCCCTGGAGAAGGAAACGGCAACCCCTCCAGTGTTCTTGCCTGGAGAATCCCATGGACAGAGGAGCCTGGTGGGCCACAGTTCATAAGGCCGCAAAGAGTCCGACATTTCTGAGCAGGTAACACTTCCACTTAGGTCTGTTGGACCAGAAACGTGTCACGGTCTAAAATGAACATCTCGGTGGGCACCAGGCAGCCCTCCCCGCCTGCTGGATTTCCTCTATGCCTTCGGTTGCCCCCTGATGCGCTTTCGTGGCCTCAGGGTGTCTCGGACCACACACGGCACCCTCAGGAGCCTGGCCTGAGCCGTTCATGGTTGTTCCGTGTTGGCACCCACACCGTGCAGACGTTTAACCTAGAAGCGATGCAGATCCAAACCGCGAGACGTGCAGGTTTGCTCGGGAGTACGCGCCTTCGTCAGGACTTTGACGAACGTGTTTCGGGTGCCTCCTATGTACCAGGTGCTGGGGACCATGAAGAAGTGGGTGTTGGTGTTTTCAGGGAGCTTCCAGTCTGGGCAGTGGCTTGTAACCAGATTGTGTTCAAAGTCAGCTGTGAAATTCGGAAGCCTTTCTCACACGCTCTGGTCACACGTTCCCGCGCTTCCGGTTCAGATGAACCGTGGTGAGGCCTGGGCATCTGGGTTCTTCAATAAAACCATCACACACAAGAGAAATTCTCCCCTGAGGACCAGCAGACGAGACAGATAAAGAATAAATGATTATGAGAGGTTAGCACAATGTAGACGCAGGATACAGTAAATATACCGAAGAGCAACATAATTTTTAAAATTTTGAAACTTATCTATAGAAAATTCATAAAATGTACATGTGTAGCCCAGTGAGTTGTGATGAAGGGAACACCTTTGTGGCTCCCATCAAGAAGCAGAGCGCTGGGAGTTCCCGGGCTGTCTCGTGATTAGGGCTCTCTGCTTTCACTGCCAGGGCCCTGGTTCAGCCCCTCGTTAGGAATCTAAGACCCTGCAAGATGCATGGCCTGAAGAGAAAAAGCAGGAGGGTGTTGCCAGCATCTGAAAGCGGTCCCTGTCCCTTCCTAGTTGCTGCTCTTCCCAAGTTACAGTAGTCCGGCTCCTGCTTCTCTGCGCTTTTACCACTGATGAGGGCATCCCTAACCAATATAGTTCAATTTTATTTGTTTTGAGTTTAAAGAAATTAAATCCTACTGCATTCTATTCTTTTTTCGTCTTTTGCTCATTATTTGTAAAATTCGTCCAAATTGTTGTATGTAGCTTGTTTGTTCATTTCATTACTGCACAGTCGTATATTATATGATCACACCACTGTCTGTTCTCTTGCTGGAGATGTGGGATGATTGTCATCTTTGACTACTGAGCAACACTTCTGTGAACACGTGTATGTGTGTGTGTGTGTAAACTCTGGTGCCCATATACACAGTTTCTTTTTTTTTTTTTAATTGGAGGCTAGTTACTTTACAATATTGTAGTGGGTTTTGCCATACATTGACATGAATCAGCCATGGGGTACATGTGTCCCCATGCTGAACCCCCTCCCACCTCCCTCCCCATCCCATCCCTCTGGGTCATCTCAGTGCACCAGCCCTGAGCACCCTGCGTCATGCATCCAACCTGGACTGGCGATCTCTTTCACAAATGGTAATATACATGTTTCCGCGCTACCCTCTCAAATCATCCCACCCTTGCCTTCTCCCACAGAGTCCAAAAGACTGTCCTTTACATCTGTGTCTCTTTTGCTGTCTTGCACATAGGGTCGTTAGCATCTTTCTAAATTCCATATATATGCATTAGTATACTGTATTGGTGTTTTTCTTTCTGACTTACTTCACTCTGTATAATGGGCTCCAGTTTCATCCATCTCATTAGAACTGATTCTGATACATTCTTTTTAATGGCTGCCATATACACCAGTTTCTTCAGGGAATTTTCCTGGGGTGGAAACCTGTATGATGTGTACATTGTCAGCTTACCTATCCTTAGATAATGCCCACCTGTTCTTCCTCAGTGATTGAACCAGTTTACGTGGAAGTCCCAACAATATATCAAAATTCCTATTGCTTTACTTCCTTGCCAGGGGTGAAATCTTGACTGGTCAGTAAAAAACAAAAGGTAAGGAGAGAGGAAGAAGAAGGCTATTTCAAGCATACGAGTGAGAAAGAGAACAGGGTGTGGTGAGTTTGGGAGGAAAGTGCATGCATCCTGGTGGGACAGTACCTTGGGTGGAAGTGGCGGGAGGTGAATGGAAGTGTGCTGGGGAGTTGGACCTTTATTCTAACGGCAGCAATGCAGGCAAAAGACATGAGATCTACAGTTTTCCAAGCTTGCTGACAGCTCTGTGGAGGCTGAGCTGGTGAGGCCTGCCACGTAACTCCTCTGATCCGGGGAGACCTAGGAGAGGGCAGGGTTGCAGGGGTGGGCTCCTGGGATGCTTAGGCCACAGTCAGCAGTATGGCCAAGTCTGCTAAATGTGGGCAGAGAGAACAGAGGCAGGAGTCTGGGTTTTTGCCTGGGTGACTGTGTAAGTGGTGTTGCCTTAGGTTGGTGAATTCTAGAAGTGAAGCATTGGAGGTCGAGTGGCAATGCTGAGGAGTGAAGTTAGCTTCAGACATGGCGTTCTAGCTAACCACACTTACCTGGCAGAGATGGTTTGTAAGTGGCTTGAACTCGAGAGGGCTGGACTGGCGATGTCCTCAGCGTCCAGGTGGGGGTTGAAGCCATTTGCGGGTGGATGCAGCTGCTCACAGGGTCTGAGGAAGATGGGGTGGATGGAGGGTGGGAAGGGGATTCTGGCAAACAGACCAAGAAGGGGCACCAAAGAAGTGAGGTCAGCCGGAAGAAATTAGATCATGGAAGCTGAGGAAGAAAGGGATTTGCAGGAGACAACTCGTGACTGGTGTCCAGCGCCCTCAGAAGACATCAAGTGATACTTGATGTGTCAGGAGAGAGATGCATGTGCCTTGCATGTGGCAGGAGAGAGATGCTTGGGGTCAGGGCGTGTCAGCTGGGGTGGGGGGGGGCACAGGACAGAGGTGATGCTGCAGGGTCTTAAGGGCAAAATGTGGGTGAGGAAGCGGGGAAAGCAGATGAGTACTGTCTAGCTGGGCACTGCGTGTGTTGGTTGCTCAGTTCTGTCCAACTCTTTGTGACCCCGTGGACTATAGCCCACTAGGCTCCTCTGTCCATGGGATTTCTCAGGCAAAAATACTGGAGTGGGTTGCCATTCCCTTCTCCAGAGGATCTTCCCAACCCAGGGATCGAACCCAGGTCTCCCGTTTTGCAGGCAGGTTCTTTACCGTCTGAGCCAGCAGGGAATGAACGGAAACCAAAGTGCCTCGGGTAGGAATGAAAAGGAATGAAGAGGGGGAGGATTTGAATGTGGTTACGGTTGGAGACACCTGTGTATAATCCTGCATGAACAAAGAACGTGCCTGACCTGAAACCTCAGCAGGAGGGGCAGGAAGGATCCAAATGTTGGGCACGGGACTTAACGCTGAGTGGGAGGAGACTGCTCTTGTCGCTGAGAAGGGAAGGAGGTGAGAGAACTGGCGCAGACTGAGGCATGTCTGTAAGAGGTGGAGGTGTTCAGAGAAGAAGAATTCGGGAAGTTCCTAGCTTTTAATAGCCTCTTGCCTCCTAAAGACGAGGCAGTTCATTTGGTTAAGTAAGGATGAAAGTTAATGGTTAGCAGGTACCCAGGTTACATTCCACAGCTGCTGACGGTCGGTCAGCCTGCTCAGTGTGAAGTTATAGGGAGCATCTCTGAACAGA
The DNA here is from genome assembly GCF_023699985.2 of Odocoileus virginianus. Lineage (NCBI taxonomy): Eukaryota > Metazoa > Chordata > Mammalia > Artiodactyla > Cervidae > Odocoileus > Odocoileus virginianus. The sequence goes on along the minus strand of NC_069685.1, from coordinate 7,413,375 downwards.
TGTCAGTGGTAAGAAGCCGTAGTCATGCCTCTGGAGAGAGTCAGAAGTTGGAAATCTTTCTGTTCCACACTGAGCTTGGAAACAGTTAGGGTGCTGTGTAACCACCTCCTGCTTCTGTCCATCCTCCTACATGGAAAATGAATCCTTTAAAAAAAAAAAGGTTCGTTGAGGTATAGTCAGCTAACAGTATTAGTTTCTGGTGGTTTCAGTCATATAGCATAGTGATTGAGTACTTTTACAGTTTACACACCATACAATATTATCATACAATGTTGGTTATATTCCTTGTGGTGTATCTCAGAGTCCTGTGACTTAACTCTCTTTCTAACTGGTAGTCTCTACCTGTTAATCCTTTTCACCTATTTTGCCACTTTCCCAACTCCTCTCCCCTCTGATGACCACTGGTTTGTTCTCTGCATACAAATCCTCTTCTGTATAGTATTCTTGTGATCATAATTTATAGCATGATTTCCTGCCAGTGTATTATGGTCAAAGAACTGTTACTAGAGACAGAGTATAAATATGTCTGAGTGTGTGTCCATACCTCAGTTCCCTTCAGCTGAAGACTGCCAAGAGCACACCCAGAGTTGAGCAAGCTGAGTTTCCCGCTCACGGCAGGAAGCAGGACTGGACCCCACAGGAGTCCTCGGGGCAACTCAGGAGGAGGCGTGGCGGCTGTCACAGAGATTGGGCTTCGGGTGGGTAATTTCAGGAAGCAGGGACTCATTCTGCACTGGGAGAAGGACAGTTCTGTGACTCAGTGTCCTACTAAATGTTACAGTGAGGGCAGGCCAGGCTGAGGAAAGAGCTAGAGCTGGTGAAGAGGCGGTGGTCTCGAGGGAGCTTTCTGTGTCACTCCGTCACCTCCGAGTGGCTTCATTTGATGGATATTCTGTGAAGTGATACCCACAGAGGAACACAGGTCGGACCATCTCAGACCAGACCCTGAGATCTAGCTGTGAATGTCAGATCAACTCTGACCATCCTCAGGGATGGCTTTATTTTTGATACATCCATGTATGATATTTAGGTATATACATAACACATTTATAGCTTTCATTTTAAATGAGATGTTTATTCCTTGTTTTGGTGAGTGCGTAATGTGTCTTGGTAAAAGTTTAAAAGATTCTCTGACAAGTTAGGGGAACAAGGTCCCCTAAGAAGTGCCTGGTTTGCAGTTGCTGTTTCTCCGCCTTCAGTCCCTGCATCTTTCGCAGAGCTTCCAGCAGCGCTGTGCTGGGACAGAGCATCCAGAGGTTCACACCCTCTGTGGTCCGTAGGAGCCGCTATGAGGAGGGTCCAGGGAGGAATATACCACTTTCAGTGGAAAGCAAGTGGAGGTTACTAGCTATGATGGCTTGGTTCTTTGGGTTTGGATTTGCTATACCTTTCTTAATAGTAAGACATCAACTGCTTAAAAAATAATCAATGAGACAGATAGGAAGAGGAGCATATTAAGAGGTGCAATGTCTTAAAAGGATCAAAGCCTTGAACTCAGCATCCTAGATATGTTTGTAAATAAACTTAGGGCATAAATCCTTAATGCCTCTTCTCTGGAATATGAAAGTGAAACTGAAGTCACGCAGCTGTGTCCACCTGTTTGCAGCCCTGTGGTCTGCAGCCTGCCAGCCTCCTCCATCCATGGGATTCTCCAGGCACGAATACTGGAGTGGGGTGCCATTTCCTTCTCCAGGGGATCTTCCTGACCCAGGGATTGAACCTGGGTCTCCCGCATTGCAGGCAGACTCTTTACTCTCTGAGCCACCAGCGATGATAATTGAGCATGTGCTTATTGTATTTTATTTGGGTAATATTGCTTTATTACTTTCTTGATTAAATATGTGATTTAAAAGAAAAAAAATTCTCTCACAATGTAGCATTTTATCCATATACCAGGGTTCATTACTTTAGGATATACTTTTCCAGTTGTGTCATTAACATAAAATGCACTGCCTTTTGGAAAACTTGTGTTCTCTGGAGAACATGTAGGAAACAGATTCTTGCACTGACCCAGGAGGGAAGTAGGTGGTGATGAGGGCAGAAAGGAGGGATGTTTTTAGGAGTATTTAGAAGGTCAATGCGATATTGGGAGAAGGCAATGGCACCCAACTTCAGTACACTTGCCTGGAAAATCCCATGGATGAAGAAGCCTGGTAGGCTGCAGTCCATGGGGTCGCTAAGAGTCGGTCATGACTGAGTGACTTCTCTTTCACTTTTCACCTTTATGTATTGGAGAAGGAAATGGCAACCCACTCCAGTGTTCTTGCCTGGAGAATCCCAGGGACGGGGTCGCACAGAGTCGGACACGACTGAAGTGACTTGGCAGCAGCAGCAGCAATGTGACATTGTACAGCAGTGATGCTCCAGTGAATTGCTTTCCTAGGTATTTATTTATCTTGGTTGTGAGGAGTCTTGGCTGCTGTGGGCTCTCTCTCGCTGCGAGCAGCGGGGGCTCCTCTCTCGCTGCGACGCACGGCTTCTCGTCGTGGTGGCCTCCCCTGTTTCTGAGCACGGCCCTCAGGCAGCGGGCTCAGCAGTGTGGCCCTTGGGCTCCGGAGTGCTGGCTCCATGGCTTAGTTGCTGTGTGGCATATGGGATCTTCCTGGACTGGGGATCGAACCGGCGTCCCTTGCATTGCAGGGCAGATTCTTAACCACTGGAGCACCAGGGAAGCCCCAAATCTTTTTTTAAGAGAGAAATATTTAGACGATAAAGCCAGTGGAACTTGATATCAGAATATAGTTTGTAGGGGAATCTGTAAGGGTGAGGGATGACGCCTAGGCCTCTGGCTGAGGAGTTGAGTAGGAAGTGATGTTCCTCACCAGGTTGGAGAAAAAGGGAGAAGTGACGCATTGGCAGGGGGCTAGCGAATTTTAAACAGAAATCACCACGGAAGCGTAAATCTAGTTGTTGGAAGACTGATTGCTTCTTCTCAGTCTTGTAGTTGCCTGGTGTCTAACGAAGAAGAAGGTTTTATTGTTGAATAACAGGAACTGTAACTGCCTTAGGAACCGAAATGTTCAGTGCTTTTGTCCACATATCCTCTCCCTGTAGGCAGATCTGTGTAAGTGACAGAAGTGTAGTCAGGAGACTGTTTGATGGAGGGGAGCCAGGGGAAGCTGGCTGAGGCGTCTTCGTGGCTGCTCTGTCAAGGTGTGACATCTGTCTATGGGGACGTCTGTGTCCCGTACTCAGAAGCTCAGGGCTGACCTCCAGATCAAGGATGCCAGGGTGGGGGTGCCGTCGCGGGGCACCCGTCACGTGAGCAGGCACTCTCTAAACGGTGAGGAGGAGGTCTGGGCTAAGCAGAAGGGTGCTCTGTCAGCGGTTGTGTCTGCCGTGGGTGCAGAACAGGGTGAGGCTCTGTTCAGCGGGCATTAGTCAGGCCAGGCTCAGAACATATTTATTATAGAACTGAGCCACAGTTTTTCAATAGAAACATTATGAAGAGAGGAAGAGAGAGGAAGGAAGGAAAAATTTATCTGAAACCACACACCAAATTGAGAGACAGGCTTTCTTGACCTGTTTTCACTCTGGCATTCTGACCTCGTGTAAAGAGGCAAAAGGAAAATTTAACAGGCAGCTGTCCTGGTTGACGTGTCAGCTTTGCAGGGGCTAGTTTGGTCAAGGTCATCTGACCTATTAAGTTTGCGCTTGTTTTGCCATGGTCATTTCTCTTTATGTGTGGAAAGACTCTCCCCTAGCTGATTTCTCTGGCCTTAAAAAAGAACAATCAGTTTTTCTTGCTGAGATTCCTTCTTTTATCTTCCAACTTAATATTTTGGATCAAACATGCAATTAAAATTTATCATAGGTAAAAATAGTAAGCTTTTCAATGTAAGAATCGTTTTCTCTATAAAATTAAAGCAGGATTGTAATGATTTATTTTAGCTCATGAATACATGTATATGATGTATAGTTCCATTTTACTAAATTTACACTTACTTTTGAATTATGTGCCATTTTCCCACATTGTAAAAAATGATAAACCTACCGAGATGGAAAATCTCTAAATGGTGATGGTTGGGCTAGATTTCAGAGTATTGGTGAAGAAGTAGCATTAAAGCCTGAGACTGGTTCCCTAACTTTTCGTGGCCAGTGGCCCAGTTAGACCTTTAAACAGAAGACGCTGCTCCTCTTTTCAGATCCTTTTGTGTCTCATCTGTTACTGAACTGTTCACATACCTTTGGGAATCTTTGAGTTCTCCATTAATTAAGACTTCAAAACATTCTGATAATAGTCAAAAATAGTATTTGCATTAACAGGTTTTCCTCAAGAATTCCCCTCTACTATTTTGGTTATTTTGTTTTTAGCATTTAAGGCTTGTATCATCTATTTAAAATGAGGCCATTATATTACATATGTGAAAAAAAAGTGAATTATTTTTGAGTTAGAAGATACTTTAGAGAAAATCTTAACATGTAATCCTTTTATCTTTTATACCAGAAAGTTGAGACTAAAAGAATTGGATGACTTCTAAGTTTCCTGAGAGAAAAATTGTGATTTTTTTCAATATATAATTTTGGAACTTAAAATTAATGAACATTTGGATCAGTTAACCAATTGAAAAATAACATAGTTGTTATATTTTTCTTGGTAAAAATTAAGCCGAAGGCTACATGAATAATGAACGCGTCATTTTAACTAATAATCCTTCCTCATTTAAGTAGACATTGAAAAGTTTATCTATTTAAACTAATGATTTTAAATTCATTCTTCCATTAAGAAAAAAAATTATTGGGTATATTTCTTTGAGCTGACAAAACTCTTGCTTCATTTTTATAGTTTCATTAATTGAGTAAATGATCATATAACTGAATATAATTTAGTCAGCTCTGTGAATTTTGTAGTAATTTTTCTTTGAGGGCTGAAATACATAATTGGAAAGAAGAGGAAAACAGTTTTACTTCTTCATGTGAATATATTATCTTGTGAGACAGTTAGTTCTTCCAGAATGAGACATTAAAACTTAGTTAATGGACTTTTGCCAGTAAGGAGCACTTAGAATTCACCTGGTTCAACAACTTCCCTTTGTAGGCAGTGGGGCTGAGATGCAGAGTGCAGGAAATTCCCCGGTGGCCCAGTGGTTAGGGCTCTGCACCATCACTGCTGAGGGCGCAGGTTTGATCCCTGATCAGGGAACTAAGGTCTCACAAGCCGCCCCACTCAGGGTGACATGCGACCAGAAAAAAACTCAGATCTTTCATTTCTTTGTCCAGTGCATTTCACTCACACATTATGAATGGCATCACTCAAGATGCTATTAAAAAGAAAGGAGTGTGGGCAGAATGCGGAACCTGTTAAGTCGAAGAGTCACTCAGTGGACTCACAGCGTTTGTGCTTCATAGAAAATGCTTCTACGCGGGGAATAATTACATCGATAAACCTGATTTTTCTTCGTTTTAGGTGAGAGTTACGTGTGCGCATCGAATGAACCATTTCGGAAAGTGGACTACACCAAAAACGTTAATCCGAACTGGTCTGTGAACATCAAGGGTGGGACCCCCCGAGCCTCGGCTCCCCCCTCCTCAGTGAAGAGTGAAGTGAAGGAAAGTAAAGATTTCATCAAGCCCAAATTAGTGACTGTGATTCGAAGTGGAGTGAAGCCTCGAAAAGCTGTGCGGATCCTCCTGAATAAGAAGACAGCTCACTCCTTCGAACAGGTCTTAACAGATATCACCGAAGCCATTAAGCTGGATTCAGGAGTGGTGAAGAGGCTCTGCACGCTGGACGGGAAGCAGGTAGGATGTTCTGGCCCCACACGCCCTAGCTTGCTTTTAAACCTCTCTGTACCACGGGAGTTACATAGTTAACTGTGTGAGTGTCATCGTTCACTGGAAACGATCCTCCTGTTGTTCTTGTAAGGAGCGTGTGCGTGTTGTCTTTACCATGAAAAGTGTAAGCAAGCGGCTTCCCTGTCTCTTTACCCAAGTATCTCAAAAGAGATGGAGAGAAACCTGTCATAAACTTTTTGAAGTATAGTATTACTATTGTTTAGCAAAGTGATTCAGTTATACATATATATGTGTATAAATTACACAGGAATATGCAGGCTAAATTATAGTAACAATATACCAGGGAACCTAATATGCTAAAAAAAGTTGAGTAGATTGCAAGAATGCATGAATAGCAGATATACAAATATTGAGTTTCACAACAATCAGATTATCATTTCTAAAAAGAAACATGAGACTTCCAAAGTGTATTTTTTCCTAATTTCAGTAGTTAAGTTGTTCAGATTTACATTGTATTAAACATTTTAGTTTCCAGCATTCTATTTGATACTACATTCCATTTTATTTCTTCCCTCTGACATACTTAATTTATTTTGAGGTGTTTGGCTTGTGTAGTGCTGAGAATGAATAATAAAAAACACGGGAGCCATGTCTTCTGTAAAAACACAATTAGTTTCTAATTTTCTAAGACCAGGTCTAGTTACTGGGCTATTATCTTAAACATAAAATTGTATACAGTACATTCTGAAAGTTCTAGTACATGATAGTGAGTTTACAGTGACTTTATTGATTAAAATTAATAGTGAGAAGGCATAACATTTCATAGCAGCCTGTCCCAAAATAGGTTCACAATATGAATGGAAATAGACACTTTACATTTTAAGTTAGTAGCACAGCACAACACAAAACACCTTAAGATTCATCTTGCAAGTAAGAAAAAATAAAAAATTAGACCACAGGACAGAAAGGAGATTTGGTAAATCAAATAGCTGATTGTTGGTGGACACATAGAAGACAAGAAGTGGGAAGACAGATGTTTAAGATACCTAACAAAAGGAAAAATGAAAATCAAAGGTGCAGCAAGTTAGAAAACGTAAACAGAGTATAAACTGGAATTCATTAAAGATTTTAAAAGCAGAAACCGATTTGGAAATCTCCAAATGAATGTTGTTCAGGGAAAATGTAAATAAACTATAGAAGTTGAACATCTAATTGAAATAGAAATCAATGAAATTTTAGTATTCAGAAAATTATCTTTGAAAAGACTCCAGATAGAAATATTTACATGTAAAAATGTTAAGTAAAATGCAAGCAATGTAAATCACCAACTTATTAAAGACTATTGTTATGAGTAGACTTATGACAGAAATTAAAGGATGGCTTACTATTAAGAAACCCTTTCATACATGAGATCTAGAGGAAAAAGCACAGTCCCAAAAAAATGTCACAAGGGCATTGACAAAATACAGATCTATATTCTGTTAAAGATTCAGTAGTAAAATGGGGGATGAGTTCTTTAATACACTAAGAAAAGAAAAATTCTTACCTGAAACAAAAACCCATGGCAGTTCGTTTCAGTTCAGTTGGTCAGTCGTGTCCGACTTTTGCGACCCCGTGAACCACAGCACGCCAGGCCTCCCTGTCCATCACCAACTCCCGGAGTCCACCCAAACCCATGTCCATTCAGTCGGTGATGCCATCCAACCATCTCATTCTCTGTTTTCCCCTTCTCCTCCTGCCCTCAATATTTCCCAGCATCAGGGTCTTTTCAAATGAGTCAACTCTTCGTATCAGGTGGCCAAATGATTGCAGTTTCAGCTTCAGCATCAGTCCTTCCAATGAACACCCAGGACTGATCTCCTTTGGGATGGACTGGTTGGATCTCCTTGCAGTCCAAGGAACTCTCAAGAGTCTTCTCCAACACCACAGTTCAAAACCATCAATTCTTCTGTGCTCAGCTTTCTTGATAGTCCAACTCTCACATCCATACATGACCACTGGAAAAACCATAGCCTTGACTAGACGGACCTTTGTTGGCAAAGTAATGTCTCTGCTTTTCAATATGCTGTCTGGGTTGGTCATAACTTTACTTCCAAGGAGTAAAGTGTCTTTTAATTTCATGGCTGCAGTCACCATCTGCAGTGATTTTGGAGCCCCCCAAAATAAAGTCTGCCACTGTTTCCACCATTTCTCCTTCTATTTGCCATGAACTGATGGGACTGCATGCCATGATCTTAGTTTTCTGAATGTTGAGCTTTAAGCCCAGTTTTTCACTCTCCTCTTTCACTTTCATCAAGAGGCTTTTTAGTTCTTCTTCACTTTCTGCCATAAGGGTGGTGTCATCTGCATATCTGAGGTTATTGATATTTCTCCCACAAGTCTTGATTCCAGCTTGTGCTTCCTCTAGGCCAGCATTTCTCATGATGTACTCTGCATATAAGTTAAATAAGCAGGGTGACAATATACATCCTTGACTTACTTCTTTCCCAATTTGGAACCAGTCTGTTGTTCCATGTCCAGTTCTAACTGTTGCTTCCTGAGCTGCATACAGATTTCTCAAGAGGCAGGTCAGGTGATCTGGTAGTCCCATCTCTTGAAGAATTTTCCACAGTTTATTGTGATCCACACAGTCAAAGGCTTTGGCATAGTCAATAAAGCAGAAGTAGATGTTTTCCTGGCACTCTCTTGCTTTTTCGATGATCCAGCGGATGTTGGCAATTTGATCTCTGGTTCCTCTGCCTTTTCTAAAACCAGCTTGAACATCTGGAAGTTCACGGTTCACATATTGTTAAAGCCTTTCTTGGAGAATTTTGAGCATTACTTTACTAGCGTGTGAGATGAGTGCAATTGTGCGGTAGTTTGAGCATCCTTTGACATTTCTTTTCTTAGGGATTGGAATGGAAACTGACCTTTTCCAGTCCTGTGGTCACTGCTGAGTTTTCCAAATTTGCTGGCATATTGAGTGCAGCACTTGCACAGTATCATCTTTTAGTATTTGCAACAGCTCAACTGCAGATGGTGACTGCAGGCATGAAATCAAAAGGCACTTACTCCTTGGAAGAAAAGTTATGACCAAACCAGACAGCATATTAAAAAGCTGAGACGTTGCCAACAGAGGTTTGTCTAGTCAAGTAGTCATGTATGGATGTGAGAGTGGGACTATAAAGAAAGTTGAGCGCCAAAGAATTGATGGTTTTGAACTGTGGTGTTGGAGAAGACTCTTGAGAGTCCCGTGGACTGCAAGGAGATCCAACCAGTCCATCCTAAAGGAGATCAGTCCTGGGTGTTCATTGGAAGGATTGATGCTGAAGCTGAAACTCCAGTACTTTGGCCACCTGATGCGAAGAGCTGACTCATTTGAAAAGACCCTGATGCTGGGAGGGATTGAAGGTGAGAGGAGAAGGGGACAGTGGAGGATGAGATGGTTGGATTGCATCACCAACTCAATGGACATGAGTTTGAGTAAACTCTGGGAGTTGGTGATGGGGAGGGAAGCCTGGCATGCTGTAGTTCACGGGGTCGCAAAGAGTCGAAAAGACTGAGCAACTAAACTGAAACTATGGTGGAGGTAACGAGGATAATGGCGACCTCCCTCAAAAGATCCCATGTATGCACCGCTACAGTCTGTGCCCCCAACCCTGCAGCAGGCCACCACCGATTCATGCCTTCGCCGGAGGCTCCCTGACACCCACAGGCAAGTCTCCTATGGGGTCACTGCTCCTTTCTCCTGGGTCCTGGTGCACAAGGTTCTGTTGTGCCCTCCAAGAGTCTATTTCCCAGTCCTGTGTTAAGTTCTGGCAGCTCGATGGCGGGGTTAATGGCGACCTCCTCCAAGAGGACTTATGCCATACCCACACCCAGAGCCCCTGTCCCTGCGGCAGACCACTGCCGACCCGGACCTCCCCAGGAGACGCTCACAGTTCTGTCTCAGTCTCTGTGGGGTCCCTGGGTCCTGGTGCGCACAGGTTTGTTTGCGCCCTCTGAGCGTCTCTGGTGGAAACGGGCTTTGATTCTAAACGCGAGTTCGCCCCTCCTACTGTCTTGCTGGGGCTTCTCCTCTGCCCATGGATGTGGGGCATCTCCTCACAGCCACTCCAGTGCCTACTGTCTTACTGGGGTTTCTCTGACCTTGGACGTGGGGTATCTCCACATGGCCGGTCCAGTGAAGCGCAGCTGCCGCTCCTGCCTTGGACATGGGTATCTCAAAAGCCCATGCATTGGTAAACAAATGAGTTCCAGGAAGTGTTTCTATGACAATCAGGTAGACGATGAGGATGCCTGATACCTCCTGGCATCAGGAGGTTGATTTTCAGGTTGATTTTCATTCTTGTTCCGTCACTCAGTCATGTCCGACTCTTTGCAACCCCATGGACTGCAGCACACCAGGCCTCCCTGTCCATCACCAACTCCTGGAGCTTGCTCAAACTCATGTCCACTGAGTCGGTGATGTCATTGAACCATCTCATCCTGTGTCATCCCCTTCTCCTCCTGTCTTCAATCTTCCCCAGCATCAGGGTCTTTTCTGAGTCAGTTCTTGGCATCAGGTGGCCAAAGTATTGGAGCTTCAGCATCAGTCCTTCCAAAGAATATTCAGGATTCATTTCCTTTAGGATTGACTTGTTTGATCTTCTTGCAGTCCAAGGGACACTCAAGAGTTTTCTCCAGCACTACAGTTTAAAAGCATCAGTTCTTTGGCGCTCAGCCTTTTTTATGGTTCAACTCTCCTGATTTTTATGTATTGTTTAATTGCAGTTTCCTTAAGAATGTAAATGAGATTGTTTTGGAGTGAGGAGAGTGATACCTAACAAAGTGGTTTTAAAAGTTAATCTGCCCCCCAAAAAAAAAAAAAAAAAAAAGTTAATCTGGAAAAATAAGCAGGAAAATTTTGGAAATAATGATTCACTGGCTGTCATGTTACCAGATATCAAATCCGCATCCTCATAGCCATACCAAAAATAAGCTCCAGGTGTCTTGAACATATAGATGTCAGAATAAGACAAACGAACAAGAGGATGATATGTCAGTCGTTGGAATGGGAAAGAATTTTCTAAGTATGAAAGTAGTGGAAAAATTAATTATGAAGGGAAGGTTGATTGGTTAGGCATAACAATTTTAAATTTCTAGATGTCAAGCAAGGGTTATGTACATTTATATTGAGTCATAATAGTTTAATATGAAAAAACTAACATTACAATGTAACAGTGGATAAAGGGCCAAACAGACAATTTGAGAAGATAGGATTATACATTATAAGCATAAAAAAGTTCAGTGTCACTAACAAAAATGCAAATTAAGGCAATGAGACACTATTATTAATATTTAAAGTTAATAGGTTTTTTAAAAAAGAAATTGTTATTGTTTAATGTGCAGTGAATTGGCATTTCCAAAGAGTGGAAGTGTACTCCATCTCATTATCTTTATGGAAAGCAATTTTTTTGTATAACTTCAAAATATTTTTACTATTTGATTTAGTATATTAATGTCTAGGAATTTATCTTAACTGAAGATACAAACATCATTGTGCATAAAAATTATCATGCTAGCAATAAGATCAAAAGATTGGAAATAATTTAAAATCTCTAAAGTAAAAAGCAGTTAAATGACATTACTGTAAGATTTATGTGTAGTAGGTTTTGAAAATTGTGGTAGGGGGGTATTAAAAGACAAAAGAAAATGTTAAGTGGAAAAAGCAAGGAAAAAACACTGCAGTATGTTTTCAATTTTGTGTTAAGTAAGAAAAGTAGAGGAAGAATTTTTTTTAATGAATTCAGAAGGCAACAAAATTATAGTTACCATCAGAAATCCAGTATTTGCTGTTTTGATTTCCACTGCTTCTTCCTTGTGTCTGCTTAGAAGCAGAAACTCAAGCACTGAGAAAGAAAATAAAATTGATTTCAATCAGATCATACAAATTAAAACATTGAGTTAATTATTGAAATTTTGGCATGTGGTTATAGAATGTAACATGTATCATTTTTGTCATTGTTCATGTCTTAAAAAGATTAGAACATTATTTCACATGTGCAAAGGAAAGAGAGATTTTTAAACTTTGAAATAAGATGTTGATTTGGAAAAATTATTTCATTTTTGATAGACCCAGCTTTGGATATTATATTTTCAGATTGCCAGGTACCCTTAAAAACTGTAGCTTTCTGGGCACGGATTCAACATTTGTACTGTAGGTGGACTTAACTATTTAAAACATCAAGTCTGTCTTTTGGTTGGTTTATAAGTGTGAAGAGATTAAATTTTGCTTTGAAATAGCCTGAGATTTGTCTTGTGCTTAAGATTAATGCAAAGCTTTAGGTGGGCAATGTTCATTTTGATTTTTTTTCCATAAAATGAATTTTTCAAAACTATCTGCTCTCTAAAAACTCTCAAAAAAAGAACAGCTTTGCTTAGGCGATGAGAAAGGAACTAAGATGTGTTAATGAATTGTTTGTGCACAAAATTTTAGACTATCTGCCTTGACTTTAAAGCTCTTTTTCCTGGTTCCTTCCTACTCATATTTTGTTCTCACTTTAATTAGCCTGGTCTTTCACACGAGGATAGAGGTTCAACAATTTGTAGGCAATTAATCAGTTCATCATGAACAGTCTAGTGATCCCATCTGATACCTGTGCTAGAGTTTTAAAGAGCCCTGGTTGTCTTTTATAATGCTTTCTTAATGGGAGAGGTACCCATGTGTCATGTGCCTGTAAGCATTTATGTTGTGAAAACCATGTCTGTGAAGTCTTTCCTTTCCTCTAAACCAGTGATGCAAGTAGTATAATCTTCCTAGTAGTATTATCTCCATTTACAAGGTCTGACTTGGTTAGTCTTGATGTATTTTATGTCTCTTTACACAATCACTTAAGATAAAATCACATTTTAGGATTTTGTCCATGAGAATGCTTGGGTTTGCTTTAGCATTAAGTAGTAGCGCTCAGCTGGGCACACTTCTGCCTTTCGAGGACTTTGCCATGTCTGTGAGTTCTGCTTTGATGGTCTTGACTGGCATTTCATGGGTCGGTGCCAGAGCAGACTGCTGACCCTGCTGCGGTGCACAGGACGGCCCCAGAAGAATTCTTTGGGGTCCAAAGTTTCGGTAACCCTGAGATTCAGAAATCTGGGTGTAAAGCAAGTGAAATGCTTCAAAGGGAAATGATACTTATTAAAATATCAACTTTGTTATCATTTAGGCCACATGCTCTAAGTTCTGTTTATTTCAGACCTTATAGATGTTCTCATAACCTTTCAAAAAGTCCACTTTTTATCTAATTGAGGCAGGTGGGTTTGAATGTCACGGTTTGTGGTCTATTCTCCGGGATTTCGGACTGTTGGTCTTCATTGTTTGAGGCTGACATACTGCTGGGTAGTGTAGTTTCACACGGAATTAAATAAAGATGTCCCGAGTCATTTTACCTGTATTTAAAAAGAAGCCTAAGACATCAGCATTTAATTTTGTAAAATCTCAACTATTTAATACTTAAAAGTGATGTCATAATTATCAGGTTTTAAAAAATAAACAACCTAGGTGTTTGTAGATGGGATGACTAGAAAAAAGCATTTGTATAAATAGAAATCGTCACTATTCCCCTAAGTAGTTTTTTTTTTTACATTAAAATTAATTTAGATTAAATGCTTGAGTTTTATCTTTGTTCTTAAAAACAAAATCTTCTTGCACTTTTAAATTGTTTAGGAAGAGAAGGTCTACTTTTTAAATTTTCTGAAAATCAAAAGTGCCTTTCTTAGAATAAACTGCAGCAGGGGAGAGTTCTTTTTTAAAAATGTCTTTATTCTGTTAAGGGACTGAAAGGTCCAAATATAGCTTTTGTCCACATGTGTAAAAAATTCTAGCTTTTAGCTTTCACAGAAACAGCAGAGTTTTAACGTAAAAGAAACATACTTAGTGGAACTTTGGCACAAGTTGATTCTTGTCATGGGCAGAGGCAAAACAGACTCAGAAATTGCTAGCAGTTGATGCTTTGGAGGTAAAATGCTTCCAGACTTTGGGACCAGTGCCAGCCTCAGGATGCCCATGTGCCATGGGGCCTCCATGGGGAACAATGGCAACCCCTTGGAGTGTATCCATCTTACCAGCCATCTTAGAGTTTATGAAAGTTTCTATCCTCACTTTTTGAAAAGCTTTTTTCATGGGTACTATACTATGAATAATACTTCTTTTGTATCTTTTCTTTTTCCAGCAACACATTTTTCCAGTGAAGATTCATTTCTTTGTAGTGACCCAGCCATATTTATTTAAAGCAATCTCTTCTCTAAAATTGCTGCAGAAAAAATCAAATGGTTGAATATAAATGTTTTCTATAATTCATTTAATCCTGATAGTTTTTTCCCTTGAGGTTGATGAGGACAGTTCGGTTTTAATTCTCACACTGCTCCCAGGGCCTGCATTTCCTTTTGTAGATACTAGAAATCCAGACAACAGTGTTTTGTCCTCCTAGATAAATTCACACCTCTGAATTATGCATAGCTAATCTATCTCAAGTCATGGAAAATTTATCCCAATCAGGAATCAATGGACTATGAGTGACGAGTGGGTTTTTTTAGTACAGCTGGGGTCCAGGTAGAGAGAGGGAGAGAACGTTCGTTTGTTGTTCGATCCTTCATCTAAGCAGAAATATCTCTTGCTTTAAGAAGAAGGGGAAAGCTTAATCTTTGTTTTCTATTTAACGAATCCTGTTTTTCAAAGAGTGATCTGAACGGTGGGAAGAAAGAAGGGAGCATTTAGATATCCCTCTTCAGAGTTTGTGTTTTGCTATTCTGATATCCATGGTATATGCACTTTCCCCTGACTGTAAACAATAGTTTCTCCCTTTTATGGGAAACTGTAGGAAAACACTGAAATTTGCTTAGTAATGACTGGTTGCAAATTAGGAGAAGAGATGCTTAAAAACAATTTTAGTCCTCAGTGACTTAACACAGTGTAAAATGTAGGTGAAATAAAAATGACATCACTGAAAAACCTTGTTTCCTTGTTTGATGTCCAAGTTAGAGTAATGCATAGAACATAAAGATAGTGTTAAGTTAGTTTCACTTTTGTTATAAATGTAGTTTTCAGTGATTATAATAATCATTAGAATATATAATTTGTCACATGTATTGTGCAGTGCTTAGAGTAATAGCTTAATTAGCTAATAGATTTAGCTAGTTGCTTACGATGTCAGGCATCAACGTTATTCTTTGCAGCAGCCTTGAGAATTAGGTCTTGCAGTTTCTACTTAGCACTGGGCAAGCTGAGGTAAAGAGAAATCAAGTAACTTGCTCAGAATCATGCTGCATGCGGCAGAAGTGGGGTTCATACCCAGAGAGTGTGGTACTGGATTCCATACTTTTCACAGCTACACTGTACGCTCTCTGTGGTCAGGCTTTGGGAAAGGCTTCAGTGATATTAATAGTAATGAGGGACAGGACAAATAACTAATAAGTTAAGCAGCTTGTGTCAAAAAATTTTTTTTAGGTTTTAGCATTGGGTTTTTTAGGTTTTTTACCTGGGGTTTCTCTAAAATCTGTGTAATATGAGGTGGTGCGGTTAAATTATATTTTGAGTCAGTCAGTTCACTTGCTCACTTGTGTCCGACTCTTTGTGACCCCATGGACTGCAGCACGCCAGGCTTCCCTGTCCATCACCAACTCCCGGAGCTTGCTCAAACTCATATCCATCGAGTTGGTGATGCCATCCTATCATCTTATCCTCTGTCGTCTGTTTCTCCAGCCTTCAATCTTTCCCAGCATCAGGGTCTTTTCCAGTGACTCAGCTCTTCGCATCAGGTGGCCAAAGTACTAGAGTTTCAGCTTCAGCATCAGTCCTTCCAATGAATACTCAGGACTGATTTCCTTTAGGATGAATTGATTTGGTCTCCTTGCAGTCCAAGGGACTCTCAAGAGTCTTCTCCAATACCACAGTTCAAAATCATCTGTTATTTGGCGCTCAGCTTTCTTTATGGTCCAACTCTCACATCTATACATGACCACTGGAAAAACCATAGCCTTGACTATATGGACCTTTGTCAGCAAAGTAATGTGTCTGCTTTTTAATATTCTGTCTAGGTTGGTCATAGCTTTTCTTTCAAGGAGCAAGTATCTTTTAATTTCATGGCTGCAGTCACCATCTGCAGTGATTTTGGAGCGGAAGAAAATTAAAGTTTGTCACTATTTCCATTGTTACATTTTGAGTAGCATCTGAAAAATGAAAAAAATAGGTGAAGGAGTGATTATATGCTTGAAAAAAAGATGCCTCAGGGTTATTTTATAGATTAAAAAAAATAAATGTGACATTGCAGAAATTTAGAAAATACAGGAAAAGCTAAATGTACAATCTTTCCACTTTAGCACTTTGTTTTCATAATCAAGTGTTTCTTTTTTTAATAATCAAGTGTTTCTATCAATATTTTCACTTGTGCACGTTTCATTTAAGAGAAAACTATTCAGATAAAATCAGTATATTTCTACTGGAAAATGCAGAAAAATTCAGGGAAATGCAAAGAATGAAAAGCTTTTTCCGTATCTGCCCTGCTTCCCCAGTTTCACTCTACTTCTTAAAAGAAACCATTTAATAACAGTTTTGTTAGTGAGATTTATTTTTACTTTTCATGGTACAAAAAGGCTTTAATATAAATTTATACATAGTGTATTGCATCTAGTGGTTAGGAACACAGTGATAATTTTCAGACATAAGAACAATAATGGTGAACATTTATTGAGTACTTCCTGTAGTATACTTGATACGTGTTATCTCATTTAATCCTCACAAAAATCATTGACACTATTTTATTACTTTTCTATCCCTGTAAAGCAGAGACATTACTCTGCTGACAAAGGTCCATATAGTCAAAGCTATGGTTTTTTACAGTAGTCATGTATGGATGTGAGAGTTGGACTATAAAGAAAGCTGAGTGCTGAAAAATTGATGCTTTTGAACTGTGGTGTTGGAGAAGACTCTTGTGAGTCCCTTAGACTGCAAGGAGA
Source organism: Odocoileus virginianus (assembly GCF_023699985.2). Taxonomy (NCBI): domain Eukaryota; kingdom Metazoa; phylum Chordata; class Mammalia; order Artiodactyla; family Cervidae; genus Odocoileus; species Odocoileus virginianus. The sequence continues at coordinate 7,396,671 of NC_069685.1, read as the reverse complement.
TCCAACCAGTCCATCCTAAAGGAGATCAGTCCTGAGTACACATTAGAAGGACTGATGCTGAAACTGAAACTCCAGTACTTTGGCCAGCTGATGTGAAGAATTGAGTCATTGGAAAAGACCCTGATGCTGGGAGGGATTGAGGGCAGGAGCAGAAGGGGACAACAGAGGATGACATGATAGGATGGCATCACCGACTCGATGGACATGAGTTTGAGCAAACTCCAGGAGTTGGTGATGGACAGGGAGGCCTGGCACACTGCAGTCCATGGTGTTGCAAAGAGTTGGGCACGATTGAGCAACAGAACTAAACTGAATGGATGAGAACTGTCTCAAAGAGGTGATGTAACTTAACCAGGGTTGCAAATCTCATTTAAATGCATATGTACACACAGTGTTTACATAACATGGTCTTTACATGTAATCATGTATCCTGCTTTTCTCGTTTGTTAGTCATACTCTTCCATGTCATATAATCAGCATATTGCATACTTAATAACTGAACCTAATGGTCAGTTGGCTCAATAGACTGTCATTTCTCTAACCTATTGTTGGACTTTGGGTTTCCAGCTTCTCATTTTTTTTTTTAATCCTGTGATTAACATTACTAGATCAGTGGATCAATTCGATCAATTCCTTTCTTTAGGATGCATTCCTAGAGGCATATTCCTAGAATAGATTTTTAGGTATTTTGGGATACCAAAGATACAGTCAGAGCTATCAACACAAAGTTGTCTAGTTGGCAGCATTGCTGGTATGTGCCCCAGTGTTTCTGAAGCTAGGAGAGACTTAAGATTGGATTAGATAGGACAGCCAGGCGAAGTGATTTCTTGCATGGAAAAATATACTTTATGCAAAATACGTGTTGTGTAAATCGAAGCCTATATGCATTCCTTTTACCACCTTTGCTGCTTGCTGTTCTAGAGAGTAGTTTAAGGAGAAAAACCAGTTGACTGTGTTTATCAGTTGTGTATTCAAGGCAAGTACCAACCAACCAGTGTTGAAGATGTTAAGCTTATTAGTAGGGAGAAACTTTATTTTTTTAAGCAAGTAGCCCACATTATGGTACTATGTCACCTTAATCTTGATCTAAAAACCTATCATTTCATTCAGTTTGTTTGTTTGTTTTAAATAACCTTTGCCTAGATGCCAAAAGTTCCATGAACATATTTCTGGTATTTAGTGAAGTCAGGTAACTTTTAGCTTTATGATACTTTGACTCAGAGTTGAGTCAAGGATATTACTTGGAATAGTTACTTTGTAAAGTTTACTGCTTTTGGTCATAGCTAACTCTTGGATTTGTTTTGTTGTTTTTGTATGCTATCTGAGTGTCTACTAATCACAATTTCTACCAATATATATAATATATAATAGTACTTTACAAGTTTTACTAGATTTTATGTAAAGGTCATGTATTCATTATGCCTATGGTAATAACAAGGACAGGTGCAAAGTCAGCATGGTGTTTTAGAATTTACAATTGAGATAGGAAATTAGTGTAGCTTTCTAATTTTATAGATGAGAAATATTTCAGGGCTCATAATAGCTTTTGAGAACATGATGAAATCTGCGGTTTTTCTCTTCCAAGTAAAGCCTGACTCAAAATTTTATGTATGATCAACTTGTTTGCAGTTTAAGAAACTCTTCTTTGGCCTGTTTTACTCTGATCCCTTTAGTTGGGGGAACTGTTTATTTTCAGCCTTAAAATCATTGATTTTCCTAGAGAGCAAAAGTTAAGTTTGACCATGGTCATCCACATTTTTCGAGTGCTGTCTCACAGAAGAGGAATTAATTGGATCTAAACTAAAAATTAATTTATGAAGAAAAATAGTGCCAGAGTCTATATTTGCTTTTTTAGTAATTCTGTGCAGTCTCCTGAATTTAAAAAATTTAACCTCTTGCGTTTTGCTTAAGTGAGGAGGAGCACCGCACTTCAAACAGTAAGACTAGCTTTCATGAATATTCGGTGTATGTGTATTTTTAGAACTTTTAATTGTAGTCTGATGCAGCTGCCAGACTCCCAGCAAAGTGTTAGAAAGCCCGTAGTCATTAGAGGTTCGCCTCCACAGAAGTTAAATTCTCTGGGCCCGAGGGGTGTTAGAAATGAAGTAACACATACCCAGAAGGAGCATTCTGCTTTGCCATATGCATTTCAGGCTATAAGACTTGAAATAGTAAAGTTTTATTTTAAAGTTTCTTTTTTTGTTTTGTAATGGTTTATGGCAAGCGTCTCTAAATGTGAGCATAAAGACACTTGATTATATTTTTAAATATTGCTCTTGTTTGCCCACATGGTAAGTCATTAAATGCCATTTTAAGTGTGAGTTGTGGAAGATATGTAAATATTATATCTATGTATTGGTACTTATTAAAATGACATAAAAAAAAACGACATCAGTTACATTATTGTGTTTCTGAAGAGTTGAGTTTATTAAGCACCTAGTGTTTAGTATCACTTACATGTTTTTAGTGGTAAAATATGGCTACACACGCTATTGTGAAAATGCAAATTAAAAAGACAGTATTTTTAACGAAATGTAAAAGTTGTGTAAATGGGAACTTGTGAAAGCCTAGTTATGTAATCCACATTTTAAAGTTTTATGTGTCTTTTCACTTAATACAGTCCAGACTTTTAATCACTATAACAACTAGGAAACATGAATACAAAAGCACTTCTTGGCAGCAAAAGAAAAGGTACTTTCCCTTAAAATTATTAGCATGTCACAGAAGGTAAATGGCTCAGTCTTCATGAGCCAGGTCATGATAGATCTATTAGAATACTTCAAAACCTTTGATAGCTTTAAAAAATGTGAAGACTCCTATGTTTTGGCTAATAAGATGTGTCTTTAGAAATATATTGATCAAAGTCCGTTGTTGAACTGTTTCTACTTTATCTTTCTAAAATCAAAGATAATTTTCTTTTTCCTAAAATCAGAATTTTCCTCTTTACTCGTGGACATAGAAATTGCTTTGAAGAGGAGCCTGATGCCCGTTAAGTGATTCGACTCTTCATGCAGCTGTCCTTGCAGTTTTCCTGCTGATGTATTTAGGCTAATTTGGTGACATGCAGCGTTGTGTTGTTTATGCTGGAGTGATTCTTGGTTAATGGCATCCTCAAGCCATGTTTAGAACAATTTAGGCAACGATATGGAGAAATGAGAGAGCGGGATTAAGTCCATGGACTTTTATCCTGGAAGGTTTTTTTCTTACAAATTTATAGATATCTATACATTTTATATACATTTAAAAGTCTGTATAAAGTTTCGGTAGTTAGCAAACATCCAGTCTACCTACTGAACCTGGAATACTGAAGGCCCAGAATTACTCAATATATATTCACTTCAAGCTTCTGAAAGCTCAGCTCATTCAGATGAGGTGAGATGTCTGTTCTTGAGGGGCTTATACTCTAGGTGGTGAGGAAATATAAAACACATGATGTAATTAGACAGTGACAAAGGCCTAATAGATAGGGCTGTTCAGCTAAAGAATAGATGTGTGAACTGGAGGAGCTGGGAAGAGTTCATGAGAAATAAGGATTCCATGGTAGCTCAGCTGGTAAAGAATCTGCCTGCAATCCAGGAGACCCCAGTTTGATTCCTGGGTTGGGAAGATACCCTGCAGAAGGGAAAGGCTACTCCAGTATTCTTGGTCTTTCCTGCTGGCTCAGCTGGTAAAGAATCTGCCTGCAATGCAGGAGACCTGGGTTCAATCCCTGGGTCGGGAAGATACCCTAGAGAAGGGAAAGGCTACCCACTCCAGTATTTTGGCCTGGGGAATTCCATGGACTATATACCCCATTGGGTCACCAGAGAGTTGGACACGACTGAAAGAAATAGGATGTAAATTGTGTTATGGATAGGAAGATTGATCTAGAAAGATGATTCCCACCTAGCCCCCCAACCCCACCAGATAAACATACACACACAACAGCAGTAAGGGAAAAGAAAGCATAAAAGTGAATGGCAGGACTAAGAGAAATGAGAATAATGTCAGGTCATAGTAGGAAAGGAGTTTGAGAAATTGGAGGGAGGAGTGGACTTAAGTTCAAAGAAAGAGCAGTGTGGAGAGGGACTATCAGCCTTTGATGAAACAGCGATGTATTAAACATCTGCTTTGGAGGGACTTTCCAGGTGGTCCAGTAAGTTAGGACTTCACCTTCCATTGCAGGGGATACAGGTTCCATCCCTGGTCGGGGAGCAAAGATCCCACAAACCTCAAGGCCAAAAAAGAAAAGAAAAACCATAAAACAGAATCATGTTGTTACAAATTCAGTAAAGACTTTAAAAAAATTTATTAAAAAAAAAATCTCCTTTGGGGTCAGTCTGCCGCTGGACTGATTTTGGAATGGAAGGAGGAGGACTGCACAGCCCATCAGAAGAGCTGCTTTGCAAACAGGGTTTGGTCCAGAGTGGCAGGGCAGAAGTGGGGCAGAGGAAACAACGTGAAGCAGAGAATCCAGGCTGAATGGGTGTGAAAAGAGTACACCGGTGTCCTTCATTCGATCCCTGAGCTGCAGAGCTGGCTGCAGGCCTGCCACAGAAACCCTTCAAAGTCCTGGCTTCCTAAGGTTCCACCAAAGTTGGAACAAACAGAAATATCAGGGACTCAAAGTATAGCTTCTGCAGTAAGTGGATCATTTTATTAAAGAGAAATGGAAGCTCGTTATTATGTTTGAGTTAGAAAAAAGCCTAGTACATTTCCATCCAGGAAATGTAAACCAATTTATTTTTTTTTAAATACCCACTTCATTTTATGTTAGCCGCTTCCCTGACGGCTCAGACAGTAAAGCATTTGTCTGCATTGGGGGACACCCAGGTTCTGTCCCTGGGTGGGGAAGATCCCCTGGAGATGGAAATGGCAGCCCACTCGAGTACCCTTGCCTGGAAAATCCCATGGACGAAGGAGCCTTGGGGGGCTGCAGTCCATGGGGTCACAAAGAGTCGGACACGGCTGAGCGACTTCCCTTTCACTTTTTTTTTTTTTTTTAATTTTTATTAGTTGGAGGCTAATTACTTTACATCATTACAGTAGTTTTTGTTATACATTGATATGAATTAGCCATGGATTTACATGTATTCCCCATCCCGGTCCCCCCTCCCACCTCCCTCTCCACCCGATCCCTCTGGGTCTTCCCAGTGCACCAGGCCCGAGCACTTGTCTCATGCACCCAACCTGGGCTGGTGATCTGTTTCACCCTAGATAATGTACATGTTTCAATGCTGTTTTCCTGAAACATCCCACCCTCACCTTCTCCCAGAGTCCACAAGTCTGTTCTATACATCTGAGTCTCTTTTCTGTTTTGCATATAGGGTTATCATTACCATCTTTCTAAAGTCCATATATATGTGTTAGTATACTGTAATGGTCTTTATCTTTCTGGCTTACTTCGCTCTGTATAATGGGCTCCAGTTTCATCCATCTCATTAGAACTGATTCAAATGAATTCTTTTTAATGGCTGAGTAATATTCCATGGTGTATATGTACCACAGCTTCCTCATCCCTTTCACTTTCAATGAGATAGAAATAGCATTTTTGTTTAATTCCGTATCACAAATTGCTTATGTGAGAATTTTGCGGTTTTTTCCAGTAGATGTTCTTTGTGTGAAGAAAGCAAACTGTTGATTTTTACCTAAGTAAAATTTAAGCCTAGTTTATGGAGCAGATATCTGTATTTTGCTGTTAAGCTGAAAACGTGAGAAAGAGCTGCTTTGTGACTGGAGCAGACTTTCAGATGTTCTGTGAGAGGATGGTTGAGGCCTACACATCTGGGTCTCTCAGCTGACCCTGCAGCCATCCTCGGTTTCCAGAGGGACTGGGTGCTCTAGTCGCTGCCGTTAGAAACCTTTTTACTAGAGGTGGAGACGCTCGCTGTAAGGCTCCTGGGAGCCATCCTCAGACCGTGCCACCATTAACCTGGTAACCATTCGTTTGTTTTCTATGTCTGTGAATCTGTTTTGTAAATAGATTTGTAAATGAATGTTTTGTATCATGCTTTATATTGTGCATGTAAGTAGTGTCTTATGATATTTGTCTTTTGCTGTCTCACTGATTTTACTTAGTGTGATGATCTCTAGATCCATCCATTTTACTGCACATGGCATTATTTGACTCTTTATATATTTATTTTTAATTGATTGCTTTACAATATGGTTTGATATCTGTCATACCTCAGCATGAAATAGTCATCCGTTGTGTGTATGTGTGTATATCACATCTTCTTTATCCATTCATCTGTTAATAAACGTTTAGGCTGCTTTTTTGTCTTGGCTATTGTAAATAGTGCTGCCATGAACACTGAGGTGTGTATTCTTTTTGAATTACAGTTTTCACCTTTTCCAGATATATCCCCAGTAATGGGATTGCTAGATCTTATGGTGACTGTATTTTTATTTTTGTACGGAACCTCCATACTGTCTTCCACAGTGGCTTTACCAACTTGCATTTCCACAAGCAGTGTATGAGGGTTCCTTTTTCACCACACCCTTTCCACCATTAATTATTTGCAGAGTTTTTAATGATGGCCATTCTGACTGGTGTAAGGTACTACCTCCTTGTAGTTTTGATTCACATTTCTCTAATAATAGTGATAATGAACATATTTTCATATGCCTGTTGACTATTTGCATTTCTTCTTTGAAGAAATGTCTGTTAGGTCTAATGTCCATTTTTGAATTTTTTTTTATATTAAGCTGTATGAGCTGTTAATATAGTTTTTAAATTAAGCCCTTATTGCTTGCATCACCTGCAAATATTTTCTCCCATTGCATAGTTTGACTTTTAATTTTGTTTATGATTTCCTTTGCTGCTCAAAAGCTTTTAACTTTTATTAGGTCTCATTTGCTACTTTTGTTTTTATTTCCATTACTCTAGGAGGTGGATTCAAAAAGTTCATGTCAAAAAGTATTCTGTGTTTTCCTCTAAGAGTTTTATAGTATTTGGTCTTAAATTTAGGCTTTTAACCCATTTTTAAGCTTATTTTTGTATGTGGTATTAGAGAATTCTAATTACATTCTTTTACATGAAGCCATCCAGCTTTTACAGCACCCCTTTCTGAAGAGATTGTCTTTTCTCAGTTGTATATTCTTGCCTCCTTTGTAATACATTGATTGACCATAAGTGCATGGGTTTGTTTCTGGGCTTTCTGTGATGTATGTATCTGTTTTTGTGCTAGTACCATACTGTTTTGATTACTGTTGCTTTGTAGTCTAGTGTGAAGTCAGAGAGCCTGGTTCTTCCCACTCTGTTTTTTCTAAGCATAGTTTTGGCTATGCATGGTCTTTTGTGTTTCCATACAAATGAAGTATTTTTGTTCTAATTCTGTGAAAAATGCCATTGGTAGTGTGATAGGGATTGCATTGAATCTGTAGGTTGGTTGGGTAGTATGGTCATACTAGCAATATTGATTTTTTCCAATTCAAGAGCATAGTTTAATTTCTTTCATCAGCTTCCTGTAGTTCTCAGAGTACTGGTCTTTGGCCTCCTTAGGTAGGTTTTTCCTAGATATTTTATTCTTTTGGAAACAGTGTTAAATGGGGTTGTTTTCTTAATTTCTCTTTCTGGTGCTTAACTATTAGTATATGAGAAATGCAGCAGATTTCTGTATGTTAATTTTGTATCCAGAAATGTTATAGAATTAATTGATGAGCTCTAGTAATGTTCTGGAAGTGACTTTAGGATTTTCTATGTATAACATCATGTCTTCTGGAAACAGTGACAGTTTTACCTTTTATTTTACAATTTAGATTCCTTTTATTTCTCTTTCTGATTTCTGTGGCTTGGACTTCCAAATTATGTTGAATAAAAGTGGTGAGAGTGGGCATCCTTGTCTTGTTCCTGATCTTCAAAGAAATGCTTTCAGCTTTTTACTACTGAGTTTGTTAGCTATGGGTTTGTCATATATGGTCCTGACTGTGTTGAAGTATGTATGCCCATTTTCTGTTGAGTTTTTAGTTTTTATCATAAACTGATATTGAATTTTATCAAAAGCTTTTTCTGCATCTATTGAGATGATCTATTGAGATTACTCTTTAATTTGTTAGTGTGTGTCACATTGATTTGTGGATGTTGAAAAATCATTGCATTCCTGAGATAAGTCTCACTTGATCATTGTGTGTAATCCTTTTAATATATTATTGGAGCTTAGTAGCTAGTATTTCATTGAGTATTTTTGCATTTGTGTTCATCTGTGATATTGGTCTATAATTTAATTTAATTTAATTGTATTATCTTTGTCTTGTTTTGATATCAAGGTGATGATGGCCTCAGAATGAGGTTGGAAATGTTCCTTTGTCTGAAATTTTGGAATAGTTTCAGAAGGATAGGTGTTAATTCTTCTCTAAATGTTTGGTAGAATTCACCTGTGAAGCCATCTGGTCCTTGACTTTTGCTTGGTGGGAGTTTCTCAGTTAATGAATCAGTTTCAGTACTGGTAACTGGTCTGTTCGTATTTTCTGTTTCTTCCTGGTTCAGTCTTGGGAGATTGTACCTTTCTAAGAATTTATTCACTTCTTCTAAATTGTCCATTTTGTTGACACATCAGTTCAGTTCAGTTCAGTTGCTCAGTCACATCCAACTCTTTGCGACCCCATCAACTGCAGCACGCCAGGCTTCCCTGTCCATCACCAGCTCCCGGAGTTTGCTCAAACTCATGTCCATCTAGTCTGTAATGCTATCTAACCAGCTCATCCTCTGTTGTCCCCTTCTCCTCCTGCTTTAAATCTTTCCCAGCATCAGGGTCTTTTCCAATGAGTCAGTTCTTTGCATCAGGTAGCCAAAGTCTTTGAGTTTCAGCTTCAGCATCAGTCCTTCCAATGAACACCCAGGACTGATCTCCTTTAGGATGGACTGGTTGGATCTCCTTGCAGTCCAAGGGACTCTCAAGAGTCTTCTCCAACACCACAGTTCAAAAGCATCAATTCTTTGGTGCTCAGCTTTCTTTATAGTCCAACTCTCACATCCATACACGACTACTGGAAAAACCATAGCTTTGACTAGACAGACCTTTGTCGGCAAAGAAATGTCTCTGCTTTTTAATATGCTGTCTAGGTTGGTTATAGCTTTTCTTCCAAGTAGCAAGCATCTTTTAATTTCATGGCTACAGTCACCATCTGCAGTGATTTTGGAGCCCAAGAAAATAAAGTCTGTTACTGTTTTCATTGTTTCCCCATTTATTTGCCATGCAGTGATGGAACTGAATGCCATGATCTTAGTTTTTTGAATGTTGAATTTTAAGCCATTTTTTTCACTCTCCTCTTTCACTTTCATCAAGAGGTTCTTTAGTTCACATATAGTTGCTTGAAATAGTCTCTTAGGATTTTTTGTATTTCTGTGGTGTCTGTTGTAACTTCTCCTTTTTTTGTTGATTTGGACCCTCTCCCATTTTTCTTAATGTGGCTCATGGCTTATCAGTTTTATCTTTTCAGAGAACCAGATTTTAGTTTCATTGATCTTTTCTATTTATAGTCTGTATTTCATTTGTTTCTGCTCTTTTTTCTTTCCTTCTAATAACTTTGGGCTTCCCAGATGGTGCTAGTGGTAAATAACTCACCTGCCAATGCAGGAGACATAAGAGGTGTGAGTGCAGTCCCTGGGTTGGGAAGATCCCCTGGAGGAGGGCATGGCAGACCACTCCTGTATTCTTGCCTAGAGAATCCCATGGACAGAGGAGCCTGGTGGGCTACAGTCCTTAGGGTTGGAAAGAGTTGCTTGTGACTGAAGCCACTTAGCATACTAACTTTGGGTTTTGTTTATTCTTTCTCTAATTGCTTTAGGCATAAGATTAGGTTGCTTATGTGAGAATTTTCTTGTTTCCTAAGGTTAGTGTGTATTGCCAAAAACTTTTCTCTTAGAAATGCTTTCATTGCATTGCATATGTTTCAGATCTGCATATTTTCATTTTTCTCTAGGTATTTTTTAAATTTCCTCTTTGAGTTCTTTAGTGGTTCATTGGTTGTTTAGTAGCATATTGTTTATAGTCTCCATGTGTTTCTGTTTTGTGCAGTTTTTTTCTTGTAGTTGATTTCCAGCATCATAGTGTTATGGTTGGAAAAGATGCTTGATACGATTTCAGTTTTCTTAAATTTACCAAGGTTTGTTTAGTGGCCTAGCATGTGGTCTATCTTGGAAAATGTTCCATATGCACTCGAAAAGAATATGTATTCTGCTGCTTTCAGATGGAATGCTCTATAAATATCAATCAAGACCATCTGGTCTAATGTGTCACATAAGAACTGTGTTTCCTTATTGATTTTCTGTCGGGATAATCTGTCCATTGTTGTAAAGTGGAGTGTTGAATTCCTCTGGTATTTTGTTAATGTAATTTCTCCTTTTATGTCCGTTAACATTTACCTTAAATATTGAGGTTCTCCTGTGTTGGGTACATATATATTTACAGTTGTTTCATCTTTTTCTTAGATTGATTATTTTTTCATTATAGTGTGTCCTTTGTCTCCTGTAACAGTCTTTATTTTAAAGCTGATTTTGTCTTATGTAAGTTTCACTTCTCTGCCTTCCTTTGATTTGTATTTACATGGAATGGCTTTTTTCATCCCCTCCCTTTCAGTTTGCATGTTTCTCTAGATCTGATGGTAGTCTCTTGTAGGCAACATATATACAGGTTCTGTTTTTGTATCCAATAGCCAATCTATATCTTTTGATTTGAGCAATTAATCTATTTACGTTTAAGGTAATTATCAATATGTATGTTCCTGTTGCCAATTTATTAATTATTTTGGATTTTCTTTTGTAGGTCTTTTTCCCCCTTTTGTTTTCTTGTGATTTGATGACTATCTTTAGTGTTATGTTTAGATTTCTTTTTCTTGTGTCTATATCTATTATATATTTTTAGTTTGCAGTTACCATGAGGCTTTTGTATAGCAGTTGGTTTATGTATGTGCTTGTTTTAAATTGCTTATCTCTTAATTTCAAATGTATTTTAGATACCTTGCATTTATACTCTCCTTCCCCTGTGATTACTGGTTTTGATATTATATTGTACATCTAATTGTTTTGTGTATCCTTTAACTGCTTATTGTGGATACAGGTGAATTTACTACTTTTGTCTTTTAACCAACCTACAAGCTTTGTGTGTGGAGATTTCTTACCTTTATTGTATGTTTGCTTTACCAGTGAGCTTTTCAATTTCATAATTTTATTGTTTCTAATTGTGGCCTTTTCTGCCTAGAGAAATTCCACTAGCATTTGTTGTAAAGTTGGTTTGATGATGCTGAGTTCTTTTAGCTTTTGCTTGTCTGTAAAGCTTTTGATTTCTTCATCAAATAGAATGAGAGCCTTGTTGGACACAATATTCTTGGTTGTAGTTTCTTCTTCTCTTTCATCACCTTAAGTATATGATGCCACCCCCTTCTGGCCTGCAAAGTTGCTGCTGAAAAATCAGCTGATAGCCTTATGGGAGTTTTGTTGTTTGTTATTTGTTGCTTTTCCCTCATTGCTTTTAATATTCTCTTTTTATCTTTAATTTTTAATCATTTTTATTGGTGTTTCTTGGTGTGCTCCTCTGTGGGTAATCTGTTATGGGACTCGATGCTTCCTGGACCTGGGTTACTGTTTCCTTTCCCAGGTTAGGGAAGTTTTCAGCTATTCTCTTCAAACATTTTCTCAGCCCCACCTCCCCTTCTCCTTCTGGGATTTCTATAATCCCTTAGCATGCTTGATATTGTTCCAGAGGTCTCTTAACCTGTCCTCATTTCTTTTCATTCTTTTCTCTGTTCAACAGCAATGATTTCCACACTACTGTACCTTCCAGCTCACTGATATGTTCTGCCTCATTTAGTCTGCTGTTGATTCCTTCTAGTGTATTTCTCATTTCAGTTATTCTTCAATTCTCTTTGGTCCTTCTTTATATTTTCTAATTCTTTATTAAAAACTTCTCATTTCTTACTCTGTGCTTTCATTCTCCTCCTGAATCCTTTGATCATCTTTATGATCATTACTCTGAACTTTTTCTCAGGTGGATTTTCCATCTCCATATCACTTAAAACCCTGTCTTCTGGGATTTTACTTTGTTCCTTCAGCTGAAACATATTCCCCTGTTTCCTCGTTGTGTCTCAATTGCTGTGTGTACTTTTGTGTACGTGGTAGATTAGTTCTGTGTCTCAGCCTTGGAAGAGTGGACCACTGTAGAAGATATCTTACGCATCCAAACAGTGCACTTTCCTATTGTCACCCAAGGCCTAGAGGCCAGCTCATCCCAGGGTGGTCTCTGGCCTGCATTTGTGAAGTGCGCCTGCAGGCTGTGGAACTGGACTTTCTCGCTTCTGGTGCCTGCCCCCTGGTGGGTGAGGCTCCTGTAGAGGTTTGGGCAGGCTCTATAGTTTGAGGGGCCAGTGCCTGCCCACTGGTGGGTGAAGCTGGGTCTCGGCCCCCCTGGTGGGCAGGGCCGTGCTTAGGGGCGTGTCTGGAGGCCACTGCGGGCTCAGGGAACCTTTCTGCAGCCTGTCTGCTGATGGCTGTCCCTGCCTAGATTGTTGTTTGGCCTGAGGTGTCCCAGCAGGGGAGCCTGCAGGCTGTTGGGTGGGACCAGGTCTTGGTGCCAAGATGTCAGCCTCTTGGAGAGCTCACAGATGACCACTTCTTGATGTTTATCACCAGCGTCCATATCCCCAGGGAGGGCCAGAGTCTCCTCCTCCCTTCCCCATCTCTGCCCAGGAGACGCTCCAAGACTAGCGGGTAAGTCTGGCGCAGGCTCCTATCAAATGACTACTTTGCCTTTGGTCCCTGTGCTAGTGAGATTCTGCATGTGCCTTTAAGAGTGAAGTCTCTGTTTCCCAATCCTGTGGAACTCGTGTCATCAAGCCCCACTGACCTTCAAAACCAAAGGCTCTCGGGCTCCTCATCCTGGTGCCGGGCCCCTGGGCTGGGGGGCCTGAGGTGGTGCTCGGAACTCTCATTCCTGTGGGAGAGTCTCGGAAATAGAATTCTCTCCAGTGTGTGGGACACCCACCCAGGGAGTGCGGAATTTGACTGTATCGTGTACCCATCCTTCTTGGATTTCCCATGTGGCTCAAACGTTGAAGAATCCGCCTGCAATGCAGGAGACCTGGGTAAATCCCTGGGTCGGAAAGATCCTCGGGAGAAGGAACAGCAACCCACTCCAATATTCTTGCCTGGAAAACCCCATGGACAGAGGAACCTGGTGGGCTACAGTCCATGGAGTTTCAGAGTCAGGAGTCAGACATGACTGAGTAAATAACACTTTTATCCCTCCTACGCATCTTGATGTGGTCCCTCCTTTGTTAGTTGTAGATCTTTGCTGCTGGGCTCCAGGCTTGTTCATCAATGATTTTTCTGTGGTTAGCTGTGATTTTGGTGTGCTCTTGAGAGGAGGTGAGCTTGTTGTTCAGTCACCCAGTCGTGTCCAACTCTTTGTGACCCCATGGACTGCAGCACACCAGGCTTCCCTGTCCTTCATCATCTCCTAAAGTTTGCTCAAGTTCATGTCCATTGCATGGATGATGCCATCCAGCCATCTCACCCTCTGATGCCCTCTTCTCCTTCTGCGCTCAATCTTTCCCAGCATCAGGGACTTTTCCAATGAGTTGGCTGTTCACATCAGATGACCGAAATACTGGAGCTTCAGCTTCAACATCAGTCCTCCCATGAGTATTCAGAGTTGATTTCCCTTAAGATTGATTCCTTTAATCTCCTTGCTGTCCAGGGGACTTTCAGGAGTCTTCTCCAGCACCACAGTTTGAAGCGTAAATTCTTTGGCATTCTACCGCCTTTATCATCCAGCTGTCACAACTGTTCATGAGCACTGGGAAGACCATAGCCTTCACTATACAGACCTTTGTTGGGATGGTAATGTCTCTGCTTTTCAACACACTGTGTAGGTTTGTAATAGCTTTCCTGCTGAGAAGCAGTCATCTGATTTTATGGCAGCAGTCACCATCCACAGTGATTTTGGAGCCCAAGAAGAAGAAATCTGTCACTGCTTTCACCTTTGCCCCTTCCATTTGCCATGAAGTAATAGGCTTGATGCCATGATCTTAGTTTTTTAATATTTAGTTTTAAGCCAGCTCTTTCACCCTCAATAAGAAACTCGTTAGTTCCTCTTCATTTTCTGCCATTAGATTGGTATCATCTGCACATCTGAGATTGCTGATATTTCTATCACCTGTCTTGTTTCTAGCTTGTAATTCATCCAGCCTGGAATTTCTCATGATGTGCTCAGTGTATAGATTAAACGAATAGGGTAAAAGCAGACAGCCAAGGTGAGCTTAGCATCCTTCTATTCTGCCATCTAACAGAAGCAGAAGATATTAAGAAGAGGTGGCAAGAATACACAGAAGAGCTATACAAAAAAGATCTTCATGACCCAGATAATCACAATGGTGTGATCACTCACCTAGAGTCAGAGATCCTGGAGTCCAAAGTCAAGTGGGTCTTTGGAAGCATGACTATGAGTAAAGCTAGTGGAGGTGATGGAATTCCAGTTGAGCTATTTCAGATCCTAAAAGATGATGCTGTGAAAGTGCTGCACTCAATATGCCAGCAAATATGGAAAACTCAGCAATGGCCACAGGGCTGGAGAAGGTCAGTTTTCATTCCAGTCCCAAAGAAAGGCAATACCAAAGAATGTTCAAACTACCACACAATTGCATTCATCTCACACGCTAGCAAGGTAATGCTCAAAATTCTCCCAGTGAGGCTTCAACAGTACGTGAACTATGAACTTCCATATGTTCAAGCTGGATTTAGAAAAGGCAGAGGAACCAGAGATCAAATTGCCCACATCCGTTGGATCATCGAAAAAGCAAGAGTTCCAGAAAAATATCTATTTCTGCTTTATTGACTATGCCAAAGCCTTTGACTGTGTGGATCACAAACTTCTTAAAGAGATGGGAATACCAGACCACCTTACCTGCCTCCAGAGAAATCTGTATGCAGGTCAAGAAGCAACATTTAGAACTGGACATGGAACAACAGACTGATTCCCACATCAGGAAAGGAGTACGTCAAGGCTGTATATTGTCACCCTGCTTATCTAACTTATATGCAGAGTACATTATGGGAGATGTTGGGCTGGATTAAGCACAAGCTGGAATCAAGATTGCTGGGAGAAATAACCTCAGATATGCAGATGACACCACCCTTATGGCAGAGAGCAAGAAGATCTAAAGAGCCTCTTGATGAAAGTGAAAGAGGAAAGTGAAAAAAAAAAAGCTGGCTTAAAACTCAACATTGAGAAAACTAAGATCATGGCATCCAGTCCCATCACTTCATGGCAAATAGATGGGGAAACAATGGAAACAGTGAGAGACTTTATTTTCTTGGGCTCCAAAATCACTGCAGATGGTGACTGCAGCCATGAAATTAAAAGGCGCTTGCCATTGGGAAAAAAACTATGACCAACCTAGACTGCATATTAAAAAGCTGAGACCTTACTTTGTCAACAAAGGTCCATTGTCAAAGCTATGGTTTTTCCAGTAGTCATGTATGGATGTGAGAGTCGAACCCTAACGAAAGCTGAAACACCAAAGAATTGATGCTTTTGAACTGTGGTGTTGGAGAAGACTCTTGAGAGTCCCTTGGACTGCAAGGAGATCAAACCAGTCAATCCTAAAGAAAATCAATCCTGAATATTCACTGGAAGGACTGATGCTAAAGCTCCATTAGTTTGGCCAGCTGATGGGAGGAGCTGACTCCTTAGAAAAGACCCTGATGCTGGGAAAGATTGGAGGCGGGAGGAGAAGGGGACAACAGAGGATGAGATGGTTGGATGGCATCACCGACTCAAAGGACATGAGTGAGCAAGTTCTGGGGATTGGTGATGGACAGGGATGCCTGGCGTGCTGCAGTCCGTGGGGTTGCAAAGAGTCAGATGTGACTGAGCAATTGAACTGCTTCTGCCATCTCTGGACCTCCCACCATCCTTGTTGCCGCCTGACTGTTCTGTTCCTTCTCTGGGTGACATGTGCTGTCCCTCCTATTGAGTAGGAAGCCTGGGAGCAAGACCAGCTATATCATTTGTAGGGCCCAGTGCAGAATGAAAATGCAGGACTCCTTTGTGGAGGTAAATGTGGGGATAAGCTGTGGCATCCTTACTTTCTCTCCGGATCTTGTGAGACTAGAAGGACTCAGGGCTGGCTGCTGCTTGCACACCCTCACGTGTCCCGCCTGTGGTTTGGTGTCAGGGAGAACGGACCTCCCTCCGCCCCTCCTCATTCGGCTTGATTCTGTTAACAGTAATGTTGTTCTGAGAGGAGTGCTTGACTCCTTCAGACATTCAATGCTAGGTGGTAGGTTCCAAAACACAAGAGAGCCTCATTGTTTATGGTCGTGATGTTCTATAAAGTTGCCACAGACGCTGAATTAGCAAATATTGATATGTTTCCCCTGGGTAACAAAGTTAGGTTCCT
Source organism: Odocoileus virginianus (assembly GCF_023699985.2). NCBI lineage: Eukaryota > Metazoa > Chordata > Mammalia > Artiodactyla > Cervidae > Odocoileus > Odocoileus virginianus. Next base: position 7,380,294 of record NC_069685.1, on the reverse strand, counting down.
GTGAACCCATGGTCACAACTTTCATCAACCAGTCAGTACACAATCTTGTTTTAAGTGTGTTTCGGTTGAATGATGCTTTATTTAGTATATATTTAATATATAGAGTTCATCCATTTTGGATGATGCACTCAGGACCAAAAACGCTGTCAACTCATGGCCACACGAATTGTGTCTAACGTGTATTTTCTCTGTGAGGCACATCACAACCTTCTTGAACCTAGGAATGTTAGGTAGCACTTCAGCTCTACATTTGGGGACCATTTTGAGAGAGAAACAACAGCAACCCCCAGATAAAAAAGCGATGGCACTAAATAGATCATGAGAAGTATGTGAGCAGGAACCCGACAACAGAGTGTCACTTAGTTCAAACTCGGCTGGGAATTGTTGGGTGACTCAAATTTTTTTGTCACTGTGCTCGTGTCAGCGAATGACTGCAGAAATGCCATGAGTGTTGATTTAGAGCCAAAAATACATTTTAGAAAGTAGGCAAATTTTCAATTGTGGGATCTGCAGCGGAGGATCAAGCGCACTTTGAATGTCAGCTGTTTTATCATAGTGAGCAGACTTATAATGCAAAACTGTATCAGCATGGCAAAAGGTGGTTGCTGTTTGTTTGTTTGCTTGTTTGAAGGCTGGTATAAGATGTAATACATTCATGTGACAAACCAAGCAGTGTGTTTTAAAATTTGAGAGAGCTGATTCAGAAGATAGAAAAAGTTGTTCTGTGTCAGACATTTTCAAATTAAACCTGAAATACATTTACTTCTGTCTGATAAGAGAATGTGAAGGTGTTGTGGGTTTGATAACCCATGGTGCTAATAACCATCATGGAGTGTCAGCTAATTACAATGTGTAAAAATAAAGTATCCAACTAATGGTAGGTTGCATTAGTTTCAGTTTATGAGTCATCTTGTGTAAACAAAGGTTGTAACAAAATGAGGAGATGAAAAAAGTTGAGCTAGTACAGAGTATATAAGGGCTGTTATTACTCCCTTAAAGACACTGTCAGTTTCCAAAATATTGTCCAGTGTCTTTAATGATTACACGATTAAAGGAATTCCTTTGGAAAGCAGACTTAAGTGTTTGTGATACAGTATTAAAATTCAGGAAATGAGGCTGCACACTTTGAAAGCATTCTCCTCCAAATGACACTTTTGTGTTCAGAATATTGTGAGACATTCCTACGGTAGGGACTATTTTTGTGAAACAGATAAAGCAGTACTTGATGTGTTGACAAGATAACTGGAAACATCTTGGAAGATTTCAGTCGCTCATAGATGCAGTGTGTGTCTATTTGTGTTTATGTGTGTGTAGCAGGGGCCCAGGGTATGTGTCAATGTTTTTTGGTTTTGTTTTTTGCATGTTTTCTGGCTTTTTTTTTTGATCTCCAGGGAAGTCTGGAGGATTATAGTTTATGGAGTCACAAAGAGTCAGACGCAGCTGAGCGACTTAATAAGTTGTCTTATTACCTTTAAACCAATCATGTACAGTGATGGTGTAATATTTAAGTGCCTGGGTAGCATCAATAATTGCTTTCTTGTTGCAAAGGTTTTGAAATATCCAAAAGTTTTTTGTTTTTCTGTCTTCTCAAAATCCATCTGTTTTCTGAAGCCTGGTGAGTTGTGGGGTTACAGTTTGAGTTTGTGGTTGTTCTTCACAGTAGTTCCCTGAATCATGTGCCCTCTCTCCTGGCAGCCTTCCATTTCACTCAGGAGGCCAGACAAGCAATGGCCTCACTCTCTCTTTTGATACTATTTTGGTCTTTAAATGAGTTCATCTTCTAAATAACTGTTTACTGACTTGCCTTAGCCAGATGATAATGTTAGACCATTGACAAAATCCCAGTTTCATTCATTATATAATGAAACAGTTACTTAGAATGCTTTTAAACAATTTATAAACTAAATTTTAGAAGGCTGGTTTTCTAAATTATTATTTTTCCCTATTCTCTGGACAGTGGTTTCAAAAAAGTCGCAATTCACTGTGCCTCACCCCCCTTCACAAAAATACACATACCATATATACACATATATATACACATACACACACATTATATATATGTGCACGTGTGTGTATATCTGTATTCCAGAGTTCTAGGTTGTATTTGGGAAAGGCATCATTCTTAGAGACTCAAAATGCACATTAGCATATCAGAAGCTTTGAAAAATTCTTCAGTGACAAAACCTGTTAATATAGGAATCCCCAAGTCTGGGGCCACGGCCTGGTAATGGTCCATGGCCTGTTACAAGCCAGGCCGTCCAGCAGGAGGTGAGTGGCAGACAGCGAGTGAAGCTTCACTGTGTTTGCGGCTGTTCCCCATCTCTCGCATTACCAGCTGAGCTCCCCCTCCCGTCAGATCAGTGGCGGCGTGATAAATACAATGCACTTGAATCATCCTGAAATCTTCCCCCGCTCCCTCAACCCTCCTGGTCTGTGGAAAAATTGCGTTCTGTGAAACTGGGCCCTGGTGTTGTGTTAGAACATTTCCCAAAGTATTTGATCATAGACCCCTTCATTGCAGAATCCCCTATTAGTATCCCCTTGAGCTCATGTTCTGTAAAATGCTGCCCCGAAGACAAACAGGCATTTAAATGTTATTAAATGTTATATTACTCAAATATAGTGAGTGTCTACTACGGGCCAACCACCAAGCTAAGTAGAAGGCATATACTTGGCGACTGATGGTTTTTACCGCCTTCATGCGGAGAGCAGTGAATGAGACAGATCACAGTGTGATGGGTGACGGGTACCTGATGGTCAGTACCGGTGCTGCTGTGGAAGACTGCGAAGGGTGGGCACCTAACCCGTACTTGGCAGGAAGCGTTCTTTCATTCACTTTGCAAAAATGAGCATCTGAATGGGTTGAATGGGGGCTACAGCTCTGAATAAGAAAGGCCGCTGCTGGCATGAAGGTTAAATTCCATCATGGAAAGGCAGAAAATAAGTCATTTAGCATTTTTGATAGTAAAAAGTTCCATGAAGAAAGTGAAGGTTTGAGATAGTTGCTGTGTAAATGCAAGAGAGCTGGAAGGGGGGAAGCAGCTGGGAGGGTTCTGGTGAGTTGGGAACCACGGACTTCATAACGGCATCATGAATGTACACAGCCTTGTGGATTTTATTCAGCTGCATCCATTGCCCAGGTGAGGAACAGAGTATTTAAAAGCTGAGTTGACAGGAATTTGGGATTTCTCAGTCATGGACAGTGAGAGGATGATGAAGTCGTGGTAGTAGCTCATGGAGGCTGAGCTGAATGGGGACGGAAACGTGTGTCGGGAGCAAGGAGGGTAGTAAAGGGCTCAGATCCCAGAGATCAGTCAGTTCAGTCCAGTCGCTCAGTCGTATCCAACCCTCTACGACCCCATGGACTGCAGCACATCAGGCATTCCTGTCCATCACCAACTCTGGAGTTTACTCAAACTCATATCCATTGAGTCGGTGATGCCATCTAACCATCTCATCCTCTGTCATCCCCTTCTGCTGCCTTCAACCTTTCCCAGCATCAGGGTCTTTTCCAATGAGTCAGTTCTTCACATCAGGTGGCCAAAGTTTTGGAGCTTCAGCATCAGTCCTTCCAGTGAATATTCAGGACTGATTTCCTTTAGGATGGACTGGTTTGATCTCTTTGCAGTCCAAGGGACTCTCAAGTCTTCTCCAACACCATAGTTCAAAAGCAGAGATCAATATGTGGGTGTATTAGGACTGAAAGAGCTAGAAGAACGGGAAGTTTGTGGTCAGGGGGCTGTTTTAAAGATTCAGAAGTGGGGGTCCCCAGAATGGTGAGGTCTGGATTGCAGCAGTGAGCCACAGTGACTGAGGCCCCGCTGGAGCTGAGGAGGTTGTCCTGACCTCCAGCACGGGCTGTGGTATCACTCAGGCTAATAGAAGGCATATTTGGTATGGAGAGACCATGAACCAAGGGCTCAAGCCTTTAGGGAAAGAGGGAGACTGTCAGAACTGGAAAATACGAAGTGATAAATTAGATGGCGTGAGACTCTGAGGAAGACGGGATTTCTTTGCATTCAGGATGGAGAAGTATTTGGGAGCATCACTGTGAACATGTAAGCAGGTTCTTCTTACCCTGCAATGTCGGGGAGAGTCTCCAGGTGCCTGGAGTGTGGTTTCAGCAATAACCTGGGTTCTGAAGAGGCAGTGACTTCTCAGTGTAGTTGGTAAGTGGCTGACAGTAAAGTTCAAACCATGTCTTCTGGCTCTCTCTGCAGGGTCTTTCATCCTAGTTGCAGAGATGTAGAGGCTACAAAATAAAAGATAATGGTAAATTCATAAGCAGCCAAGTAAATACTTTTTTGATGGATGCTATTGGTAGTCTATCTACTGTGTAAAGTTGTGTACATAATGGACCAAACTTCTGGATTTTCATTTTTTAAAATCAAATTTGAAAATTTCTGGAAGCCATTTTTGATCTGTGGACATCCAATAATTGAAAAATTATGTGATTCACAAAATGACTGCTCCCAGATCTCTATCTGTGACCTGGTTTTCCTCTCCACCCCGGGTCCCTTATCCCTGTCATGTCCCTTCTTTCCTTGACATCCTGCCGTGTCCCTGACAGTGGCCCAAGTATTCACGGGAAACCGCAGCTAGCCTGCATCTCCTCTGGAAAGACCTTTGAGAGGTCATTGCTTCAAGTGCATTTGCCTTGGAGCCTTAGCCAGAGTTACTGGTGCGGGAATGGTTTGCTTCAGAGATGAAGAACGGGCGCTTTGGGGGCCCCGCTGCCAGTCCAGTGGTTAGGACTCTGTGCTTTCACTGCCAGGGGTGAAGTGTCAGTCCCTGGTCAGGATCCGACAAGCTGTGTGGCATGGCCAAATAATAATAACAATAATAAGAGCTTTTCATTTGCACAGAAATTGATTCCTGGGTCCAGCTTTTTTATTAATGGGATAAGCTTCATCAGGTAACCTCATTGCTCCTTAAAAAATGCAAGTGAAGTAAGATGTATGCTAAAGCACTTAGCACAGGGCTGACACGTGGTACTTGACAAATGAAATGTCATGGTTCTTGTCGGCATCCCCAGAGGTCCTTGCAGGAAGTAGTAGTGTTAGGGGCTTCTGGGGAGGAGGCTCTGGAATCTGTCGTCTCAACAGGGACGTCCTCACTTTTGATGTGCTTCTCTGAACATGACCGGAGTCGCTGTCTCCCATGCACCGTGAAGCCCTGCCTAAGAGTGAAAGGCCAAATCTGGCCTGTGAGTACGCGGGCCTTCCGTCTTTTGGGACTGTCAGTTAGGGGTCCTGAATCGTGACCGTCCATCAGAATCACCTGCGGAGCTTTAAAAAAAAAAAATAGACCCCATGCCCCAGGAGGTTCTTGTTTATAGACCTGGGATACGGCCTGCACAAATGCATCTTAAATATGCATAAACAGGTATATGGACTGATAGAAGGTAGGACTAATAATCAGAACTTCCCAGAGCTGTCAGGATGAAGCTTGCCTCATCCATAACAACAATTCACAGAATTGTGTCAGTGATCTCTTGTTGCGTAATAAATCACCCTGCATTCAGTCGCATTCAGAAGGCAGCACAGTGAGCATTGCTCTGTCGCCCTTTCAGCGCTGGCCGCGTAGCTCTCTGCTGCCGGCGGAGCTGTGGGGCAGAGTGGGGTGGGCCTGGCGGGGGCGGCTTCCTTCCACGACTCTCTCATGCTCCTGCCAGCGGCGGGTCTGCCCAGGCCTTCTCGGCGTCTGTCCGACGCACAGGGGAGCAAGTGGAAATGTGCATGGCCTCTTGAAGCCTAGACTCAGAACGTTACTTCTGCCTCGTTCTGTGGGCCGAAGAGGACCACACACGACAAGCCCTGTGTCAAGGGGTGGTGAGATGTGTGCATAGGACTTGGGTGCAGGGAGGGGTCAGGATTAGGGGACAGTAGTGAGGTCTGTCACAGAAGCCAGAGACGTGTCTTTACTAGTGAAAGTGAAATGACTGCAGATGAAAAAAAAAAAATATTGATGAAGCAGCCAAGAAAAAGTGACCAGAAACTGCACGTAATAAAGGATTAGTAATACATGTTATTAGTCCCTCTAGGAGTGAAATAGACTTAGGGGGTGTGTAGGATATGGGGAACTTCCCTCACTTTATAACTTCTTCCTCCCCGTAGGAAAAACCACACAGGATTTAAATGAGTTTGGGGAAAGTTACTCATAAAATGTAACCCAACTGTATTTTCCTTATTTCCTTTCCGTAACAAAATGTGTTGCGAAAATATTATTGGACCCCCAAACCACATCCTTTTTCAGCTACCGTCTAATTATAACCTTGCCTGTGGAAGGGAGCTTTGTGGGAAGTATTAGGTATTGGATTTTTTTTTTTTTTTGGTTTTGTGTTCAGGCTTCTCTAGTTGCAGTGCTTGGGCTCAGTTACCCCACGGCATGTGGGATCGTGGTTCCCTGACCAAGGATCGAACCCGCATCCTCAGAATTGCGAGGCAGATTCTTAACCGCTGGACTACACATTGGATTTTAAGATAAAGAAATTTGCTACTTCATCTGATGCTTTCATTACAGATGTGTGCATAAAATTTTTATCTCTGCCTGTGCTTCATTTGTAATGATAGAAGTTACTTCACAAGTTACTTACTGAGATTAGATGTAATAAAATATGAGAGTAGCTTCAAAGTTGAATATCATAAACCAGCAATAAAAGGAAGACGTTTCTCCCAAGAACAGAAGGTTAACTGTTGGGCTTCATGGCCGAATTACCTGGGTATGATTTCTGGCTTTGTCTCACTGGCTGTGAAATGCTGGGCAAGGTAGGTTCACTCCCTTGTCTCAGTTCCTCCTTGTGTGTGAGGGACTGAGCGTCCCATCTGGGCTTCCCTCCTGGCTCAGCTGGTAAAGGATCCACCTGCCAATGCAGGAGACCTGGGTTCCATCCCTGGGTGGGGAGGATTCCTGGAGATGGGAATGGCAACCGGCTTCAGTATTCTTGCCTAGAAAATTCCATGGACAGAGGAGCCTGACAGGCTATATACAAGTCCATGGGGTTGCAAAGAATTGGACACGACTAAGCGAGTGAGCATGCACACACACACACATATACACACACACGCGCGCGCGCGACATTCCTGTGTACTCTCCAAGGTGGTGTGAGGATTCAGTGAGGTGTATTCTTGTAAACCTTGCCATGGGCACAGTGCCTGGCCTACTGTAACTATCAATAAAGGTTACTTTTTTGCCACAATAAATGAAATATAAACAAAGTTACTATTTGGCAAATTATGCTCAATGATAGCTAGAACAAGTCTAAGACTTGTGAACTTAGAAATGTGAGTGGGAAAGTTTCAAAGGTTGTATCTGCTTTGGAATTTTTCAGGTCTCAGTTATTTAAAGGTGAGAATTATTTTGCAAAAAGAAACATTTACTGGGGACCTGCCACATGTGCAGTAATGTGTCATCCCTAGCAAAGAACTGAAGATGTGGTCTCCGTCTTCAAGAAGCTCGCAAGCTGTTGGGAGAAGCACAATTATAAATCTGAAGTGATGCCAGCGTGAAGTGATGCGGTGCAGACTTGGCGCGTGAAGGAGTGTGCATCCAGGCTGCTGGGCGGGTGCCAGGGAAACTCTATCTGTGGTTTCAGATGGCAGTCGGTGGTTAGCCACGGGGAAGGGTGGTTATGTACTTACACAGGGGCGCAGGGTTAAATTGTGGTCTCCCAGGTGTCTGTCGCTGAAATGAGAATCCACAGAGGGAGAGGGGGAGTTTTGTAGTTGATGCTGGTGTTTCTGAAGTCTCTGAAAGGGTGCCTTCTTTCCAACAGATTGCAGAAAAACGCTAAGTCATCTTGTGCAGAAGCTCTCACAGAGCGCATGGGTCATGTGTAGTTCACAGTGCAGTGTGGTGCTGGCCCTTGCTGGGAGAAGCAGAAACCAGCTTGTTCAGGCCCCAGCGGCTCTGCAGTGCCAAACCTAGTGCCGTGTTTGAGCCAAGAATATAGCTCGGGATATTGGGGTATTATTGTCTTTTTAAAAAGGGTGATTTCAATGTTTACATGAGGTTAATCTTGTTTGTCTGTTTCTTATCCCGCTGATGTGGTTTGCTGTACATTTTGGCAAATGTAACAAGCAAAATATACCTCTGGAATGTCACCGCTTGGTTCCCACTTAGCCTTATATAGTCTCCAAAGGTGGCGTTGGTCTTTATCTCAGTATGGCATAAAAGTGAAGCTTTAATAAACCATTGTCTGTAATAGAATCAGAGACTCTTAGTAAGTCAAGGAGGGGAATGTAGAATATAATTTTCCCTCTGCAAAAACAGGAAGCAGAACAGATTTCTTTCATGAAGTACATTAAAATGACTCAAATTCTAAGATGAAGTAGGTGATGATCTGTTAGTTGACCTTCTCTATTTGTTACTAATATTTTGCAGTGCTTATGTCTTAGAATTTAAGCTCTAATAGAAGAAATGAGATACCTTTGTTCTCTTTGGGTGAGTGGGGCTGTGGAGGAAATACGGAATAGGCTTCCCCGAGCGAGAACGTAGGCCCTTGTGGACCCTGCGGGTCTCCAGCCCGTGAGGGGCTGTGGTGTGACGGCACAGGAGTCTGGATGCTGAGGTCTCTAGCGGTGCTGCTGCGCGGCGGCAGGAGAACGTGCCCGCATCACTCAGGAAGACGGTTCTTGGGAGGGGGGCTTTTTCACAAAAGACTTCACAGTATGCATGAAATAAATACTGCCCTATGTGCAAATGTTGCAGGTAAGTCAACGCACTGATAAGAAATTTACTATATTCTGCTTATGCTTCCTATTCTTACTCAGTCTGCTTTTCACAGGAGTGATGTTTTGCGATGGTGCTGCTGTGTTTTAATTTTTTTTAATGTTTCTTGTGATAGTCCACGTGTTCTTTTAGATCTTTAGACAGTGAGTACTGTTGTTCAGTTGCTAAGTTCTGTACAACTCTTGTGACCCCATGGACTGTAGCTCCCAGGCCCCTCTGCCCATGGGATTCTCCTGGCAAGAATCCTGGAGTGGCTTGCCATTCCCTTCTCCGGGAGATCTTCCCAACCCGGGGATGGAACTCACACCTGTCAGCTCGGTTCTTTACCACTGTGCCACTTGCGAAGCCCCATGAGTACTGTAAAGAGGTCATGTTGATAGTAACAGTGAAGTGATTAGGACTAGGTAAATAAGAGTAGCAGATTATAACTAGCATTATCATATTTGTGAGTCTAATGCTTTTCAAAGTTTTTGTTGGTTGTGTAGAAAAGCTGGATGAGAAACTTCTTTATTGTTCAGATTTTTTTTTTTAATGCTTACTGACAAAACTCTCTACCTAGTTAGGTGAATGAATGGCACTTCATTTTAACTCATTCTCTTCCTTCAAACATACATACTCAGGCAGGTATTACATTTATGATTTTGAAGCCATACTACCAACTGTGTGTGGCTTTGAATGTTCTGGTTTTGTTTTTGGTGTTTTTTTTTTTGGTGGCAAAAGTCTGCATGGCATTTTCTTAGCCTACAAGTTTTAATTCCATAATATTTCTTAGTTCTTAACACTAGGCCATATTTCATTAAATTCTCAGAAAATTCATCTTATAAAGGTTGTAGGATGATTCATGCTAGCCTTCCTTTCCCAGATCATGACTCATTTTCAGAGTTGTGTTTGAAAAGCTGTGTAAGGTAAGGTGAAATATTTAGAGTTTGGCACTTGGCTATTTCCCCGACTACTCACGTGGTCTCTGCCAGCAGTGAGTGTGATGACAGGGTTAGGTTTTATTTCTCAGGTGTTCCTGTTGGTGTTTCATTTTGCGGATCTCAACAGGGGGCTAGAGGGGAGTGCTGAAACGGAAGAATAAGCCCCTAAGATTTTGGTTCCTGCGAGATGGAAACCGTGCAGGGACATCTGGCACATAGAGCGTTGTCAGCTTCTCAGTATTTGGCTATTACCAGTTTGTCGGCATATTTACTACAAGACCAGTCTTCCAGGATTCATTTTCTATCTTCACAGAGTTCTCATTGGAAATATACAAACAAGTCATGGCAAAAAGTAGAAGTTGAAACGTATTAGGGATTAGAGAGTGATAAACTTGAGGTGCACATTCATTCCTTGGCAGAAAGATGTGAAGGAAAATGTGTCTTCAGAGCAAATGAGAACTACTCTACAAAGTTTTGAAAGGTGCCTTTGAAATTGCTTTGTTTGTGTGGTTTGTTAAGTCTTTTCCTCGGGGGAGCAGCGTGATTTCATGCTCTGAAGTTAGGGCCATTGTGGTGAATCTACAGCTGTATTTGGAACACAACTGGCCTGAGCCGTAGTTTGAAGTTTGATGCTTGACATGTTAACTGCATCAGTTCTCTTTTAGGAGAGATTTCTGTAACAATGAAATCAAACTGTGTTATGTTAAATTATGTTAGTGTTTTTCTTTTAGACAAAGGATTGTGATTTTTTCCCCCATTACTCAGGAAGAAGGTTTATAATCCTGTCATGAATCAAATAATTATTTAGTGTAGTTTTCACTTAATTCCCTGCATTGCCAAATATTCTTCTACGAATCTTTCCTTCATCACTCCCTTCTGACTTCCTTTTTAGATGTGCAGTCAGTTTTCAGAAGCACATCTGTCATCATCTTGTGTATAATTAGCGCAGTGTCTTAGGTGATATCATCTGAATTACCCAGCAGGGGTATTGATTGAGTAATCTGAGATGTCATCACTGACCCCAGATCTTCCTTCTCTGAATGGTAATAGTAGATAATGGTTTCTAAGCCATTACACCCTTTCTGTTTAATAGAATGTAGGGTTAAAAAAAGGAGGGAGAGGAGAAGGAAAGAGAGTCTTTCTGGATGTTTTTAGTTTCTTTTGTTTCCTATGTGTATTATTTCACATGCTAACCTGCAGCGTTTGTTTCCCTCACTTATGTTTCAAATTAGAGTCAGTTACCTCTGGTATTTGTTGACAACAGAATCGACTTCAAGCATTTTATTTATGGAAGCTGTACTGGAGTTAACAATGAGCCAAGCTCCAGGAGAAATCATATGTTAAATCAAGTATTTGAGTTCAAGAATTTATGCTTAACAGGCACAAAAGTGCCCAAGATGCAGCTCATCACTTTAGTCAACTTGTGGTTGAATAGTCAAAGTAAGTATAAAGAAGCAGCTTCAATGAGAAAAACAAAAGCCCTCAATTCTGTGTAAGCTTTTTCATAAGAGGCTTGGAAAGAATGTTCCAGACAGTGAGATAAGATGTTTTAAAGGGATGCTGACTCAGATTCTCCCTGTTTCCTTGGGGTTGCCTTTGACTGTCTCTGCATCACCAAGTACTCCCCCATCCCCGGGAAGGTGCGTTGTCGGTGGTTATGGGAGCAAACCATGGAGTCCCAGCGCCAGGTTGGGATCTGAATAGCTTACTTGGTCTTTCTGAACCTGTGTCCTCACTTGAGAAAGGGGATGATAGTACAGTCTTCCTTGGAGAAATACCTTAATAGATGTTGAAGAAATGTTAGCTCTTATTACTTTTACACTTTTTCTTTTCAAGTCCAGAACTGAAGAAGTGGAAGTTGCTTAGTCGTGTCTGACTCTTTGCAACCCCATGGACTAAGTCCATGGAATTCTCCAGGCCAGAATACTGGAGTGGGTAGCCTTTTCCTTCTCCAGGGGATCTTCCCAACCCAGGGATTAAACCCAGATCTCCTGCATTGCAGCCAGATTCTTTACCAGCTGAGCCACAAGGGAAGCCCTTTAAAGCCCAAGTGTTGGCAAAAATACTTTGTTGTCATTCACTTTTGCCAACTGAGACTGACTGGCATTGTAGGAAATACTTTTTCCTGATAAAATAGTTATTGAATACCTACCATGTGGCAGAAACTACACTGGTTGGTTTAGATACATTATTTCACCTAATTATCATGACAGATGTAAAGAGGTAGGTAGCCTTAGCTCAGTTTTATTGATAGCAAAGTAACAGTCTCTTTGAACATCTGCTTCCCTAACGTCACTCCACTTTGGTGTGTAGTTGGAGCTAAAATGCCAACTCCTGATCTTTTTGACTCTAAAAACTCATGTTTCTTCTCCAGTACCTCACAGAAATAGATATGAAATGACTCTCAAAAATGCAGAGTACCAAAACTTCCTATCAAAAGGGGATTTTCTGTTGAAAACGCATAGAGTATCAAAGTTTCTCAGGCCCTGATCCTAAAGAGCTTGTAAGACTTCACAGACAAGTTCATTCAAATGATGATTGGAAATAAAATTTTGAGCAAAACAGATTCCTACTTCTTAGTCTCCTGTTCATCTTCAAATGGTGGACGTCACTAATGTTGAGGATCCAAGACCCATTTTGAGATTAAAAATGATGAAATACCTAACCCAGTGAAGTCATTTGCTTATGATAAGACTTACAGGAAAAAATTAGTGGAAACTACACTAAATAATTATTGATTCATGACGGGATTATAAGCCTTTTTCCTGAGTAGTGGGAAAAAAATCAGACATTTCACAATCCTGTGTTTTAGTCTTACCTCCTCCCTGCCAGGAGCAGTCCAAGTACTAGCATCAGCGTCCCTCAGAAGTTTTCACAGATGCAGACTCTCAGGTTCAAAGTTAGCTCTCTTGCATCTAACTCTGCATTTTCCCAGCTTCCAACTGATTGGTATGCACAGACTCACTTTTTAAGAAAGCAATATAGGAGAAAACTCTCTACACCTTACCTGGACAATTGTACTGATTATTAATGTTGGAAGAGAATACAAAAACATAGTTTATTTCCTAAGGTGAATTTATGAACTAGTTGGCCAGTAGTGTGGTGTAGTTGTAGAAAGCTAGTTCATTCCGTTGAGACCCAGGTTTCTGGAGTCAGAATGCCTGCGTCGGGTCCTCGCTCTCTCACTGAGCCAATGTGTGAACTCAGGTGAATACATCCCAGAGGGCTGCAGTGTGTTCAGATACCTTCTCCCAGAGTCAGTGATCAGCGTAATGCCCGCTGCATAGTGAGTCCTCCATCGTGAACTGGTTATTTACTATTGAAGAATCCTTAGATAGGTGTGAGAGTTCAAGTTGATTAAAGTTCAGCTAGTTAGAATGTGGCATGATTTGATGTGTTTGGGAAGAAAGATGAGTTATATAGGGAAAATCAGGTTTAAAAGGCTTGCATTCTGGATCTAGCTATACCACCACCCCATTTCATGACTTGGGGTGAATGACTTCAGGCTTAGCTACCATGTCTGTAAAATGACTTGCCTCCCTGATGTAGTTTTCTGAGGGCCCATTGAAACAATAAATGTAAAAGTGCATTGTACAGCGTAAAACAGCAAGGGAGAACTGATATTTCGAAGGCCCCTTTTGAATAGAGATCTTGAGCTAAGTTACCCACTTAAAGCTGTCAGAGACCAGACCCAAAGCAATTACTGTCATAGTGCTGCTGTGATAAATTGGAATAAAATGGTAAGAAACTCAAGCATCAAAAATAAATTGTACAGCTGCTTCATCCCCTGTGTTTGGTGCCTGTTGGTTCCTGACTCTGGCCTCGTCATAATGCAGATTATACCCTTGTTATTCAACCCCATTATGTACGGTTGTGTTGTGAACACTGGGCTCCGGAGGAAACACCTGTATTTCATAGAAAGTTGCCTGCCTCTGGAGCGGACGCTGGCTCAACACAGGGCCAGATGCACAGCCCACTGAATACGCAGCGGCATGTCCAGTGTGCAGGGAGCGTTGCTGGTGCCTTATCCTTCTTTCTGGCCATGATGTTGTCATTTCATGAGTTACAGTAAACAGATTAAGTGAAACACCAGTCTGGGCAATATTTATTGGTAGAGTGTTGAAAAAATATTTTGTTAAATAATGAACAGAGTAGATGTTGAAATAAGGGTTGCCCTGGAAAGTGAACCATGATCATGTTAAACAGTTGCTCACAATAGGAACTGCAGTAGAAATCCTCTTGTTTTAATGTAATTGATGTAGTAGTATTTGGTGGATCAAAAGTCTTAGATCATAAAAATTCCATATTCTTTTTCTAGTAGATTTTAACTTAATAAGTACACTCTGATTCACTAGATACTCGATGTCAAGGCCTTTGCTTGGATGGTAATCAGTTAAAGAAATGTCTTTTCTCTCTCTCTCTCTCTCTATTGTAAACCACATCTACAGTGTTGAGTCTATAATTGCTAATCTCAGTTCTTAAAGATGGAGTGAGACATTGGATACCTGTGAGTCAATCTGAGGGAAGAATCCATTTAAATTTTTATCAGATTTCATCCCCCAAATTTAAGATGTCTTGAGAACATTTAATTCAGTAGTAATTTATTTGAATAACCTGTCTTTATGGAGCATTTCCAAATCATTCAAATTAATTTCCGTTGAGAAACTTGATTTTCATATTCACATTTCTACAATTTATGTGATGATTAAATTGCAGTTTTAGCCAGCTCAAGTAGCATAAACAGTTTTGGTAAGAAGAAGAACTGACTCTTAGTAAGTTTAGTATACATTAAACTCAGCTGTTAGAAGCCCGTAAGTTTCAGGTACTTGGAGGTAGCCTTGAATGTGTCATGCAGCCAGGATGTTTCACAGATGAAATGGAGAGCATGGTGAAGAGGCAGCCAGTTTTTATGGTAATATTCATTTTGACCACTGGCTCTAGGATGCCTGGCCTGAAGTGAAGTGTTTTATTTTTTGGAAGTTTTTTTTCCTTCTCCTGCCTACCGTTTTGTGAGGTCTAACTTAAGGTCATTTGGCAAACATGTGCTGTCTCGCAACACATTATTAATAGCTTCTTTTCTCATGGGACAAGAAGCAAGAATGTATTTTTCTTTGCTACTGTGAATGTCTCTCACTCCAGTCTTTGGAACTGTATTTAATACAGAAAATCTGCACTGATTCTGGACTTGAGTGGAAGAAATCTTGGCATGTTGATTGGGGATAGAAATGAGGTAGTCCAGTGACTTTTAAAACACTATGGAAATGTGCATCCAGTTCTTGTAAAACCAAGAGGACCCATTCCTAATCTGAGCAAAACTTCATGTGTTTAACCTGCTTGTGTTTTTAAATGAATGTTTTTGCTTTTTTGTTCAAAGGATATTTTGACAAAGAGCATAGTTGAAGTACATGAGGGTTAGTCATATGCTGACTTCTCAAAAATGAAGGGAGGGCTTTTTTTTTTTTGGCTTCTGTGACTTCATTTAATGGGAAGTTTAACTGAATGTGTTTGAAATAAAATTTTTTAAAAAGTGAGAACAGTATATATCGTGTCAGTGATGCACCATCTGTTTCTCATTTCAGAAAGATCAGTGCTCTTTTACTGTCTTTATGGTGAAAAGAATGTGCTGTCCCTCTGACAGAGCCCTGAAACGAGACAGAAGCCTGGATTTCACACCCTTACCTGGGTGATGTCTGGCGAAAGTGTTAGTCATGCAGTCCTGTCCGATTCTTTGCGACCCCGTGGACTGTAGCCTGCTAGGCTCCTCTGTCCATGGGATCCTCCAGGCCAGAATGCTGGAGTGGGTAGCCATTCCCTTCTCCAGGGGATCTTCCCAACCCAGGGATCAAGCCCCAATCTCTTAAGTCTCCTGCATTGACAGGTGGGTTCTTCACCACTGGAGTCACCTGGGGAGCCCACCTCTGGGAAGGACCCAGAGTAAAGAATTTGCAGAGGACTGAATGATCTGGGGGGCTGGGAGGCACTCTGGCTGGCATATCTGAGCCCATGGAAGATTTGAGGCCTTCAGGCCGGACATCGGGATGGGCACGTGTAACTCTGCAGGACCCAGCAAGGAATAAACTAGAGAGAATTCAGGCTAGCTTCTCACCCGAGGCTACTGCTTGCCCTCTGCCCTGGCATGTTTCTGCAGATAAGGACCCATACACACACATTTAACATATACATCGATTGCGTGTATCTATATAGTCACTTATATATGTAACATATATAAAAGGAGAGAGAAACCTGAGAAAACCGAGACCGTAGCAGCAAGATTTGGATCCTCTGAGCCTTCTTCAGAATCTCAGATTTTGGTAAATAACAACTGAGTGGGAAATGCATATATAATTTGAAGGCACCTGTGTGACATAACTGATTTTTGGTTTTATTTGGTTTTTCACTCTATATGCACATCAGAAAAAGTGAAAGGTCGGTAACTGGTTCAAAACAATGGATTCTCTCTACACTGCCCCTAGAGTTGGTGACTTAATATTTAAAAATGATCATAGCTAATGATTATGGTCTAACTAACTAATATTATTATCCATAACTAAATGGATCATAACTAGTGATCATAACCTAAGGCCAAAAATATGCTTCACCAATGATCAAAGATTAATTAAAAAAAATAAAACCCAACTCTTCTATTTAAAAAGAGAGACTCTTGTTTATATATTTTAAATGGTGCTTTCAGTGGTACATTTCCTGGTAGCTCAGACAATAAAGAATCTGCTTGCAGTGCAGGAGACGTAGGTTCAATCCCTGGGTTGGGAAGATCCCCTGGAGAAGGAAATGGCAACCCACTCCAGTATTCTTGCCTGGGAAATCCCATGGACAGAGGAGCCTGGCGGGCTGCAGTCCATGGGGGTGGCAGAGTCGGACATGACTGAGGGACTAACGCTTCACATGCTTTCAGTGGATCAGACTTGTAGAGCAGCTTTGAGGCCAGCCTTACCCACGTGTCAGTGAGAGGAACCCTGTAAAAGCTTGGTAGATGTTTTAAGATGTTGAACAGCGTACTGTGAGAAAAAAGAAGTGACTCATTCTGACTGAGAGGCTCTTCCCTCCTCTCAAAGGTTGGAACATTTAAATAGGGCTTTTGATGAGTGAGTGAGGAGTAAGTGTGAGCAGAGGCACGGAGGTGTGAGAGTCCGTGGGCCCTTGGCGACCATGCAGAAGCGCCCTCATCTCTGTGTGCGTCTGTTTTTCGGGTGGCCCTTGACAGCTTCGGGGCTCCTCTGACACAGTCCAGTTCCCCTCCGTCCCCCCAGCAGGCGTCTCGGAAGGAACTCTTGACACAGTAGCATGATTTCAGAGTCAAACTCTCTTTGGAGACTCCGTGCTGTCCGTTGCTCTGGTCAGAGGCCATCCCGGGTTGAGTGGAGAGAGATGGTGCTCTGGTCAGAGGCCATCCCGGGTTGAGTGGAGAGACATGGTGCTCTGGTCAGAGGCCATCCCGCGTTGAGTGGAGAGACATGGTGCTCTGGTCAGAGGCCATCCCGCGTTGAGTGGAGATACATGGTGCTCTGGTCAGAGGCCATCCCGCGTTGAGTGGAGAGAGATGGTGCTGTGAGGGAGAAGTGTGTTCTGTTGTTAGAAGAGTCGGGGTGTGGGCGCTGGGCTTAGTTTGCAGTGCAGGCTTGGTTCAGAGGTCTCCTTGTCTTCAGAATGCCCAGTCATTCACTGCAACTCCTCTTCCATTGCTAGAGGACACTTATCAAAGTCCTTTAATTACATTTTCCCCCTACTAGAGTGGAATCTCCTTGAAATCAAGGATTCACTTACTCATGTCAGTAGTGTTAACACCCTTTTTGTACCAAGAATCTTGCTCTGCATTAGGGATACAAAGACAAGTAAATTTGGACCCTGTTCTCTTAGGGTGCTTACCATGGAGTAGGGACTTAGGTCAGAAAGGCCATTTAAATACTCAGGCTTTACATCGGGGCCCTTCATTTCTGTTAAAAAGATTTAAATTTCAAATTCAACTTGAATTTTTAGGTGGAAAGATGGTGTGCACTTTTATTTCCTTGCTTTTCTTAGAAATGAGTTTTCATGTTATTACCAAGTACATTTTAAACACATAAAGGAAGCTAATCAACTAACTATAGAAGCCTCTGCTAGATAAGTTTGCAGAAACAGAAGTGGGGTGATGGGTTTTTATTTTTTGGTTTCTGTCTTTGTCATGTTAGAAAGCTTATTTTTATAAGCAATAAACAACATGTGTGAATGCACATTCTCATTTAAGTAATAGCACTGTTACCAAATCATACTTGGACTTACGTGCCCTTGAGCAGTAAAGCCAAACTACCACCCCTAGCTGGTAGTGAAGGGAAGGTGCAGCATTTATTGCAGGAGCCAAGCAAGGACTCCAGGGCAGCTAGTGCTTAAAAGACACAAAGTTCCCCAAAGCTTGCAGAGAAAGGTTTTTAAAGACAGGGTGAAAGAGGAGGGTTGTGAGATGCGCAGTCAGCTTGTGGACATTCGTCTGATTTGTTGGTGGTGAGATAATCAGGAGTCAGCATCATCAACCTTCTGGTTCCAACCAGTCTGGGGTCTGTGTGCATACGGGCAGCACATACCTTCTCCCACCTGGTGGGGGGTTTCAGTATCTGCAGAACAGCTCAAAGGACACGGCTCAGAATACTGTCTCTAGCTCCTGAGGAGGAACCAAAGGTCCTTGACTTGGTTTAACGGATACATGTGTGTTCAGTCATGTCCGGCTCTTTGTACCCTGTGGGCTATATAGCCCACCAGCCCCCTCTGTCCATGGAATTTTCCAGCCAAGAATACTGGAGTGGGTTGCCATTTCCTCCTCTAGGAGATGTTCCTGACCCAGGGATCGAACCTGTGTCTCTTGCGTCTCCTGCATTGACAGATTCTTTACTATTAGTGCCACCTGGGAAGCCCCTGTTTAATGGATAAACTGTTATTGTCTTACTCAACTGTTTTCCTTTCTTCTGCATTTTCTCACTTCTCTGATTAAATCTACTCTTTGGAAGGTCTAAGAGGCTCAAGTTTTTCTATAGACGAGAGGTAGGTGGAGAACATGGCAGAAGGGGGAACACAGTCTGTTCTGGGAAGGTGCCATAAGGCCCTCTCTGTTACAGCTCATGACGATGCCTCAAGAGAAAGCTAATCCCGAAGGTTGAACTCGCCTCCGTCATGAGTATACAGTATACATTAGGCATAACTTTTCTGTGGATCAAGACCTTTACTTTTGGGCTCTATACCAGCTGAAGTGTATAATTCATATTCACTTTGCCAGTTCGCTTCAGTTGTATCCTAGTCTTTGCAACCCTATGGACCGTAGCCCGCCAGACTCCTCTGTCCATGGGATTCTCCAGGCAATAGTACTGGGGTGGGTCGCCATGCCCTCCTCCAGGGAATCTTCCTGACCCAGGGGTCTGACCCCTGTGTCTTCTGTCTCCTGCCTTGGCAGACAGGTTCTTTACCACTAGTGTCACCTGGGAAGTAATTCATATTTAACCTGAGGGTTGGGAATATATTTTTTTAAGAGGCTCCATCTTTATATACAGCAAAGCATTACTTTATGAGAAAAAGACAATGGCCGTACTGAATTTGAGAAGTGAATAATGGTAGCATGTCTGAAAATATGTTGGATGGTGACCCTGATGACATGGGCCATGAGGATGTCCCTCTGGGGGTCAGGAAGGGCAGGGGCACTGAGTGTTTCCTGACAGTAAGTACTGAGAAAGGCTTCCAGGTACCAGGGGAAGACTCTTGAGAACTTCGTGGCAGTAAGTAGTGCTGGGCATTGACCGTTAGGTTGGGTTGAGTTTTTAGCCTAGGGAAAGAGGACAGAGTAAAGACCGTGCACATGGGCGGGTAGAGATGCATTCAGGGGACATGGTGGCCCCGAAGAAAGTCGTCTGCACAGAGTACAGAGCGGGAAGAAAGGGGGCCTAGGACTGAGCCCTGCAGAACTTCCGCCTTAACAGAGCGAGGAGGGCAGGTGGAGGAAGGGCCTGGGAGGCTGAGGAAGACAGATGGGTGTGGTTTAAAGAGCCGAGGGGCAAACGCGCCTTTCAGGAAGGAGGTAGATGGACCGGTGCTGGCAAGAGGTCTCTCTGAGGTGAGAACTGGAGATGTGGCTGCATGGAGGTTGCTGGTGAACTGGAGGCGTCTGTGAGGCGTGGGGGCAGAACCCACCCTTGAGTGCCTTCAGGTGTGGGGAGGTGAAGACGGTGGTGAAGATGGTCTGCCAAGAATGTTGGCTGGGAAGGAGAGGGAAAAATTGCGGAAGACTAAGTAGAGTTTGCAGAAACTTTGCTCTTGAGGTGGGAGAGATCTGAGAAACAAGGAAATGCTCTTGCAGATTATTCTGTGAAGAAGTGAAAAAGGATAAGGCCCTGAGAAGACCGGAGGAGATGGGTCTTAGATCACCGTGGGGAGGAACATGGTCCTGTTGTAACTGGAAGGAAGGTATAAAGAAGTAGGTGTGTGTATCGATTCTGGGGAGTTATTGTTTCCCAGTGTGGTTGTATCAGTCCCAGTCTTGAAAACTGCAGTGGTAGAAACATTTCTGTATTAGCCACTTCACTGTTTCTCAACTTTTCTTTTTTGTTATTACCCTCTACGGAAAAATTCTTAGGTAATTAAATTATGAATTTATTAATTCGTTCAAGGTCTTTTAATTTAATTGTAATGAGATAATTAATAAGGAATGCAATTTTGTCAGGTAGGGTTGAATTTTGGAGGGCCACAAGCTGAAGCCGTGTAACTCGGTTTGAGACTTGAATCCGCAGATTGGGACATGCACCCATGGTCTTTTAACTGAGATTACACCTAGTTTTAGGACTTAATTAAGCTCAAATTCTTTATATCTCATTGCAGAAAGAATTCACTGAGAGACAATGTGATAGTAAGAAGTGGATTTATTTAAGAGAAATGTACTCTACAGGTTTCCCTGGTGCCCAGGCTAAAGAACCTTCCTGCCAGTGCAGGAGATGTGGGTCCAGTTGCTGGGTGGGGAAGATCCCCTGGAGGAGGAAATGGAAGTTTGCTGCAGTATTCTTGCCTGGAAAGTTCCATGCCCAGAAGAGCCTGGTGGGCTGTAGTCCACGGGGTTGCAGAGATTCAGACACCACTGAATGCATGACTGAGCGTGCACACACATACACACTCCACAGACGGAGCGTGGGCCATCTCAGAAGACGAGGGCAGTACCAGGGTGTAGGGTTGTCAGTTTTTATAGGAGTGAGTCATTTCATAGGCTAATGAGTGGGAGGGGTATCCCAGCTGTTTTGGGGGCGGGATGGGGATTTTCAGGAATTGGGCTACAGCCCACTTTTTGACTTTTGTGGTCAGCCTTGGGACCGTCATGGCACTGTGGGTGTGTGTTTCAGCTTGCTGCCACGTTACCAAGAGCATGTATGGAGGCTTGATGTCCAGTGGAAGTCGGCTCGTCCACCACCTTGGACCTGTTTGGTTCAGTTTAGTCTTGTGCTCAAGCTGTGTCATTCTTTTAAAGGTTGTGCCCTATCTTGCTTCCTCCTATTTCAGTACCACACCAGAAGAGGTACCATCCTCATCTAAAGCCGAACAGGACTCTGCAGGGCCCTCCCAGGTACAAAAGCCCTTCTGTATCCCCATGTGTTTATTTGTAGGCCTTCCCTGAGTTCCAAAAGGCATATTCAAACAATTTTTAATTAGGAGGGTGAGGCAATGCAGATAGAAAGAAAATGCAGTCAAACAGTGGTGTAGCCGTAGAGTTCTAGCTGAGCCTCAGTGAATACGTATAACAATATATCTTTGCATTCTCCTTAGGAAACTAAGGCCCCCACCCGGGTGGAGGATGGTAATTTCAGGCTGACGATATCCAATTCCCGGAGCATGGCCCGGTCAACCTCACTGCTAACTAATCATAAGAAAGGCACGCACCCTGCAGCCCTCCCCAACAAATCTGACTTTAAAAACTCTTCCCTGAAAACCATCTGGGATCCAGGGCTTTGAGTGTGAGCTGCCTGTTCTCCTTGCTCGGCCCCTGCAATAAACACTTCTCTGCTCCCTACTCGACTTGTTTGGCCCCTGTGTACGTCCAGCTTGTGTACCTGGGTACATCCTGGATATCGACAGTGTGAGAGAGTGGCTGGTGTGGGGATTCCGGGCTGCTCGGGGGAGCGCGGGGCTGTGAAGGAGAGGCCCCATCGGCTCACCTGTCTGTGAACACGTGCGATCCACACATCAACTTGATGGTGTTGCGTCTGCCTCGAGGTGTCCTCTAAGGTGGCTTCTCTGCCTGTCTGCCACTCTTAGGGATTTACCGCTCACCTTTCATCACCTTGGAACCTGGCAATGTCGTCTAGAAGGCCTGGGCCAGCGGGCCGTGCGCACTTTGGGCCTGTGTGTCGTGCCTGGCATCTGAGAGAGGGGTGTTGTGACGCGGAGTGTTGGGCTTCGCATGTGCAGACGAAGCCATGACACCTGCTAGTTCCCCTGAACAGGGCTTTCACAGTGTGCTATTGTGGGGGCCCACGATTCATCACCGCAAAATGTGTTTCTTTGTCCTATGATTGTTTGAAGCTGGCTATTTTTTAAGAAACAGCAGACTGGAAAAAACTCTTGAGAACCAAGCAGGAATTACCCTTTAAAAGAAGCATCTGTTTGTAAGGGAAAATCTCCGTTTGTAAGGGTGTCTCCTTCACTGTACCGGGAAGAGGTTGTTGTTTAGGTGCTAAGTCCCTTATGACGCTTTGTGACCCCATGCACTGTAGCCCACCAGACTCCTCTGTCCATGGGATTGCCCAGGCAAGAATACTAGAGTGGGTTGCCATTTCCTTCTCCAGGGGATCTTTCCAACCCAGCAACTGAACTCATGTCTCCTGCCTTGGCAGGCGGATTCCTTACCACTGACCCATCAGGGAAGTCCAACTAGGATGAGGAGGATGACCAAACCTCTAGAAACTCTTAACAGCAGAGAAGGTGATGACTTCAGTCTGCACGCCAGATTTGTTTACTGTCCTTTTCCCGGTAACCTTCTATAACTGGCTATCCCCACCCTCAACATCCTTTTTTGTCTATAGTTGAGGATGCTATTTAAGGTGAGGGCTTCAGCCGATTTCTGTGACTTACTCAGTTTTACTGGGTCTTTCCCATGTATACATGTTACTAAACGTTTGTTGGACTTTCTCCTATTCATCTGTTTCATATTGGTTTCATTCTTATACCAGCCAGAAAAACTTAGAAGAGTGGAGGAAAAAGTTTCTCCTCCTTGACACAGTAGAATACTAAATTGAAATCTTTGTTGAAGAAAGGGAACCTTTTTCTACTTTGCACAAAGGTAAATTGATAGTGACAGTGAAAGTGGAACAATTAGGGAGGTGTTTTAGAAGGATAATCTTGGAGGCAAGGAGACATTTGGATTCAGTAGGGATTAGGACATGAGGCCGGGAGGTGGCTGAGAGAGAGGAACATCTTTCTTTGTTTCCTCATTAGAGCAGGAATCCCTGTGCATGGGACTTAAGAACAAGAGCGACATGTAAAACGATGGTCCAGCATATGAAAGATTTCCTTTTTCTTTCATCCTCTTGTTTGCAAACCTTCCCTGAATGCCCTTCATTGTAGCAGAAGGGGTGCTTTGAGAGTAGTATTTTCTCTCTCTGATAATCATATGCTAATTATTTTCAGCTTTTGAAACTTTATTTACATTCAGTATTCTGGCATTTGTTGATGTGGAGGTCCTGAGGATGACTTGAATTTTATCCACATATCTAAGGATTTTTGATGACCCTGGGCAGTCAAAAACCCGAAACTCAAAGAGGTTAAATAGCTTACCCCAGCTCCTACAGGGGTATTGTTAAGGCTGAGGAAATGGCAGTATTAAAGAGCTAATGGACTTGTTTTATTTCACAGTGGATTTGGGATAGAGCCTAATACTGGTGTTCCTTGATGTGTTCAAGACTCCAGAGGGTGCTGATTAGGCAGACTATCCCATCCAACCAGAATGTTTGCTCCCTCTGGACTCCCTTCTGTGAGCAGGAAAGGAAAGAGAAATATTTGTGTTATTTGGTCATAGGTAGAAGGACACTTATAAATCCTCTACTGCAGGCTCTTTATTTTATTGGTGAGATAATTAAGCTCCAGAAAGGCTGAGACTTGACTGAAATAACAAAGCTATTTGGTGGCAAGACTCCTGTCTCCAAATTCATTGATTTTTTTCAATCATATCCACTCTTTGAAGTTTAAAAACAAACATGCAGAACTCACTGAGCTAGTTAAAACTATTTGCATTAAAAGGAAATGAGACAGAAGAGGGAAGCAATATTTAGGTAAAACATTTGATTGCTTTATAGAAACTTTAAATTATATAGATTGTGAACAGGGGCTATAAAAATCAGAGGCTGAGGATGTAGAGAACTTAGTTTAAGGGTAGTTGGGGAAGCTTCCCTTTTGTGATGTAAATCAGTGCAGATCTGCCTGGATGCGGGCTATCAACTCAGGTGGGTCTTGTAAAACAGTAATAAATGTGCTTTCTATTTGCAGTTTCAGCTAACCTCTATAAATTAGAAAAATTAATGGATACTGGTGAATCTAAAGCCTGGAGAGCCACTTGATAGGTCTTCCCTCAAGAGCCAGAGATCAGTCTGCTCATGGGTTCATAGGGTAATAGATCTAGGATGTGCGTTATAAAGAAGCAAAATACAAATTTTTCAGTTCCCAAAGGTCTGAGAGCTTTTCCACTTCTTTAGATTCTGTCAGATAATTTATAAGATGTGCAGCTGATAAAAGACAGTGTAACACCCCATCATTCAGTACAGTAACTCACTGAAGCTCTGTGGAATCAGTTTGGTTTTCTAATATATTAACAGTTTGTGAGGAAAGGAAGGAAGCCATGTCACATCCATTTAAAAGTATGCACAGATGCGCCCAAAATCCACAGACAGGGGTTTCCCTTTGTAAGTATTTTTTGCTGTGGACAGGTTACGAAGTGCCAGGAAGATGGGAGATGAGAGATCACAATTTGTGAAATTGTGACGTTAGAACAGAATTGCCCAGGAAACTCACATTAAAAAGAAAATAATAAGATATTGTGTCTGCTGCCTTACCACTGTACGTGGAGAATCCCTCAAGTTCGGGTCCTGTGAATTACAGGGGCTGATGGGGTGATTCTTCCAGGGAGAGTCGTAAACTTGTTTCCTACTGTGACTTTCTTCATGTCCTCACTTTCTGTTTATTGACTGAGATTTATTTTTTTAGTACACTAAAGGTAGAATTATTAGGAACAGAGGAGCAAATATAGATGACATTTTTTTAAAAAGTAGATTTTAGGGCTAATATAAATCTATTAAATAGTATTATCCTCTATGTACATTTGTATGGCCTCCCTCCTAAAAGTTTCAGGCTTACATTAGAACAGATCAGAATGTTAATTTTAGTTAACATGATACAGCTAGATATTTTAAGGTATTTTAGTGAATATAATTTCAAACCAAATGTACAGATAACTTTTAATGATGTTCCCTGAACTTTTCCCCCTAAGGCTGTTATTTCACAGGCTTTCCAGTCGGATACTGTCAATCCTGCTGCAAGTAGTTACAGTGTTGTTTCATCACCCAGTCGTGTCCATCTCTTTTGTGGCCCCATGGACTGTAGCCCACCAGGCTCCTCTGTCCATGGGATTTCCCAGGCAAGAACCTGGTGTGGGTTGCCATTTCCTTCTCCAGGGGATCTTCCCAACCCAGGGATTGAACTTGCGTATCCTGCGTTGGCATGTGGATTCTTTACCAGCGGGCCACCAGGGAAGCCCAGTTACAACATAGAGAAGGCAGTGACTCAGACTCAGGTTCAGAAAAATCTTTTGACACCATTATTCTATGTCCTGATCTCATCATTCAGCTGAATTTTTATTATGGCCATAGAATTGTCTATTGGGTAGTAATACTGAGAATGAGCTACATCTGTGACATATCTCCCTTTCTTCCAAAATTGGCAAAATAACAATTTTTTAATCACTCTCCAGGAAAGTCACCTCATCAGAGGGAGGTGATGAAACCAGACATTTAAATTATTGTTCTTTCCCTCTTTGATTCAATACCAGGTCATATGTTAGTTCAGAGCCCAGGACCCTAAGCCACCTCCTACCCCCTTGTTGTGTAACTTAATTTCCAAGCCCCTTTCCTTACCGATACAATGAGGCTAATTATAGTGCTTGCCCTGTGAGGATTAAATAAGGTTATGAGAATTAAATAAGAGAACATTCAGGAATGTTCTCTCTGGCTTCAGAGAGTGAAGTGAAGTGAAAGTTGGTTCAAAGTAAGAACTCATCAAATGTTAGTTATTGTTGAGTACTTATGTGAAAAAAAAAAAGTTGCATAGACAAGCTCAGGAAGATTATGTTTGAGGCACACTCTGATATAACTTATTTAATTTGTATGAGATTTTTCTGTTTTGAAAATACCCTGGCTTGCATTCCCATTTGAACCTCATAATAATAATTTTTAAAATACGCATGATTAAGATGGATGGCCATAATTAAGTTCTCATCAGTCTTAGGAAGCTGCCTATTCTATTTTTTAAATTCTTTTCAGCTTTCCGTGGTTAAAGACAGTGCCACACCATTAAAGCCACCTTTCCAGTTCTCTGTCATATCCATTTTATTTCTGATATTACTGTACAGTTTTTATGCAAGCAATGAAAGGTAAACTTTGGTTTTACCTCGGAAATTAGAGTATAATGTCTACTTTCTAAGATAATGGCTCTTAACTCCACTTGCATATTAGGGTCACCTCATGGAGAATTTGAATGCAGTAGTGATAAGTACGGATGCCTGACCCCTCATCCTAGAGGGTCTGATTACATGGTCTGGGGCTGGAACCCACAACATCATCATGTGAAAAATATACAGCCCCAGTGGAAACCACTGCTCTAAGGAATATGCTCCTACTTTAGTGAACACTCCTTCCTCACCCTCTCTCCTCCCCTAAATTAAAATTGTATAATTCATTAGCAAATAGCAACAATTCTAGATAATCTGTAGATTTGCAGCTATTAAAGACATTCAA
The DNA here is from genome assembly GCF_023699985.2 of Odocoileus virginianus. Classification (NCBI taxonomy): domain Eukaryota; kingdom Metazoa; phylum Chordata; class Mammalia; order Artiodactyla; family Cervidae; genus Odocoileus; species Odocoileus virginianus. The sequence continues at coordinate 7,353,626 of NC_069685.1, read as the reverse complement.
AACAGTGAGAGACTATTTTGGGGGGCTCCAAAATCACTGCAGATGGTGACTGCAGCCATGATATTAAAAGAAGCTCCTTGGAAGAAAAGCTGTGGCCAACCTAGACAGCATATTAAAAAGCAGAGACATTACTTTGTCAACAAAGTTCCATCTAGTCAAAGCTATGGTTTTTCTAGTAGTCATGAATGGATATGAGAGTTGGACTGTAAAGAAAGCTGAGCGCCAAAGAATTGATGCTTTTGAACTGTGGAGTTGGAGAAGACCCTTGAGAGTCCCTTGGACTGCAAGGAGATCCAACCAGTCCATCCTGAAGGAGATCAGTCCTAAGTATTCACTGGAAGGACTGATGCTGAAGTTGAAACTCCAATACTTTGGCCACATGATGTAAAGAACTGAGTCATTGGAAAAGACCCTGATGCTGGGAATGATTGAAGGCAGGGGGAGAAGGGGATGACAGAGGATGAGATGGTTGGATGGCATCACCGACTCGATGGACATGAGTTTGAGCAAGCTCCAGGAGTTGGTGATGGACAGGGAAGCCTGGCGTGCTGCAGTCCGTGGGGTCGCAGAGTTGGACACGACTGAGCAACTGAAGTAAACTGGAAGACACATTAATAAGTGTGTATACTGTTTTAAAGTATTTGAAATCTAATGTGTAGATTAACCATATGTGTCTCTTCAGGTAGTAAAGATTTATTTTTTGTTTATTTTTTAGTAATGATTTATTTTGAGCTGTAATAACATTATATAAAGGAATCAAAAGTCCCCTTGGCTCTTGTCTTCTGACCCTACAACCACACTGATTTATGAAAATACTTGTTCTGGTTTACGGGAGTAATTTCTGATTTTGTAGACTTGGAATGGGTTCAGTCATCCAAGACAAGTTTATTCATAACCTTTAGTGAAGGTCACTTGAGGACATTGAATATTCCTTCTGTTGTTAATGGTGGAACATACCATTAGGGAAGGAACTTCCTTTTTTAAAGACCCTTAACAACTGTGGACCCTGGAGTTTTATAATTAAGTGACAGTGGTCATTGAACTTTGAGTGTTCAGTTCTGTGGTGTCTTCTGATCTTTGTCTGCCTTTGGGTGTATTAGTGCTATTTCTATTCTATAGGTCTAGCAGCTGTTAGAAATACCTCAGATGTTTGCTGAAATTAGGTGGTAATTTTATATACAATGCTGCTGATTGGATTGCTCAGGGTGGAGGTTTGCTTTTTTTTTTTTTTTAATTTGTCTTCCAACATAAAGTTGGTTAGATTGGGGAATTGCTGATTTCTGAAAATTGGTTTTTAAATGTGCAGCATGTTACTGCAGTTATTGCCATAAACAGCTGCAAACTATATTAGCTTGAACACATGGTAAACATTTTCTGGCTGGAATCATGAATGTTGCTTTTAGGAGAGAATTTATTTTGGAGAGAACATAAATTGACCTCTAAAAAAATCGGTGGGAACCTTGAACTTTGAGATGCTGTAGTCCTGAGTCTCTTGTTTAGAATCAGTCTAACCTGAATCCTTCAGTTACATTCCAGTCTTATCTACATTCATTTTAGTTGACTCGCTTGACGTAGGTCTGGATTCTAATCACTGTGGAGAGTTTGTTTATTTGTCTGCACCCAGTCTTGATTGCAGCCCTCAGGATCTCAGATCTTCATCGTGGCCTGTGGATTCTTTAGGTGGGGCATGTGGGATCTAGCTCCCTGACCAGGGATGGAACCCAGGTCCCCTGCATTGGGAGCGCTGAGTCTGAGTCTTAGCTACTGAACCACCAGGGAAGTCCCTGCAGAGAGTTTAGAGGCCAATGCCAACACAGTATTGGTTTAAAAATCTCACCAAAGTTCCACTTGTTCCTAGTGTTGACTGCTGATGAAAAATTAATCTAAAAAAAGAAGTAATAAGATTTTATTTGAGTCAAATTTGAGGATTGTAACCCAGGAATAGCATCTCAGAAAGCTCTGAGAACTGTTTTGTCTCAGACAAAGCAGTCAAGGCACAGTTCAGTTTTTTGAGACAAAGGGCTGTAGTTTAAATGATTTATTATCATTGACAGTTTACAGAAACCAAGCTAAGCATCCTTGTGGTGGGTCATGTGACCCTTTACAAGCTCATGATGGAACGCTATCATTTAAAAAGTTCTTATGTATTTAGTTAGTTTTGGCTGCACTGGGTCTTGTTGCTGTGAGGAGGCTCTCTAGTTGCGGTGATCGGGGCCCACTGGCCACTGTGTACAGGCTTCTCGGCACAGGGCGTGGGTCAGTGGTTCCTCTTGCCTGGGCTCTCGGCCGTGGGCTTGGTGGTTGTGGCACATACGCTTAGTCGCTCCATGTCCTGTGGAATCTTCCTGGACCAAGGATGGGAAGCCGTGTTGGCAGGTGGACTCTTAACCACCGGACACCAGGGAAGCCTGGGATGTTATCTTTTAAGGGGTTCTCTTGTGGCTCTTTAGGGTTAAGCAAGTATTTCCACTGATTGGGCAAGTTTGGTCAACATGTGATGCAGATACACAGGGCACAGTGAGGGGAGATGGGGAGGCCAAGGGGTAGAGAAGAGTGTTTTATGTTTGATGCTGAAAGCTCAGCTTTCAGGTTGAATCGAATCTCAAAGGCAGAGTTTTGGGTGAAGTAGAAAAGAAAGGCTTTATTGCTTTGCCAGGCAGAGGGACCACCGGGTGCTAATGCCCTCAAAACTGTGTGTCCCAACTTGAAGAAGATAGTGAGAAGTTGATAGTGATTGTTCAGCGGGGACAGGATCAGCTCCTGGACATCCTTTTGGGGGTGAGGTAAGTAGAAGTCAGCGTCGGCAGCTTCAGGTCGCACTGATCTGGCGTCCCTGTGGGCAGCATACTGTCCTTAATGAACTTCTCCCTCCTGGAGGGGGTTTCAGTATCTGCAGACTAATTCATAGGTGATGTTATGTGTATCTGTTATGGGGAAACAGGACTTTGCCCCAAGGCTGCTCTTGACTGCCTGCTTCTCCCTAGTTTCACGTCCCCTCCCTTCCCCAATTAACAACTGCTTGAATCTGCAGTTAAATCAACTCCAGTTGATTGAATTGGAACTCAGGGAAGATCATGGAGGATGAATGAAGCCTACCAGACCACCTGCCCTGCCTCTTGAGAAATCTGTATGCAGCTCAAGAAGCAACAGTTAGAGCTGGACATGGAACAACAAACTGATTCTCAATCAGGGAAGGAGTATGTATATTCTCACCCTGCTTATTTAACTTCTGTGCAGAGTACATCATGCAAAATGCTGGGCTGGATTAAGCACAAGCTGGAATCAAGATTGCTGGAAGAAATATCAATAACCTCAGATATGCAGTGGAGAAGGAAATGGCAGCCCACTCCAGTACTCTTGCCTGGAGAATCCAGTGGACGGAGGAGCCTGGTGGGCTGCTGTCCATGGGGTTGCACAAAGTTGGACATGACTGAAGCGACTTAGCATGCATGCATGCGTTGGAGAAGGAAATGGCAACCCATTCCAGTATTCTTGCCTGGAGAATCCCGGGGACAGAGAAGCCTGTCTATGAGGTCGCATAGTCGGATATGGCTGAAGCAACTTAGCAGCAGCAGATATGCAGATGACATCACCCTTATGGCAGAAAGCAAAGAACTAAGGAGCCTCTTGATGAAAGTGAAAGAGGAGAGTGAAAAAGTTAGCTAAAAACTCAACATTCAGAAAAATAAGACCATGGCATCCATGGTCCATCACTTCATGGCAGATAGGTGGGGAAACAATGGAGACAGTGACAGACTATATTGTGGGGGGCTCCAAAATCACTGCAGATGGTGACTGCAGCCATGAAATTAAAAGACACTTGCTCCTTGAAAGAAAAGCTATGACCAACTAGACAGCATGTTAAAAAGCAGAGACATTACTTTGCCAACAAAGGTCCATCTAAGTCAAAGCTTTGGTTTTTTCAGTAGTCATTTATGGATGTGAGAGTTAGACTATAGAGAAAGCTGAAGCACCAAAGAATTGATGCTTTTGAATTATGGTGTTGGAGAAGACTCTTGAGAGACCCTTGGATTGCAAGGAGATCCAGCCTGTCAATCCTAAAGGAAATCAGTCCTGAATATTCATTGGACAGACTGATGCTGAAGCTGAAACTCCCATACTTTGGTCACCTGATGCGAATAACTGAGTCACTGGAAGAGACCCTGATACTGGGAAAGATTGAAGGCAGGAGGAGAAGGGGACGACAGAGGATGAGATGGTTAAATGACATCATCCACTCGATGGATATGAGTTTGAGCAAGCTCCGGGAGTTGGTGATGGACAGGGAAACCTGGTGTGCTGCAGTCCATGGGGTCGCAAAGAGTTGGACACAACTGAGCGACTGACCTGAATGAAGCCTGTTTCCTTTAATCCATGAAATAGGGAACACAGAAAAGCTTTGTGCCCAGGGGCCCCACAGTGCCCTGCTCCTTTAAAGGTTACTGCTAGTCACATGGGTCAGATTGCTCAGTTAATGATTTTATTGCTTTTCTTTGCAGGACGTAAGAATCTGGGTTTATTAAATTTTTGTTTTCTTGTGCTATGGTTTCCAAAGTCCAGAGTTTCTTATCTCATTTTTCATCCTGGATTCCTTACATGGTGTACTGTCAGTGACTGCAGTGGCTAACGAACGACTTGATCCTTGTTCAGCTGCACAGTGGGCAACATTCTTTGTTTTACACAAGCCTTTTCAGTTGCTTGTGTAATGGAGAAGAAGAAGAGAAGAAGAAGTATTTCCCCTGGTGTCTTACCTCTGAAGGGGTGAAGTTCTGGGTGCCGACTTCTGTGATGAGTAAACGTTTTCCTGTTTTCTTTGTGTGACAAATGATTAAAATGCAAATGTCAGTGCATATTTTATCTGAATTTGTAGTGAGAGCACAGCTCCAGGCAGTGATTAGAAGTCCTGTCTGCTCCTGCAGCCTTTGTGCACTGTTAGGGAGAGGTGGGCTCTCACTGGGCTGATTGCTGGTCCTTTTCTGCTTAGGAGACAACCCTCAAAAAAACAGTGCTTCTGGCTTTTTTCAGATCCCTCTGAATGGCAGGGAGCCTTGCCTCCTTTTCAGAATTCTTCCTTGTTGCAGGGATAAATGGTGGGCGTGACGCTGCCTAATGATGACTGTGATCATGTGAAATAGCCTCTGATTAAAGAGCAGCCCAGGGGGCCTGACTGGGTGCATTATTCTCTTGGGAGGCACATTACCAGGGTGGGGTTGGGGGAATTCTCTTCCATATTCAGGAGATAAATTGCTGTCATCAGAGGACTGTCAGTTAGTTAAAAGCAATTTAAAATGTGCTTTTCTCATTTTAGGGAAAAATGTCAAAAAAATTTCTATTTTAACTAGAAAGAGGGAAGAGAAGACCCGTCCCAGAAGCCTGGCCTCAGACCTGCAGACTAGTAGCTCCTCGGGCCTTTGCCCTAGTTACATCCTCAGCTTAGGAAGGGCGGGCGCTCCTTGTGGCTACAGGAGTGGCTCTGAAAGGCTCTGGTCATATTTTGAATATTCATGGACAGTTTCCTATAAAGTTGCAGAAGAAAACAGTCTGTATCTGCTTGTGAACTTGCACCAATCTGCTAGTTATTTGTCAGCCAAATGATACTACAGACTTCAAGATAAGATCCAACAGAATCAGAAGCGTGTTGTTTAGCCTCCATATGTTTGAATTCAGAATCTGTTTTGAGACCTAGATCTAATGACTGGAAGAGTGAAAGTGTGCAGGTCTGAGTGGACTTGAACCGACACGCTGGGTCAAAAACCTGGCCAAAACCCAGACTGGACTTGACCCCATTGTCTGTTAATTAGAATCACTCACCTGGTGTCTAGACTTATTGAGGCTTAGGCTCTTTGTGTCTCAGCACAGAAAGAATTTGGTGAGAGAGAAAGTGATAGGTAAAAAGTGGATTTATTTAGAGAGAAACACACTCCACAGACACGGTGTGGGCCATTTTAGAAGGTTAGAGGCCCTGAAGTATGGTGTGGTTGGTTTTTTAATGGGCTGAGTTAATTTCATAGGCTAATGACTGAGAGGATTATTCCAGCAATTCTGGGGATTTCCAGGAGTTGGGCCACCACCCACTTTTTGACCTTTATGGTGGCCTTCAGAGCTGTCATGGTTGTGTCATTTAGCTTGCTGGTGTGTTAAGATGAACATTCACTGAAGCTCAAGGGCTAATGGAAGTCGGCTTATCTGCCGTCTTGGACCTTTTGGTTCTAATCAGTTTGTAGTGTCCTCAAGCTATGTCATTCTTTTAAAGTTTGTGCCCTGCCCCCCCATCCCTCATATTTTGAACACTAGAAAGGCGTTGTATCTTGTGGTTTTCCTACCCCCTCAAAAAAAAGGAAGGGACAGTACTGTGGGTAGAACTATCATTAGATTGTTAGTTGACCGTGATAAGAACCGAGTTCTCGACTTCTGTTTGTGTGGCAGCTATTGCAATCTGAATGTTGCAGTAGGCTTCTGTTAATACTCCTAGGTGAATACTTTGCGAATCGGCAGTGACGCTTACTGTAGTACATGCTCTTCACATAATCGGTCAGTGCTCTTGAAATGACTGACCCATATTTCTCACTGATGAACTCTAGATTTTAGCTTGTTTACCAGTTTCTCAGTGATGCTGCTTTTGAAGGTCCAAGATAGGTGACTCCTGTGATATGGAGATGTGATGTTTGGTAGAGCAGGAAGGTCCCATGACCGTCCCAAGGCTCAGGAAGAGCCTGTTCTGCCATCGCTCCACATAACAAGCAGGAGGGCCCACCTGAGAGAACCAGTGTGCTGGTCAGGTTTCACACATCGTCTTTGTTCTTAGCTTTTTGGCTTAGCAGGCAGACTGGTGTTCCCGGTAGCCCTCTTACCCAGGCCCCTCCCCCGCTCTTCTAAATAAAGGGTGGTCATTTACATCCAGGCATGCTGTCAGATTGGAGAAACTTCTTATCTGACCCAAAGGAGAACCTCGCCTCTGGAAATTTATTAAAATATTTCCGACATAAAAATCAATTTCTAAACGTCCTCATACTGGACTGAACTGGTAAAGTTGTCAGATTCAGAAAGGGGAAAAAAAATGTTCAGGAGACATTTGTACTAAAAAATGATTTATTGCTTATCTGAAATTTTCTTATTTTTTTCAGTTAAAAAATTTTTTTATTGGAATATAGAGTTGATTTACAATGTTCTGTTTTAGGTGTACAGTCGAGTGAATCAGTTATATGTATACATAAAGTGAAAGTGTTAGCTGCTCAGTCATGTCCGACTCTTTATGACCCCGTGGACTGTCCTGTCCATGGACTTTCCCAGGCAAGAATACTGGAGTGAGTAGCCATTCCATCCTCCAGGGGATCTTCCCAACCCAGGGATTGAACCTGGGTCTTCTGCAGGTTCCTTACCGTCTGAGCTACCAGGGGAGCCCATTTACACATGGATCCACTCTTTTCAGGTTTCTTTTCCCGTGTAGGTCATCGCAGAGAATTGCGTCGAGTTCCCTGTGCCTACAGCAGGTACTTACTAGTTATCTGTTTTACGTGTAGTAGCGTGTGCATGTTAGTCCCCGTCTCCCAGTTTCTCTCTCCCCCACCCCCTGCTCACCTGAAATTTAAATTTAGCTTGATGTCCTGAATTTTATCAGGCAATCATAGATGCAGGTAATGTCAGAAGAAATAGAAAAACGAAATTAAAGGAATTTCCTTGAGTGGGGAAAGGGAGAAATCAGTAAAAATATTTTTGGGCCACTGGTACTGTGAGAAAAGTTAAAACCTCAGTCCAGTTTATAAGAAACTAGAATTTTTCAAAGTTAGGCTAGAGACAGTGAGAAGAGGGAAGTGGATGGAAATAGACAGTAGGAGTGGGAGTTGTAGAAGACAAAGGTGTCCCTGTGATATTGGGATGTGAAACATAATCTATTACAGGGGAAAGGTTCTTTTTAGATTGCCTAGTCTGATTTCTTCATTTCTCCTAGAAGGAAATTGGAAGTGAAACACTTAGAGGCTAAGTTCCCTAACCACATGCTCAGCGTCATTTGGAGGCAGAACCAAGAACAGATCCTTGGTCTCTGACCCTTCCTTTCTGAAGACCTGTGCGTGAAGCCTTTGACACGCTGTAAGTTTAGAGTCAGTCCACATGAAATCAGGTGCTTTTGATGATGGAGACATCTGAAGAGAGCTTTCTTCTGTAAAAAGATTATCAAAATTGAAGCAGCACTTATCAAAATCCAATTTTGTTTCAGTCACTGCCCTCTCCCTCCTACAGTGTCCAGATTCACAGCATCCTCAATTCATATTCCTGACTTTTTTGGACTCCTAAAGGGAGCACCCCAGTTGACTAACCTATAAACTAAGGGAGTTTGGGTTACATGATCTCAGTGGGAGCTTCTAAGTCTGGGACTCAGTAATCTGTATTGTCTTTACCTCTCTTTAGAAGTTTAGAGTCCTGTTGATAGAAGGCATACTCATACAGTGTGCTCAGTTGTGTCTGACTCTGTGGCCCCGTGGACTGTAGCCCACCAGGCCCCTCTGCCCATGGAGCTTTCCAGGCAAGAATACTGGAGTGGGGTTCCATTTCCTACTCCAGGGGATCTTCCCAACCCAGGGATCAAATCTGAGTCTCTTGCATTTCCTTCATTGCCAGGTGAATTCTTTACTACCAGTGCCACCTAGGAAGCCCACTCTTGATCATTATAAATTTGGTCAAAAATTAATGTTAGTTAATTAAGTTAAGTTAGAAATCAGTATGTTTGTTCCTAAGGAAGGAGACAGCAGCATTAACTGGAGTGAAATCTCCAGAAGAATAGGAGTTAAACTTATCCTTTAAAGGGCGGAGAGTGTGCAGACTAGGTTCAGGGGTGAGGCATAGAGGTGGGAAAAGCATGAACAAGACAGAGAAATAAAACATGATCATAGAATGTTCTAGAAATTTAAACATTGGTTATAGCATAAAACGTGTGTTTGGAAATTGTGTCAAATAGTAATGCTGCAACCTCCACTGTCCTCTGCCATCTCACCCCTAGTCTTTTACAACGTAACCGAGCTGCCCTGGCTCGTCAGGTCTGTTTATTCTAACTATCTGGTCTGCTCGCCTTCTCTCTAAGAAGGCTTTTCCAGAGTCCTCCAGGCCACTCCCTCAACAGACAGGACAGAAGATAAATCAGCACGTGAGTCCCTCTTATGCCGCGTCCAGAATGTGGCTCAGTAATGTTGGAAGGGTTGGACGTGACTCGGCAGCGGAGCAGCAGCCGTGCGTCCTGCTTAGAGGTCGCTGCATCCCTCGCCCTTAGTTGCTGCCGCTCCAGCATCAGGCATCGCGCCTTACGTGCAGTGTCCGATAACGTCATTTGTTCCTAGCTGTTTGCTGTTCTGCATGCTTGACTTAACAGATGATGGGAAAGAAGTGTAAATGTTCTTTGATGAAAGAGACCTTCCTTCCCTTTGTGCTTAATGCAGTGCCAGGAACACATAGCCAATCTCAATAGACATATGTGTGGAAACATGTACGTGTGTGATGAAAGGAATCTACAGCTCATATACTGCAAACCCCCAGCTTTATGGGTGAGAAAGCTGAGGACTGGAACGGCAAGTAACTTTCTCAAGATTACCAAACAAATTTTCTGCATTATTATCTGGATCTCCTCACTCTAGGGGATGCTTTTTTTTCCTTTTCTTTTGAGAGATGCCTTGCTCCTCCCCATCTTTGCCTGGCAGTATATGAGAACAGTTAGAGCTGGATTCAGGGTTGGATTGTGCATCTCTCTGTGGCATGCTCATCTCTCACTGCCATCTTTCCTTTTCCTCTTATTAGGACTAGAGTGCAAAGAATGCCTAGGAGTCAGGGACCTGGTTTCTTTCTAACTCTGCCACTGCATTTGTGCCTTTGAGGATTCACTTATTTTCTCTAAGTTTCTGTTGCTGCGTCTGTAACATGGCATGGGCGTGGAGTTTAGCGCCACATAAACACTCAGGCCCCTCTCATTACACTCAGTAATTCAGCCATAGTTCTAGATTTTGTTGACTTTTGGGAGGTTCAAGAATATTCCATTCTTCTTTTACTTCCCTCTTATAAAGTGTTTCCACAGTGTTTGCCAAAAGTAATGGCTCAGACAGTAAAGAATCGGCCTGAAATGCAGCAGACCCAGGTTTGCTCCCTGAGTTGGGAAGGTGCCCTGGAGAAGGGAATGGCACCCACTCCAGCACTCTCGCCTGGGAAATCCCCTGGACAGAAGAACCTAGCGGGCAGTAGAATCAGATGTGACTGAGCAGCTAAGCAGAGAGCCAGCAGAAAGGTGTCAGCAGGTGCGGAGTGAGGGGCGGGGAGAGGTGGGCCAGGGATGGAGCCGAGCTCCGGGCGAGACTGGCTGGCGGTCCGGCCCTGCTGCCCACTCTTCCCCGGTGGCTCGGGGTGAAAACACCAGCCAACTCAGCAGGTGACTGTGGGCTTCGGGATGTCACGAGCCTTCTCACTGTGGGTGCCCCAGCTTTAGTTCTTACGTGGACCGTGTATTTGGTATCCACGTCCGTGACGCATAAAAACAAAATAGCAAAAGACAGGCTCTCCCAGGGCGTCGCTGGTGGTGGAACAGTGAGGCGCCTTCCTGAGGCGCTGTGTCAGGAAACCACGGCGCCCTCGGGGAGGGGGAGAAGCGGGTGTACCCTCTTCACCTCTTTTTAAGTGCTGAGCCTCCCCAGAAGATGTGTGTTTTTTTCTAGAAGGAAAAGCCTGCGCTTTTGACAGCAGAACCGAAGTAGAGACATTGAGCTTGACCTACTTCCTTAGCAGTGCAAGCCTTGCATTGTCCTCTCAGGCGCTATGAAAATCCCTGAACTGGGAAACTGACAGCTGCAATCAGACACTTGCATTGAGGGAAACATCATGAATTTTAATGGGAGTGCTGCTCCTGCGTGAGGTTGGGAGAGCAGAGAGCTCCTAGCCAATTCAAACAAAGGGAGCAGGAGGGGGGTTGTTATACCCACAGCTCACAGCAGTGATGAGAGCAAAATTCAAATTATTTATCCCACACGATGTTGATGATTTACCAGGGAAGGACTACAAAATTCTTGTGAAGTGGAAAGGGTTGTGAATCTTCGATGCTTATTAATCCCACTGTACTGAAGGCAGAGGAGGTGGGGCAACAAAACCTGCCTTGTTAGCAGAGCGGTCCTCCACACTGCGAGTCAGCAGTGCCCGGGAAGTGAGCGGGGGATCCGGGCACCACCACCCGGACGACAGTGCCCTCCCCCGGGGCGCACTGCAGGCGGGCAGGGCACACCGCAGGCGGGCAGGGCACACGTGCACATCCACAGAGTGGGCTTCAGCACGTCCCCCCTGCAGCCCTCTCTGCTGTGCAGGGCACTTCCCCTCCTGAGTCACCACCAGCATCCTGTTTGTCCTGGGATGGGATCCGGTCCCATCGTCAGGTCCTCTTGTCACACGGTTGCTTCTTGCTATTGAAATTCCCAAAGTGGTCTCCTCAGGAGTGACCAATGCAGTTGTTGTTCACTCGCTCAGTCGTGTCCAAGTCTTTGCGACCCCATGGACTGCAGCACGCCAGGCCTCCCTGTCCATCACCAACTCCCGGAGTTTACTCAAACTCCTGTCCATCGAGTTGGTGATGCCATCCAACCATCTTATCCTCTGTCGTCCCCTTCTCCTCCTGTCTTCAGTCTTTCCCAGCATCAGGGTTTTTTCCAATGAGTCAGCTCTTCATATCAGGTGGAGCTTCAGCATCAGTCCTTCCAGTGAATGTTCAGGATTGATTTCCTTTAGGATTGACCAATACAGAGAACATGTAAAAAGAATGCTCCTCTTTTTAGAACGTGGTCCTGTCTATCTCTTTATGACTGCGCCTGCCGAGCCACACCCAGACCAGCTGTATTTGTCAGAAGCTCATCTGCTTCAGAGAATGAATGCATTATGAGCCTCTCTGTTCCTGTTACGTGGCTGTGCTTCATTTTAGAAGGGAGGCCTGAGTCTTTATCAGAACAAGAATGTGATCATTTCAGAACCCCGTTTTTCTGTGTAGATCTTGAAATAATTTTTTATAGTGAAGATGGCACTTGAAAAATACATGACAAGCTTTGTTAATCAGGTTCCTCTGTTGGTGAGGTTATTTAGCCTGGGAATAGTTCAGCCAAAGATGGTCCCCTGAGAGGGTGCTGGCTGCCTCTCTGTTTATTGGGGAAGGACTGAAGAAAAACCTCCACACACTGCACAGAAGCAGCAACTGCCACTCCAAAATGGAATATTAAAGAGGGAGCGAATCTCTTGGTCTGTGAGCAGGTTCTCCTCCTGTAGTAGATAGGGATTGAGATGAGTAAGGTCATCCCTTAGTATCCTCGCCGGGTAAATGGGTTCCAGCACCTGCTCTGGATAAATGCACTGATGTTCAATCCCCATAAGGGGCCTCCACATCCATGGTTCCACATCCTTGGATTCAACCAACCATGGACCGTGGAGCAGTTCTGTAGTATTTAACGAAAAAAAATCCGCCTGTGACTAGATCTGCGCAGTTCACACCTCTGTTCTTCAGACATCAACTGTGTTACTACAATGTAGAATTGGAGCTTAAGTCAGAGCAAAGCCGGACACCTGAGAAATGGAGATGAGGAACGCAGCTACCCTCTACTAACCAGACTGTGAAGGGGGACTCATCCTCAGTCCCCGCCAGGACTCGGCAGTCACCTAGAGGTGCTGGGGCTGACTCTGTGGGCTATTTTGCCCAGACCTCACATTTGTCAAGGTCTCATATTGAGTCTTTAAAAATACCACTGAATGAGTTTATATACTTGTGCAAATTTGTGCAGAGTCTCTTTAGTCGTGTCCGACTCTTTGTGACCCCATGGACTATAGCCCACCAGGCTCCTCTGTCCATGGGATTCTCCAGGCAAGAATACTGGAGTGGGTTGCCATTTCCTTCTCCAGGAATATGCAGTTGTAGTCTTGTGTGTATTTAAATCATTTGCTGCTGCGTGTAGAATATATCATGATTACCTTCACCTGCTTCTGCATTTGTGTTTTAGTAAGTGGAAGTGTTCCTCCCTCCTCAGCCCCTTCCGTGGTCTCTGAGCACACTCTTCCTGCCCACAGCACTCCAAATACTGCGGTGTCCTAGGGGTCCATTTGATACTGGGGTCTTCCCATTTGTTTTTACCAACTGTAAGCTGGGAGTGTTCCCATCAAGTCATTTAAGTTGCTAGATCCTAACCAGCTATGGTGGAAGAGGATAGATAGGTGGGTGGGGTTTATTGTGATAACATTACTTACATTTGGGACCCTGCTGCTGGTCAGATCCTCGCTGCTGTGCAGTCATGCCGCCGGCCGCTCACGTCTGTTTTCTAAGCCCTCAGTGGTCCATGGCCATCCCTGCCATGTAGTAGTAAAACTGGCCGCCCTGTGAGTCTAAGGCTTCTGGCTCTGGAGTGCCTGCCCCCGCACCACGCAGCCACCCGCTCACATGATGAGCAGCCCCTGTGTGTCTATGCTCAGGCCCAGGGCTGGTGCTTGGGGAGCAGTGTGCAGAGACGTGGACTCAGGCTGCAGCTGCCACATGTTTTCCCCGTCCTCCTCGCTGCTCCAAGCTCGCGCCGACCTACCTAAGTCCCCATCTGGGCGTTCCATCTGTCCTCAGCCACCTGCTTAGGGTTCCAAGGTACCTTGCCATGCCACAAGAAAGTAGGAGTAACTTCTGTTCATATGGAGGAGAAACAAGGCACCAAGACCAAGGCATCTTCCTGGAGAGAGGCTGAGAGGCCTTAACGCTGTGGTGAGGCAGGGTATTCTTTCTAAGTCAGGTATCCAGGTGCCACGATGGATTGGAAGATGGCCAAGAAGGAACGAGGCTCTTCTTTTCAGGCTAAATAACAGCCTCCTTGTTGGGAAGGGAATAATCAATCCCAGCTGGAGCAGAGAGCCCACGTTCCCTTTGCTTTTCCATTCAAATCTAATCTCATGACATGAGTTTCTGACATGAGTAGCATTCTTGCCCAGACTTGTGGCCCCAGGGAGGGGATGGTTATTTAAGACAGCTGGCTCCTCATGCAAGGCATATAACTTGATGATAAATGCTTACAGACAACTTCCCTTACTCGCTGGTCCCAGTCCCCGTTTAATTGACACCCCTGGAGACTTGGGGGAAAAAAAACCAAACATGGATGTTTCTTTGAAAGAATATCATGTCTCTGGATGCAAGAAAAAGATAAGAAATTCTACAGGCGTACAGCTCATCGGTATTTCCCAGCTTAACGGAATTCTTCAGGGAGGAATTCCTTTTATGCATTCTCTATGAAACAGAAGTTTCCTGTGCCTTTAAAACCTGTCTGGTGTTATAGTGTACAATAAATCCGATGTGTGATTTTGCTTTTTTCTTCCTTCCTTCTGTCTTTCAAAAAGAACTGTTCCTATGAATTAGTAATGTTAAATCTTTTTGCAGGTATTTTTCTCTGAAAGCTAAGATATAGCTCTGTCATGAATAATTTTAAGTTTTAGTAATTAAACAATTCTTTTTTTTCAGAGTTGATTCTCCTTTGGGTCAAAAAACCCTGTTCTTGGAATAATAATTTGGCCCAAATCTCTGGACCTAAATGTCAAACATTTGCTGCACATTCCTTTCTCATAATTGGAGATGAAGTCTGTGGGCAAAAAAGGAATTGACTGACACATCTTTTCTTCCATCTGAGAACTTACTTGGTCACCCTAATGGTTATAATGTACAAACTAAAATGATTAGTCTGAGAAAATAGTCATTTATCTGAAAGATTCTGAGTTTTGAGACTATGTAGGATTTATCTTTGCAATCAAAAGTAATGTTAAGTGGTACATGATGATCAAAGTTTTAAAAGCAAAAACTTTAGGAATGGATCAATGAGCTTAAAAAAAAAGAATTAATACAAAAAACCAAGACCTGGTTAGATTTTAAGATCAATGTCAACTGAAAAAAAGCAAATTGCAAGATGATGTATTTAGTATGCTATAACTTACATAAAATTTTTACAACATATTAAACAAATTCCTGGTTGGAATATTGCTACAAGGTCTAAAAATGTGGCTTGAAAGGACCTAGGCTGAATATATCATGGTGTTTTTGGGGGGTGGTGGAGAAGAAAGGCAGGCAAGAGGGAGGGGAAATGGGGCTTGGGACCAGGAACAAAAGAGATTTTAACTTAGGTTTTATTTCCAAATATTAAAGGAATCTGAGGCCAACACGACCAAATAACATTTGTTAACTCTGGGTGGGGGGCTGGGCATTATCTGCCTGCAGTACTCTTTGGTCCTAAAATATATTAAATAACCTTAAAATGAAAGAACAGCAAAAGTATTTTTCTTCCTTCATTCTAAAGTTTCAAACCAATGGGAATAGACTTGCACAGTCAACAGACACATGTCTTCTCTGGGGGTTTTGTATTTTTGACAAACTGATGAATCTGACTGCTGGGTATCTTTACTGCTTTAAGTCCTCCAAAACTAAGGACCCCTTCTAACAACAGTGCAAATCTGTTATGTATATGTTAGTGTAACAAGTTCTGGCGGTGTTTGGGAAACAGGTGCCTTTTAAATAGGAAAATCTAATTGTGGTCTTTGCCTCCGCCAGTATCACTTTCATTTTGAAAGTGTTGCCATAAATAATTCAAATGGATGGCATGCTTTCCACTTCTAAATAGCCACAGGCATGTAACTTACTCAGAGGATTTCTTTGGCTGTAAAAGTGAGACCTGCGTCTGGTAAGAAGACTGTGTTGGAAAAAATATTCTCATTGCTTTTCATGTAGGATTGATGTTGCTTTAAAAATGGAAATTTTTGATTCCTTGTCATGGTGAAAATCAATGAAGCCATAGAAACCAAAATCTTAAGGTTTCTGTGACACAGAACTGCCCACTTATTTTGGATTCAAATCTAGCCTACTTACCAGGCTGGACCACAGCTTAAAACAGGAACTATTTGAAGGGAACTTTGTCATTAGACAGTGTAAAATTTTGACACTAAAGCTTATTCCAGTGAAAGTTTACTCTTATTTCCAAAACTTGAATTCTCTGTCCTGAATGTGAAATGCAGCAAATTAGAAGTGAGCAATGCTGAAAGAGTAGGTGGGGTGGTCCTCTTGATACAAGAAATGGAGATTCAGAGCATGATGGTGTTGCCTAAAAAAAAGATGCATGACTTGAGAGTTGTGAGTTAAGTTTTATTTGGGGCAAAATGAGGACTGCGGCCTGGGAGGCAGTACCTCAGACAGCTCTGAGAGACTGCTCCAAAGAGGCAGTGAGAGGACGGTCAAT
Source organism: Odocoileus virginianus (assembly GCF_023699985.2). Classification (NCBI taxonomy): domain Eukaryota; kingdom Metazoa; phylum Chordata; class Mammalia; order Artiodactyla; family Cervidae; genus Odocoileus; species Odocoileus virginianus. The sequence goes on along the minus strand of NC_069685.1, from coordinate 7,337,379 downwards.
ATATAAAGTTTTGGTGAAGGCAGAGTTCAATACCGTTAAGTGCTCATTTTACAAAATTGTTCTGCTAGTCAGGAGGATCTCATGTCACCATGAAGGAACTGAGTGCTTTTCTAGATTGGAGGAGATGCAAGGATTGACATCGTAAAATCTGTTCCTGCAAACATCCAACTATCTAAAGACCTGTCCCGCCAGATTCCCTGGAGCTCAGAGTGCCTCACTCCACCTGAACTTGCTCAGGCGGTGTTGAAGGTCAGCAGCTGCAGGGCTCAGTCTCTGCAGAGACAGATGGCAAAGGCCCCTGTTGCTCAGTTGACAGTGCAATTGGTAAGTGCCAGCTTGTAGTTGACAGTGGCAAGGGAGGAGAAGAATCATCAAGATGAAAGAAGCATGAACAACAGACATGATTCTTTTTTAAGGATAGGGATGGTTTTCCTACAAACCCAAATAGCCCTACTACCTGAGAACATGCAGTAGTGTTTGTTCTGGTAGTGCTGAGTGGTTGGTGTTTTCCAGAATAAGTGTAGACTTAACTGACCAAGTTTTTCCATACCCTGTTCTCTGATGGTTCTCTTGGTCTTGATTCCCAGGGTCTTTACTACCTGGATGTGCTTACCATATGCTAAACTATATGCAGAGGATGAGTTTCCAGAAAGTGTTGCAGGGCTTACTTTTATGTTAAAATATTAAAGGTCACAATATTTATTAATACATATTGTACTCTAAGAGTCTCCAGTCTGGAAGCAAATGGAGTCCTGAAAACCATATGATTCCAACTTGTGCTTGTAATTTGTGTTTAGTAAGACTTAGCCAATTTGTTTGAAGATATCAATTTCAGAATATATTTAGTATTCCCGAAGGTATAGGTGGTTGGCCTGAACTCGGCTTGACCTTATGGCATTACTTAGAAGTTGATCCTTGGTGGAGAGGGGGTAGAAATCCTAGAGGTATGCTTATATGCTTGCCTTTCATTTTCTTCATAAAAATATGACATAGAAAACTGGTCTGGTTATTTGGGTTTTAGACAAGTATATTAAAACTTCAAAGAAGTTGAAGAATCTTATTTTTTAAGATTTTATCTCAATAAGGTCTTTTATGTTGTTTTCATAGATTATAAATCACACTGTTGGCTTCCCCGGTAGCTCAGTTGGTAAAGAATCCGCTTGCAATGCAGGAGACCCCAGTTTAATACCTGGGTCAGGAAGATGCCCTGGAGAAGGGATAGGCTACCCACTCCAGCTGGTGTCTCAGCTGTTAAAGAATCCACCTGCAGTGCGGGAGACCTGGGTTCAGTCTCTGGATTGGGAAGATCATTCTGGCCTGGAGAATTCCATGAACTGCATAGTTCATGGGGTCACAAAGAGTCTGACACAACTGAGCGACTTTCGCGCTCACTTTCTGCTTTATGGAAACAGTGTGTGGTCATGTACAAAGGATGCATTCCAAGTCAGACAGGCAGAGTTCACATCCTGTAACAGGAAGAGTCAATTTTGACTCTTCCATGCTAGATCTGTTTCTTTGACTTTAACCCTTTTTTTTTTTTGCCACTTTTATTACTGTAATCATACATAATGGCCTGCCTCAGAGAATCCTGCCCCTCTGCCTGACTGTTAAGCTAAAGTGCCTTTGTTCAAAACCCTTTCTACCTGTAGATGGCAGGAAGAAATTGAAATTGACACATCCACCTGCCTGAGGCTTGCCATTTTCAGAGATACTTGCAAGATTAATGGCCTTTTTTACTTTGTTTCCTCGCCCCCACCCCAATCTCTGATCCATGAAAGAACTTGACATCCAGACCCCAACAAGCTGGTTATTTTGAGACATTAGTCTGCCATCTTCTTGGTCAGCTGGCTTTCCAGATAGTCGTACTCCTTGCCTCAACACCTGGTCTCTTGGACTCACTAGCTTCTCATGCAGTGAGAAGAGTGAGCTTGGATTCAGTAACAATGTCAGCTCCTCCCTCACTGGCTGTGTGACCTTGATCAAGTTACTTAACCTTTTTGAGGCTCTCTTTCTGTGTAAAAGAGGAAAAATCGTGCGCCCTTGACAGGGTTGTTCTGGGGGTTCAATGAAGTTGATGTGTAAATGAGATTCGGGGCACACAATGTGTAGGTATGCATGCTCTGCTTGTTCTGTTTCTGTTGGAAACAGAAAATTTTGAATTAGAAAATTGCTGCCTTAATTTTGATTCTCAGTTGCCTCTTGTGTAACACTGACAGTACCATTTGTTTGTTTGTTTATGGTTGATGTCTGAGTCCTAGGGAACATTGACTCAAAGTTCTAGTCACATCTGCTTGAAAGCGTTTAGCTCCCACTTCAGAATTAGAGGAACACTCGTGGTGGTTGGCGCAATACATTTCCTCTGACTACTTCACCTGAATTCTAAAATTTTGCTCCAGCCTCTCTCCCTTGATAGAAACCTCTGGCGTAGGTTTGAAACTTTTTGTCTTGTAAGAATTAAGACTGAGTCCCTCAGTGGAGGCAGTCAGAGGGTCAGCTTAGAAATCACCTCCTTTATAGAAAGAGTGATCTCTCCTCCCAGAATACAATCAGTAGCTAAATATCTGTGAATTTTTCAAGGTCTTTTCATCCTATTGGTAGAAGTGCTTCCTGAAGCCAAATCTTAGGCCTCAAGATTCTCTAATTAGTCTCAATTGGTGAATCATCATCATTATGGGGCGGGGGGGGCACAGTGGGAAAAGGAAGGTTAGTCCAGTATTTTTAAATGAAAGCAAAGTAAATGTGGGGAGCTCTCTGCAGATGAAGCCGAGAAGCCCTTTACTGTAAGTACTGTCAGCTTTGAGCTTCAGTTCTGTTTCCGTGGCAACCACAGGGTTGAAGCGTGCCTGGCTGAATGGTTTTACAGGAAGCTGAAAAACATTGCTATTCTAAGTAGCTTTCTTTTTTGCTGTAGAAAGGAGTCTCTCCCTGACTGTAGGCCAGCCAGCACTTACTGGGAACAAAGCAGGCTATTTATGCTGATTGTACTCTGGGTAGGGAGGAGACAGGAAGAGTCCCAGCCCCTGGCTGCTGACTCTGCTTGTTGTTTCTAGCATTTTGGAAGAACCAGATGACTTAATTCAGATATGATTTTCCTTTTCATTTTAAGCAGAACTTATATTTCAGAGGTAGAATTGCATTTAAAAAAAAAGTGGTGGTGGTGTGTGTCTGAGATAATGTTAGTTATGATGAAGTCAATATGCTGAATTTATAGCTTTGAAGTATCTATGAGCACAGTTTATTAAAAAAAAAAGTGTCCCTTGTTAGCAATAGAAACAGGAAGATATTGGTTGAGTCAGTTATTAGGCTTATCCTTTATTATATATTAAAATTATCATTTGGGTTTTTTTTGCATCTTAAAGTTAACATTTTGATTTGTTTATGTAATAGAAAAATTACATGTGGTAGAATATGCCTTGAGAGTTCACCATGCAGTTCTCTTTGGCAGTTTATTACCGTTTCTTAGGAAAAAAATAAAAGCAAGGGTATTAATACAAGTCTATTAAAAGCCTGTATAATAATTTTAGTTTCAAATGTAAGCCACTTACTGGGCTTTCTTTCTGGAGCTCCTTCAAACCCTCTTTATAAGTAAGCTAGGGGAAAAAAAAAAGTTTCTGCCTAGCTACTCTTCAGTAGAGGGCACCTTTCAAAGCCGAACTCTGATAGTGAAAGCATTTGATGTCAACAGGAGCTGTGGACTTTTGTTCTCTCTCTCTTTCATATATACCCACACACAGTTAAAATGACAGGAAATCCATAAATTCATCTTGTAGTTTTTTACTTCTGATATCCATCATGCCCTTATTTCTTTGATAAAGTATGATTCTTGTTCCAAAAAGCAGACATTTCAGAGGTAGAAATTTCAGAAGTTCTAAGATTTGACCCTGACTCTGTTTAGGTAAGTTGATGTTTGTTAGTTTTAACTAGGCTCTCACTGAGATCCAGGATGATTCTTTTGCATTTTTATCAGGTCTTGAAGATTTTCAATAAAATAGGCTTGGAAAATAGCTCAAGAGAACTTTTTGAACAGAACCCCTGGTCTTTGAGTGGCACCAAATGGCAGGTTTAATTGCAAACTGCTTGCCTTTGGATCCCCTCTACCAAATGGTTATGGTAGTAGAGTTCATGAGCAGTTTTTGATGAGATTTAATTCCTGAAAGAGTTTCTGTGATCTAAGATGAGTATTCCAAGGTGTCTAGAGCCAAAATTTGATTACCGGGTATTTGCTGAATACCTCCTATAAGGAGCTAAGGATTTGATTGGTGTGGTCAAAGAGTTCATAGATTATCTTGACATGACCCATGGACTATACACCACCAGGCTCCTCTTGTTGTAGCCACGCATCCTGGGTAACAGACTCACTCAGAAGGACAGTGCCGATGGTGGAGTGCAGTTTATTACACCGGAGGGCTCAAGGCAGAGTCTCTTCTTAGCCAAGGACCCTGACCAGTTTTTCTGAAAACTTTATATAGCCTAAGTGTACGTGCCCAAACCCACCTCCCCAAATTCCCTGAAACTAGTCTGAACAAAGGAAAAGAAAGATATAATCAAAGTTAACCCGTGATTCATATGCCTTAAGCCTAGGTAGTTAACAGTGGACAGTTATCCATAAGCCTGTGGTCATACCCCAATAAGCATAATAGAATGTATGATTCTATTCGGTTACACAGATAATTAGGGTGTTCTTTCAGATGACAGAGAGTCTAGGTAACGAGCCCTGGGGCTCTTCCATCCAGGGGGCCTGGTTTTCCAGTTGGTATGTCGTTTCCATAGATACTGGGCATAGAGCTCAAAGTCCACAGTTGAGCCCAAGACAGAGTCCTGCTTTCAAGAGGGAGCCTGTTCTGTGTTTCCTCCTTCACTCTGTCTATGAAATTCTCCAGACAAGAATACTGGAGTGGGTTGCCATTTCCTTCTCCAGGGGATCTTCCCGACCCAGGGCTCGAACCCAGGTCTCCTGCATTGCGGGCAGACTCTTTACCCACTGAGCCACCAGGAAAGCCGCCGGAGAAAACTACCACTATACATCTGGGAACGAAGACTACCTTGCGTGATAATGAGTTGATAGGAACTCATAGAAGGAGTGTGAGATGGAGCCTCTAGGAGGGGCTTCCTGGAAGAAAAAGGAGTGAAGGCACTTCATTAATTCAGCAGAAATACATTGAACACATGCTCCATGTGCTAAGCTAGAAACCTATTAATAATAATGACTAAGGCAATGAGCCTACGTGTGTGGAACTTGCACTCTGGTGAGAGGTTCAGACACAAAACCAGGCTAATGCCTCACTGTTAACATCTATATTGAAAAAGGTAGAGAGTTTTAAGGCAACACCTGGACTTGGAGGGCATGAAGATTTCATTGACATTTTCTTTGAAGCTGAAACTTGAACAGGAGGACATCCCAAATGGACATAGCTATTTACCCACTTATAATAGTGTTCCTTTTTTTTCTTCTCTAAGAGAAATACACTCAACTTTTCTAAAAGCACCGTCCTAAAATATAAATAAGCTTTTCTTAGAAACTAAAATGTTTAGACTATACTACTTTGTAGTAGGAAGTGATCTTAGAGAAATTCAGCCTGTTTTACCATCAGCTCCTTGGTAACTCTGGAAAGGGTAGGAAATACAAGATTTCCAGAGTGCTAGGGGGTCAGGAATCAGAGACCTTGAGTTCAGAACGTGAGTGTCCGGGGACAATGACATCTCTGTGTCCTCCACCTGTTTTCTTTGGAGGAAATGGTTTATTATGCTCCTCCTAATTCATGCAGAGTATTTTTATCAGACCTCACGCCTTTGTGTCTCTTTCTCTATCCTCTAACTGAGTCCAAATAGGGAAAGAAGAGAGAAAAAAAAGAGTGGCTGTTGCAATTTATTAAGTACTAGCACTGAAATTATGGCTGCCACCTCTTCACCCTGACCTCATTAATCTGTCTACTGAAGTATAGAAAAATTACTGTCTTTAAATGGCCCACATTCATTTGGAAGACTCAGATATGCTCCTGCAGATGCATTATTTCTCAGTTGGATGTTTCCCCATTAGATCCTGCTCATGGCTTTAATTTTGTACCTTAGCAGAAATACTACTTCACCTTCATCTGTGTAGCTTGCTTTCGTAAGCCACAGACCTTCCATTATTCGTGAGGAGCTTTTTGCATGGAAAAAAGAATTTAGAAGCAAGCTGTAAGAGGTCTTTCAAATGGATATGCTTTTCCTCATCCTTGTTAAGAATGACTTTGAGACATTATTCAAAGTATTGATAGGTTTTTCTTCTGAGTCAGATTTAGTGACATGGCCCATAACTGAATGTTAAATGCCAGTTTTAAAAATATATGATAAAAGGAAAAAACTGGCCACTGGAGTTAAAGAACAAGAAATATGTTTAAAAAATCATAAGAGAATTAAGTGTCCGAACAGAAGAAATACTGTAAAGGTATTGACTGTTTTACAGAATGCGGTTTTTCATCAGGTTATTGCTTCTTTGCACTGCTTTATTCCTGGTGTAGGCAGGGTGTTGTTCTGTTACCGCCTTCTCACTGTGACGTTTTGAGTGATATTTACTCCTTCTCTTGTTCATCTCCACCACTAGATTGTGTGCTTCTTGTCTTTTGTTTATGCCTGGCATCCAGTCGGCACATGATTCATGTTAGAATGAATGTGCAATAGTAAATTAATGTGAGAGCTGTTTTAACTTACAACATTACCCTGGGCATTTCGTCTGATGTTTTATTTTGAAAAGTATCGACTGACTTTGGGGCACTACAGAGAACAATTAAATATGTGGTCCGACGTGCTTGTGAAATTTAAGCATGGCCAAGTAATGACTGTATTACATGGGGACCTACTATTCACAAATATAATTTTGGCATACAATTAGATTGTTACGCTTGGAGTTCTATCTTTACATACATTATCTAAAAACATTGACATTTATAGGTATAGCTTACGTACATAAGCCAGTGCTTATTACATTTAAGTCAAATCTTTTCTTGTTTGTAGTTATTCTAGGTAGAAACATTTTTTAATATATGCATATAAACATTTATGCATATCTTACATGTCACATGTATACTATATATGGTTTATTTTATATGACATGAATCACATTTTTGTATGCAATTTCTGGGAGCTTAAGAGATCATACATTTGGGGGGCACTGATCTTTCACAAGTGAAGGGTATCAGTAGAAAGTTTCCAAGGTGTCAGCGATTTTTTTGGGGGGAATATACCTATTTTATTGAACTTGTAGGAAAGCATGTGTTTTTTTGTTTTTTGTTTTATACTTAGGGAAAAGATTATCCATTAGTTTTAAATTTTAAAAAATATTGGAGGCCATGGATTAATGAACATGAAGAAATAACATGTGCTAGCTAACTCCTTTCACATCCTATCACGCTTTGTCCTTAAAGATGAAACTGGTTTCTTGCCCATTTTACAGACAGAGAAACTGAGCCTCGGGGCATCTTGTCTACCTGTGCAAGAGGGAGGAGGCAGTCACGCTCGGCCAGGCAGTCCTCTGCTTCCAGCGAAAGCTTACATTGAGCCTGCGCCTGGGCTGGGCCGACACCTGTATTTTAAATAATGCCGTAAGCGTGTTATCCTGCACGGTGAAAGCACAAGCAGAACTGAAGTCTGTTCATCTCCTTCTGTGCGTGTTAGCTTTGGTCCTCCTTTAATCACCCTTGTCAGCTCGCGTCCGCCTGCCGCTGTCTGTTTCTAGTGCTTTAAGTTTACAGTTGACTTAAATACAGTGATGACGGCGCGCAACAGTCCATGTCCGTGTTGTGAAAGATGTGAACAGAGATTTGCGTTTTATTTGCATTTTACATCAGCAGCAGAGAGACCGAAGTTCCCGTTCATTCCTTATGTGCTCATTGTCTGTGGGGTCCAGGTTTTTATATCACCTGTGTTCCTAGCATTTCTCTTCTAGTGACTGATCAGGTGCAACTCCATGAAATGGTAACCACTCCAGCTTAGAAAGACTGGTTTTTCTGAAAGACTGTATAGGTTGGATAGCTGCTTCCTGGTTTCCCAACCAGGAACGTCTGTTGTGCAGGCTGTGGGGCCCTGAGTGGGTCTCCCATTCTGTCTGCAGGCTCGTCGCGTTTCCCTCCCCGCTCATCCTCCCCACAATCACGGACTGTCATTTCACACCCTTTTTCCCTGCTCACATCTGATGTACTTCCTCCCTCCTCCTGCCCCCGCCTCACTCTGAGCTGATGACTGCTTCAGTTTTCTAGGGAAGCAGGAAGCACACTCACCCCTACCCCACCGCAAGTCCCCACCTGGCAGCCTCCATCCGGTCCTTCCCTTCATTGTGCGGGGCTGACAGTGGCCACATGCAGGCCGAGCCCTTCCACCTGCCTGCTGGTTTCCTCCCTTCTCACAAAGGGAGGCAGCTCTGGCAGTTCCCTTCCTTGCACCCCCATTTTTGTCCCACTAGATCGGTTCAGTAGCATAGGAACTTGTGTTATTTCTCTCACCTTGAAAATAAATCCTCTTAACCACGGACTCATTTCTTCCTTCTGCCACCTGCCCACCCCCTCTACTCCACTTTTTCAGCCGAAACTCCTTGAAAAACTTGCCTCCAGTTCTTTTCCTATCCTCTGCTAGTGGTCGTTCAGTCGCGTCTGACTCTGCGACCCCATGGACTGTATATAGCCTGCCAGGCTCCTCCGTCCATGGGTTTTCCCAGGCAAGAATACTAGAGTGGGTTGCTGTTTCCTTCTGCATGGGATCTTCCTGACTCAGGGGTCAAACCCAGGTCTCCTGCATTGGCAGGTGGATTCTTTACTGTCTGATCCATCCTCTGTTAAAGGTGCTGCAATTTAGACTTGCTCTTCAGCGACTGCACCAAAGCTAATTCTGATATTTAGGATCCCAGTGATCCCTGTGTCGGTGAATTGCACGGTCACTTCTCAGCCTGCATCTAACGTGGCACACACCCAGAACACTGACCTGGCTGATCGCTCCCCCCGCAGCAGTTTGTTTGGCATCCTGCAGACTACAGACACTCGCTTCTCTTCCTGCCTCACTGACTGTTCCCTCTCGGTCTCCAGCACTGGTTCTGCTTCTTCACCCTGACTTTGTAAAGTTGCTGTGTTTCAGAGCTCCGGCTTCAGACCACTTCCCCGTGTGCGCTGCCATAACTGATCTCAGGATTTTAAATACCATTCAAGTGCTGGTGAGTCCCAAATATGTATGTCCAGGCTAGATCTCTCCCATGAAATTCAGATTTATGTCTGACTTTTAATAGGCATTTCTGCTGTTTAATAGGCATTTCCCAGTTCATGTTCCCAGTCTGAATTTGTGAGCATCCTCTCTGCCACTAACCTTGCCCATGACCTTGCACTCTTCCCTTAGAGTTAATGGCAAGCCTATGCTTTTAGAGGCTCGAGCCCCAGACCGTGAGCCATCCTCGTCTCCTCGCAGGCCCCAGTATCCAAGGGGCAGTGAGACACTTTCTCATCCCACTCACTCCTGCCACAGGCCCCTCTCACTGCTTGACCAGCAGTGGCCCCCGCTGCTGGCTGTCTGTGCCAGTTGACAGTTTAGTCTGAGCGCAGTGTGATCCTGTTTCAAGGCAGGTCGTGCAGAGCTCTGCTCGGAAGCCTCCACAGTTTCACCTCCCACCCAGAGCGAAGCCCGTCCTGACCAGCCGCCCCCGCTGCCTCCCTCACGCTGCCGACCTCGTCTCCTGCAGCGCCTTCACGTGCTCTGTGCATGTTCCCTGTGAACATGCCAAGGCTTTCCTCTCTCCTGGAACACTCGCCCACCCCACCTCCTTCCTAGACGTTTATGCGGCTTCTCTCTGACCTCTCTTAATACTTTGTTCAGATGTCACCTGTGCAGGGAAGCTGTTTATTGCAGCGCCCGTGCTGTGTGTTCATCATTCTGCTTGCTTGCTGTCTGTCTTTGTAGCAGTTAACGTCTTTTGACATTGCATACGTTTACTCAGGAATTTTCTTTAACAATTCATGATTAGAGTATGGTTTTTTTTACAGTGTTGTGTTTCTGCTGTAGGACAAGGTGAATCAGCTGTGTGTATACAGTGTATCCCCCCCACCTTGGACCTCCCTCCCCTGCCCATCCCACCCTCCAGGTCATCACAGAGCCCCAAGCTGAGCCCCCTGTGCGAAACAGCAGCTTCCCACCAGCTATCTGTTTTACACACGATAGTGTATGTGTGGGACCTAGGAAAAGTGTGCACATGGGCTTCTGTATTTTTATCATGCGTCAGCTCACACTGCTTCCTGAAGGCAAGGCTCTCTCTGTCGGCGCCCCCTCCCCTGATGTTTCTGTAGCACCTCGTGTGGTGCCTGGCCCGTATGTTCTCAATACAAATTCGTTGAATGAATGGAAATGGGTTGTTTAACATTTTATGAGGTATGTCAGCATCCTGAGTATACCTTAATAAAATAAAATTAGCCAAAATGCATGCTGGTTCATCTCAGTTTTATCATTTATATGACACCTATCATTTTCCGAGAATAGTGATAACTTATTTTAGGTAAATCTGAACCTAATTGCTAATTTATATGGTTTGCTTAACTGTTTAACCAAATGTGTATTTAATGGCTAGAAACTGAATTAAAAGAGTGCATACATCTTATGCAAACCATGTTTGGAAATCCGAACAAATATTGACAGGTGAAATCATTAAACAATTGATTAGGAAGAATTAAATAGGATTGCTCAGGGAGGGGGAATAAACTACCTTTTTGATGTATTTTATTCCCTAGACTTGTTACATACCTTTATTCCTCAAAATAGGCAACTTAATTATTTGGCATTTATTCTACTTAAATGCCAACTAATTCAGTATCAGATGAAATGTTTCCTTGTAAAATTAATTTACTTTTCAAACAGATATTCACACAGGTATATTTTAGAAAATTCAGTTGTCATATTTTGTAAATTGAGTACAAAAACTAATGGAATGTTCTTTAAAAAAATGGATGAAACTTTGGTAGATGTTTATTTGGCCAAGAAAGTAACACTCAGTTCAGTTCCATTTACGAACCATTTATTCATTATATGTGTGTAAAAAACAAAATAGTGGGAGATGTGAGCAATGTTGCTATTGTTCAGTGGCTAAGTCGCATCTGACCCTTGGGAGCCCCATGGACTGCAGCATGCCAGGATCCTCTGTCCACTATCTCCCAGAGTTTGCTCAAATTCATGTTCATGGAGTCAGCAATGCTACCTAATCATCTCATCCTCTGCCGCCCCCTGAACTTCAGTCTTTCCAGCCTCAGGGTCTTTTCCAAGGAGTCAGCTCTTCGCTTCAGATGCCCAAAGTATTCCTTCCAATGAATCAGTCCTTCCAGCATCAGTCCTTCCAATGAATAGTCAGGGTTGATTTCCTTTAGGAGACATAAGTAGCTATGAAACAAGGTAGAATGTGATAAGAACCATAAAAGTATATACACAAACTCTGGGATTCCGGGGTGGGGCTGCCCCACAGAGGCAAGTTTAACACAGATGCGGATGTGGAGGCCTGGTGTCGAACCACTGCGCTTCTGTTCATTACCTGTGTGTGAGCAGGGTGCTCCCTGTAGAATGGTTTTTTTTTCATTTGTAAATGAGGAGTGATGATGGTGTCAACCTGATGGTTATTGTAGGGGTTAATGAGATAACACATATACCATACAGAGAGACCATTCTGAGAGGTTAAGTGATGCCGAAGCTTTGTAAGCCCTGAACATAAGTGATGGTGGTGGAGGTGGGAGGGGAGATGGCGTCTGTGACACCGCTCACCCCAGAGAGTTATTCTGTGCCTGAGAACTCAGTGCCACTAGGAACAGTTCATTTATCAGACATGTGTGAAGCCTCCACCGAAGCCAGAACTCTCCTAGACCTTAGGGAACAGTGAATAGGAAATGTCACTGCCTCCCTGGAGGTCACAGCACCAAAGGGTGTTCAGAAAGGTCACTTCAGGCAGAGAAATGACATGGGGGAAAATACACCGATAAGAGTCAGCACTGAAGTAGACATTACCCAAATGTCCTTTAACTGGTGAATGGATAAACAAAATGTGGTGTATCCATACAACCAGATGTTACTCACCTGTAGAAAGGAATGAAGTAATAATATGTGCTAATAAACATAATGAACCTTAAAAATGTACTCAGTGACAGAAGATACTTGCAAAATGCTACATATTGTGTGACTCGATTTAGATAAAATGTCCAGAATAGGCAAATCCATACAGACAGAAAGCAGAATATAGGTTCTTGGGAGTGAGGAGATGCAGACCTGGGGAGTCAATGATAACTGGGCCGTGGGGGAGGATTCTTTTTAGATCACGACAGTGTTCTCACATTGTGGGGATGGTTGCAGAACTCTGAATACAGTAAAAACCATTGGATTGTATGCTTTAAATGAGTGAATTGTATGGTTTGTGAATTATGCTTCAGTAAAGCTGTTTAATGAAAAAGAATCACTGGGCTATACTGGTAGTGACCCTCATGTCATCTTGGCGTGGCTGAGGAGCGCGTGTGCAGAGTCACGGGCTGCAGGCTCAGGCAGGGCCCGTCTTGTGAGCCCTGTGAAGGGTCATCATCTCGTCAGGGAAGGAGGTCGGTGAGCCCTCTCAGTAGTGTGGGTACCACAGGAAAGAGAGTGGGGCGCTAAAGAACCATCACATCCCAGGTCACGCGAGTCCCTGCGCTGGTCGCCAAGTGTGGGTTCCTGGCTTCACAAAGGAAAGAATTCAGTAGCAAGCCATAGTAAAGTGAAAGAAGGCTTATTCAGGAAAGAAACAGACTCCACAGAGTATGGGTCATCTCATAAGGCAAAATAGTCCCCAGGGTATGGGGTTGTCCATTTTTATAGGGGTAGATACTTTCATAGGCTGATGAGTAGGAGGAGTATTCCAGCTCTTTTAGGGGAAGAGGTGGGTTTTCCTGGAATTCGGTCACCGCCCACTTTGACCTTTATGATCAGCCTTGGAGCTGTCATGGCACGTGTGGGTGTGCTGTTTAGCTTGCTGATGTGTTATAATGAGTGTATGATGAGGCTCAAGGTCTAGTGGAAGCTGACTCATGCACATCTTGGATCTACTTGATTCTAGTCAGTTTATGTTGTGTCCTGAGGCTATGTCATTCTTTTAAAGGTTGTGCCCCACCCCTGTCCTGTCTCATGGGGACCCCTGTAAGTGAAGTCGGTCAGTCGTGTCCGACTCTTTGTGACCCCGTGGACTGTAGCCCACCAGGCTCCTCCATCCATGGGATTCTCCAGCCAAGAATACTAGAGTGGGTTGCCATTTCCTTCTCCAGGGGATCTTCCCAACCCGAGGATCGAACCCAGGTCTCCCGCATTGTGGGCAGACGCTTTAACCTCTGAGCCACCAGGGAAGCCCAGGAACCCCTATACCATAGCTCAATTGGTAAAGAATCTGCCTGCAAGGCAGGAGACCTGGGTTTGATTCCTGGGTTGGGAAGATACCCAGGAGAAGGAAATGGCAACCCACTCCAGTATTCTTGCTTGGAGAATCCCATGGACAGAGGAGTCTGGCAGGCTACAGTCTATGGGGTTGCAGGAGTTGGACACGACTTAGCGACTAAACCGCCATGCCATAAGAGACTGCATATACCAACACGGTCTTCATTTATTTCCACGTCTGTGAGAACGGTGATGCCTGGAGCCAGGGGAGCAGTGGAGACGGGAATTAGAAAACCTGTTGCTGGACAATGGCCGGTGCCTGGGCAAGAAACACTGAGAGCCGAACCAAGGGGTAGGAAGGGAAATACTTGAGAGCCATGTAGGAAGGAAAAATGATGTGAGGGGTTGGTGATGAGGGAGGAAAGCATGAGCCCCAGGATTCTGGCATGGACAAAGGGTACATGTGACCACCCGCTGAGGGGAAGAGAAGCGGGTCTTACAGGAAAGGTGAAGAATGTTATTCTTCTATTATGAATGGCATGTTTGTGTCTCCCCAAAATTCATATATTTGAACTTAATCCCCACTGTTGATGCTGAAAGCTTGGTGAAGTTGATGCAGAAAGCTGAGCCTCTGCACGCCAGTGCCAAATTGAATCTCAGAGACAGAGTTTTAGGTAAAGTAGAAAAGAATGGCTTTATTGCTTTGCCAGGCAAAGGGGGCCACAGCAGGCTCCTGCCCTGAAAAACTATGAATCCTCACCTAGGATGATTTGATGGAGAGTTTTATAGCAAGGGTAGGGTGGCTGATTAGGGTGTGTGCAGGGCCTCAGTTCAGTTCAGTCACTCAGTTCAGTTCCGTTCAGTCACTCAGTCATGTCCGACTCTTTGCGACCCCATGAATCGCAGCACGCCAGGCCTCCCTATCCATCACCAACTCCTGGAGTTTACTCAAACTCAGGTCCACCGAGTTGGTGATGCCATCCAGTCATCTCATCCTCTGTCGTCCCCTTCTCCTCCTGCCCCCAGTCCCTCCCAGCATCAGGGTCTTTTCCAGTGAGTCAACTCTTCGCATGAGGTGGCCAAAGTATTGGAGTTTCAGCTTCAGCATCAGTCCTTCCAATGAACACCCAGGACTGATCTCCTTTAGGATGGACTGGTTGGATCTCCTTGCAGTCCAAGGGACCCTCAAGAGTCTTCTCCAACACAACAGTTAAAAAGCATCAATTCTTCAGCACTCAGCTTTCTTCACAGTCCAACTCTCACATCCATACATGACCAGTTGCTCAGTCCTGTCCAGATCTTTCTGAACCCATGGACTGCAGCATGCCATGCTTCCCTGTCCACCACCAACTCCCGGAGCTTGTTCAAACTCATCCAACCATCTCATCCTCTGTTGCCCCCTTCTCCTCCTACCTAAATTCTTTCCTGGCATCAGGGTCTTTTCTAAGGAGTCAGTTCTTCGCATCAGGTGGCCAAAGTATTGGAGCTTCAGCTTCAGCATCAGTCCTTCCAATGAATATTCCAGTTCTGATTTCCTTTAGGATGGACTGGTGGGATCTCCCTGCTGTGCACGGGGCTCTCAAGAGTCTTCTCTAGCACCACAGTTTGAAAGCATTAGTTCTTCAGCACTCAGTCTTCTTTATGATCCAAGTCTCACATCCATACATGATCAGTGAAAAAACCATAACTTTGACTAGATGGACCTTTGTTGATAAAATAATGTCTCTGCTTTTTAACATGCTGTCTAGTTGGTCATAGCTTTTCTTCCAAGGAGCAAGTGTCTTTTAATTTCATGGCTGCAGTCACCATCTGCAGTGATTTTGGAACCCAAAAATAAAGTTTGTCACTGTTTCCACCTTTTCCTCCATCTATTTGGTATAAAGTGATGGGACCGGATACCATGACCTTAGTTTTCTCAGTGTTGGGTTTTAAGCCACCTTTTTCACTCTCCTCTTTCACTTTCATCAAGAGGCTCTTTAGTTCCTCTTCCTATTCTGCCATTAGAGTGGTATCATTGCATATCTGAGGTTGTTGATATTTCTTCTGGCAGTTTTGATTCCAGCTTGTGCTTCATCCAACCTGGCATTTTGCATAATGTACTCTGCATATAAGTTAAATAAGCAGGGTGACAATATACAGCCTTGTTGGTCTCCTTTCCCAATTTGGAACCAGTCCCTTGTTCCATGTCTGGTTCTAACTGTTGCTTCTTGACCTGCATACAGATTTCTCAGGAGGCAGATAAGGTGGTCTGGTATTCCCATCTGTTTAAGAATTTTCCAGTTTGTTATGATCCACACAGTCAAAGGCTTTGGCATAGTCAATAAAGCAGATGTTTTTCTGGAATTTTTCTTGCTTTTTCTGTGATCCAGTGGATGTTGGCAATTTGATCTCTGCTTCCTCTGCCTTTTCTAAATCCAGCTTGAACATCTGAAAGTTCTTGATTCACATACTGTTGAAGCCTAGCTTGGAGAATTTTGAGCATTACTTTGCTAGCATGTGAGATGAGTGCAACTGTGTGGTAGTTTGAGTATTCTCAAGCAGCATCATTTTTCAGGATTTGAAATAGCTCAGCTGGAATTCCATCACCTCCACTAGCTTGTTTGTAGTGATGCTTCATAAGGCCCACTTGACTTTGCACTTTAGGATGTCTGGCTGTAGGTAAGTGATCACACTGTCGTGGGTATCTGGGCCATTAAGACCTTTTTTGTATAGTTTTTCTGTGTATTCTTGCCACCTCTTTTTAGTATCTTCTGCTTCTGTTATATCCATACCGTTTCTGTCCTTTATTGTGCCATCTTTGCATGAAAGATTCTCTTTGTGTCTCTAATTTTCTTGAAGAGATCTCTAGTCTTTCCCATTCTATTGTTTTCCTGTATTTCTTGGCTATTTCTTTGCTATTTCTGTTTCTTTCCTTTATTTTAGATAGTGTAGCAAGAAGTGGAGATGTCACTTTGCTGATAAAGTTCAGGCAGTCAAAGCTATGCTGTTTCCTGTAGTCATGTACGGGTGTGAGAGTTGGGTTGTGAAGAAGGTTGAGTGCTGAAGAATTGACGCTTTCAAACTGTGGTTTTGGAGAAGACTCTTGAGAGTCCCTTGCACGGCACGGAGATCAAACCAGTCAGTCCTAAAGGAAATCAACCCTGAATATTTTTGGAAGGACTGATGCTAAAGCTGAACCTCCAATACTTTGGCCACCTGATGTGAAGAACTGATTTATTTGAAAAGACCCTGATGCTGGGGAAGATTGATGGCAAATGGAGAACGGGGTGACGGAGGATGAGATGGTTGGACGGCATCACTGACCCGATGGGCATGAGTTTGAGCAAACTCCGGGAGATGGTGAAGGACAGTGAATCGTAGCATGCTGCAGTCCACAGGGTCGCAAAGTGTCGGACACGTCTGAGCGAATGAACAATGGCAGTCGCCCTGATGAGCCTCTCTGGTCACTTTCACTTGGCCGCAGGTGGCTTTTTGGATGCTCCTTCCTTGACTAGCAGCTGCTCAAATCTGCCCTTTGAAATCTGCAACCTCCAGGTCATGGAGGCTGCATTCTGTTCTGTACAAACAAGAAAATGAGAGACAGAAAGTCTTCCATTTCCAGGACCCCCATGGGATTCTGCTTGGCTTCAGTGTGAGGGTGCTGGAGGTGGGCCTGTGGGCGATCAGTAGCGTTGGGTGAAGTCGTTAGGGAGCAGCGCCCGCGAAAGGATTGGCACCCTTGTGAGAAGATCAGCAGAGAGCTGCGTCCTCCCGTGTCGTCCCCGCAGCCCACCATGTCAGGAAACCGGCAGGAGGGTTCTCACCAGAGCCCTTCCACGCTGCACCCTGGTCTCAGACTTCCAGCCTCCAGAACTGTGGAAATAAGCTTCCGTCATTGAAGCTGCCTTGTCTGTGGTCATTTCTTACCAAACCGACTAAAGCACTGCTGCCCGGGCTCGTTTCAGTGAGATGCAGAAGACACATCTTGCTTGATGAGAATTGGAGCGACTGGAGCTGTGTCCGTGTCTGTTCCACTTAGCTGTGTCTAGCTCACTGTCTTCTCTCTCGAGCATTTTTATTTTAAACTCTGCAATGAAAAAAAATTTTTTTTCCAAATAAAAATCTAAGTAGTGATCAGAAAGACAAGGAATTCTTGAGATTGCACAACTTTTCCAAGTACTAGAAACGTTATTAAACTTTATTACTTTTTAAAAGCTTTGTATTATTATTGGGAGAGATGTACTCTTTGAAAAAGAAATCGTAAACATCTGATCACCCCAAAACAGGTGAAAGTAGAACCTGTTTGCATCCAAAATCCTGGAAGGTGGTTCTTCTTGTCACCGCTTGGATGAATGGATGAATGTGCTCCCTGGGGTGGGTCGAGTTCTTTGGAATCTGAAACGTATACTGTGTGGGGGAGGGGTGAAAAAAGAATGTGAAGTTAAGACTGTTTAAGTGTAGGGCCTCGGAAGGGCCCTCATTAGCTTTATGGCAAGTTTTCCTCTGATCCCAGTGATGGTGGCAGAGATGTGTATTAACACATTGTACTTACATGCCTGGCGCTCATTCCGAGAGGTGTTCGTACGTCAATCCTCATGATAGCCTAAGGCACTGTACCAGAGATACAGAGGGGTCACACCCGGGATGACATGGCTGGGATGTGGAGCTGCTAGGAGAGAGGAAGTGTAGACAGTAGACTGGGAACAGAGAGCTCCTGTTAATGGGAAGCCTGGAATACATCACTGAGCCGCCTCTGGCTGCTTTCACTTTGCCAGTGAAACAGGAATGTTGATGCCAGCTATGAGCCCCTCATTTTATTGTTCTGAGGTCAGGAGACAGTGTGTGAAAGTGCTTTGTGAAGAGTAAAATGTTTGGAGATAGTTTTTCATTCCGACTCACTATTATAGGTGAGGCTTGAAAATATATTTAAATTTTGTTGACTTTTATTGCACTTCTCATGTTTCTAATTCACTTCGTGGACATGATTTTTGTTTTTTTTAGGTTACATGTCTGCAAGACTTTTTTGGTGATGATGATGTGTTTATTGCATGTGGACCTGAAAAATTCCGTTACGCGCAAGATGACTTTGTCCTGGATCACAGTGGTAAGGCAATCAATTCAGTGACCATCTTTGTGACCCTCAAGTGGAGGCTTAGGTTTCTCACTTGGTGCATGCTAAGTGGCTTGATTGTCGAAGAAAGAATTAATGAAGAGTTAATTTACTTAGGTCACCATCTACTCTCGCTCTTAGAGTTAATTTCTTTAAATTAATAAAAGTAGAAAATACAGTGAGGTAGTTAGAAGGAAACAGCAACCCACTCCATCCAGTATTCTTGCCTAGAAAATCCCATGGACGGAGGAGCTTGGTGCAGGCTACTGTCCATGGGGTCACAGAGAGTCAAGAGTTACCTACTTGCAAAAAGCAAAAAAACCCTAATTCCAAGTAGTTAAATATTTTTTTGGTTTTTTTTGCAAGTTGGTTTCTTCTTTTTTTTTACTGGATTGTTACACTTTGGAATTGATTCCTACGTTCTTCCAGAATGGTGCCTTGGCTAGGCCACCTTAAAATATGGATAGTACTGAACCTGAAAACAGTTCATTATACATTTCTCATGTCCATGAAGAGATATGTAAAAGAATAATAATTTGTTAGTAGTGATTACTTGAGATTTGTTTGCTCTGTTTCCATCTTTTTAAAAAATAACATGAATTATTATATATGCAGAAATAATAAAGCTACTTTCATTGATAGGATAAGAAAATCCCTTTCTCTTAATTTTAGCCAAAAAATGGAGTTTTCAACTGTTGAGCAGTAACCTCAGTGATTTCAGATGTTATTGATTTTGGGAATATTGCTCTACTCTGTTATCTGAAATCTAAACTGATTAGGGTATTAGTGATTATTAGCTGATAGTGAAGTCAGCGTCATCTTTAAATAAGATGGAATCATATAGACATAACGTTTCACAGAGAAGAGAGATGCTAGAGGTTTCAATCCCACTCTTTAATTTCATGAATGAGGAAAGATGGCTTTTCAAAAATTAAAACCGTCGGTTGTAGTGACTCGACGGTCCAGAATTAGAGAAACATATTGCCAAATAAATATGGTGACCCATAAACTTTTAAAACTTCAAGATGATGCATGCTGTGGTGTCAGACTTCCCTGTGTGATTCTTTCCTGTTGTACTGTGTCAGTTTTCTGGGGGTGACTCATCTACTGAGTGTGGGGCTCCTTTATCTCCTCTTCTTGGTTTTCCACTTTGTTTTTTCTCCACAGGTGCCAAATTTCTGAGGGTTTCTGTAGCATCTTATGTCTAGCCCTGCTTTAGATTAGTAATGCCACCAGAAAGACCTTAAAGAGTTAGCGATATTATCTGTTAATACTCTCACCTATTCTTGTGGGTTTACTGAAAAATGTGAATTTACACATCATCTCTATTTTACATCTTTTTTGACTGTAGCTTAATTTCATTTCATAATATTTCTTTGTCAATGTTTATTATTTTGAAAGTTGAGACATTGAAACTCAGTGTATTTCAGGTTGTAAAGTTAATTTGGGTGGCAGTAACAGCAATTAAACATTTATTGAGCACTTACTATGTATATACCAGGCATTGTACTCAGTGCTTTATACGTATGTTGTTAATTTACCTGCAATATTTGAATCATTCATGGTTTTTTGTTATTTTGGCTACCAGTGAACTCCCATAATCAGAGAGAGGTGAAAGTTACTGATTTCTTCCCTCTTGATCTCTAATTACATAACCTTCTGCAAACTGAGGATAATAATAGGGGGGTTTTCATAAAATTTTGTGAGGGTTAAATGAATTAATATGTGTAAAACAGTTGGAAGGGTGCCCATTACATAGTATGTGCTGTTACTGTTGTTTTAATGTTATTATTATATCCATTACCATTAGGTCATAAAATTTTACTATGAAAACAAGTCTCAGACCTAATTCTGCCACAAGTGCCTTTATTAGGAGTAATGTCAAAAACTCAGCCTCTGTGCACTGGTGCCGAATCAAATCTCAGAGACATAGTTTTGGGTGAAATAGAAAAGAATAGTTTTATTGCTTTGCTAGGCAGAGGGGGACACAGTGGGCTCCTGCCTCTCAAAACTGCGTGTCCCAACCCTGGAGAATTTGCTGAGGGGTTTTACAGCAGTTGTGCAACTGTGAGGTGTGTGCACAACCTGCAGGCCTCTGACCTGTTCTCAGGTGGTCGTCTGATGAGTGTTTCTGGTTCCTAAAGGTGGTCTTCTCTGGAGTGAAGATTGCTGATACCTTCCGTTTACTGGGGGTTTGTTCTGTAAAGAGCTCGGAGACGCTGTTATGTGTACCCCAGGGCCCTGCCCCAAGCCTGCACCGTTGTTTCTGCACCTTGTCTCTTCCTTGCCTTCCTTCCCTGACTAGCAACTGTTGGAACCCGCCCTTTGGAGCTCAGGGAAGGTCATGGAGGCTGGAGTCTGTTCCCTCCAAGAAATGGGGGACAGGGAAAGGCTTCCATGCCCAGGAGCTTCCACAGGGTCCTGGTTGGGTTCAGGAGGCAAAGATTAAAAAACAAACAAACAAAATCTGTTTAACTTGTAATCTTGATGAGTCCCAACTCTGTCCTTTTATATTTCTGACAACATCTTGCATTAAAAGAATCATTCAAAATTCATAGAATTTCGCTAATCTAGTCTTAGGGCGAAATCCTGTGTTAATGAGCTGGGTGCGGGGCTTGCTCAGATTCCTAAACCTTGGGTTGGTTCTGGTTATTAGCTCTCTAGGGTTACACATCCTGCTCATGAAAGAGTCGCAGTGCCTTTAGGAAGATTCTAACTAATCCACACACCACTCCTTTCAACACTGGAATACTTTCTAACATCTATAATGCTCATTAACTAAACTGCTGTTGCTTCAGCCCCCATGGAGTAAGATTTTGATCAGAGTCTTTCAGATGCTAACTAGCCTCCCCTGGTGTGTATTTTGCTGATTAGTGTACTTCACTTGTTAATTTATTGTCCTTGGGGGTATAGATTAAAACCAACCCATATTTTAATCTTTCTGCAAAATTGAAGTATTTTAATGTGAGTTTGACAATATGTTATATAATTTAGTCCTTATAACAAGCCTGTTAAACAGATTTAGTCTCATCCCAATTTCACAGGGAGAGAAAACAGACTTAGGCCTAAGCTAAGTGCACCAGTTAGCAAAGTCACACCCATGATTCATCCCAAATCTGCATGACTCCAAAACCCAGATTCTTAATTATTTGAATTGGAAGTGATTATTTTGGCTGTGTAATTAGTTCTGGTACTCTGCGTGCCGATTTGTGCTTCCCTGGTAGCTCAGCTGGTAAAGAATCTGCCTGCAATGCAGCAGGGAGACCTGAGTTCAATCCCTGGGTTGGGAAGATCCCCTGGAGAAGGGAGAGGCTACCCACTCAAGTATTCTGTCCTGGAGAATTCCATGGGCTGTATAGTCCATGGGGTCGCAAAGAGTCAGAGATGACTGAGCGACTTTCACTTTCACATGCTGATTTATTTGGCAGATTATGGAAAGAACAAAGCTATTGCTTATTTAAAGCTAGTTCCCTCATTTTTGATGCTTTGTACTTTGGGCAGATGGAAAATAAGCCAGTAAGGGGTTCATAAATTAGAATCCTATATCCTTTCCAATTAAGATTATCTGAATTGGAGAGAACTCTTTATCATAGCCTTTGCCTATCAATGCTGTTGATCAATAATAAGTTGCACATGTGGAGATTATGCTGTGTGTATGAATCAAGTTTTCTTGATTGAGTACTTACTATATGTGGATTTCTGGATTAAAAACTCCATCTGGAACAATGAGGTGAATGACAAAGTCTGATGCCTAATTTAAGAAAATCTCAGGTGTGCTTTTGAGACAGATGCTTTGTATATAAAAGTCATTTAACAGTAATAAGATGATCAGGCACTAAAGATCAGGTTCTAGGCACTAAACTACTGGAATGTGATCTCTCTTTAGTTAGAATGAAAACTGGATCTCTTTAAAGCACTTTCCTTTCTTTCTAGAGTGCCGTGTCTTGAAGTCATCTTATTCTCGCTCCTCAGCTGTTAAATATTCCGGATCCAAGAGCCCTGGGCCTTCTCGACGCAGCAAATCACCAGCTTCAGGTAGTTATGGGGAAGGAAGCGCGCAGTCACAAATGGAGCAGAGCATTCTTCGGTTTTCTTTAGTGTGAATTAGTAGTCTTGCCCATCCTTGTCTGCAGCCAGGTTCCAACAAAACATATAGATGGCATGATTTTTAGATCCAGAATTTTAACTCTGTTTTTCCAAGCTATAATAAGTGTCCTAAGATACTTGTTTTGTTCTGACACATTTTCTCAAGAGCAATCTTATCTAGACTCTTTTCCTGGTACCTACATAGAAGTGTTCCACGTTTTGACCACTGTGTCTGCATTTAAAATTTTTGCTATATGATTGTGGATATTTTCTTCTGTTATTGGTTTAAAGCATAAGCCAACACACCCACCTAGCAAAACTATTTGCTTGATAAGTTTCCACAGGCTTTTCCTTTGTTAAGCAATTCAGTCGTAGCAACAATTATTGTTGGAAGTAATACTGCTTATTTCAGAGTCAGACTTACCTCTGCATTTCTTTCAGACCCTAAACCTATAGATTTGTCCTAATTTTGACATTTTTGAAAAATTAAAATGTCCCCCAAATCTTGATATTTTGACGCTATAAGGCTCGCTTATAGTGTGCTAATATTGTTTCCCATGAAGGAAAGGATTGTGAGAAAACATGATTTTTCATGCGAGGAATCTATAACATGTGAAAGTAACATGAGTAAACACTGTCTGAGGCCTCAGCCTATCTATAAAGTAGTGAGTTGGGGTTCCTGCTGCCTCGTCCTCGGCACCGACCCTGCTTTGCTCAGGTGGGTGGTTTGCCCCCTTTCTGTGTACACGTTTGGACCTGCCGAATAACAGCTCTCCTTACTTCTCCTCCTTTGTTGGTACTGAACGTGTACAGTAAAGAGGGGTGGCCACTACTCCAGCGCCTACACCACGGCCAAATCCCCAGGTGAGCCAGGAGAATTACGGCTTTGTCGCTCTGCTGGGTTTTCTGTTTTTGTCTTCTGCCACCTTTTCTGTTTCCTTTTGCTCCATTTCCATGACTGTATCTGGCTTGTACCAGTGGACATCTGTGCTCTAGCAAGTGCTGCATGCTTCGGCTCCCGGGCTCTTAGCCAGGCGCCTGCAGGAGGCAGCCCCTCGCGCAGTCTGTGTGCAGTCACGGTGCACGGTGATGGAGGAGGCGCAGTGCTTCGAGGGGTCTGTCTTCTAGTTACTGAAAAAGGCTAAGGGGTGTCGGTAATACGAAAATGGCCATAGAAGCAATTATACTGTCCTTCCTTCTTCCTCACTCTGGGGTTAATAGGTCCAATATTCTCTCTCTAAAAATACTGGCAATATGAATATTTTTAACTGAAAGCATCTCTCTGATGTTAAGGTTATTTCAGATCATATTTTGCTTTCTGTGAAGTACTGGGTTGGCCCCCAAATTTGTTTTTTAAGATCGAATGGAAAAATACAAATGAACGTTGGGACCAATCTAATATTTCAAATGCTGGGAAAGCTAATGTGAAATTTGCATGAATACACTTCACTGGGTTTACTATATGGTAGATGTAGACTTTTGTCAGGTTCTTAGCTTTTGTTTTAGTGATAAGTTTACAGATGCTTATCATATAACTAAAATAACTAAATAAAAGTGGAGAGAGTGGTTCAGAGATCACATATTATGATTAATTTTGGTTACCTGACGTCTTAAGAGGGAAATTAATTAAAAACATGTTTCATAGCCATACTTGTCTTGTGGACCAACTGCTTCACAGAATAGTCTAATAAATGTATAAATCTTCTTAACTAGAATTTGAGATGCTTAAATAAAGTGGTTCAAGAAAATCTTAACGTTTCACTACCTCAGATTTTCAACTGAGTCCATATTTGGATTTGGGTTAATAAAGTTTATCTTAAACTTACAAGTAAAAGTTGTGAGATGTAAACCATATCTCAGTGGTTAAATGACTTCTCTAAAAGAGATTAATTCAAAAACATGTTCAGTACATACTATATAGTTATAAAAAACAGAGTTTTGTGTTGTTAAAAGCCACAGACTGCAGATGGATAACTTGCTTTTGCAGGCTGCTTTTGCTGTAGTGTACATGTTACCGTTTAGAACGTTCCATGGGACTCCCTGGAATTTCAAACAGAGCAATAACTTTGTAAACATAATCTGGTGCTTTTTCATTCTTGGGACAGAAGTGCCCCCATCATTGAAGTCTTCTGATTGACTAAATCCCTCCATAAAACTAAAATTTATCAAAATAGCTAAATAGTGTGTAATAAGTACATAGACATTAATCCAGGTTACACAGTGGGGAAAGGCAAAGTGAAAGTCTCTCAGTCGTGTCCCACTCTTTGCGACCCCATGGGCTATCCAGTCCATGGAATTCTCCAGGCCAGAATACTGGAGTGGGTTAGCCTTTCCCTTCTCCAGGGGATCTTCCCAACCCCGGGGTCAAACCCAGGTCTCCTGCATTGCAGGCAGATTCTTTACCAGCTGAGCTATGATAGTCACCATAATTTGAGTATTACCTTATAGTTGAGGGAAGGGTGGATAAAAGCCTTATTTGGGGGAAAGAAAATCCAGGGTATACCGAAGGAGAGGGAGCATCACAGAGTTGCTGGTCGTTGTCCACCTTCCCGTTGGGGCAGCGGTGTCAGGGGAGAGAGCCCAAGGTGACTCTGTCCCAGCTTCCAGTTACCTTCCCAGAAATGGAGAAATGTGCAAAAAAAAAAAAAAAGACATTAAGAACTTCTCACTAAACAGCATTTTTTTTTTTAAGCCTTTCAAATACTATCAGAAACTTAGAGGGTTGTGTATGGCTTAGTAGCTCTAGGATGGGAGTTATTTAAGGGTTATTTAAGGGTATGAACACGTATACCAGTTCAGTCCCTGCCAGTGAGTTTTGTTAAGAAATTATGTTTAGGCAGGAGGTGTGATTTTAGGGATATTGGTTGGCCACAGGGATTGCCATTTGCAAGGACCAATTTTTCTTCTTTAGTCCCTTTTCCATCACTGCTCCAAGGAAATCTTTGATTGCAAAGTGGTTTCTGAGGTTCAGTGAAAGGTAACAGCACTTGGGAAGGAGGACCTGAACAGGGAGTTGTGTTGCATGAAGAAGAAAAGGAGCCAGACTCAGTATCTGCTCCTAGCAAGCTCACTAGTTGATTGCTCTTTTCTATATTAGTTCCTACCACCAGTTCCCTTTAAGAGAGAATTTTTAAAAGAAACAGCATGAATTGAAGTGTAACTTTATTGAAAAATAAGCAGGACTGTTGAATACGCTAAAAAGTTTCTAATTGATTGTACAGTTACTTGTGTTGTACTTATGCTATAAATACCCACATACGCTTGTTCAGAAAATCTAGATAACTGATAATGGTTTATGAATGAGTGGTTTTAAACTAGAAAAGTTAAAGTTTGGTAATTGAAAAATAATTGTAAAATTTTTGCATCTTTGCTGAATTTTTACAGTGAGCCATACAATAAGCAAACATGAATGATTCATCTGATCACAAATATGCTTATTGATTCAGAATTCTGCCTCCTTCCAAGGACTGGTGCTCAGTTTTTTGAGGTCACCTTTTCAGGAGTTTTGCATTTTGCTTTTTATACTTAATAGCATCATTTAAAATAACAGTTGTCTGCTCCCTCATATTAAAAAGATTTTTTAAAAAGGAAACGGACTTTGCTTGTCTTTCCATACAGACGAATGGCAGTTTTCATCTACTTGGGGCAAAGGCATTGAAAATTAATGATAAAAGGGGTTAAAATAACTCCCTAGAAAAGGAAAAACAATAACCAGTACCAGATGTTAACTAATAGCTTTGTGAAATTACAACAGAAAGTGGATCCTATTGGTATAATTAGGAATAAGCCCGAGTCCTGCTGAGATGTGTGACTAGCAGTGTATGTGTAGGATCTGCAAGCTCACCCTTTCTTGGAAGCCGCCACGGCCATACATTTCTTCACCTAATCTCTAAACTGAGCTTTCAACCTAGGAAGTGTATGGAAGTTTAGAGGAGGGTGTCAGAAAAACCCACCAAGATTTGCTAAATAATGGGAAAATTAAGAAGACAAGAAAGTGGAAGGAATTAGAAATAGCTAGTCCAGATAAAAAGAAATTGGAAGAGTGCCTTTTATGACCTTTAAACAAAGAAGTGGGTATTACAGGGGAAATGATCAGTAATTTTCTTTTTCCATTAAGAATATTCTTAGGAAATGTGTTAGAATTATTGGGGAGTTGATCTGGGAGAGACAGAGAAATGCCTCAGTGATTCAGGTCATGTGGACAGCTTATAGAACAGCCTTCAGTGTAAACAGTTACAAATGTAGCAGCCACGCATTTCTCTACCCTTGCTGGCATGCAGGATTTACAGACTAGCTCCTGTTCACATCTCTAACTCCATAACGTTTTATATATTTGTTCATGTTACCACTGGAAAACTATTATTGAAAATCTAGTTCCACTGCTTATTTGTCAGATACTTTGTCTGTAATGCAGTAGGACACATTATTTTTGCTTTTTGCTGATTTGCCATCTGCTTTGAGCTTTCGGTGAATCGAGGCTCCGATGGAGCTGTGTGGGCCATGTGCTTATAGTGTTTGTGCCCAGTCTGGTGGCTCTGGGTTCTGATGACCTCTGTCTCCTTTGTTGTCTCATGGTCAGTTAATGGAACTCCCAGCAGCCAGCTTTCCACTCCTAAATCGACGAAATCCTCCAGCTCCTCTCCAACCAGCCCAGGAAGTTTCAGAGGATTAAAGGTATGAAATAGGATCTGTGCCATATTCGTGTGATTCTGTTATGTTGCATAATTTAGTAGTTAATTTGTTCAGGGACTTGGGTGCAGTAACAAATCAAAAAGGAAAGAGGTTAGGATTTGGAGCCAGGAAGACTTGACTTTGGATCCTGTATCCTTTTTTTATCTCGTAATTTGGGTCAATTTACCTAACTCTTCTAAGCTAAAGTGTTCCCGTCTCTTAAATGGGAATATAAAATTGTGGTTAGGGTTGAACATGATGTGGTTTTATATCAATAAACAGTAGTTTTCCTATTATAATCAGAATAATTTGCAATGGCAAAGCTTTGGAGATTGATATTTTTTTAGAAATCTCATTTAGAAACCATGATTCTTTTTAGAAATCTCATGTAAAAGTCATGATTTTAATATTGTTACCATAATTCTACTATGTGAAAGTCTAAAATAGAGTGCAGTTCTAGTATAATACTTATATACAGTAGTAACACAAGAAAAAATATGTTCATTTTGGTGAACAACTTAGAAAAGTCTTAGGTTTGGCTGTGATGTCCTGAAAATATGAACAGTAATTTAACATGATTAAGCAGTTGGTTTAATGTGCATTTTATCTAGTAGAGAAGAAGAATGATGAGTGAAACCAAATTGGCAGAATTTCAACAAGTTTAATTTGACTTAGTAGCTTTCAGTGGTTTAAATTTTTGAGTAAATTTGCCTGATAAAATAGCAGTACATTTTTTTAATTGAAAGATAATTGCTTTACAGAATTTTGTTGTTTTCTATCAAACGTCAAATGCATGAGCCATAGGTATACACATGACCCCTCCCTCTTGAACCTCCCCCCCATGTTCTTCCCCATCCCACCCTT
This sequence comes from Odocoileus virginianus, assembly GCF_023699985.2. Lineage (NCBI taxonomy): Eukaryota > Metazoa > Chordata > Mammalia > Artiodactyla > Cervidae > Odocoileus > Odocoileus virginianus. The sequence continues at coordinate 7,309,289 of NC_069685.1, read as the reverse complement.
CCAGACTGATACAGAGCCCCTGTTTGAGTTCCCTGAGTCATATAGAAAATTCCCGTTGGCTGTCTGTTTTACTTATGGTAATGTAAGTCTCCATGTTACTCTCTCCTATAGCTCACCCTCTCCTCCCCTCTCCCCTACCCTGTGTTTCTAAGTCTGTTCTCTTTTTCTCCATTGATGACCTGCAGATAAATTAATCAATACCATCTTTCTGGATTCTTTACATATGCACTAGTATATGATATTTATCTTTCTCTTTCTGACTTACTCTTGGAGTGTTTAGTTAACATTGGAAGTATCTTCATGACACATACATTCTCTAAAGTTGGTGGCCCAAACATTTCAGGTATCATCCAGGTGGTTTTCTTTCCATTAAGGATGTTGGAAAACATTTTCACTGGTGAAGTGAAAGATAAAATCCCAGCGTGCCTTGTGAGTTCCGGGCGGGAGCCTGCTGGGCTGGCAGGGCAGTCGGCCTGCGGGTTCTGCTTGTCTGCAGGGCTGTGTTCTCCATCCGACACTCAGGCGTGCTGGTCGGGTCCTGGGAACGCTGTGTCTACCTCCAGAGGGACCTTGCTATATTCTTGTCTAAGTGCCTGACATCAATAACAGAAATTTCCACTAGAAAAGGACATATTGTCTGGTATTATGCCTGCTTGCTTATGTATGTTGGCAGAATGTGGAGGGACCAATAGTCAGTTTGGCATTTGGGGCGCAGAGCTCTAGGTAACCTCTAAGTGCTGGAAGTTCCTGATCTTTATCAAAAGAACTGGCCATTTTCTGAAGTGCTAAATTGACTTAGGTCAGTGCCTAATATGATTTCAATGGAATTCTTAAATGTCAACTCCAAAAGAAAAGCTGTATCAGTTAAAAGTCGCTAATGTAATTATTTTCAGCTTTTCTTTCCCAACTTCCTTTCCCCAGAATAGATTGGTGGTGCTCTGTGTTTTACTCCAGGTAACTTTCAAGAACACTGAAGTAAAAATCAAGTCAATTTACCTTGTTTCCAGTTTCGATTGTTTTATCCTTTATTAAAGCAAAAGCAGGTGATTCCTAGTGCTGGTGACTGTCAGCCTAGGCAGACCCAGACGAAGCTTTCCAGTGGTCCACCTGCAAGGCTCTCCTGCATTTCTCCCCCAGCTCTTGCTGGAAGCAGCATTGCTGTGATCCTTGGCCTCTGGTTGTCTCTGGCCATCCCAGAAGGTACCTCAGACCGTGCTCACCTGGGTCTTAATCATTTCCCCCTTTTCCATCGGTGATGTGGGCTCTTGTCTGTCTTCCTATCCTGTCTTCAGCTCTTAGCCCACAATTGTTCTTTCCTGTGGATGCCACCAGGTCAGTTGATGCTGCTCTGCTCTGATACAGACTCATTCTTTTACACATGTGCATATACTTGGAGGAGATCACTCACAGATGCAGGAATCTGAAGTGAAGAGTTGGGTTTCTTTTTTAATAGTACGGTTGAACTTTAAAAAAATTATTTATTTTTGGCTCTATCAGGTTTCAGTTGCAGCACTTAGGATCTTCACTGTGGCACGTGTGTGCCTGCTAAGTCACTTCAGTCGTGTCTGACTCTTTGCAACCCTATGGACTGTAGCCCACGAGGCTCCTCTGTCCCTGGAATTTTCCAGGCAAGAATACTGGAGTGGGTTGCCATGACTTCCTCCAGGGGATCTTCCTGTTCCAGGGATCAGACTCGAATTGCTTGTGTCTCCTGCATTGGCAGGCAAGTTTTTTATCACTAGTGCCACCTGGGAAACTTCTCTGTGGTACGCAGGCTCTCTAACTGTGATGTACAGGTGGGCACTGGGGCTCAAACCCATGTGCCCTGCATTACAAGGCGGCTTCTCAACCCCTGGGCCACCAGGCAAGTCCTCCAGTGGGATTTTTAAGACATGCTAATGAGGTTTAATAAGATTGCAGAGACATTAGGTAAAAGCATTCTCAACTACAATAGATATATCTTAGTATTTAGAGTAACCTCAGAATTTAGCATACATGGTTTCATGGTAAGTGCTCATGGATCATTTATTGATGCAAAAAGAGATGAAGAAAGTTACAGGAAATGCTGATCCTAGTCAAGATTGAAGTTGAAATCACTGGTAAAATAAAGGGTAACAGTCCTTTCATGACCTCCCACCTCTTCCTTTCTCCTCCAGCACACCTGAGGCTTGGCTGACAGCTGCGAGACCTCCTCTGGGCTTTCTTTAGGTCATCTGTAAAATAAGAACATTTGACTTTAGATGACTCCTACAGTGCTAAGATTGTAGTTCTTGTAAGTTGCCCAAAAACCTGTCTAGGAAGCTGGGGAATCCATTTCTCTTCCTCTCACTCAAGCTGATATAGACTCACTGAATCTTACGGTAAATATTCAAAGCTAAACAAGTCTCTGCTCACCCGTCAGCTGTTCGGACATGAAGCTAAGCCTGTTCCCAGGGGCCATACTTTGTGGGCATTCATTGCCCGCAGATTCCCCGCGGGCCTGGTGTGTGTCGTCCTTGGCAGGAAAACTTGCCTTTGAAATCCTGCAGCTTAGTTGTGCTTCTTACTGTACAAAATACCCTCATTTTGATGTCACTGTAAAGCTCTAGTCGGCATCTGTCCACGTTTGCATTATTTTCCTCTATTAAGTGACATTACACATGGAGAATCGCGGATAATTATATGTGTTAGTGCTAGGCTTTTTCCTTCCCTTCATTTAAAACAGCTCATTAAGATCCATTAAGAGGGGCTGTCTGACCGTGGAGGGCCGTTCTTCACGGGCAGCAGCTCTTTACCCCAACTTATCCTACTTAGATGCTTTTATGGCTTTGTGGGTAGTCTTTTTACAGAGAACTGACAAAAGCAGACAAACCAGGCCGGTACAGCACGGCAGGAGTTGCCACTCCTGCGTGTCCCCCAGGACGCAGCTTTCAGCACGTGGCCGCCTCCCCGCCCCTGCCCCCGTCTTGGTTTTACTTAATAGTGGGTTTAGCAGAGTTAAGGCAGAGGTGAGCAGAATCTGATATTCTGTCACAATCCCCCACCCCACTCCTTGTGGCAGTTTCTGGGAACCATTCTGGTGTTTGGGTGGAGACACTAAAATAATTAAAAATGAAAAATAGTGACATTATGATGATCAATCTCTGACTCCAGGGCGGCAGTGGTGTTTTTATTTGCTCCTCGAAAAACATGGGGATTCAGAAGCAGCTCCCCCTCCCCCGCAAAATGCCCTCATTGTTTTCTGGGTAATACTCCTGTGAGGAAGACAACTCCACTCCATTCAGTGCTCACAGAAAGTCAGGCTCTCTCAGGGGCTGGGCCAAAGGCAGGAGAGAAACAAAGCTTTCCTCAAATTGTGTTTTTTGCAAGTTGGGAACGTTAAGAAACAGGGTGGCGACCAAGTCATTAAAGTTCTTTAAACCTAAAACTGAAGGATGTTAGGACAACTGAGAGTTACTTGTTCCTCAGTTATAACTTGCTGGTTTTGCTAGATAGTCCCCTAAAATCATAGAGTGTGGAAACCGCAAGTGACCCCAGATATTTTAGTTCGTCTTCATCTTATAGGTGGAGAATCTGACGGAGATATAAAGTCAGTTGCTCAAGTCTGGGTGGCTGGTTGGGATCTCTGACCCTCTCAAGCGCTTCATCTCTAACCTTTGACCTTCCCCGTCCCCCGTGGGTCTGCTTCCACAACCCCAACACAGGCGCCCCTTGGAAAGCTGTGCTGCATAGGTCTTTTAGGAGGGGGAGTGCCTGGGCTTAGATGCTCTGAATAAAACTGGGTTGTGAGATTGGGGAAGGGACAGGGAGAGGGGAGGGTTGAGAAAAGGGATCCTGGGCTCTGGGAGAGGTTGGGTGAAGGGAGGAGGAAGGTGGAGGAGAAGGCCTGTTGTCGGCCTTCTTGGGAGACCGGTGGAAGAGATTGTTCATTGTATCTAATGATAATTCTTTTCAAGGGAAGTGGTTACCCTGTGTGACCAGCAGTTCTGCCTGACCCCCTAAGGCTTAGTGGGATGACAAAGTCTGCAGTAGGTTAGGGTTACTGGTTTCCTTTGGAAGCCAGCAGTGGAGCTGAGTGTGGTCAAGATCCGCACAGGATGGAAACGGATGTCGTGGTCCTGGCCCAGCAGGCACAGGCCCCGGGCATGGGATGATGTTCCCCGGTGGTCCTGTGACCACAGGTGGTGAGCACTGGGGCATGACTGGGATTTGAAAGTAGATCATGCACATGAGCACTCCTGGCCACCGAGGACACAGTGAGAAAGCAAGGCTGGTCTGCTGGATGCTTGGAACTTTGTCCTCAGACCAGAAATTCATAAAGGAGGCTGCTAGGGCTACTGGGCAGGTCCCCATGGGCCGTGTTGCCCAGAACCTAGACCCTAGGGCTGAGAGGTTGGCCTTGATTTTGTATCAGTTTGGGGAATCTGGCTTTTCTAAACACAGGGCCCCTCTTGTTGACAGTGGGGAGGAGACATTTTTGCAGCCAGACATGGGCCACCTCCACCTCCACAGCACCAGGCTGCCCACCTCAGTCAGGCATATGGGGAGCCAGGCTGTCCTAGGCCTGTGTCCTGACACAGGGCACATGCCTCCTCAGGACTCTTGTTTATTTTCCTGTTACTCTCCTTGTTGTTCAGTCGCCAAGTTGTGTTCTCCTTACTTAGTAAAATTTTCTGTGAAAGTCCAATCTGTCCCAGTTGAGGCCCCCTTAAGCCCGAGGGTGAAGGCAGAGACAGCTCCCCCTAGCGTGCAGTCAGAAGGGTGAGCCCAGAGGCCCCTGGTCTGAGATGGACACAAGATGCTGACGTGGTTCAGCGTGGGAGCTCGGAAACTGGGCTGTCTGGGTTCCATCTTGGCCTGACCACTCACTAGCTGTGTGGCCTTGCACAAGTCACATCACCGTTATCTGTGAAAAATGGGATTTCTGGGACCTGCTCCACAGGGTTGAGGTTAGCTGATTAAATATACAGAAAGCACTTAGAATAACTTTGTTATTCTATTATGCTATTGTTATTCTTTTATATTCTGTTGTTCCATCTGTATTATCAGAAGCATTGGGATGTCCAGGTTCAGTTTTCACATGAGAGAAGTTTCACTTAGGAAAAAAAAAATTGATATGCAATGAGGTGAGAAGAAGGAAAGAGAAAATGAGAGAAGTCAGACTTCTCTGCTATATTATTACCTTCTCTGTTTTCCTGTTATGACTTGCCCTCCCAGCTCTACCTTTTGTCTCTGTTTTCCTGCCCTCTCTTAAAATTGTTTCTTTTTATTTATTTTGGGCTGCGTTGTGGCTCTTGGGCTCAGTAGTTGTGGCATGCACACTGAGTCGCCCCTAGGCCTGTGGGATCTCAGTTCCCCAACCAGGGATCAAACCCACGTCCCTTGCATTGGAAGGGGGATTCTTAACCACTGGACCACCAGGGAAGTCCCTTCCTGCTCTCTCGACATCATTCAACCCTATCAGTAATCTGTAGGTAATATTGTTAGTAACAAGCTATCCCCAAATTCAGCAGCTTAAAACAGTTCTCCCACCGTTCTGTGGGTCAGGAATTCAGGGACACCTTGACTGGGTTAAGACCTTAGATGGGGTTGTAGCTGCGCACCCAGGTCGCAGTCGCCCGAAGCTTGACTGGGAACAGAGGATCCCCTCCCAAGGCGACCCGCTCACTTGGAGGCAGGTTGTGCCGGCTCTTGGCAGGACGCCCCAGTTCCTCACTGGGTGGATTCCTCTGTAGACTGGCTTCAGTAGCCTCAGAATGCTGCAGCTGTGTTTCCTGAGAGTGAGGGATCTGAAAGAGCACTGGCAGAAGTTCCCCTGTCTGTGACCTTGCCTCGGATGGCAGGGACAGCATCGTTTCCATCAGAGCTTGGGAACTGGAGACGTCCGTCCAGTGAGTGTGGGAGGGGACTCCACGTGGGCATGAACACCAGGGGACTGTCCTGGAGACTGGCGCCCACGGCCCTTCCCTCTGCTTTCGTCTCACCCAGAGTGTCTCACCTCGGCCGCGTCTGCCCCCTCAGCAGCTTTCTGTCTGCTCTCCCTTTTGAGGACCATGAGTCTCTCTCCCCATAAATCTCACTGCTCTGTTCTCCCTGCAGTCCTTTTATCCTGTAGACCCATCACCCCCTGCCCATTTTTTTCTCTCCCCTTCAAATCCTAGAGCCCCCCCACCACCGACAGTTTCTTCTCTTAATCCCCGTCTTCCGGACCCTCCGTTTTCTCCTTGACCTCAGCCTGTGATCTCCTGTTTCCTCTGCCCAAGTTCCTCGGAGTCCCTTCGATCTAGCCGATAACCTTCCCTTCAGGAATATTTACTGTGTTTAAATCACAGCGTTTTCTTCAGGACAGATAGGCAATAAAGAGTACTAAATGTGTCATCAGCTGCCAGATGGATGAAGAAAGCATTTCCCTGAAATTTAATTCATCATCCACGTCCCAGTTTAAGACTTTCAAGGCTGTAGTAATTCAAGGCTTCAGAGTGAGGGGCACATCTGTGGACACTGGGGGCTGAAACGTCTCACATTTTGATGCTGACGCGTATGCCCAGGGGCTGTCTACTGTGAGCATTCTTGTTGGTTGAAAGAAGAAAGGGAAAAAAGGACATTGGAACATTATCCAACATCTTGAGATTATAAGCTGTCTAATATGATGATATTTTATCTGATGATGTCTCCTGGGTCTACTGGCGGTGAAAGATTTTCCAGATTTGTGAAGTGTGATGAAAGGGCTGGTAGTACCTCATACTGATTGGCAGAGCTAAAATGTAACTCTTTGACCTTCTGAACTCAAAACTTCTTTGCGAAGCTGTGAAATGTAAATCCTCAGTAGCTTCTGACCTTGATGAGGTTTTTGGCTTTTCCCTGGAGCTTAGGCTTTCTTTAGTATTTAAAAACTAGTTAACGGTCTTTAGTATGAAGAGACTGACACCCTTTATTACCTCAGAAATGGTGAGTGGTCACTTAATCTCTGCATGTAATGATTTTGTTGACAGAAAAGCAAAAGAGGGACTAAGCAGTTTTGAAGATTTTGGTGCCCTAAAGAAATCAATCATCATGATGACTTGCAGATTCTGTTTGAGGTCATTGATTTGTACATTGTAGTTGATCAGCAGAAAAGAAGCATTTGGTGCATAAATGTCTCAGCTGGGTGGAAGCCCACTTTTATGGGGGTGGAGAGTTTGCCAGGCAAATCAATGTGTAAGGTAGGATCAATTGTATAAACTTTATTTGAATGCTGATTGAAACAGCATATGTGTTTATCTCAAACACCCTCTTATTCATAAAGTGGATCATTAGACATTCTTCTCGGTCATGCCTCAGATAACTGGGTGGTGTTACTACTTAGGTCGTGGCATTGAGCTGTTCTGTGCCGGTGCAAAACCAGAATGGCCCATGTTGTTGACACTGAAAGTAACAGTCACCTCTCCCAGCACCCAGACACCCTGGAAATCGGTGGTACATCACACTGAAGGTATGCTGACGTGTTTAGCAGGTAGGCGTGCCCATACCACTGTTGCTCAAAATCCAGTAAGGCAACACTGCTTGAAAGGCTTACCCAATAGGGATGTGATGAGATTCTTTGCTGGTTTTGGCAAACCATGTCTTCAGCTGAGGTGGCAGCGATACTCAGAGGAACAGAAAGCCAAAGTCGGCAGGTTCCACAAAGCCCTTTTGTTACCAGCTCCAAGTTCATACTGCTCACCGCAGGAAAGGCCAGTAAATTGAGAGAGGGTTTATTGAGCAAAGAGTAGTGACTTTATTCATAGAGCCAGAAGACTGAGAAGATGGTGGACTAGGGTCCCAAAGAACCATCTCACCCAAGTTAGGATTCAGGCTGCTTTTATACTAAAAAGAGAGGGGGCATGTTCTTAGAGCTGTGGGTGTAGGTCAGGTCACAACGTTCCTTCAAGGCAACTGTTGTTCTCTATTCTGCAGCTTTTTAACTCTATATGAATGGAGAAATGTTATACCTTTAAAAATCAGAGCCTTGATGATGGGCTGTCCTGTATATTTCGAGCTATAGACAACATTCTTTTAGTTATTAACTTGTAGCAAAAGCAATAGAATGCAAAGTAAAAGTAAAGTAAAGTTAAAAAAAGTAAAAAAAAAAAAAGGAAAGTAAAAGAAACAGCCAGTATGGACTCAGGTTCGTTCCTCCCTGTTACACTTTCATAGACTTGAGGTGGCCACTGTCTCAAACCATGTACATGCACAGACAGTGGGGTTGTGTATACTGTTGTTCTCCACTATTAACCAGTCACAAATCTCAAGTACCACTGATTGTCCCAGGTGAAACCAAGTCTAAGGTGTGGCTGTAGGTAAGAATATTTTGTATGTGATGAGTCCCTAGGTGCTGATTCAGATTAATTGTTCTCATATCTCCTTACTCATACTGAAGTATTTCAGAGTACACTATTACAAATCCAGTAAAAAGTGATAAGGCTTCTGTTTTTATTTTTTTAATAATTTTGTTTATCTATTCTTGACTGTGCTGGGTCTTTGTTGCTGCTTGGACTTTTCTCGAGTTGCGCTGCAGCGGGAGGGAGCTGCTTCTAGTTGCAGTGCTCAGGCTTCTGGTTGCAGTGGCCTCTCTTGTTGTGGAGCACGGGCTCCAGGATACAAGCGCTTCAGTAGTTGCGGGTCCTGGGCTCTAGAGCACAGGCTCAATAGTTGTGGCTCACGGCCTTAGTTGCTCTGAGGTACATGGGATCCCACCAGACCAGGGATCGAACCCATGTCTCCTGCATTGGCAGGCAGATTTTTTGCCACTGAACCACCAGGGAAGCCCCAAGCTTCTGTTTTTAAACACACGCCTGATTTACACTGGTTTTCCTTCTAATTAATGGAACTGATGCTTCTGATAGTTTTTAAAAACACCACAAAAAATGGTAATGGAAGCAAATCTATTTATCAGTACAAGTAATAATGTAGCATACTGATTAAAAAAAAAAAATCTTCCAATACATTTCAGAGGTCATCGTTTTAAAGAAAAATTTTTTCTGAAGACCTCTTTAAGATGAGGAAACGCTGTGTATTTATTTATCGACTTATATATTATTTGACTAAATTATAGGAAGGTGATTATAGTTATGAAACCTGAAAGCATGTTCTAAATATACCACAATGAATATTTTGATCAGTGAATTGTATTGGGTGCAAGACTTCATGAGCGATTCGAGGTTATAATGTGAGACTAGTCAAAGAGCTCCTGGGCTCAGCAGCCAGGTCCGAGTTTAGATCCTGAATTTACATTTGCTGTGCCATTTGGGCAAGTGATATAATGTCTCTGAGCTTTGGTTTCTTCACAGATCAATGGAGATGAAATAATACTTAATTTATAAGATTTAAAAGTATTCAGTTTACAACTTGGCTCAAAGTAGGCGTTCAATAAATTGTAATGAGTGTCTTTCCTTTCCTTACAAAGGGAATATTGTCCTTGGGCCATGGATGACTCACAGTGGTTAGGTTACTGGATAAGTGACAGAGAGAAGTTAAGGTAGCTGAACGATCAGTTATAATTCCTGCGAGAAACTTCGTCCATGGAGGTTCTCAACCTTAGCTACACATTAGATCTTCTGTGGAGCTTAAAAATATCTTGATACCTGGGCCCTACATGCAAGGATTCTTTCATCTGTGGTGCAGCCTTGCAACAGAATATTTCAGATCTTCCCTGGGAATTCTAATATACAACCAAGGACCGAGAACTGCTGCTTTATAACATCATACCCTGGGGTTCATTCTGTTCTAGTGTTTAAAAGTGTAAGAATTATGTTGGAGGAAAAGCTTTCCTAAGAAAATTCTTGTGGACCAGGGATTTATTTGCCTGTGGCCAGATTTGGCCCATCGCTTGTTTTTCTCAATAAAGTTTTATTGGAACACAGCCATGCTCCTTTGTTTCTATTTGGTTTCTGGCTTTCACACAACAACAGCAGAGTTAAGTAATTGTGACAAAGACCATGTGACCCACAAAGGCTGAAATATTACTCTCTGACCCTTTACAGAAGATGTTTCTGATCCCTACAGCAGGCCACTTAAAATCACAGTGCCATTTTCCAAGATGCATTCAAGAAAGTCAACTCTCTACGCAAGTATATCTGCTAGAGTCTGTTCAAATGCTTCTTTTTATGAAAACCATAATGAAGTAGAGACCAGCATTAACAGAACTATTTTTGCTGCATTTTTCCTCCCCTTAGAATTGCTTGTTTATGAACAAAACTTCACAATTTTAATATAGCATTTAACACTTCTCTTTAAATTTCATAGAAATAGTAATAATCCACTTGTCAAAGAAATGTAATGTAGGACACTGACTTTGCTGAAAATGTGGGAAGCTGGTCTGTCACCGGATGTACTGTCTGCCAGGAATGCTCTTTTAGGTGGTGCTGGCAGGTGAGAGCACTTCATAGATTTTCTTGCTCTGTTTTCAAGTCTCTTTTTAAAGTTCTTAGCAGAAGTGGATTCTGGTACAATTTCCTTCCTTCCTTATTCATAAAACTGGGGCTGCTGCTGCCAGAGAGAAGGCCAGTGGTGGTGGGGAGCACAGAGAATGCACTCGCTGGGTCTTCAGTGTTTCCATCGCTTCCCTTCACCCTCTGTGACCTCATCAGGAAACAAGTTCCCTCTTCTCCCCACCACTAACATTAGGGCATCTTTTTAAAAAAGAAAAAATTACTTATTGGCTGTGCTGGGTCTTTGCTGCTGTGCACAGGCTTTCTATAACTGGAGCGAGCAGGGGTTGCTCTCTGATTGTGGGCAGGCTTCGCATGGTGGTGGCTTCTCTTGCAGATCGCTGGCTCAACATTTGTGGTGCACAGGCTTGGTTGCCCCAAGGCATGTGGGATCTTCCAGGGTTGGAACCAGTGTCGCCTGCACTCACAGACAGATCCTTAACCACTGGACCACCAGAGAAGTGTACTGCATCTTTTTGAACGAGTTAGTAATTATGGAAAATATCTCGAAAGAGTCCAGATGCTCCTACCATCCGTTTACACTTTATTGAAGAGCGTCTCATTCACACGCAGCATCCAGGCACCGTCTTCATGATGTCTCAGTGTCCTGGCTGCTGATGGAAGGAGGAAGCACATTAGCATTTTAAGAGATTTTAATAAAAATATTTAGTTGGACAATAGAAATGGGACAGGTTTAATCAGGAATGCTGTATTTTATTCTCTCCTTGCTTCAATAAGAGAATAGTTCTCTTGCCAGGGACGGGAAAATCCATACATTCTGCCTGGTCAACGGAGGGGATCTTGTAGTCCTTGCTTTTGCCCTTGTGTTTTCCTTCCTTGCTGTCTGCCTGTCTCTCAGGGCACCAGGAGTGCCTTATATGTAACACTAGACACTTCACGTTTGCTCGGGATCTGTCCAGAGGTCTTGGTGGATACCCAGCTTTTCTTGGATTCTCGGAGCACCAGGCTTCATTGCTGGGAGGTCAAACAAACTTAGAGGGTAGAGGTGTGATTCAGTTGTGCCAAGTGCAGACTCATGCTGTAGCAAAACAGCTCCTGCACATGGGTTACAAGCCATCAGAAAGAACCACATTCTGGAACAGTGAGGTTTCCAGGAAGGGTTTTGCATGTACACATATGCCTCTTCATTAGACTGTAAATTTCAGGCTCTAAAGACCATGGCCCTAATCTTTGCATCCTCTGAAAGTCCAGCACAGGTTGTTGCTGACGGAGGGAAGGAAAACCGTCCCTGCATCTAATCATGTCCTGTCTGTTGAGCTGTGTTATAATGTAATGATTCCGTCAGTTTTTGTATGCATTTTCATTTTCTTCATGAAAACTTTTTTTTTTTCCCCAAATAAAGGAACATGTTTAGACAGGTAATCAGATATGTCACTTCTGTTAGTTTTTAAAGGCTGGAGGTTTAGCACTTTGAAAGAAAGTATCATTCTGTTAGAGAGTTTTGAAAAATGCTCTTGTTGCGGTCAGCCTTTGCTAAGAGAGCTGCATTTCCTGGCGATTTAGTGAAACCTTTGTCAGATACACGTGGAAACAGCCTTTGTGTTGTCCCGCATGCTCACACTGTCTGCAAGCCCCCTCGCAGGCCAGCTTCAGCCTAGTTCTCTGTTGGGTCGCTACACCGTCAGCGTCCACCACCTCCTCTGTCTCCTGGTGTCTTTTCTGGCCCCTTGCCACCTCTGAATCCCAACACAAACCAAGTTTGTAAGTGCTGGGAATCAGGATAGGTGTGAATGAGAATTTAATCAAAAGAAACGTTGAGAATGTGACTGTGGTTGATGGGAATTCAGTCAGTACTCCAGGGAATCACCCGTCCCTCTGAACACGTACAGTGAGGTAAAGATGCCTGCATTTTTCGCCTCTTTCTGGACTTCTCTCTTAGAGAGCCCGTGAGTCACACAGAGCACATCAGTTTGTGATGAACTAACGTACTCAGACAGCTCAGGAAAGAGACCTTGAGAAGAGGGTCACCACTTCCAGGAGAGCTAAGCAGACCGGCCTAGAGGAGAGTGGGGACAAAGGCAGGCCGCGGTGGAGGTGGGGTCTGCACCCCGCACACCCCCCGGGCTCTGAGTGCTAGGCAGGGAGGTGCTTCCGGCCCAGTGCCCAGGCCAGACCCAGCCTGCTGCGCCCCAAGGGTGTGGGGCGGCCCCTTCCTGGGTTGTGAAGTACAGACATGCAGGTCAGCCAGGCCACTGTCCACCACTGCTCCCCCGGGCATCGACAGTCCACCCCTCCATCCCTGTAACCTAGAGGTGAGCTGAGATCAAAAGGCATCTTTCTATTTACCTTTTCAGATATGAAAATTCCCCCAAATGACTTTCTTATCTTTATTCTGTTAAGAATCTGTTGTTGTCCAGTTGCTCAGTCATGTCACACTCTTTGCTGTCTTTTGGACTGCAGCACGCCAGGCTTCCTTGTCCTTCACCATCTCCTGGAGTTTGCTCAAACTCATGTCCACTGAGTCGGTGATGCCATGCAGCCATCTCGTCCTCTGTCTTCAATCTTTCCTCCTGCCTTCAATCTTTCCCAGCATCAGGGTCTTTTCCAATGAGCCAGTTCTTGGCATCAAGTGGCAAAAGTATTGGATCCTTAGCTTCAGCATCAGTCCTTCCAATGAATATTCAGGGTTGCCTGGCTCTAGGTGAGTGATCATACCATCATGGTTATCTGGGTCATTAAGGTCTTTTTCGTATAGTTCTGTGTATTCTTGCCTCCTCTTCTTAATAACTTCTGCTAGGTCCATACTGTTTCTGTCCTTTATTGAGTCCATCTTTGCATGAAATGTTCCCTCAGTATCTCTAATTTTCTTGAAGAGATCTCTAGTCTTTCCCATTCTATTGTTTTCCTCTATTTCTTTGCGTTGATCACATAGGAAGGTTTTCTTATCTCTCCTTGCTGTTCTTTGGAACTCTGCACTCAGATGGGTATATCTTTCCTTTTCTCCTTTGCCTTTTGTTTCTCTTCTTTTTTCCGCTATTTGTAAGGTCTCCTCAGACAACCATTTTGCATTTTTGCATTTCTTTTTCTTGGGGATAATCTTGATCACTGCCTCCTGTACAATGTTACGAACCACCGTCCATAGTTCTTCAGGCACTCTGTCAGATCTAATCCCTTGAATTTATTTGTCATTTCCACTGTATAATTGCAAAGGATTTGATTTAGGTCATACCTTAATGATCTAGTGGTTTTCTCTACTTTTTTCAATTTATGTCTGAATTTTGCAATAAGGAGTTCTTGATCTGAGCCACAGTCAGCTCCTGGTCTTATTTTTGCTGACTGTATAGAACTTCTCCATCTTCAGCTGCAAAGAATATAATCAGTCTGATTTTGGTATTGACAATCTGGTGATGTCCATGTGTAGAGTCTTCTCTTGTGTTGTTGGAAGAGGGTGTTTGCTATGACCAGTGCGTTCTCTTGGCAAAACTCTATTAGCCTTTGCCCTGCTTCATTCTGTACTCCAAGGCCAAACTTGCCTGTTACTCTAGGTATCTCTAGACTTTCTACTTTTACATTCCAGTCCCCTTTGATGAAAAGGACATCTTTTTTTGGTGTTAGTCCTAAAAGGTCTTATAGGTCATCAAAGAACCATTCAACTTCACCTTCTTAGGCATTAGTGGTTGGGGCATAGACTTGGATTACTGTGATACTGAATGGTTTGCCTTGGAAACAAACAGACCATTCTGTCATTTTTGAGATTGCACCCAAGTACTGCATTTCGGACTCTTTCGTTGACTATGAGGGCTACTCCATTTCTTCTAAGGGATTCTTGCCCACAGTAGAAGATGTAATGGTCATCTGGATTAAATTTGCCTGTTTCGGTCCATCTTAGTTCACTGATTCCTGAAATGTCAGTGTTCACTCTTGCCATCTCCTGTTTGACCACTTCCCATTTACCATGGACCTGACATCCCAGGTTCCAATGCAATATTGCTCTGTGCAGCATCGGACTTTACTTTCACCGCCAGACGTATCCACAAATGGGTGTTGCCTCCGCTTTGGCTCAGCCTCTTCATCCCTCTTGGAGCTTTTTCTCTGCTCTTCTCCGGTAGCATACTGGGCACCTACCAACCTGAGGAGTTCATCTTTCAGTGTCATCTCTTTTTTGCATTTTCATACTGTTCATTAAGGATCCAGTTGATATGAATTTAATTTGGATTTCTTATTTCCTTGAGTGACAATTTTCAATCCAGAAGTGTTGCATTAGAAGAGAAAACTGACTTGGAGTGAATTATATAGAAACGTCTCTTGGAGCCATTGTACACTCAACAATTCAAAAGCCTTTCTCATACACTCATGCAAAGGCCCTATGTTAGGCGTTTTGAGGAAACACACTAATAACTAATGTTGAGTTAGTGCTACCTGTGGTTGTCTGTGCTAGATGATTTACATTGCTGCTGTTGTAACTCAGTCACTCAGTTGTGTCTGACTCTGTGACCCCATGGACTGTAGCCTGCCAGGCTCCTCTGTCCATGGGATTCTCCAGGCAAGAACACTGGAGTGGGTTGCCATGCCTCCTCCAGGGGATCTTCCCGACCCAGGGATCAAACCCAGGTTTCTTATGCCTCCTGCATTGTCAGGTGGGCTGAAGACTTGAGGGTTGCTCTGTTGGTTATGATGACACAGTGAGGTTCTGGGATCAGAAGTCTCTGGAAAGGCTGCCCTGGCAGCAGTCGTGGCGTGGGGAGGCTGGCGCTGACTGAGGCGGGGGGTGGGGCTGTCCAGAAGCGGAGGACCCCCGGGGCGGGAGTGGTCGCTGTACCAACAGCTGCTGCAGAGAATGCTGTGGTTTTCTTTTCAGCTTCCCTTCAGGTCCCTTTCTAGGGCGTGGTTTTTAAATTCTGACTTTTAAACATTCTAGCATAAATTCCTGCTGAATTTGGAATTGCCTTCAATTTTAGCAGGGAAAAAGGAAACAAGCGAAAAAGCTAAATTTTGAAAAACTGTGTCCACCAATGACCTGTATTATGAGGAAAGAGTGAGTGAGTTCTGAGGAGCGACGTGTTCAGCCACCTGCAGTTTTCATCAGGTTAAGGGTGGCCAGAAAGGGACACACACACACACCCACGTTTCTGCCTGACTACTCACCTGTCAGAGTGCAGGACACACACTTAGGAGAAGCGTGTTTACTCCTCAGGGGAGGGCTAATTTGGTGCATCTCAGCATTGGTTTTCAGTGGCCTTGGGTTTCTTAGCAAGACACACCACTCCTGGTTTTAGCATCAGTAAGTCCTTTGACCATATAAACTCCTAAAAGGAATACTTTATTTTTTTTTTAAGAGAAGAAAGAAAGTTAAAGAAGAAAGAGAAAAGATTGAGTTGGGAAGTGTAATGGCCCTTGGGAATTATGAAAAAAAATTCCATAAGCCTCCAGAATAATAAACGATACTTAAAATAGTAGTAAATAATGATACATATTTTGTCATTTGATGCATTTGAACTGTGGAGAAGACTCTTCAGAGTCCCTTGGATTGCACGGTGATCAAACCAGTCAATTTTAAAGGAAAAGGAAATCAATGCTGAATATTCATTGGAAGGACTGATGCTGAAGCTGAAGCTCCAATACTTCGGCCACCTGATGCGAAGAGCTGACTCTTTAGAAAAGACCCTGATTCTGGGAAAGATTGAAAGCAGGAGGAGAAGATGTCAGAGGACTAGATAGTTGGATGGCATCACCGACTTAATAGACATGAGTTTGAGCAAGCTCCAGGAGGTGGTGAAGGACAGGGAAACCTGGCATGCTGCAGTCCATGGAGTTGCAAAGAGTTGGACACAACTGAGCGACTGGACAATAATAACAATGACAAACGTACGTATCATCACAGAAATAGTCAGTTTACCTGTGTGTGCTCAGTTGCTTCAATTTTGTCTGACTCTTGTGACCCTATGGACTGTAGACTCTCATCTCCTCTTCTTGAGATTCTTCAGGCAAGAATATTGGAATGGGTTGTCATTCCCTACTCTAGGGGATTTTCTTCACGCGGACATAGAACCCATGTCTGCCAGCGTTTCTTGCATTGCAGACGTCATCTTTACCTACTGAGCCACCCGGGAAGCCCTTTTCAGTTTCAGTTCAGTTCAGTCGCTCAGTTGTGTCCAACTCTTTGAGACCTCGTGGACTGCAGCATGCCAGGCCTCCCTGTCCATCACAAATTCCCGGAGCTTACTCAAACTCATGTCCATTGAGTCAGTGATCCCATCCAACCATCTCATCCTCGGTCGTCCCCTTCTCCTCCCACCTTTAATCTTTTCCCAGCATCAGGGTCTTTTGAAAGAGTCAGCTCTTCGCATGAGGTGGCCAAAGTATTGGAGTTTCAGCTTCAGCATCAGCCCATCCAATGAACACCCAGGACTGATTTCCTTTAGGATAGACTGGTTGGATCTCCTTGCAGTCCAAGGGACTCTCAAGAGTCTTCTCCAACACCACAGTTCAAAAGCATGAATTCTTCGGCTCTCAGCTTTCTTCACAGTCCAACTCTCACATCCATACATGATCACTGGAAAAACCATAGCTTTGACTAGACGGACCTTTGTTGACAAAGTAATGTCTCTGCTTTTTACTATGCTGTCTAGGTTGGTCATAACTTTCCTTCCAAGGAGTAAGCATCTTTTAATTTCATGGCTCCAGTCACCATCTGCAGTGATTTTGGAGCCCCCAAAAATAAAGTCAGCCACTGTTTTCACTGTTTCCCCATCTATTTGCCATGAAGTGATGGGACCAGATGCCATGATCTTGGTTTTCTGAATCTTGAGCTTTAAGCCAACTTTTTCACTCTCCTCTTTCACTTTCATCAGGATGCTCTTTAGTTCCTCTTCACTTTCTGCCGTAAGGGTGGTGTCATCTGTATATCTGAGGTTATTGATATTTCTCCTGGCAATCTTGATTTCAGCTTGTGCTTCATCCAGTCCAACATTTCTCATGATGTACTCTGCATAGAAGTTAAATAAGCAGGTGACAATATACAGCCTTGACATACTCCTTTCCCTATTTGGAACCAGTCTGTTGTTCCATGTCCAGTTCTGGCTGTTGCTTCCTGACCTGCATACAGATTTCTCAGGAAACAGGTCAAGTGGCCTGGTATTCCCATGTCTTGAAGAATTTTTCACAATTTGTTGTGATCCACACAGTCAAAGTCTTTGGCATAGTCAATAAAGTAGAAGTAGCTGTTTTTCTGGAACTCTCTCACTTTTTCGATGATCCATTGGATGTTGGCAATTTGATCTCGGGTTTCTCTGCCTTTTCAGTTTGCCGAAGAATTTAGAGATATTTGTGTGTTAGACTGGGGACTTCAGCTTTTTGTTAGGTGGGAACCTATCATTTAGTTTTATCTTTTATTTCCCTTTGATTCCTAGTTTAAAAAAAAATCCTTGTGATGCCGCAGAGGAAGTCCTGCTGTCTTAGGGTGTAAAGGAGTTGGTTGAGTCAGAGCTGCTGTCTGGGTGCCGAACCCTCCAGAGGGCATGTGCTGTGGGTGACTAGCTTGTTCATCGGTGATGCCCTGAAAGTCTCCTTTTCTTTACTTCATTGAGATCAAAAGTAACACAGTATCAAAGAAGAGGAACACAGTGTCAGTTTTCATGATACTAATTGAAAGCACTGTGTCTAGGGGAGAACTGTATTAATGGGGCTGTGTATAGGAGGACGGGTGAGATGAGAAGCAAGGGGATGCTTCCTCTGTTTCTATATGATTCTATGTGGAAACTTACCCACATAGTCGATAAGCTGAATAAATAACAAGCACTGTCTTTTTGCAGCAGGTTTCTGCACATGGCCGATCTTCTTCCAATGTCAACGGAGGGCCTGAAGTTGACCGTTGCCTGAGTCCTGAAGGTAGTTCTCAGTGTGTTGACTTTTTTGTAACGGAAGCCGTCCGTGTGAACTTGGCGGACCCACGCATCCCCTTGTGCTTTACGACGGTCTCCCTAAATACCGTGAGGTCATGACACCAGTCAACCTGTTCAGCCTTACTTGTCAGGGGTCGCATCAGTGTTAATTCAGCAATCCCAATTTCAAATTTTAGTTCTGGGTTTCCATTATTTTTCCCTAGTGGCAATCTGCTGGGAAAGATTGAAGGCAGGAGAAGGGGACGACAGAGGATGAGATGGCTGGATGGCATCACTGACTCGATGGACATGAGTTTGGGTAAACTCTGGGAACTGGTGATGGACAGGGAGGCCTGGCATGCTGTGGTTCATGTGGTCGCAAAGTCGGACACGACTGAGCGACTGAACTGAAACTGCCTACAATTCCTAAATGTAGACTTTCGTTTTTCTTAGATACTCTAAGTAGGCTTCTTTCTCTGATGTGTGCTGCATACAGTCCACTTGAGGATGCATTGTGAAAAGTGCAGTCTTAACCACTTCCTCCTGCTGTCCCTCCCCCCACCTTCTTTTTGAGATAACTTTGAGCCAGAAATTTGCATTAACTTAGCTTAGCTCATGACTGGCCAGAATTTTCTTTACTAGAAAATCTTGAGAAAGAAATGTCTAAAAATAAATCCCCACCATCACCCCCTTCCCCTTTCCCCAGAATTGACAAAAAATTTAGACTTTTAGTTAGACTTCCCTATTACCCAAAGTTAATCACTTATTTTCAGATGATATTTCAGGAATTTGTTCAGTTCAGTTGCTCAGTCGTGTCCTACTCTTTGCTACCTCATGGACTTCAGTACACCAGGCTTCCCTGTCCATCACGAACTCCAGAAGCTTACTCAAACTCATGTCCGTTGAGTTGGTGATGCCATCCAGTCATCTCATCCTCTGTCATCCCCTTCTCTCATCAATCTTTCCCAGCACCAGGGTCTTTTTCAGTGAGTCAGCTCTTCACATCAGGGGGCCAAAGTATTGGAGTTTCAGCTTCAACATCAGTCCTTCCAGTGAATATTCAGGACTGATTTCCTTTAGGATGGACTGGCTGGATCTCCTTGCAGTCCAAGGGACTCAGGAGAGTCTTCTTGATTTTGTTGCTTTCTGATTCTAGCCAACAAGGCTAAAAGAAAATTGGTGATTCAGGTGTTTTATTAAGAAAATATGCTCAGAGGATTTTCTTTAGTTTTAGTATAGATATAGAAGTGCATTTAGATTTGTTGTTTTACAAAGGTGTAAAAGTCAAGGTGCAGTGTGCTGTGTTCATTAGAGTGTGCGTTTATGCTTTCTCGCAGGTGTGAATGGGAACAGGTGCTCTGAGTCGTCCACTCTTCTTGAGAAATACAAAATTGGGAAAGTTATTGGAGATGGCAATTTTGCAGTCGTCAAAGAGTGCATGGACAGGTGAGGGAAGATAATCGCTTGTTCACTGATGCATACATTTCTGCCTTGGAATTTATTCTTACCTGAATGAACAGAAGGCCTTCTCAAAGACTCTGCCCTAGGGACTAGTGGTTTTGCACGCTCACGGGCAGCTTGACTGCAGCCCGCCAGGCTCCTTTGTCCATGGGATTCTCCAGGCAAGAATACTGGAGTGGGTTCATGCCCTTCTCTACACCCAGTGATCAAACCTGCATCTCCCTCGTTGCAGGCAGATTCTTTACTGTCTGAGGCACCAGAGAAGCCCTTCCCCATAGTATAAACCAAATATTGCCTTGGGTTTCTAATGAGCCTTTAGAAGTCATATTTTAGATGCCTGTTGCTTGGGCAACAATCTGTGTAACCAGAGCTAAGTAAAGGAGTTGCTTTCTGCACCATATAATGAGCAGTAAACCTCCACCAAAGATGTAGCAAAACAGAAAAACTGCAGTTACCAGAACTTTCTGGAAAACTCACCTCCTGCCCACCCCCCCCACAACAAAAATTACCACTTAGAACAGCTCGAAAAACAGCCTGTAAGTACAAAGACTCTAATCTGAATCTTTTCCAGTTTTAATAGTTTACCATTTGAGAAATCAAGACCTTAAAATAAGGCTGGAAAAGCAGAAATATTAATATGTGCAAAAGTTGGCTGATTCTGATCTAGAATAAAGTCAGAACTCCTGTGTCCTAGACTACTGATAATATGAAATTAAATATTACATGAGGGGGTTCCTGCAGGTATTAAATGAATTAATACAACTACAGCATTGAGAACAAAGCCTGGCACAGGGAAGTGCTGTAGGAGATTTTATTTTTTTTAACAAATCGTATTCTTTCCCATTTTTCTCTGGCTCATGAATGAGACCTGATACATCTCTCAAAATAGAAAGCAGGTTTATACTCTACACACATATATACAAACATGACTGAGTGACTAACACACTATATATACATGCACAAATGCATGCTAAGTTGCTTCAGTTGTGTCCAACTCTTTGCAGCCCTATGGTCTGTAGCCTGCCAGGCTCCTCTGTCCCTGGATTCTCCAAGCAAGAATATTGGAGTGGGTTGCCATGCCCGCCTCTTCCCACCCAGGGATTGAACCCACATCTCTTACGTCTCCTGCATTGGAAGATGGGTTCTCTACCACTATATACCAGTCAGTCAGTTCAGTCGCTCAGTCGTGTCTGACTCTTTGCCACCCCATGAATCATAGCACACCAGGCCTTCCTGTCCATCACCAACTCCCGGAGTCTACCCAAGCACATGCTCATCAAGTCGGTGATGCCATCCAGCCATCTCATCCTCTGTCATCCCCTTCTCCTCCTGCCCCCAATCCCTCCCAGCATCAGGGTCTTTTCCAATGAGTCAACTCTTCGCATGAGGTGGCCAAAGTATTGGAGTTTCAGCCTCAGCATCAGTCCTTCCAATGAACACCCAGGACTGATCTCCTTTAGGATGGACTGGTTGGATCTCCTTGCAGTCCAAGGGACTCTCAAGAGTCTTCTCCAACACCACAGTTCAAAAGCGTCAATTTTTCGGTGTTCAGCTTTCTTCACAGTCCAACTCTCATATCCATACATGACCACTGGAAAAACCAGATCCTTGACCAGACGGATCTTTGTTGACAAAGTAATGTCTTTGCTTTTTAATATGCTATCTAGGTTGGTCATGACTTTCCTTCCAAGGAGTAAGCGTCTTTTAATTTCATGGCTGCATTCACCATCTGCAATGATTTTGGAGCCCCTAAAAGTAAGGTCTGACACTGTTTCCACTGTCTCCCCATCTGTTTCCCATGAGGTGATGGGACCAGATGCCATGATCTTAGTTTCTGAATGTTAAGCTTTAAGCCAACTTTTTCACTCTCATCTTTCACTTTCGTCAAGAGGCTTTTTAGTTCCTCTTCACTCTCTGCCATAAGGGTGGTGTCATCTGCATTTCTGAGGTTATTGATATTTCTCCCAGCAATCTTGATTCCAGCTTGTGGCTTATTCCAGCCCAGCGTTTCTCGTGATGTACTCTGCATATAAGTTAAATAAGCAGGGTGACAATATACAGCCTTGACGTACTCCTTTTCTGATTTGGAACCAGTCTGTTGTTCCATGTCTAGTTCTGACTGTTACTTCCTGACCTGCATACAGGTTTCTCAAGAGGCATGTCAGGTGGTCTGGTATTCCCATCTCTTTCAGAATTTTCCACAGTTTATTGTGATCCACACAGTCAAAGGCTTTGGCCTAGTCAATAAAGCAGAAATAGATATTTTTCTGGAACTCTCTTGCTTTTTCAGTGATCCAGCAGATTTTGGCAATTTGATCTCTGGTTCCTCTGCCTTTTCTAAAACCAGCTTGAACATCTGGAAGTTCATGGTTCACATATTGCTGAAGCCTGGCTTGGAGAATTTTCAGCATTACTCTACTAGTGTGTGAGATGAATGCAATTGTGTGATAGTTTGAGCATTCTTTGGGATTGCCTTTCTTAGGGATTGGAATGAAAACTGACCTTTTCCAGTCCTGTGGCCACTGCTGAGCTTTCCAAATTTGCTGACATATTGAGTGCAGCACTTTCACAGCATCATCTTTCAGGATTTGAAATAGCTCAACTGGAATTCCATCACATCCACTAGCTTTGTTCGTAGCAATGCTTTCTAAGGCCCACTTGACTTCACATTCCAGGATGTCTGGCTCTAGGTGAGTGATCACACCATTCTGATTATCTGGGTTGTGAAGATCTCTTGTACAGTTCTTCAGTGTATTCTTGCCACCACTTAATATCTTCTGCTTCTGTTAGGTCCATACCATTTCTGTCCTTTATCGAACTCATCTTTGCCTGAAATGTTCACTTGGTATCTCTCATTTTCTTGAAGAGATCTCTAGTCTTTCCCATTCTGTTGTTTTCCTCTATTTCTTTGCATTGATTGCTGAGGAAGGCTTTCTTTTCTCTCCTGGCTATTCTTTGGAACTCTGCATTCAAATGAGAATATCTTTCCTTTTCTCCTTAGCTTTTCACTTCTCTTCTTTTCACAGCTATTTGTAAGGCCTCCTCAGACAACCATTTTACCTTTTTGCATTTCTTTTCCATGGGGATGGTCTTGATCCCTGTCTCCTGTACAATGTCACGAACCTCCGTCCATAGTTCATCAGGCTCTCTGTCTATCAGATCTAGTCCCTTAAATCTATTTCTCACTTCCACTGTATAGTCATAAGGGGTTTGATTTAGGTCATACCTGAATGGTCTAGTGGTTTTCCCTACTTTCTTCAATTTAAGTCTGAATTTGGCAATAAGGAGTTCATGACCTGAGACACAGTCAGCTCCAGGTCTTGTGTTTGCTGACTGTGTAGAGCTTCTCCATCTTTGGCTGCAAAGAATATAAGCAATCTGATTTCAATGTTGGCCATCTGGTGATGTCCATGTGTAGAGTCTTCTCTTGTGTTGTTGGAAGAGGGTGTTTGCTATGACCAGTGCATTCTCTTGGCAAAACTCTACTAGCCTTTGCCCTGCTTCATTCTGTACTCCAAGGCCAAATTTGCCTGTTACTCCAGGTGTTTCTTGACTTCCTACTTTTGCATTCCAGTCCCCTATAATGAATAGGACATTTTTTTTAGGTGTTAGTTCTAAAAGGTCTTGTAGGTCTTCATAGACTCGTTCAACTTCAGCTTCTTCAGTGTTACTGGTTGGGGCATAGGCTTGGATTACCGTGATATCGAATGGTTTGCCTTGGAAATGAACAGAGATCATTCTGTCGTTTTTGAGATTGCATCCAAGTACTGCATTTCAGACTCTTTTGTTGACCATGATGGCTACTCCATTTCTTCTAAGGGATTCCTGCCCACAGTAGTAGATATAATGGTCATCTGAGTTAAATTTACCCATTCCAGTGCATTTTAGTTTGCTGATTCCTAGAATGTCGACATTCACTCTTGCCATCTCCTGTTTGACCATTTCCAATTTGCCTTGATTCATGGACCTAACATTCCAGGTTCCTGTGCAATATTGCTCTTTACAGCATCGGACCTTGCTTCTATCACCAGTCACATCCATAACTGGGTATTGTTTTTGCTTTCGCTCCATCTCTTCATTCTTTTGGAGTTATTTCTCCACTGATCTCCAGTAGCATATTGGGCACCTACTGACCTGGGGAGTTCCTCTTTCAGTATTCTATAATATTGCCTTCTCATACTGTTCATGGGGTTCTCAAGGCAAGACTTCTGAAGTGGTTTGCCATTCCCTTCTCCAGTGGACCACATTCTGTCTATATACCATATACTAATTTAAATAAAATTTATTCTTCCAAGGTAGGCCATTAGTGTTACTATGACCACTTGGCAAATGTAACTTGTGATTGAGAGAACTAATGTGTTCTGAGAATACCACAGTGTTCTTTGTTGAACTGTTCTCCTGAATTCTGAAAGATGTATTTTTGGTATGTTCAGCTTAAATGATGTTAAAGGTGATTAAAGGTTAAATAGCATCATCCAGATTCTTGTGTCCAAGGAAATGATGTCTCTTACTCACTTCTCTTACTTCATACTTTATCACTGGAGAAGGAAATGGCAACCCAGTCCAGTATCCTTGCCTGGAGAATGCCATGGACAGAGGAGCCTGGCGGGCCGTGGTCCATGGGGTCGCAGAGAGTTGGACACGCCTGCAGACTGGGGTGTTGAGAGGTGTGGGTGAGACAGCTCCAGGTCTTCCCTGCAGTTTGACTGAGAAATGGACAGTGGAAGCCTAGGGACTTCTCAGTTTTAAATTGTGGCCTGATGGGCTAATGGATTCATGTAAAGACATTGATAAAAGAAATTTTTCTGTTACTTTGATTCCTTTTTCTAAATTTTATTCTGTCTCCTCAGAGAACTATTTTTGAGATTTAAGTGTGGGAAAATATCTTTCATCCAGCTCTGATGCAACAGAATTTAACTATTTTAAATATGTGAGTTACTTAATAATATTGTAATGATTGATATTTATAACAGGAGATTGACAGTGTGGCTTTGTGGGTTTAAAAAAAATCTTTTTCGGGGGATTTTTCTCCCAGATTCCACTCAGCATCCTCTCTGGTGTATAGAGGAGGAAACCAGTCTTTCTTCCCAGAGTCTGCTCGAGAGGAAATCAGGAAGGATGGTGTCTTTGATGTGTGTCTTTAAATGGCCTTCCTCTGTTTATTCATAGGTCAACTGGAAAGGAGTTTGCCCTGAAGATTATAGACAAAGCCAAATGTTGTGGAAAGGTACAGTATACGTAACTATTTTGTAAAAGAAACTGAAAACACTTAGAGCTGTTTGCTGTGGTGAAGGAATTTAAGTGGTGATTTGATAAGCTCGTAACAGGAATTAACTGCTGGTAGTATTCGGGGAAACCGTATCAAGCTTATTTTTTTCCTGCCATTTTTCTGAAACCTTAATCCTAAAACAGTAACTTTAGTTTATCTTTGTCCTAACCATCGAAAAATGTTAAGTTCTCTTCTCTGGGAGATGCCTATTTCAGAACCCAGCGACACAAAAAAAGTTGTGTCAGGAACAGTGAGGGGTCTGAGACTTGACCCTACTTTCAGACTAACAAATTAGCCTTCTACCTTTATAGATGCAGCAGAAGACACAGCATTCCTGGGTCGTGGCTTAGCAGGCAGCGTGGGCTCCGTGCTGGCATTGGTTCCTCTTACCTCCCAAGGCCTGTAGTGGGTTTGTATCCCAGTGGAGGATCCCCAAGCCTAGGAACCCCCCAATCTTAGAAGGGAGCCACTAGCATCCTCAGAGGAGGATGTTATTACCGTGGTCAGGAAACAGATCTGCCCTCCTGGCCAGGGCAGACACCGTCTTCGTGTTCCAAGCATGTTTGCCGTACAGGCATCCTTGGAAAGATACCTGTAATGAGAGCTGATGCGGGATGTGCACACACATGGTGGATTGTCTCTCCAAGTGGATGAACTTTTTTCTCTGTCCCACTCTCAAGATCCAACTGGGGAAAAAAAAATCAAATGATGGGATGCTGCTAGATTACTAGTATTTTAAGTATATTTGAAAAGATGAATATTTTCTAATAATGACGACAAAGACCTTTTTAGATTCCTTTCTGGTAGCTAGCCTAGCAGGTAAGAGAGCAGGCTCTGGAACTCATGGTCCAACTCTGAGCTCCTGGCACTTGAAATGTGGCCAGTCTGAACTGAAATGTCTGCTAGGTGCAAAACACACATCAGATTGTGAAGACTTAATACTCAAAGAAGAATGTAAGATGCTTAATATCTTTTGTATTTGATTATATGGTGAAATGGTAATATCTTGAATATTTGAGATTAAATAAGTCATAAATTTTACCTGCTTTTTATATTTTTTAGCATGGCTACTAGAAAATTTAGATTTACATGGGTGGATCACATTGCTGTTGAACAGTGCTACTCTAGACAGATTGTATTAAGTTTAATCCTGTGTCTTCTTGCTGTGTGACCTTGGAAAAATTAGTTAGGCCCTCTGTGCCTCTGTTTCTTCCTAATAACTAATAAAATGCAGTTATTAATAATGTTTAAGATATAAGTTATTGTGAATTAATTAAAGCATGTAAGATATGTAGAAAAGTACCAGTATATAGTAAAAGTTTAACACTTGTTAGCTGTTAATATTATTAATAGGCCAGAGGGAGTCAGAACTTATAACTAGGAGGACTTGATGTGACATTGGTGGTCTTATATTTGTGGAACTCGTAAAACTGTTCTTCATCAGACATTTACAAAATAGTGTATTTTTAACAGAAAACCTAAAATAATTATGGTAAAATTTCTCAGAGTCCCAGAATGTAAATCCAATAGGCAAATTTGTCATATACTTTTTTTTTTCTTTTTACTGCATTGTGACAGCTAATGAAGCAGAGTCTGTGCAAAATGCTCCCTTTTCTTTGAATAAGGTTTTTCTAAATTTAATTTTCTTTCAATAATTCTGTGTTTTTTTACCTATCATGCTGACAATCTGATTACATTTTCAACTGCTGAGCCTTTCTCCGTGTGGAAGTGGGTGTTACTCTTTGTATCTGATATTGTGTGATTTAAGCAGAATGTGTTGTAATTTGGGGAGCCAGGTTCTAAATAATTGCATTAAAGTATTTCTTCATAAAAAGTTTAAAAATAATTATGATGGAAAGAATACTGTTTACCTGATTAAAATTTAAGCAGCAGTCTCAGTAGTTGAAAAAAAGATCTTCATGCAAAAAAATATAGTCTGATAACACCAAGTGTTAAGGCAAATGAATAGGTCACTTCAAACATTTGGGTGAAGAAAAAATAATTGAGGTATTGTTTTTCCTTGTTACTGAATGTCATTGTATTGCTATAATTCATGCTCATATAGTTAGTTTTCACCCTTCTATTTTGCTTACTTGAACAATTATTTCCACGTTGTATGAAATTATAATTTCAAAACTTAAAAAAAAAATGGACAGTTGATTACAGTACTGTGTTGTTTTCAGATGTACAGCAAAGTGAATCAGTTGTTTCTTTTCAGATAATGTCAGTATTTCATTGTGGGTCATTATAGGATGTACGGTAAATCCTTGTGGCATGTCTGTTTTATGTGTAGTCGTTTGTATCTGTTCCTCTCATACTTGTTTTCAGTAAGTAGATTTTTCCACTGAATTTTATACTTTGGAAAAAATGGTACAGAGAATTTTTTTTTTAAACAAAATCTCAGAGCAGGTATTAAGACACTCTCCTGGGGCATTGTTCATTACCTCTGTTTGTGAGATGTACACAGAAAAGTAATAATGCTGAAAACAATACCTGCCATTTATCAAAATGTAATGTCTATCCAAAGTGTATTATCTATCCATTTATCAAAGTGTATTATCTATCAAGGCTTGGACATTTTAAGAATTTTGCACATTATCTTTAATGACTTGCAAAACAGATGTATTGGTTTTATAGATAAAGAAACAGAAACACATATTAGATAGCTTCCCAGAAGTCACACAGAGGCAGAGCAGTGATCGGATCTTTGGGTTAGTCCATCATGCTCCTGCTCCAAGTTCAATTTCTGCCTTTGTTCCTGTAAGAAGAACTTGGGGAAAAATTCTTAACGTCTGACTTTCTACTTGCTTTTTCTGTAATATGTATGAGTGTTATTAGATTAATTCACTGTTTATCTAACATTTGATGTTTGTGTGAGATGCTGTGCTAGGAATAAGGTGATTTAACATACAAATTAATACCAATTCTGTAAGGAGTGTTTGGGAGTTCAGGGAAGCGGATGAGAGAGAAGCGATGCCTTAGAGCAGGAAGCGTTGGAGCTGAACTTGAGTGGTGGGTAGTGGCAGACTACAGTCCATGGAGTCACAGAGAGTCAGACGTGACTGAACGCGTGTGTGCATGCAGGGCTTGAATAGGCAGGAATGACAGAAGGGCCTTAGAGGCGGTCAGCACAGCCTGAGCAGGGGCCCAGGAGGTGGAAAGCACGTTGGGTTCTTCCAAGTAGGAGATTTTCTTAAATTGAAGTATAGTTCATTTATAATGTTGTGTTTCTGGTTTACAGCAAAAAGATTCAATTATACATATATTTGTTTAAATTATAGGCTATTACAAGATGGTGAATATAGTTCCCTGTGCTATATAGTAGGACCTGGTTCTAGTAGGAGTATAGTGGTTTGAATCCGTTAATACCAAACTCCTCATTTATCCCTTCCCCATCCCCTTTCCCTTCTGGTAACCATAGTTTGTTTTCTGTATCTGTGAGTCTGTTTCTGTTTCGTAGATAAATTCATTTGTGTCATATTTTAGATTCACATACAAGTGATTTAGGGCTTCCCTGGTGTCTCAGAGAATCTGCCTGCAATGCAGAAGACCCGAGTTTGATCCCTGGGTCAGGAAGATCCCCCGGAGGGGGAAATGGCAGCCCACTGCAGTATTTGATATCGTATGGTGTAGTATTTGTCTCTGTCTGACTTAACGTCGCTCAGTATAATCATCTCTAGGTCCATTCCGGTTGCTGCACATGGCATTATTTCATTCTTTGTATGGCTGAGTATGAGGCTTCCCTGGTGGCTCAGAGGATAAAGCGTCTGCCTGCAATGCGGGAGACTCGTGTTCGATCCCTGGGATGGGAAGATCCCCTGGAGAAGGGAATGGCAACCCTCTCCAGTATGCTTGCCCGGAGAATAGAGGAGCCTGGCGGGCTACAGTCCACGGGGTCGCAAAGAGTCGGACACGACTGAGCGACTCACTTCCACCTTCATGGCTGAGTATATTCCATTGTATATATGTACCGCATTTCCTTTGTCTGTTTATCTGCTGGTGGACATTTGGGTTGCCTTCACGTCTTGATTATTGTAAATAGTGCTGCAGTGAACAGTGGGGGCATGTATCTTTTTGAATGAGCGTTTTCTCCGGGCATGTGCCCCAGAGTGGGATTGCAGGATGACACGGTAACTCGACTCTTGTTTTTTTAAGGAACCTCCATACTGTTCTCCTTAACGGCCGCACTGATTTTTATTCCCACCAACAGTGTCTGAAGGCTCCCTTTTCTCTGCACCCTTCTCCAGAATTTATTATTTATAGACTTTTTAATGATGGCCATTCTGACCGGCGTGAAGTGATACCTGATTGTAGCTTTGATTTACGTTTCTCTGACAGTTAGCAGTGTTGAGCATATTCTCATGTGCCTATCGGCCAGCTGTAAATTTTCTTCGGAGAAATGTCTTTTTAGGTCTTCTGCCCATTTTTTGATTTGGTTGTTTGTTATTTTGAGTTGTCGGAGTAGTTTATGTATTTTGGAAATTAAGCTCTTGTTGGTTGCATTGTTTGCAAATATTTTCTCCCAGTTTGTAAAGTTGTCTTTTTATTTTGTTTATGGTTTCCTTTGCTGTATGAAAGCTTATAAGTTTAATTAGTTTATTTTTGCTTTTATTTCTATTGCTTTGGGAGGCTGACCTAATGTCAGAATGTTTTGCCTGTATTCTCTCCTTGGAGTTTTATGGTGTCCTATTTTGTATTTAAGTCTTTAAGTCATTTTGAGTTTTCTTGTGTGTATATGGTATGAGGGAATATTCTGACTTCATTGATTTACATACAAAATAGGAGATTTTTGCAAGATCTACCTTGGTGCCAGATTTATGGAGGCTTTTGAGAAGGCTATGATGTTGATAAATTTAAGAATTCTTCTATGCCTAATATTCTAAATGATAATCATTCTAAATATTTACTGAATTCCCACAGTGTGTGAAGCCTGGCGCTTTCTGTAGTGTGCTTAGAAATGTCCCTTCCTTCCCTTTCTCCCCATAGTTCTGCATTCGTTGTCTACATGTTATGGGTCGAGGCAGGACAAAAATCTAAATGTATGCTATATTAGCTTCCTGAGGCTGTTGGAATAACTTCCCAACCAGCTTGATGACTTACAACATTTTTCTCACTGTTTCAGGGGCTGAAGTCTGAAATCCACTTTCCCTCTGCAGGCCGTGGGGGGAAATCTATCTGTTCCTTGACTCTAAGTAGCTTCTGGTAGCTGACAGTATTCCTTGGCTTGGAGGAACACATCACTGCAAACTCGGCCTCCATCTTCACATCTCCCTCTCTTCTTTGTGTTTATTTTTTCTTCTGCTGACTGAAATTTCCCTCTGCCTCTGTCTCGGAAAGACACTTGTAATGGCACCCAGAAAATCTACAGTTTTTGCTTTGTTACAGTGACTTTAATCATATCTCCAGAGACGTTCTTTTCCTCAAGTACAGTAGTATTTACAAGTTCTAGGCGTTAAGACCTGATAACTTTGTGTGGCCATTATTCAACCAATCACAGTCATCACATATAACTATTGAACGTCTCGTCTGTCTCACTGTGTCATCCTCAGTGGTCCTCACCCCACAATATAGATACCGGCTGTAAAACTTGTAACAGTGAGCAGTGTGTGGTGTGTTTACTCAAGAATGAACCATGCTGGTTCCTGGAGAGCAAGGTAAACAAAGACCTCCAAGAGAGCAGGGTGAGAACTGCGGCTGGAGTGAGCGCAGGGGGCTCTGAGGACAAATTCGAGGGTTTCCTAACCCAGCTGTGGTTAAGCAGCGGAGGCTACCTGGAGGAGGCGAGATCCCCCATCGTTCTGAGGAATGAATAGGAGTTCACCAAGAAGTGGGGGAAGAAAGTTCCAGACAAAACTGCCTTTGCAGATGCCTGGAGGCCTAGAAAAAAATTGGCAAAAGGGATAAAGAGGGAATGGGCTTATTTTGAGGCTACTGAGAAGGCGGGGATGGGTGACTGATGAGCTGGGCAGGAGGATGCGGGAGGGAGGGTCAGGGTAGAATGCCCTTCTGCTCCGGGCACCCAGGTCCATTCAGTGAGACAAAGGACACAGGCGGGAAAGACTGGACGCTAGACGAATCGTTTGGTTTGGGAGCGTTTTTTGTTCCCCAGATCCATTTGTCTCTGGCACTGTCTATCTGTCTCTCTTTTAGATGTTAAAAACTACCCTGGCCAAGGATAAGGCTGTATCCTTTGCCAAGTTGGCAGTTTTCTTTGTCATTTATTCTCACACACAAAACCATGGCATACTGCCAGGAAATGATTCATATGTAAATTATTTGGAGTTAGAATCATGAATCACTTAACATAAATAATGGTGGGTGGTTGAATAATGTAAGTTCAGTACAGTTCGAGACAAAAGTGATGTTCATCTTGTATTTAGAAATATTTTTCTGGAAAATGTAACCTAGAGAGGATGTATTAGAAATAATGATTACATATGGGCTGTATAAGAAGTAGGAAGATAACATTTGTAAAGATTTTTGTGCACCGTTCGTTTTGCTTCTGAGGATGGTTTACTTTGAAAAGTGGATTGTTCCTTCAAACACATTTTTACAGGCACAGTCAGAGGTTGGGAAACAAATAGGCCCCACATCCCAACAAACCCTTCAGTATGTGCACAGAATACCAGGCATTGTCAAGTAGCATACAACAAGCCAAGATAATAAATAGCGGTGGAAAAAATGTTGTTGGAATATGCACTTAATATTTGAAATGTAACACGGCCGGAGGCCCAGGGCCAAGTTACACAGTGCGTCCCAGAAGAGGCTCTGCTGTGCCTTTGCATGAAGAAGATGACTTTGGAGAGGTGCAGGCTCCCTGCGTTCTGGACTCTTTATTTTAGCCCTAGTCAGCGCATTCTTGGGGTACTGCTGATGCAAATTATTTTATATATGTCCCTGGAAATTAGCATCACATGCAGAGCCCCTACATTTATAGACTCTCCCCAACCTCGGGCGATGGAGAGGAGGGAGGAGAACTGACATGATAGATCCGTTTAGCTTCGGAATCAAACGCCTGCTTTACTCCCATGTCGACTTGGCGTCACACGCAGTGAAATGAGCTCGTTCGGCTGCCTTTACCTGTTCACAGAGGCACGGCCGCCTCTGCGGTCACTGTGATTAAGGACCCGATTGGCACAGATGAGCCAAAGGCTTCTAAGGACGTGTATGAACACGGCTGGTTTTCTGAGTCTTTGTCCCCGTGGCCACAAAGGCTTGGCTGCCCAGCCGCCCGCCCCGGGAGCGCCCAGGGCTCTGTGCCCGCCTGGTGACGCCGTGCGGCTGGGGCCGGGTCGGCAGCCCGGCGGCCTCTCCGCCCTGCTCGGTTAGGGTCTGAGACCTGCCACTCCTCCCCGGGTGCCGAGTCCGGAACCAGCTACGTCTTCCCAGCCCTCCTCATGAGTAGGCATAGGTGCTCCGCTGTGCACGAAGCCCGGTGTGGTCCTGCCTTGAGCCTACCTCAGGCCGATGCTGCCTCTAGTTCCAATCTTTCACGGAGTCAGTTTCAGCCTGACAGCTGTCATTTTCATTTTGAAAGGTTCCAAAAGATGTGGGCTTGGAGGTCAGGAATCTAGGTGTGCATCCCCCGCCCCTCAAAGAACTGCTGTAAGGATAACTGTGGAGACGTTACTCAAGCACCCTGCACAGTGACAGAAAGGGACTCATTTTCTAGGGAGTGGTGGTTCTTTTCTTTCTCCTGGGTGCCTGCTAAGTCACTCAGTCATGTCCGACTCTTTTGGACCCTAGGGACTGTGACCCACCAGCCTCCTCTGTCCACCAGATTTCCTAGGCAGGAGTACTGGAGTGGGTTGCCATGCCCTCCTCGAGAGGCTCTTCCTGATTTCCTGAGGCTCCTGCATTGCAGGCGGATTCTTTACCACTAAGCCCCCAGGGAAGCCCCTTTCTCTCCCCTGCCTCTGTTTGACGTTTGCGCTGTCATTTGCCAACATTTGGACAAACACGGTGCATTCAGCACTCAAAAAACACCAGTCGCCATGTGCAGGAGGCTGCAGCAGACTTTTGTCTGGATGTTATTTACTTGCTTGTTATAATTTATGCTTCCGTCTATTGTCCAGAAATATTTGAGATTGAGTAAAAATACACGTATGCACGGAGGCATGGAGATAAGAGCGGAACCATAAACGGTACACTGAACTAGAGATAAGATAATCATCTTACTACTGCAGTGGGACATTCAGTTTAGCTCTGAGATCCATGAGAGCAGAGGAGACACAGACATGCATTATGGATACATATGCACGTATGTGTTTAGGTAGCAAATGATAGCTCTTATAAGGTAAACTTACATAAAGAAAACTATTTGAAAACCTAAAGTGTATAATAGGGCAATTAACAGCCTTACAGAACATTCCCTAAATAATTCATTATTACAGTTAACGAGGATCAACAAATGTGACATTATTGAGAGATCTTTAATGTTTCATAATAAAATAGAGCAGTCGTTGTTCATGATTCATGGGCTGGCATACTAAGAATAATTCCTTAATGCTGTGAGGAAACATTTTGCTATGGTGCTGTTCCCAACCACATTGCTCACCAGGACTGACAATCAGGTGGTGTTTTCAGAGAAGTGATTAGAGTTGAAATGAGTCTGGTGGTCACCTACTATGTGTTTCCTGACTTCTGAAATACAAGATAAGGAACATCTATCTGGTGAGTGGTTTTATACCCAAATACAGAGGAGGAAAGCTTCTTTTTCACAAATTTCAGCACATAATTCAAATTCATGTTGGTAAATAGTTTAAAAGCTAAAAATGTTTATAAGGCTGGAAGTTGTATCCCATAAGTATGCCAAACTTCCTTACATGCTGTCCTCATTTCTGAGTGTGTACTGCGAGGGAAAAGCGATTCCAGCTGCATTACAAAGCACAGTGTGGCAAGCCCAAGCTTTCGCAGCATCATGAGCTGTTAGTGTTGGGAACGAAGACGAGGCAGGAGGGAGCGAGGCTTGCGGTCCAGATAGCACCCCGCGCCCGTCGCGGGCTGTTCGAAGTCCTTCCGTTAGCTTCAGTGAGCTGCCTCGCTGGCTTGGCTTGTCCGCAGGGTGCGGTTTGTCTCCGCTCCTGCAGGCTCAGACCCACAGCCCGTGTTGTCCTCTGGCACCCAGGAACAGAGCCTGTTCTGCGTCTGATCCACCCCTCTAAACCCTTTCCCCAGGAACATCTGATTGAGAACGAAGTGTCGATCCTGCGCAGAGTGAAGCATCCGAACATCATCATGCTGATTGAGGAGATGGAGACGGCCACCGAGCTCTTCCTGGTGATGGAACTGGTCAAGGTGAGAGCTGGAGAGGTCCCAGGAGAGTCTGTCAGTGCTGGATCCCGAGACTGAGCAGTGTTCTGAGAGACCCTCACTGGAAATGCACGTTGCCGCCGTGAAACTTTCCTTATTCATGAAATGGATCTTTATTCATTTGAGCAGCACTTGTGACATTCTTTTTCTGATCTCCTTCAGGCTGATGAGCTTTGTTTGCCCCCTTCATAGCCCTGCCACTGTTGATTTTTTTAATTAAACTTTTTTTTATTTTGTATTGGAGTATACGCAGTTAACAACGTTGTGATAGTTGAAGGTGGACAGCAAAGGGGCTTGGCGTCTGTATACGTGTATCCATTCGCTCCAAACCCCCTCCCATCCAGGCTGCGCATAGCATTGAGCAGAGGTCCCTGGCCGTCCAGTAGGTCCCTGTTGCTTCTGCATTTTAAACATGGCAGTGTGTACATGTACATTCTCCCTGAGCATCCCTTCCTCCCACCCTTCCCCCTTGGTCACCGTGAATTCGTTCTCTGAGCCTGTGAGTCTGTTTCTGCCACTGTTGAGGTTTTGATGTGCTCTTTTACATGTTCTCCAGGGTGGAGATCTCTTCGATGCAATTACTTCCTCAACCAAGTATACGGAGAGGGACGGGAGCGCCATGGTGTACAACCTGGCCAACGCCCTCCGGTACCTGCACGCCCTCAACATCGTGCACCGGGACATCAAGCCCGAGAACCTCCTGGTACGTCGTCTCTGCCTTTTCCGTTCCAACTCGGGCCTCTCTCCCTTTAAAGTGACGGAAATCACGTGCAGACAGTCATGTGCAGACTGTGACATTTTAAAATCTATACCAACCCTGCAGGTCAGGGGCCAAGAGAAGTGAAATCTAGAAAATCAAGTCAGTGACCATAAAGTCTTAATGGATTCCTTGAACTGATCTGCACTTCCGCATTTACTGTTTACCAGACATTAGAAAGCACATTTTCTTTCTTCTTTTTTTGAAAAGTTCTTTATTTGTTTATTTACTTTTGGCTGCGCTGGGTCTTTGCTGCTGTGGGCCTTTCTCTGGTTGTGGTGTGGGGCCTCTCACTGCAGCGGCTTCCCTTGCTGTGGAGCGTGGACTCCAGGGCCGGCAGCCTCAGCTACAGAACACGGGCTCAGTCATGGTGCCTCAGTGGCTTAGCTGCTCCACTGCACGTGGGATCTTCCGAGACCAGGGATTGAACCTGTGACTCCTGCATTGGCAGGCAGATTCTCTGCCTGGGAGCCACAAGGGAAGCCCAGAAAACCCATTTTCATTTATGTTTTAATGGATGGTACTAACTGGAGAAAGACAAACAGGGAATTACTTTTCGAGGCAAAAAATTCTGGTGAATAAATTGGTGACAGAATTAGAGGCTCATAGGAGACAGAAGTGGAAGGGTTCATTTATGTGCAGGACAGAACTCTGAAAATATAACGTAGTCCGTTCATCTCAGCTTTACGGGTATGGAGACTGAGCCCCCGGGATGCTGACTTTTCTTGTTTGGAAGTCTCCTTTGTCCTGTTGCTCTGCCGATGAGAGTCTTACTTTCTTACGGAGCTCAGCTTCACAGTCTGGCCCCAGTTCTCCCTTCCAGCCTCTTGTCCTGGTCCCCCCTTCCCCACCCATCTGACCAGCATGGCACTCACCTTAAAGCCAGATGTAAGTCACTGCATGGTGGCCTTAATCACTAGATGCAGCTTGCTGACTGGGGACAGTCCTCATGTCTACACTGTAGGGAAATGTAAGAGAAGGCAATTTCTGAGTTCTCCGTACACAGATCCACCAGAAGACATGAGATACTTGGCTTCTCTGTTCCCACCTTTCAGGGCTGAGCATCACCATCATCATCCTTACTTTCTGGCAGGTGAGGTTATCTGCATCTCCTGTATCATGTTCATCCACACACAGGTTTCCCCAGGCCCCAGAGTTGGTGAAGACCAGACTTTTATCAGCAGTGGTGAACCTCATTGTGGATGTCCAAACTGGTCATCATAAAGTGACACGATGCTCAGTTGGTAAAGAATCCACCTGCCCATGCAGGAGACCTGGGTTCAATCCCTGGAGAAGGAAATGGCAGCCCACTCCAGTATACTTGCCTGGAACATTCCATGGACAGAAGAGTCTGGTGGGCCATATTCCTTGGAGTGGCAAGAGTTGGACACAACTTAGCGACTAAACCACCACCATACTGGTCTCGTTTGCAGCATCCTGTCCCCCAGCAAACAGGTTCATCTCATAAGATACCGAACAAGGCATGTCTTCTTGACATCACCCCAGCCTCCCTGAGCAGAGGCAGTCAGTCCTGGCCACCTCTGGTTTCTGCTGCACTTACCATGGTTCTGTGATTTTATCATTTATTTATCTGTCATTCTCTCTAGGTCAGTTCAGTTGCTCAGTCGTGACTGATTCTTTGCAACCCCATGGACTGTAGCATGCCAGGCCTCCCTGTCCATCACCAACTCCCAGAGTTTACTCAAACTCATATCCATTGAGTTGGTGATGCCATCCAACCATCTCATTCTTTGTCCTCCCCTTCTCCTCCTGCTTTCAATCTTTCCCAGCATCAGGGTCTTTTCCAGTGCTTCAGTTCTTTGCATCAGGTGGCCAAAGTATTGGAGTTTCAGCTTCAGCATCAGTCCTTCCAGTGAACACCCAGGACTGATCTCCTTTAGGATGGACTGGTTGGATCTCCTTGCAGTCCAAGGGACTCTCAAGAGTCTTCTCCAACACCACACTTCAAAAGCATCAATTCTTCGGCTCTCAGCTTTCTTTATAGTCCAACTCTCACATCCATACATGACTACTGGAAAAACCATAGCTTTGACTACATGGACTTGTGCTGGCAAAGTAATGTCTCTGCTTTTTAATATGCTGTCTAGGTTGGTCATAACTTTTCTTCCAAGGAGCAAGAGTCTTTTAAGAGTCATTAAGAGTTTTTCATGGCTGCAGTCACCATCTGCAGTGATTTTGGAGCCCCCAAAATAAAGTCTGTCACTGTTTCCCCATCTATTTGCCATGAGGTGATGGGACCAGATGCCATGATCTTAGTTTTCTGAATGTTGAGTTTTAAGCCAAATTTTTCACTCTCCTCTTTCACTTTTATCAAGAGGATCTTTAGTTCTTCTTTGCTTTCTGCCATAAGGGTGGGGTCATCTGTATATCTGCAATCTTGATTCCAGCTTGTGCTACACCCAACCCTGCATTTCTCATGATGTACTTTTCATATGAGTTAAATAAGTGCAGTGACAATATACAGCCTTAACATACTCCTTTTCCTGTTTGGAACCATTGTGTTGTTCCATGTCCAGTTCTAACTGTTGCTTCCTGACCTGCATACAGATTTCTCAAGAGGCAGGTCAGGTGGTCTGGTATTCCAATCTCTTTAAGAATTTTCCAGAGTTTGTTGTGATCCACACAGTCAAAGGCTTTGGCATAGTCAATAAAGCAGAAATAGATGTTTTTCTGGTACACTCTTGCTTTTTCAATGATCCATCAGATGTTGGCAATTTGATCTCTGGTTCCTTTGCCTTTTCTAAAACCAGCTTGAACATCTGGAAGTTCACGGTTCACATACTGTTGAAGCCTGGCTTAGAGAATTTTGAGTATTACTTTACTAGCGTGTGAGATGAGTACAACTGTGCAGTAGTTTGAACATTCTTTGACATTGCCTTTCTTTGGGATTAGAATGAAAACTGACGTTTTCTAGTCCTGTGGCCACTGCTGAGTTTTCCAAATTTGCTAACATATCGAGTGCAGCACTTTCCCAGCATCATCTTTTAGGGTTTGAAATAGCTCAACTGGAATTCCATCACCTCCACTAGCTTTGTTCATAGTGATGCTTCCTAAGGCCCATTTGACTTCACATTCCAGGATGTCTGGTTCTAGGTGAATGATCACACCATCGTGGTTATCTGGGTCGTGAAGATCTTTTTTTGTACAGTTCTTCTGTGTATTCTTGCCACCTCTTCCTAATATCGTCTGCTTCTGTTAGGTCCATACCATTTCTGCCCTTTATTGTGCCCATCTTTGCATGAAATGTTCCCTTGGCATCTCTAATTTTCTTGAAGAGATCGCTAGTCGTCCCCATTCTCTAGGTAGTAAGCACCCATAGAGCAGGTGCGTCTTCAGTCACCTATATGTCCTGGGTGGTGAATGAGCGCACAGTGGGTGAGAAATCAATGGCTGGTGACTGACCGCTGATGGTCACTCGGCTCACCTGAAGCTCACACTCACACGCAGGTCTTCACACCGTGCGTTCCGCCTGCAGCACACCAATGATTATTGAGCAGAGTGTGATTTGATGGCCAGGCTTTGGCGCCATTCTCGGGCCCTCCTGATCCACAGTTGCGTTTCCCCTTTGGATAGTGCCGTTTGATCATTTTTCAGCATCCACTTAAAAGCGTGTGACGTCTGTTTTCCTACCGTCTTCTGCCTTGAGGAACTGTGTTTTTCTGTTAGGAAAGTAAATACCCCTGGTGTGTAAAGCACGATGTGTCCTGGGGCGTGGCGTTCTGACCTCTGAGGAGGGTGGGGACAGTGGCGAAGCAGGCCTCGGGCTCGTGGGGACCTGATGTCCTGCTCCTGCACCAGGAGGCTGCGGGGCGTGTCAGCGTGCCCCCAACCCCGCACCGCTGGCCGAATTTGAACGTGAGGTTCCCGAGCAGAGGTGACGGGGCTCCCCGAGTGTTCCCGAGGACACCCTGCCCTCCACACCCGTCTCACCGCTGGGGCCGCAGATACTGAGGGCCTCTAAGGGCTCGGGCGCTGCAGGGCTCGAGACGCAGCGACCGCAGCACCTGCCCCCTCGGCTGCTCCCGTGGGGGGCTCCGCGGGCCGGCGAGCCCTTCCATAGACCCGAGGGTGTCCTGTCCAGCCCACTGATTCCATCCCTCCCCACCACCCCGCGTCTCCCGCTTCCCACTCACGCTTCCTTACTGTGCGCGCAGGCTCAGGACCCCCTCCCTCATCCTTTGCTCTCGTTTCCCATTGGGAAGAGACCCTGACGGGGACTGCCGGCTCCAGCCTGCCGAGTCTCGGCGGCGGCCGGGAGAGCGGAGTCGGGGCCTCATCTGCCCCCGCTGCCCCGGCTGGGTATCTCCGCCCCCCTCGCCCCCGCCCCGCTCTGCCGTCCGAAGGGGAGGAGGAGGGTGAGGAGGAGGGTGTGGGGGGGGGGGGGTGAGCCTGCACGGGGCTCCCGTGTGACGTGCGAGGCCCGTGGGGTCCGGCCGTGGACACTTCACCGCTTGTCTCAGTAAGATGTGCGTGCCACTGCCGACCCAAGGGGACCCCGGCAGACCTAGAGACAGCCAGCAGGCTGGTGTCAGCCCGGGCTGGGAAAGTGCCAGCGCGGCGCTCGGAGCCCGTCCACGGAGGGACTGCCAGCCCCTCGCCTCTCAGGATCCCGCCTGTGAGCGCCGGAGCGTTCAGACGGCTCATTTGCATCGCCCGTCTGGCAGCCGGTCGTGATTCAGACCCTGCCAGCCGAGATGTATGGGTCGCCGTGTCAGGGAGCAGTCGTGTGGCCGTTAGGGCCGTGAGTTACAGCCCGTGCGCCCGGTCAGAGTTAACTGAGAGAGACCAGTGATAAATCCCGCCTTTCCAGGGCTTCTGGGGCAGGCCGAGGAGAGGGCTGGCTTCTCGTATTTGAGGGCCTTCTAAATCACGACGCTGACTTTTATTTAGAGAACCTGAGGCCTGCAGTTTGTGTGTGGGGTGTGCACGCCTTCCGTCTTTCAGTTTTGCATTCTGAGAGCGGCTTGCGACAGGGCGTCTCCGCTGGTGGCGGAGCATCTGAGCCCGGCCGAGCGGCGTTCCCGGGGGTGCTGGGTTATGCCCCACCCGGAGCCTGTACCCCTGTGGCCTTCCAGACGCAGGGGCGTGCAGGGGATGGGAGTGGACTTGCTGGGGTCCCACGTGGACACCCGCTCGAAGCTTGATTTTTCTGGGCCTCGGTTTCCTCATCTGTAAAATGGAATAATGCCTCTCTTCCTAGCTGCCCAGCAGGGTGACTACAGAAGTGTCATGAGGCGGTGTTTGGGAGACTGTGGGGCTGGCCCTTCCAGGCCTGCGAGGATGGGCATTGCTGAGGAGAACTGAACTCTGCCAGAATGAGGCCTGGGCTATCACCTCTTCCCTAAGATTGGTCTCCTAAAGCAAAGCCG
This sequence comes from Odocoileus virginianus, assembly GCF_023699985.2. NCBI lineage: Eukaryota > Metazoa > Chordata > Mammalia > Artiodactyla > Cervidae > Odocoileus > Odocoileus virginianus. The sequence goes on along the minus strand of NC_069685.1, from coordinate 7,268,832 downwards.
TGTGTGAGCGCGCCAGTGTTAGTTTCTTAAAGGAGTGTCGTAACTGTGTGTGTGTGCATACGTGCAGATTTATAGAGGTGTGTGTATATTTTCCTGCTTTAAAGATAATCTCCAGCTAAGACCTGAAATTTACATACATTCCTTTTCACATATTTGCCTCTGTGTCTAGCACTGAGGTGAGACAAATCGGATAAAATATTAGTTCAGGCTTGTCTGCCCTATTTGATACGTCGCTTTTGATGTTTAGCCAGAGTACCACTTGCTCAAATATTATTCGGTGATTATAGACTCTTCAGTCTCTTTCTATTTATGCTTCTGCATCTGATTCTGAATTCCTTGTAGGGGATGTGAAAAATGGGACTTCTGGGACCTCTGAGTATCCAACAACAGCTCTTAAATACCCCTAGGCTTCCCTAAATTGAACGTCTAAGATAAACACGATTAAAACAAAAAAAGAAGTACCTAATGAGTATACTGTGAAGTTGTAAAAACAAAATGACATTAACAAAACTTTTTTACTCTTACGATACATTTAGAATTATAATGTTCTTATCACTGCAATTGCTTAGGGAATTTCTAAAGTCTGGGTTGCAATAAATGCATCATAAATTCTAACTATAATTCAGATTGTTCTCGTTAATGTTTACATTAAACATAATGGATGGAAAGTCGTCCTAAGGCTAAGCATGACTAAGAACCTGGTTTCTGCTGCTTTAGGCTGAATCCTTAGTAGCTTTGAATATGCTCTGCTGAGCTGTGGGCTGACACAGAGTGATAAATATCTGTGAGGGCCCCCAAATCCTCACCGTCAGTCCTGTGAAACTGGAAAGTCATAAAGATGCTTGCTGAGCATGGTCTCTAGTACATCAGTGTGGAAGCAGTTATTAAAATACCGAGGTAAACACTGTTCCTCTTCAGCTGCTGAGAAGCATCACAAGTGAGAAAGGTGTTTCAGTGTCATCCTTAAAAAATGCCTGTTAAGATGGGGGTCATTGGCATTGGGAAGGCCTGAGGTTCTTGATGCTTTTTTTATTGAGGATTTTATAAATCACTCCCCGTCATTAAGTATCAGACTGATGGATGACATCGTTAATGTGCTTATCTTGAAAAAATGTCATTTGCTAAATTTTTCTCTTCCTTTGTTAAGTAGTGATTTAGATGAAAATCTGGTTCAGTTCATAGTGGGATACAGGGAAACACAAACAAATATGTTTAAAATGTAAAAGTAGAGGAAAGATAGGACATAAGTACATGTTAGGTTTTACAGTTATTTCAAAATTCAGTGTTTTCAGAATGGACATCTAAGAGGCAAATAGCTTATTAAAACTCATACAGTCAGGTCTCAGATTATGTTCTTATATATACTTGTTTGCTTCGAAAACCATCCATTTAAAATAACTTCCAGACTTTTATCCCATAAGGAAAGTCTGCTTATATATAAAATTAATTTTTCTGAATTATGGAAACAGCATGTGTTCATTGTAAACATTCTGGAAACTTCTGAAAAGTATAAAGAAGAAAATTATATATATAAAAGAAGTATATATATATATATATATAAAATTTTGAATATTCCTTTTTCTTTAATACATTGAATATTTCCCATAGGATTAATGTTGACTTGAATTGTGGTTATTAGTGACTCTATAATATCACTGAAGGGATTTGCTGTGATTTATTAAGTCATTAACCTGTTGGCCACTTATGTTGCTTCTAGTTTTTAAAAACCAGAAGATGAATTCTGAGGTTGGCATTCTTGGGTATAACCTTTGGATCCATCTCTGTTCCCTTACAGCAGGTCCTTAGAAGTAAATTTACAGATCACAGGTTATTAAGGATATTAAGAAATTTACATAGGACTGCCATACTTTCTAGAAAAGTTGCTTCGATGTCAGCAAACACATCACATCCTCACCAGCATTGTTAAGCCTTTTCCAAGATGATGATCCACCTGATCGAATCAGCCAGTCCTTCCAGGAAAGAAGGAGCATTCACCCCGTCCTGATCTGAGTTTCATCTCATGAGCTAGGGACCAGCTGTTATCCCATTTCACAGGTGACAGAACATGGCCAGGGTGGATGAGGGGCTTTCAGGGGTCAGGTCACCAGACAAATGGGTGGAGTGTTTCGTCCTGCAGGCTTGGAGGAGACAGCGACAGCCTCATCCCAAAGGTCATTTTCTTTCTAGATTTCCAAAGTTCTCCCCTAGGTTGTATCACTGTTTATCTCCTCGTTGTCTAGAGAGCAAGTCCTAATTGTATCTTCTAAACTAAACATGAGTTGGAGAGCTAGTGCTTTAGTGGACAAGCTGTAATGCACACCATTTCTGAGGCTCTCCAGTACCCACCTCCCCACTCCGGCACACACACAGTGAGCACACAGCAGAGGTCAGCGCCCTGCCCTGAGGTCGAGGGCCTCTCACCGGACCGGGTAAGCCGCCCACCTCCACCCCTCAGCATGCATGCGTGTTCATTCTACTCCTAGGTAAGTGGCTTTTCGCAAAGGTAGGAAATATTTTTTTCACATTTCACACAATCTAAATCACACGCAACATCTCTCAAAAGAAATATTAGAGCTTTAAAAAGCAAGAGAGGGACTTCCCTGATGGTCCAGTGGTTGAGACTCTGAGCTTCTAATGCAGGGGCTGCAGGTTCAATCCCTGGTTGGGGGACTAAGATGCCACATGGCCAAAAACTCAAGACACAAAACTAAAAAGCAGCAAAGCTAAACCATGGCCTTAATATCAGAAGGAGAGGTTTCTTATGATTTGTTGGTAAATGTATCTGTGTCATTTCTGCCCAATTCCAGAGGCTCCCCACCTTGCGATCACTGAGGGAAAAACACTTCTGAGCATTTGCTGCTTTCTGTTCCAGGTGTGTGAATATCCTGATGGGACCAAGTCTCTGAAACTGGGAGACTTCGGGCTGGCCACTGTGGTGGAAGGCCCACTGTACACCGTCTGCGGCACCCCGACTTACGTGGCCCCCGAAATCATTGCTGAAACCGGGTATGCCTCCTGGGTGGTTGGGTTGGTGCTTGAACTCTGGGAACAGGTATATTTGCCACGACTGCTGCTGTGGATTCACGTGCCTCCCAGGAGCGTGGGGGGCGGGAGAGACTGATCCCTGCACCGTGACTTTGGTCCCAGGAACTCCAGTTTGTTCTTGCACTTCCAAGAGCCCTGGGGCCTGGACGTCTGTCCCAAGGCCAGTCTTGGAATCCAGATAGTGGCGAGGTTCGGAGAAGGGCAGACGCCTTTGTCCGAAGGGTGGTTCATTCATCTGCATGAAATGAGCGGTTTGGTACTGCAAGGCCCTTTCCCCAACAAGCCAAGGCGAGTAGTCCAGCCCCGCGGCGGGTTCGTTGGAGTAGCGTTCTGTCTGTCCTCCCACCGCTCTGTTTCCCCAGCTACGGCCTGAAGGTGGACGTCTGGGCGGCCGGCGTGATCACGTACATTCTGCTCTGCGGCTTCCCGCCCTTCCGGAGGTCAGTGGCTCTGCACGTGACCGCATTTGAACTGTAAACCCTCTCCCTTTGATTGGGAAGCAGGCACTCTACTCCTGGCAGTCAGGACCGGAAACAGGTCAATAAAAATGCCAGTGACAAATTGTATGAACATACCATTCACCTTTTAATCTTAACTTACCACCTATTAATGTGTATTCTGCATCCACACTTCTGAGGTGCGGCCCAGGCCTTGCTCTGTGCCTGGTCCCCTGGGTTTCCCACGGTCATTCCGTAAAACTCACCCCGCGGTCCAGTGTCTATGATTTCCATTCCCAGTCTTTTTCAAAAGGAGTGAGAGTTAAAGATCCTCGCCAAGCAATCTGACCCTCCCAGGTAAGACTTTTTCTAGTTCTTAAGGGTTGTCTCTTCTACCTAATCTGACAGCTGTATTTTAACAACTCACTTACTTTGCAGAGTGTTTGACCTGGTTGTTGTTCTTTTTCAGTTGATTTTGTCCATCCACATACTATTTCGTTAAGGAGTGTTACTAGTGTTACAAATACTTTTGGCATTAACAGGCCCGGGAAAGCAGATTGACCCTGGATGACCGTGCACTCACCTGCTGGGAGGACAGGGGACCGCACACGGGGTCAGGGTGTGTGGGGGGCACCCCCAGAGGTGTATGGACAGGGGGCAGCTGGGGCTTCACCGTGTGTCTCTTGACCAGTGCCTTCTCCCTCTGAAGCACATGAACACTTTGAAGCAGATGTTAATCTAATGATGCACGTTTGATTATTTTCCTCTGACTTTTCTTGAATGCTGTTTTCCTTTTAATCTTTCCTTATGGTCATTTTACAACTATTTGTAGAGTAGCTACAATGGGCCAGGCATCGTTCTAAGTTCTGGGAATCGAGTGGGAAACAAACCTTATTCTGTAAGGCCATAGTGTTTATAGTGTGTATTCAGTCAGTAAGTAAAAAATAGATTTATTTCTTCCCTCTCTCCCCCCACATTTTATTATAAAAGCTTTTATTATAGAAGCTTTATTATAAAAGCTTTTTATTATAGAGGCTTTATTATAAAAGCTTTTTATTATATGAAGCTTTATTATAAAAGCTTTTTATTATAAAAGCTTTCAAACATACAGAAAAGTACAAAGGTATGATGTTTATCTTTTTTTAAAATGACCTATTTTTAAAATATATTTTTTAACACTGGGTCTTAGTTGTGGAATGTGGAATCTAGTTCCCTGACCAGAGATTAAACCTGGGCCCCCTGAACTGGGGGGCATGGAGTCTTGGCCACTGGACCACCAGGGAAGTCCCTAACGATCAATTTTTAGTTGAGTTGAATGGTTGGTTTTGTTTGGTTTTGGTTTTATTTTTGCTTACATTAAATATAAGAATAACACAGATGTCAGTCTCTACTTTTGAGAGGCTTATTGGTTTGAAAACACAGCATGAGAATATTGATCAAGCAGAAAAAGTGAGCATGAGTTCATGCCAAGTTGAGGGGAGGCTCGGCTGAGGACTGGAAATCACGAAAGGTTTAAGGAGAGATACGACATTGGAGTGAGACCTCGTCCTCCTGGCGTGGCTTGGGTTTCTATAGGTGGAAGGCTCTTTCCGTCTGGCCATCCATCAGCATCATGGTTTTCCATCGAGGTCATTGCCAAGGTGGGTTATTCAGACTGTAGGATATGACGTATCTGTTAGTTTTTACTGAAGAATAGATTTGTTCTAAAAGTAGGGGCATGAATCATTCCGAGCCATTCTCCTACCCTGGGCTGGCTTAGTGGGGGCCTGAGGTCCAGGGTAGCTCCCTCACATGCCTGGTAGTCAGCTCAGTGTCCACTGGGACCACAGACTTGGCTTAGCCACGTGCCCCCCAGCATCAGAGAACTTGCATGGGCTTCACGTGATGGTGGTGACAGCTTCCTCAAAGCAGCCAGAGAGAGCAAGTTCCCTGCCCCAGTACCTTCCAGATCTCTGCTTGCTCCACATTTCTTGATTAATGTCCCATTGATCAAATGAAATCGAATAGCCAAGCCTGGGGGGAATGTGGGAGAAGTTTGTGTCCATAGAAGGAGGGAGTGATCTGTGGCCATTGTCACAGTCACACGGTGCCCGGCCGGTCTCAGTGATGACTTACTTTGGGAACCAGTCAAGTGCAGAGGACAGTGGGGTTTGATAGACAGTAACCCAAGGGCCAGGGCCTTCCCTGGTGACTCAGTAAAGAATTTGCCTGCCAATGCAGGAGATGTGGGTTCTATCCCTGGATCAGGAATGGCCACTGGGGAAGGAAATGGCAACCCACTCCAGTGTTCTTGCCTGGAGAATCCCACGGACAGAGGAGCCTGCTGGGCTGTAGTCCATAGCATCGCAAAGAGTCAGACCCAACTGAGCAGGCAACCACCACCAACAAATCCAAGGGCCATTTTCAGCAGTTTCCCTCCATGGCTAACCCAAGTTGAGAGCAGCTGGAAAAAGGTACGGAGGAGCAGTTGTAGAGGAATATGTGCTCACAACTCCCTCTAGTGTTTCCACTCGCCAGTGCAGCCTAGAAGTTTGTTTCCTTTGACTTCCTTTTTACTGTTTAACAAAAGAGAGACTGGAATTAACAATATGTATCTATTGTGACTTGTTACCTTGTCCTCTCTGTGGGATGTTCAGATCAGTCTGGCTAATCAAAAGCAGTAAAAGTGCATTCTGAAAGCTGCTGCCTTAGAGGTTATGATCAGATGCTGGTCCTGTAACTCTAGATAGCTTACCTTTGAAAATGTTATCCTTCTCAACAAAAAAAAAAAAAAAAAGAAAGAAAATGTTTTCCCTCTCATATCATGTTGTGATGAAAGAGAATTTATTATGTTGCATGTTCGTGGTGGAAGCATCTTCATAGCGTACAGAGACATTCTGGATAGATTTTATAACCTACTATAATATAAAATATTTACATATTTTATATACCATATATATCAAACTATGGAAATGGTCCTTTAAATAATGACAAATGACTATGGTTTAAGATTAAGCAAATTTGCATAAAGACTTCTAAAATAAAAGTCTTTCAACAGATATCTCAAAATATTTTCATTGTTTTCTAAAAACGATTAATTGAACCCAAAGCTTTTTAATTAAAGTTGTTCCTTGGAATTGACAGTTTGAGCTTCTTTAACTCTAGCATCTCCCATTCTTGCAGGATTTTCGGGCGTTAGTCCGAGGCTGACATGTAATATTTCATTGTTAAAGAGAAGAATGTTGCTTTCCCAGGGTTTAGGTATTGCCTAAGGAAGTCTGTTCTTATGGCCACTGATAACAAATAATATTTGCCTGACTGTCTTGAGATATTTGATGTTTCTCTTAAACACACACCCATACCCCCTTTAAGTGAAATGTTTTGCACATCATTTGTGAAACAGCTTACAACATTTCTCAGGTTACCTCGTCTGACCTTTAACACCTTGGTGATGGAAAGAGTGTGTACACAGAGTCTTTTGCTGTTTTCAGAGTTTTTCTTACTGAGCACTTCCGGACTTACAGCACTATACTGTTTGAGAATTAAAAAGTGCTTGAAGCATCTCAGCCAGCTGCTGCTGCTAAGTCACTTCAGTCGTGTCCGACTCTGTGTGACCGCATAGGCGGCAGCCCACCAGGCTCCGCTGTCCCTGGGATTCTCCGGGCAAGAACTCTGGAGTGGGTTGCCATTTCCTTCTTCAGTGCAGGAAAGTGAAAGTGAAGTCGCTCAGTCGTGTCCAAGTCTTTGCGACCGACCCCATGGACTACAGCCCACCAGGCTCCTTCGTCCATGGGATTTTCCAGGCGAGAGGACTGGAGTGGGGTGCCATTGCCTTCTCCGGTACACTGTTGATGGGAATGTAAATTAGTGTAGCCGCTATGGAACATAGTATGAAGTTTCTTCAGCCAGACTGTAGCGTATAAATGTGTTAATCCATCCAGGGAAGGTTTAATCAGAGGGACTTTTATTCTGTGACGACTGAGAAGGGTGCATTCTCTGCAGGTCTGCTCTGGCGAGGGCCGCCCAGAGCCCCAGGGCTCTCGTAGTTCCCAGCACGGGTCCTCAGGGTGCCACTCTAGTTGCCCAAATCCTGGGGTTGTGTGGTTAACTCAGGCTATTTTGCCAAGAACCTAAATCCTGCAGACACACACCCAATGTTTTAGCTGTTTATTAACAAAATAAAGACCGTTTGTGTTAACAGAAACTATTTGAGATTCCAGAAGAAGACCAAAAGGGAGATGCATGCCATCATAGAGAGGAATGGCTAAAAAGAGCGATTCTGTAAACGGGTGACTTGCTATATCTTCTTCTAACATTGTCTCCTGGGGTCCTCCGATGTTCTGAATGCTTCTATAAAATCCCATTGTGTTTTTAGGCACATTCTTTATTCATTTTTAAGGAGGCATGAGCTGAATTAAATCAGTAGAGAGGTAACAGTGAAAAGGAAAGAGCATTTGGACACCTAGAAAGAAACAGTCTGTGCTCACTCGAAGAACATCAGTTTCTCGGGGAGCAGGGGTTGTGGGCATCACTCGCCTTGCCTGCTGGCCTGGCCTGACCTTTGTTGCTGGGAGAGCTGCATGACATCATGAAGCAGCAGTGTCGATTCCGCTGAGCTTGGTTTGATACAATGAACGTTCACAGAGCTCACAAACTCTGTTCTTCCTCCTAGAACAGGAATGAGGCAGCCGCCTCATCACACAGCCCCGGAGGCTGTCTCTGGACACAGCCCTGAATCATCTGTTTCTAGCGATGCCACACTCACCATTGCAGACCCTGGAGGACTGGTAGTGTGACCAGACTCCCGTGCAGGGGGACGGGCGGGGCCCCACGTGAGCACCCTGAGCAGTGCGTGGGGCTGAAGGCAGTCTGGGGGGAACTCTGGGAGAAATGTTGCATCCTTGCCAAGTAATCAGGGCTTGCCTGGTAGCTCAGTTGGTGAAGAATCCGCCTGCAATGCAGGAGACCCTGGTTTGATTCCTGGGTCAGGAAGATCTGCTGGAGAAGGGATAGGCTACCCACTCCAGTATTCTTGGGCTTCCCTTGCAGCTCAGCTGGTAAAGAATCCGCCTGCAGTGCGGGAGACCTGGGTTCAATTCCTGGGTTGGGAAGTTCCACTGGAGAACGGAAAGGCTACCCACTCTAGTATTGGGCTTCCCTGGTAGCTCAGATGGTAAAGCTTCTTCCTGCAATGTGGGAGACCTGGGTTTGATCCCTGGGTCTGGAAGATCTCCTGGAGAAGGAACTGGCAACCCATTCCAGTACTCTTGCCTGGAAAATTCCATGGATGGAGGAGCCTGGCAGGCTACAGTCAATGGGGTCGTAAAGAGTTGGACACGACTGAGCGACTAACACTTACTTAACACGTATTTGCCAAGTGAGACTGAACTTCCGCTCCTGGATTTTGATCTTGACTCCAGCAGCCCTTCCTGAGTTTTCTTCTAGGCTTTGCAGTGGCCTAGAGAGCCAGTGACTTGCTTCTCACTCTGGCCATTGATGTGGCCGCCAAGGGGAGGGGCCACGTGGCTGTGGAGATGCAGTGTTCTGGGAGGTAGGGGACGTCCAGTTTCTTGAATTTTTCCCAGCAGTATTTCCGCATTTTTCTGGCACTGTCCGTCAAACGTCAAGTCATCTTTTACTCTTTTGTGCGCAGCTCTGAGAGAGGCAGGCGGGGAGGGACGCCCACCTCAGGGTCCTGCACCCGTGCAGTTCTAGTGGATGTCCTTAGATGATGGGCTTTTTCTCTCCAACTGAACTTCAGTGAAAGGTTTCGGTGGGGAGCGTGTTGTACTGTGAATGTTTATCCAGATTCTGAACTCCTTGTAACTTTCCATGTGTTGGCTGCTTCGCTATCTTTGGCTGTTTTGTTGGGAAAGTAGAAGGGGGAAGGACAAGGAGATCTGACTCAGGTTTGCTGCTTTCCCCACTTATTATTATACCATGAATGACTGAGGGCAGATGCTGAGCTTCTTTTTTTTTGGAACGAGGACTTACATTTTTGTGGATTCCATTTTTTTCTTGAGTCTTTTTTTGTGTGTGTGTGAAAAAATACATGTGACATAAAATCTATCCCTTTAACCATTTGTAAGTGTACAATTTCAAATGTTAAGTGGTATTAAGTAGATTTAAACCGTTGTGTAACCATCACCACCACCCATCTCCAGAACATCTTTGTCCTCCCATGCTGAAACCCGGTACCCACTGAACAGAGTTCTTGCATCTCTGCTCCCCTCTCTGCCCTGCTCCTCCTCCTTTCTCCACCACCTCCCCTCCTCCCCCTTCTCTCTGATTCCCAGGCCCATGGAAATGTTGCTTGGTTCATCATCTAGCAGGGAGAGTGTGATCCCAAACCTGGTTGAGATGCACAGCCAAGCTGTGAAACGCCCACACCGGAGACGCTGGACTCCCGTATCCCCTCCCCGTGAGCCCTTTATTGCAATGCCGGATGGTGCGCTGACTCCTGGACTCCCGTGTCCCCTCCTCGTGAGCCTTTTATTGTGATGCTGGATGGTGACGCTGACTCCTGTGTTTCTCTGTCGCTGCCTCAGTGAGAACAACCTCCAGGAGGATCTCTTTGACCAGATCTTGGCCGGGAAGCTGGAGTTCCCAGCCCCCTACTGGGACAACATCACAGACTCGGCCAAGGTACCCATGCGGCCTGGCTCTGGGGGCGGCGTGTCACCCTCGCCTGTCACGGGGGGCTGTCGCCACTCTTGTTGTCGTGCTCCGGGTCTGTCTGGACTGTGGCTCACCCCGCGGCGTGGTGCCTGAAATACTTCGCCGGGTTCTGGAAGCTGGCCTGGCTGTCTCCGCAGCGTGCCGAGGCCGCCCTCTTAGGGCTTACAGGCGCTTCTCTAAGCCCTCAACGTCTGCTCCTTCGTTTGTTCGGGAGCTGTGTCCTAGAGCCCGCGGCCTGCAGGGGTGGCCCCGGGTGGCATTGCTGGAAGGAGCAGGTCCGCGGCACGGCGCTGTGGATGAGGGCAGTGCCCAGGGCCCGGAGGAGGGGACGCCGTGGTCCGTGTGGACTCGGCCGCCTGCCTCGGAGCCTGGGGAGGCGGAGGTGTGACCGTGCCGGCTGTTCTCCGAAGTGCTTGGTGCGAATGCATGCTTTGTGCCTGCTGTTTGCCACCCCGCTTTTGTCCCCATTGTCGTCTCCTTTCTTTCTTCCCAGGAGTTAATCAGTCAGATGCTTCAGGTCAACGTTGAAGCGCGGTGCACAGCAGGACAGATCCTGAGCCACCCCTGGGTGTCCGTAAGTACCCACGTCCCCGGGGGACCGACGTCTCTGTGTCCCGCGGGCCGCAGTGGGCCCCCTCGCCTGGGCTGTGGTGCAGACCGAGGTCTGGGCCCACGTTCTGCGGCGCCCTGGGCGTCCTTTTCCGTGGTCACGCTGCCTGCCCTCTGGAGGACGCGGCAGGCTCCAGCCCCTCTGTGAGGGGCCGGCTCGTCCCATCTCTGCAGGCCGCAGCGTCCTCACCTGTGAGCTGCTCTCCAACGACCTTTCCCCGTCATCCTGGGGTTTGAGAGTCCTGAGCACATGCCCAGAGATGAGCCTGTATCGGAGCCGGACCTCTGTCTTCCTGGCCCGCGGTCACAGGAGTGCTCCTGCTCCCGGTGGGGCGGGTGGGAGCCGGGCGGAGGATGTGTGATGTTCGGGGAGTGCCCCAGTGTGGGCACTGCCTCGGGACTCGGGTCAAACACAGTCCATGCCAGGAGAGCCTGGGTCCCCTCAATCCTGGGAGCCTGGCGGCCATGGCATTAATTCAGGGGCTTCTGCTGACTTCGGGGGCACCCTGTGCACCTCTGCCAGTCAGCTTCTGTCCCCCACATCCTGACAACTCCGTTCAGGCTCTCTGGGTCCTGTTATGTGACTTGGTTCTTGGGCCAAGTAGCTGAGATGCCGCATTTTTTTACTGAGTGATAAAAACTGGACACTACCTGCATTCTCGACTAAAATGATAATTTTGATGTTTCCATGGGCAGGATCTGTACTAAACTAGGTGGCATTTGTGCGGTGGAGGCAGGTCTCTGAGCCCTGCAGAAGGCCCTTCCGCCCTCTCCTCAGCCCGCTCCAGACCTCAGGAGGGAGGTGCATGGCAGAGGGTCTTTGCGGGGGGCAGAGGACCGCCAAACAGCAGTCGTTATTTTCAGTTACTTGACTCACATGGTTCCCGGATCTCATGGCTCAGACGGCCCATTAGGAGGAGACGGTGGGAGCGATGGGTGGTGTGTGACTGCTGAGGAAGTGACAACGTTGAGACTCAGGGTCGGTGTCTTTGCCTCTTTTCTGTAGGATGACGCCTCCCAGGAGAATAATATGCAAGCTGAAGTAACAGGTAAACTCAAACAGCACTTTAATAACGCGCTCCCCAAACAGAACAGCACGACCACCGGGGTCTCCGTCATCATGGTGAGTAGAGCATGGGTCCGCCCTTGGGCAGCTGCAGGGCCGGCCTGACTGCACCGCTGACAGTGAGCCTCGCAGAGTCAGCGGCCCAGCGCTCCCCTCTCGCGGCCCTGGTGCCTTCTGGGCTCCTCCGTCCACGGCGAGAGTGGCCTGGCATGTGAAGGGCACCGTGTGGCCAGCTCCCAGTCCGCAGGCCCTGGGATCAGAGGGTGTGCAGGTTCCCAGCAGGCCAGACTGCAGGGCCCTGGGCCCGGGTCCCTGCCTCTTCTGGGCTCAGTGGGCCCTGGGCTGCGGCGTCTGTCCCAGCCCTGCTTTCCCCTGCAGAGAGGGCTCCCCAGCCAGGCGGGACTTGCAGCCAAAGGCAACGACTCCCTGACTCCTCAGGGCTTCACAAATAGATTATCTGAGCTGTGAATGAGTCTTTGGGACTGCGGATAAGAAACAGCTAGAGTTAAGCAAATTCCATATTTTAAAAAATCAGTATTTTGTGATTTTTAAAAGTTCAGAAGAATGAAAAAAAAAAATTGGGTTTTTCAGGGTTGGTAAAATTTTATGAGAAGTTAGTTACTGATCCCCATATTTTGTCAGATCTTCCTTCTAAAATGTTTTTGAGGCAGCTTACCTAAATCCATAAACACAGCAAATGGAAAATGGCATTAAAGTACGTGAAGTAACATGAAAGTAGGTCAGGGAACGGGAGAAGATGGCAGAAAAGATAAAAGTGAGTCTGAAGTGTAGTCCGCAGCCCTCCCACCAGCTGTCCAGACCCAAGTCCTTGCTCCTGTGAGCCGTGAAGCTGGCCTCCGTGGGCCCCCTTGCTGTCCCCCCTGCTCATGGGATCAGGGAGCAGCGGGGCTGCCTGCCCGGGGAGAGGCAGGCTTTCCCTGGAGGTGGGGGCCCAGGACCCGGACAGCAGATGGGCCATCCCCCGCTTCATCACTCTGGGCTCAGGACGGACCCGCCCTCTCTGGAAAGGCTGCTCCTGCTGACTGGGGGGAAACCAGCCACGTGTTCTCCCAGCACAGCGCACCTCCGATCCTTCCCTTGGAGGACTGGGTGCAGGTGGGGGCCGGAGGGAAGCCCCTGCTCTGTCCCGGGCTGGGGAGCCGCTCTCCTCCTCCCCTGCCAGGCTGCAGGCCCCCGGGGGGCTCTGGGCCAAACAAGCGGGAAGGCCTCTTGAGCTGTGGTTTTCCCGGGATCTCAGTGGTGTCCCGCCAAAAGCCTGCAACGGTCAGAGCTGTCACAGAGCGGCAGCTGAGACCCTGTGGGAAAAGCTGCCCTGTCTGAGCCCACGGCAGAACCTTCTCAGTAGCCACTGCCGCCTGGGGTCGGTCACAGCCCTGCCGCCAGCCACGCCGTTAGGCAGCTCCTGGGGACATCGAGAAAAACCTGAAACATCAAAAATTGCCACACTCACCATGTAATAAAAAACCTTAAGGGTTAGCACACTTTGATAACCACACATGAATTAAGCTTCCTAGTCTCCCAGACGGAGAAGCTTTATAGGATTCGCCCAGAGCTCATGAGAGCTTTCCCCATCAGCCCCTGGGCCACCTGTCGACTCACGGCCCAGATGCAGGGCCTGTGGCCCACCAGGGTTCTGGAACGATCGGCCCTTTTGCCTTTCATCCCAGAACAGGCTCTGTTCTGGATGAGGACATCCAGGCCCTCTCAGAACCTATGTCTTGTGGTTTATAAATGGCGTTTTTCCATTTGCTGATGAAGTTCAAGCATTCAGTGTCAAATTCCTGACTTTTAACAGGATGTTTGCGTGAATGAACACTGCTTTATTATTTGTGAGTCTAGCAGTGGTTGTGAGCATTGTGTGTTCACGTGTGTATTAAGTGTCTTATCGGGCGTGTTGGCGGGGCCCCATCTCACCACCCCGTTCCCTACATAACTCTGCAGCTCCTTAGCTCTGGGGAGGTGCTGGCTGACTCACAAGGCCCAAAACCCATGGGGGAATCAGGAGCGCTTGTCTCTGGAGGGACCAGTTCTCCACGGCCAGAAAGCCAGCCTGGGAATCTGGCCTGTCCCATGCAGGCCTCCATGGGGAGGTCATACATCCTCACCCGACAGAGGCCTGGCCCGGCATGGTTGTGCTGGGGCAGCTTGCAACGCTTCCGAGTCATCAGTCCTTCCCTCACCCCCCTGCCCCCGACCACCACCATCACCATTCCCGTGTGTCTGTGTGTCCTGCCCTTGGGAACAGTTTCAAATGTTTTCTTAAAAATCCTGATTCAGAAAAACTCTTCCTGATATGTGTATGTTCTCCTGTCTGGGGCATGTAAGGTTCAGGTGGTTTCCTGCTGATACAAATAGCAGTGGAAACAGTGCATCAGGGTCCTGAGATGGGACCCTCTGGTTGGGTTTTGTTCTCTTAGAACTGCCAGAATTGGAGCCTGGGGCTCTGGTGAGGAAAGGGTAGGACAGGAATGGTAAATAACGGTGAGCAAGTAAAGTTGATGCTGTTGTCTGCATTTTGTTTGACAGTTTGACTTGACAGTTTGAGAGACACTTCAGAGTTTCACTGTGTACCCCGCTGAGGCTCTGGGGACCCTGGAGCAGCATTCTGGTATTCACCGTGCTGTGCTTCCTCAGAGCGGCCTCTAATTCTCAGCCCCTCTTATCTGCATGCTTCTCTCAGACCCTGACAGCAGCGTCCAGCTCTCAGCTTCTCATGGGTGCAGGTCTCCTGTACCTACTGACACCCATTTTGGCCAAACACACCTGTGAAAACTTTACTTAAAACTCTTCAGCTTGCCACATCACCTTGCTTCCCAGACCAAAAGCTGGTGAGGGCACAGGAGGAGGGCCCCAGGCATCCTCCTGCTGAAGACTATCTTTCACTGAGGTGCAAATACGTATCTTTCAGTGGATGACAGCGTAAGATGGGAGCCTTTGGGAAAGCTTTGGTTCTTTCTCCAAGTACATTTGCAAGGAGGCCCTATCCTCGGTAAGACAGTGTGCAGTCAGCTAGGCTTTGGGATAGGAGAATCCTAGAGGATAGGGTTTTGGTTTAAGTTGGGCCTGTGGTTTCCGACTTGCATTTGCTCTGACTTGTCCGGAGAGGCTTAAGGAAGGACCCTGCACCTGCAGAACGGCCCAGGGCCTCGCCCAGAAGAGGCCATCTCGTGGTGGGAAAGAGAATTAAGGATGAGAAACCCCTTGTGGCTGCATTTTGTAGCCTCGTAGCTGACTGGAGAAAGGATGGATTCAAAAGGAGTGCTTCCTTACTCGGGGGACTGTGCTCCTTTCAGGGGGACGTTGGGAAGGACTGGGGCTTAATTTAAGTTAGACAAAACTGTTTCGACTGTGTTGCTTCTGTTGAAAGTAAGTCCAGTTTCTGTCCCCGCTTCTCTCCTCCCTCCCCGCGCCTCTCCCGCTGCCTGCATTGCTTCCCTCTGGCTAGGTCCAAGGCGATGGTATGTACTAACCGCACTGCTCTGCTTCCTCCTGCTGCACACTTTCATGCTCTTGCCGGGAAGAGAAGAGGAGAAATAACCGTGGGGATGGTGGTGTCTTCGGCCCAGGGGACGCTTTTGGGTGGAAAACGGCGGAAGAAGCCTCTCTGCGCTTTCCGAGTTTTCCCTGAGGGGGTGGCCTGGCCTCTGCTCAGACTCAGTGCTTGGAAGCTTGTTAAGCCGCAGGGCTGAGTTTCTGATTTGGCTTTTCCCCAGTTACCTCTCCTCCAGGAAACGGAAAGTGCCCTTGGCAATCACTGAGTGTTCAGGAAGGGCCTGTGGAGAACACCTGCCTTCCAGTCTGCACCAAGGGCCCCGCAGGCAGCCGCCCAAGGTCTAGGAAGCCCCATTTGTTCATACTTTCTCCAGGCACTTTTTCCCCTCCTGGAGTCCTGGAAGACTCTTTCCCCATCAAGGTGGTTAGATGACAAGGAAAGGACTTCTGGTCCACATGCCTTTCAGCTAAAGGTGCTAAGAACTGAAAGAGCCCCGCGTTTGGAAAACGCAGTGAGGGCGCCTGGCCTGGCCTCCCTGGCTGAGCAGCAGTCACACCGGTCAGAGGAGGAGGCAGGCAGGCCAGTCCACCTCCAGGCTAGGGTCAGAGGGCAGGGAACATATGTGCCCCTGGAGCAGGGGAAAGTGAGCGTGCTAGTCGCTCAGTCATTTCCTACTCTTCGTGATCCCATGATCTGTCGCCCACTAGGCTCCTCCATCCATGGAATTCTCCAGGCAATAACACTGGAGTAGGCTGCAATGCCCTTCTCCTGGGGATCTTCCCTACCCAGGGATTGAACCCTGGTCTCCTGCATTACAGGCAGATTTTTTTTTTAACCCTCTGAGCCACCAGGGGGAGCAGGTCACAACCCTTGGGGGTGTGAAGACACCCCCCAGGAAGAGAAGGCCAGGAAGGAGCCGCTGGAGGGTGGAAAGATGGGTGATGTTACACCCTGCATTCCCAGGCTTTTCATAGATTGCCTGCCGCCAGTGCGGCGGTGGTTTCAGGGCGGGGTGGGGATTAGGTATTACAGATAACATGACTTAACCTTTCCAATCTCCCGATGGGGAACCTTCTTTAGAGAAGTTAGCAGTCAGGTGCCTTGCATTCCCGTGCAGTTTGCTTCTTGTCCAGGACGCTTCTGGGCTCAGATCCCAGAGGCTCCGGCTGGGGCCGTAGGAGCAGAGGCCGCGGTGAGCGATGGAGGGATGGAGGGACTGTTGGGCCGGCCTGGGGGTGCCGTTGGGCCGCGGGCGTTACTTCTCCTCTCCTGCTCCCGGCCTGCATGCTCGGCGCGCCCTGATCGCTCGCGGTGCCGGGCGCAGGCGGCGGACTCACGTGTCTTCCGTCTCCTGCTCTCTCCCCAGAACACGGCTCTAGATAAGGAGGGCCAGATCTTCGGCAGCAAGCTTGGCGCCGACGGCGGCCGACCCGGCCCGGAGCCCGCCGCCCCGGAGCCCGCCGCCCCGGCGCCCGCCGCGCCCCCGGAGCCGCCCCCGCACCCCGGCCCTCTCGCCCCCGCCCCGGGCAGCGAGCGGGCGGGGACCTGGCGCCGTCACCGCGACTGACCCGCTGCCGGGCGCAGCTCCGCACACCGCCCGGCCGGGCGCCTTCGGGGCCTGGAGGTGCCCATCAGCGTCGGCTTCGGGGACGGCCCTCGGAGCGGCGGCTTTAAATGTTCCGTCTTTCCAGTTCAGTGGACGTTGGATGGCATCGCCAGGAGACTGTGCAACTTCCATCAGGCATCCAGCGCATTTTTATGGAAACGCTCCGGATGAACCAAGGCCTCTATTTGAGTAAACTCGGAGGGCTCCTTTTTTCTCTCTCTCAAACAGCGCAGAGCTGTGTCTCATTCGTGGGCATGCTTCCTCTGCTGCCGGGGCTCGGGGCTGGCTTCCAGCGGAAGTTCTGGGCCCCCGGTGGGCCGCCTGGTGCCCGCGCTCAGCCCACTTCGGGGTCTCGCAGGTGCGGGGCGCGGGGCTCACGTAAGAGGACCCCGGGTCTGGACTTGTGCTCAGGCCCCCGGAAAGGCCGCTGCTGCCTCCACGACGTGCGTTTCCTCAGCTCTTCCCACATCTGTATCGGCAGATGCCCGGGACGTTGTCCTTGGGGCCTTCTGAGGAGAGGCGGGTGCATGCGCGTCGCCGGCGGGGCTTCCTTCTCCAGGTCCGACTGCGGGCACAGCAGGACCGACGCGACCCCCAGAGCCCCCCAGTCTCCCTGCTCCATCGCTGCTCAGCGGCGGCGGGACAGCCCCAGGACGCGCGGGCACGGTCGGACTGGCCGGAAGGTGCCTGCAGACGGCCCCTGTTACTAACCTTCTGGAAGGCTGCTGGCAGTTTTTCCTTTTTTCCACCACCCTGCTGTTTTTAATGATTGTACATAATCAGTGTATTTGTTTTCCCTGCTCATCTTCTAAACGGGTGAGCCTGTAGCTCCTTGTCACTGTTAGACTTTTGCCCCCTACAAGTGTATCCAATAAACTCTTCCTTCTTGAGAAGTAGTGGTCAGGGTGGGCAGAGGTTCGTGTGTGGCTGTTTGCATTGCAGAGCGTGTGGTCAGAGCGACAGCCCCCAGGGCCAGGTTCTGAAGGCACCGGTGTTTGCTTCTGTGTTGGGGACAGGACTGGGAGGAGAGGTGCCTGGGGAGAACACGTGGAGGGCTTGGATGCAGGTGTATTTGATTACAGGTGCAAAGCGCACGGCACAGGCTCCAAAGCCAGCAGGGATTATCAGTGTACAGCCAGGGCTCATGGAACCAGCGGCCGGAAGGTCAGGCTTTCCAGGAAACGGGGAGTCAGCCCGCCATTCCTGTCTCTCTGTGTCTATCTTTCAGAGACTGTGCCATCTCTCGTCTCCGCTTTTTTCAGTGTATTTGGTCCTTGACTTCTGTTCTCTGATGACAGCTACTTGTTTGGGCTTAGCCTGGAACTGCTCTGCCTCCAGCCTCTCAAGTCCGAACAGCTCCACAGCTTGAAATCATCTCTTTCGGCTCTGGATCTCTTCGTCCCCATTGCTGTGTGATGATTTCTCCCTGGGCTGAGCCAAACCAGAGGCGGGTGACAGAATGCAGACGGGCCTCCTGAGTGTACGGTGTTCGGGGATGCAGGCTTCAAGAGAAGGGTGGTGATGGGCAGGTCCAGAACATTCTGTCGCTTTCCTCACTAGTTAAAGAGCGAAATTTTTTTTTTTAAATAGTACTTCTATTAGAAAAATGTTAACAAAAGTGAAGAGGGACTTCCCAGGTAGTAAAGACTCTGCCTGTCAATGCAGGAGACACAGATTCGATCCTTGGATCGGGAAGATTGCCTGGAGTTGGAAATGGCAATCCACTCCGGTGTTCTTGCCTGAAAAATCCCATGGACAAGAGCCTGGCAGGCCACAGTCCATGGGGCAGCAGAGAGTCAGACACGGCTGGGTGAGCACGCAATGAAAGCAAAGAGCTAATGTAACAGGAGAACAATGAAAATGGAAGGATGATGGAGCGAGGCTGTTAGTGCCGGAAACGACCCCATTGCTTGAACTGTGAGGTTCAAAGACATTTACCAAAGACTTAAAATAAGTGGCCAGGGCAGCGCCAGGCGCGGGTGAGAGGACGAACCCCTCTGTCCACGTGTCCCCGCTCTCTTGCCACACTCGATGGGCTGCGGACAGGCCTGAGTCCAGGGTGGAGGGATGGCCTCGCGTGACTGAGCAGCTCTTCAGTACACACCTTCAGCCCACAAACACCCCGAGCGGTGCATGGTGCTAAAGGAACGGGCCTAGAAGCAGGGTGTCCCACCGGGGTCACAGGCCTGGCCGGAGGCAGAGCCACGGCGCGGTGAGTGAAGGCCTGGTGCCCGCGGCCGAGCAAGGGCTCCGCCGGCTCAAGCCTTTGCCCACGTGCAGCAGACGTTTACTGAGTCTCTGGTCTCAGGATCCAAACTAAATGCGGGTGCCCAACTGTTGGGTTCCTCCGCTCCTGCACAGTGAGAGAGGCGTGGGCTTGGGTTATAGTCATCCCCTTATTCCAGCAGGGGCATCTTGGCTACGGAAGGTAAAGCAAGGGAAGCGGTGACCTGCTGATGTCCCTGGGGGCGCCTGCTGGGCTCAGCCACCGGTAGGCCTGAGTCTGCCCCTCTTCCTGAGTCAGGAAGATCCCCTGGAGGAGGGAATGGCAACTCACTCTAGTCTTCTTGCTTGGAGAATTCCATGGACAGAGGAGGTTGGCAGGCTGCAGCCCATGGGGTTGCAGAGAGACAGGCCTAAGTGATTAACACTTTTACTGTGTTCAGAAAGGTTGCCACGAGATGAAAGTACATGGAATATATGGATTGGAAGTATTTGGCATCACTCGCCCCGGAATACCTGCATGAATAAGGTTGTGAAATGTGAATCGGGAGACAGTGAGGACAGACCCAAACAGATAAACCACAGTGGAAGAGAGAGTGCTGGGTAGTGATGCTGTCTCGGATGAGGACCTCCAGAGCAGTTTGCCATGCAGTGAAAATACAATGTAAGCCACATCATATATCTGATACCACATTAAAAAAAAAGGTAAAAAGGAACAGGTGAAATTAATTTTATAGCATAGTTTATTTAGCCAAATATATCTAAATATATCTCAAGTATTATTTCAACATGTAATCAACAGAAAATCATTGGGGCGTTTTCCCGTGTTTCTTTGTACTGAGTCTTTGAGGCCTGGTGTGTACGGGCACGGGCAGCACATTCTAGGCTGGACCGCACCCGTTTCAAGCACTTAACAGCCTCGGGCCCCTCCACCTGCTTCGCCGGACAGTGAGCTCTACAGAAAGGCCAGGGCGCTCAGTTTTCTTCTTTAGTTTTGCCTGCAATGAAGAAAGACTCCTTATTCACTGTTCTAAATTTTTTTTATTGGCGTATAGTTCCTTTACAAGGTTAAGTTTCTGCTGTACAACAAGATGAATCAGCTGGTAGGTAGCCGTACATCCGCTCCCTCGGGAGCCTCCCCGCCCCCACCCCCCCCCCCCCCCGGCCCGGAGCCACCCCCCTCCAGGTCGTCCCAGACTCTGCGCTGGGCTGCCTGTGCTGCACGCAAGCTTCCCGCCGGCCAGCTGTTTGCTGGCAGGGTATGCATATCAGAGCTGCAAGCTCAAATTACCCGGCCTCCCCGGCCTCCTGCAGTGTCCATGTGTCCACTCTCTGCATCTGCGTCTCTATTTCTGTCCTGCAGATAAGTTAATCTACCATTTTTCTAGAGTCCGTATATATGCCTTAATATATATTTGCTTTTCTCTTTCTGACTTACTTCACTTTGTATGACTCTCTGGGTCCATCCGCATCACTACAGTTACTCAATTTTATTACTTTTGGTGGCTGAGTAATACTCCATTGTATCATGTATCTGTTCTGGGTTGCTTCCCTGTCCTCACTATTGTGAATAGTGCTGGCGTGTAAGGTACACACGTCTTTTTGAATTGTGGTTTTCTCAGGATTTATGCCCAGTAGTGGGATTGCTGGTTCTATTTTTAGTTTTTTAAGGGACCTCCACACTGTTCTCCATAGTGGCTATATCAATTTACATTCTTACCAACTGTGCAAGAGTGTTCCCTTTTTTCCACACACACTCTAGCTTTTGTTTATAGATTTTTTGATGATGGCCATTCTGACTGGTGTGAAGTGATACCTCATTGTAGTTTTGATTTGCATTTCTCTAACAATTAGTGATACTGAGCATTTTTCCATGTGTTTCTTGGCCATCTGTATGTACTCTTTGTAGAGATTTCTATTTAGGTCTTCTGTCCATTTTTTGATTGGATTCTGTGTGTGTTTTTTTAAATATTGAGGTGCTTGTATATTTAGGGGGTTAACTTAGTTACTTCATTTGCAAATATTTTCTCCCATTGAGAGTTTCCTTTTTGTCTTGTTTATGGTTCCTTTGATGTGTAAAAATTCTTAAATTAGGTCCCATTTGTTTATTTTTGTTTTTATTTTCATTACTCTAGGAGGTGGGTCAAAAAGGATCTTGCTGCGATTTATGTCGAAGAGTGTTCTGCCTGTGTTTTCCTGTAGGAGTTTTTATAGTGTGTGGCCTTACATTTAGGTCTTTAATCCATTTTGAGTTTATTTTTGTGTATGGTGTTAAGAAGTGTTCTAACTTCATTCTCTTCCATGGAGCGGTCCTGTTTTCCCAGCACCACTTATTGAAGAGGCTGTCCTTTCTCCACCATATATTCTTGCCTCCTTTATCCAAGATAAGGTGCCCACATGTGTGTGGGCTTATCTGCTGTTTTAAACGGGATGGATTGATTTCAGGTGACCTCAGCAGGTGAGGGCACTGATCCAAACCTGCGGTGTGAACTCGGAGCCTGAAGTCCTGTAGAGGCAGTGGCCAAAGCCTTGGCGGTCACCGCTGCACAGAAAAAACCCGGGAGGGGAGAAGTTGCACTGGGCACCAAGTCGTTAGGCGCCAGCAGAACCGCGTCAGTGTCCGCCTAAGTGGAAGCCACGTCCTGAGAAGCCTGTGCGGGACTCGGGCAGGGCTCCGTGCTGGGTGTGTGGTGCCGAGGAAGCAAGCACTGCCGCAAAGAAGGCAGGCGGGTGGCGGAGATTTAAAGCCCTGGCAGCCAAGGACTGGTGGGAAGGCGGGCAGGTGTCGCCTGGACGAGCCAGAGGGCCCCCGCTCGCTGTGCTCCTTCACCGAGAGCTGCTCTGCGGCAGGGGGTGCAGACGTCTGTGGGGTGCTCGGGGTGTGGCCCGGGGCCAGTGAAAGGGCTGGCTGCTTTCTCGGGGCGGTTGTCTAGCGCTGGAAATGCCTAGGTGCTAAGTGGTAGCAGAAGTTCACAGTTTACAGAGTAGCTCATCCTGTCTCGTTTGAGCCACGTCACAGCCCTGAGTCACTCACTTCCCTCTTCAGCAGATGGGGCAACTCGGGTGGGCTCCCAGGGCCCAGAACCGGGAGAGGCCTCCCCAGACCCCGGGGCAGGCGTCCTGTGTCTGCTCTGCCCCTCCAGGCGGCTAGGGATGCTTCAGGGGGAGCGTCTGTATCCTGAGGCGGAGGTGGGACCGGCTGGGGGACGCCCCTGACAAAGGGGTGGAAAACCTAGGCATCTAAGCTCCCCTGGAGGAGGGCAGAGCAGCCCCCTCCAGTACTGCCTCCTGGAGAATTCCCCCGGACAGCGGAGCCTGGCGGGCTGCAGTCCATGGGGTCGCAGAGTCAGGCACAGTGAAGCGACCAAGCACGCAAGAAGCATGTGTGGTCTGTTAGATGAAGACAGTTTCTCCGGAGGGAGGCTGATGTGTGCAGCTCTGGTGAGTCCCAGGCAGCGGATTTCAGGGGGCTGTTTCACGATAAAACCCACAGCCTCGAACTCAGTGGGGCTAGGTCACCATCATCGGGCAGCTGAGGGGAAGGAAAGGGTGTCTGGTATAGAGACCGTACGAAGCCTCCTTCACTTTGGGCGGAGCTGGCAGCATGGCCTCGGTGCAGTCAGGAGGGTTTCAGCCGGAGTCTGAGGCAGGTGAGGCTGGGCACCTGCCCGAGGTCACGGCTGGGGAGCTTCTCAGCTGATCCAAGTCCGAAGCCGCAGCACAGCTGCACACCAAACTGGTTTGGTGAGGAAACTCACTCCTGGACTTGCGACAGGAAAAGAACTCGCCGCATGCTTCCGCCACCTGACGGCTGAGGTCTCGGGATTCAGAGGAACACTTGTAGGCGGCCTGCGCCCCTTGCCTGCAGGTCAGCCCACCCTGTTCATGCGAGAGAAGGATGTGACGCCCCGATCGAGCGGTCTGCCTTCCCGGCTCCGCGCGGCAGGGCAGGGACTCATGTCTCCGGTGCCATTCATTGCCGCCTCGGGCTTTTATATAGTGATCCTGTGATTGGGACACCCAGGACTCTACTTTTCATCACGGACTCTACTTTTCAGGTCTGTTCAAAAGAAAGATCCAAGAGATGTTGCCCCCACTCATCTGAGAGGGAATAAAGAGACAGGATTTTGTTTTTGATTTGCTGTTTTATGGCCTTTTCCATCCTCCTCGATCCTCGCTTGCAGTGACAAGTTGCGATGCCTACAGGATTAACGTCATTTATGTTACAACAAAGAGAGGCAGCGAGGCTGACCATTGTCCTAGTCGAAGCAGAACACGCTTTCCCTCCTCCGTGATGGGGCAGAAATAGCCAGGTGGAGGCCCCGGTGTATTTGGCTGCACGCGAGGTGTGTGCGGATTCTGACGTCACGTGCTCCGCCTGTGTGTGGCTATGACGTCACGTGCGCCTCCTGTGTGTGGCTGCGCGTGTGCTCTGGCCTACCGTGACGTCACGTGGTGACGTGGCGCCGCTCCTCCGTCACCCAGCGACGGCAGAGTGGCCGTGCCTGACCACCCAGCTCAGCGCGGGACCCCCGCAGTGTGCAGACTTGGGGTGTGGAGAAGCCTGTGGGCGCGGCAGGGAGGGGGCGGGCGGGGCCGATGCAGGAAGGAGACCGCAACCGTGTCAGAGCTCTCGTCCTAGCTGGGAAAGACACAGCAAAGGTCCCCGGTGAAACTCCTGTCGAAGTCCTGTCCTGGTGGGTCTAAAATGTGTGACATTTGTTTTTCAAAAATATTTATTCATTTATGTGACTGGGCTGGATCTTAGTTTCGGCATGTGGGATCTAGTTCCCTGACCAGGGATTGAACTGGGCCCCCTGCATTGGAAGCGTGGGATCTTAACCACTGGGCCCCCAGAAAAGCCCTTTAACTTCAATCATGTTTGTGGAAAACGGTGCGGAGTGGACGTGCGGTCTGGCTGCGTCCGGATTCCCCGGCCATCTGCCAACCCGACCCCTGTGGCCTTTGTCGTCTCACGGCCCCTCTGACGCGGAGGGGACGCGGGGGCTGCACACACGGCCTCGGGTGCGGGCAGGCTCCTGGCAGGCGCCGTTCTCCCCGCCGAATGGGAGTGGGCAGCCTGGGGAGGAAACGCCCAACCTCCGGCCCTGCTTCCCGCGGCTCCCAGGGAGGGGGCCGTCCCGCATGCCAGCAAGCAGAACTGAAGGATGGGGATATTTCAGAGTAGAATGTTCCTTTTCCGTGGACTGGCTGACTGGAACGTGTATCTGTGGATGCTGGGTGCAGTGTGGGAACAAGCTTCTCCCGAGGGTATGGTTTACCCCTTCGTATTGGTGTGCCTGTCAGGCTGCTGTTCGCTCTGCTCCAAGCCCCATGCCTCCTCCTGGAGGCGAGCGCTCCTTCCTAAGCTACAGAGCCTCGAGGACTTAATGGACGATGCCTCAGTCAGGATCCCCAGCGTTGGTGAGAAAAACCGCCCTCTTCCGAGGCAGGGCAGCTTCACGTACCGCACGCTCGGCTGCCCAAAGCACCTCAGTTTTGACCTTTTTTCATGAAAGGTTTACATTTATTTGAAGTAATTTTAAAAAAAATTATTGGAGTAGAGCTGCTTTACAATATCGTGTTAGTTTCTGATGTACAGCAGACTGCATCAACTATATGTTTACATTTACCCCCTTTTTGGATTTCTTCCCCACTTAGGTCACCACAGAGCGCAGAGTCCCGTGCGGTACAGTCGGTTCTTAGTGATCTATTTCATAGATGGTATAAGGTGCTTTATATGTGCGTAGTTTATATACCTCAGTCCCGATCTCCTGATTCATCCCACCCCCGTCTTCCTCCCTCGGTGTCCATGTTTGTTCCCTACATCTGTGTCACTGTTTCTACTTTGCATATAAGATCATCTACCAGTTTTTCAGATTCCACATGTGTATGTTAATATATACTGTTTTTCTCTTTCTGACTGACTTCATTCTGTATGTCTCTAGTCTACCCACATCTCTACAAATGACCCAGTTTTGCTCCTTTTTATGACTAATATTCCACTGTATATACTTTCCACACCTCCTGTATCCATTCTTCTGTTGATGGACCTAGATGTAATTTTTTAAAGGAGTGAAAACTGGATAAATAAGTGAATGTGGAGCGAATCCTAACACATACTGTACTAAACAGATTCTGTTGCTGAGAAGCCCTGTGTTGATGCCAGCTGAGTTCGTTTTATGAGTACGTCTAGTTGACCCTCCACAGCAATAAGTTCTGCGTCTGTGCTCAGCGGAAGCTCTGGGTGCAAGGAGCAGCTGAGGTGGTGTGTTGACGCCAGCTGTTAAGTATTGTGTTTCAGTGGATTCTCCATAGTCCTAAGTTTCGAAACAATAGAGGCAGTGCAGGCACTGATTGTCGTCTTAGGCACCAAAAGGAAGCTGCTTCAGGCTTGGCAACATGGACTGAAGTATCAGATGCCTGGTATGTGACTTAGAGATTCCTATTCCTTCGGCCACTTTGCATGAAGCTCCCAAAGTGTGACATCACAGGTGATACTGTGAGGCTATCCCTCGAGCAGTAACTCACGTATGTCTCTGACTTGGAGATGTACTTCCCCCTCTCCCACATTTCACCATCTATTGTTTTGTTAGTAGTTTGTAAAACAACTGTAACTGTGGATGTGAGACGGAACAGCGTATAAAATTCTTGGTTTTTTTGTTAGATAAAGGTCTAGTGTTCTCATGTAGTTCAGAGGGAGCTCTCTGGCCAGAGGCCCATTTTTCCTGTTTTCATTCAAGAGAATTTCTCTCCTATTGGTTATTGTTTAAAAACTGAATGAACCAAAGTTTAACTTTTTCTTTGAGGATAACTGTATTATCATTGTTTCAAAATTCGAAGTGGAATTGCTAGAAGCTGACACAGTTCTAGGTACCTAGTATAAGCATGTTGTGCTGGGAAAAACAGGGTCTGGTTTAAATTCTGGCTTAGTGTTAATACTGAGCTGTCTAGATCTAAATCTAAGCTAAGTGTATTAGTGTCACTAAATCTTTTCTCAACTATAAGCATACTGTTATTTTGATGATTACATGGACTAAAGTACTTGTTCTAGAAAAAAAGTAAAAATATTTTCAACAATTCAATTATAAACACATTTTATTTTTCTGTCAAACTCAGTTGTTCCAGTCCTAATTTTTGCTTTTAGAAAAGAGCTGAATGTGTAGGAAAAAGGTGTGTGTGTGCTAAGCTGCTTCAGTCGTGTCCGACTCTCTGTGACCCCATGTACTCTGGCCCACTAGGCTCATCTGTCCATGGGAGTCTCCAGGCAAGAATATTGGAGTGAGCTGCCATGCCCTCCTCCAGGGCATCTTCCCAACCCAGAAATCAAAGGTAGCCTCTACCTGCACTGGCAGGCGGGTTCCTTACCACTAGCGCCATCTGGGAAGCCCAGACGAAAAGGAGGTCACCCCTTTTAGGTAAGTTGCAAGAGAAATAGAGATGGAATGTCAGTTTCAACTCAGAGTTCTCAACTTATAAAGAATTTATTTATGCAATACAGATCTTTTCTCAGATATTTTTCACAGAATTCCACACAGCAATCGACTAGAAAAGTAGAAGTCTACAACACCAAAATAACATTTTCGTAGTACAAATTGCTAATCAAAAGGAAGGGGAAGATTGTTTAATAACAAATAGAAGGTAAAACAAGGGTTGCTTCACACAGCACCCAGTAGCCGCTGCTCTTACACCTGGGGTGGGGGAGCCCCAACAGAGTTCAGCCTCAGTATGTGGGCACCCTCGGGGTGAGCTTTGGTACTTACTTGCATTTACTTTAAAAGAAAAACAAGGTGCTGAGCCCAAGAACATCTCCCATCATTTCATTCTGGTTTGCTATGAGGATAGATGAGGAAAACACTGCAAATATTTCACACTTGCTAGAATAGATCCTTTGAGATGACCACACAATAAAGTAAGCCTCCCCCAAACCATAATTTTCTAGGTCTAAAACATGCTTGAAAGATAATATTGATAGAAATAATTCATTGAGACGTTTCAAATTACATTTACCATAATTTAAACATGACTATTTAAATCCCAGAAATTTCCGTGCTGAAGAAGCACTGTTGTTTGGAAGAATACAGAACCCAAAGTACAGCATAAAATTCCCGCATCCCAGGATTATAACCCATTTCCTTATTGTTAAAATCATACATTCTCAAGATTACAGATAAATGGGAAGTGTTTTTTCATATATAACTAGAATAAGTGGGTTTACTCACTCCACTGTGTATTTCTATAATTGGTGAAAATAGACTTCTCATTATGACTAAAAATATAGATTTTTTTTAAAACTACAGAACCCAGCAGCCAGTTTTCTGCTTTGCTATTACCCCCAAAAAAGTCAAGCAAAGTCTACAAAAATAGCAATTAACTTTAAAAAATATTTTGCTTCTTGGAGCACATTTAAGTTACATTCAGACGTGATAGCTGTTCCTAAGAGAAAGCCGCTCAGGGCACGTCCTGCGCTGAGGCTGGGGCGGGCTGGGCCCCGCTGTCCGTCAGCGTCAGTAGCGCGTTTGGTACTCGTGATGCCACCGGTTAAAGTCGTTGTAGAAGAGAACTATGCTTCCTGAGGCCATGCCGGCAATGATGCACCTGGGAGGGGCAGAGAGGAGGCGTTTAAAACCCAGCAGTCTCCCAAGGCTCTGTTACTAAAGAAGGGCCTGCCGCCCCACATCCACACAGTAAACACAGCAGATGGCAGCCACGCCTACAGTTTGTGAGGTTTGCGGCATGGTTTTTGATAACTAAAATGCAGTCTTGGGTAAGCTCAGAGTCCCACCTCTGTCGCTCTGCAAGGGTCCAGTCCACAGCTTGCCTTCGTATGGAAAGCGCAGCCAGTACGTGCAGGATGAGTCAGAAAAACCCGAACAGACTAGTCACTCCGGAGGCAGGGAGGCTGGGCCAGGGAATTTTGTATATGAGGTATCAGAACGAAAATAACAATCTCAAAGCAACTGTTGATGCAGGAAGAAGCACACGGTCAATCACAGAGGCATCTGCCATGTACAAATGGAAGACTAAGAATCAGCGCTGAGCAGAGTTTGGGCCGTGCTCTGCGGAACACGTGCTGTGTCTGTCCGGCTGAGGGTCGCCACCCGCTGACATGCTCGCTCTCTGCAGGAGCTGCTGGTGCAGCCAGACAGGCAGTGCAGAGCGGCCTCTAAGGAGGCAGACGCCCGTTTATTATCGCAGGCCCGTCTCTGGCTAACCTGCTCTGTCTCAGATTTGGTTAGGACAGTCCTTCGAGGTCATCCTTCGTGTCCTTAGTAGTGCCTCATATCAAAATTAGGGACTAAAATGTGTCACAACAAAAACCCAACTAAACAGAAAAGGCGGCAATGAGGGTATGAGGGACAAAAAAGCACTGAGACAGGCAGAAAGCAGAGAATACAACGGCAGGAGTCTTCCCTATCAGTGGTTACTTTACGTGCAGGGAGACTAGGTTCTCCAGCCAGAAGGCAGAGACTGGCAAAGTGAATGAAGACGTAATCAAACTGCATGCTGTGTACCAGAGACTCATGATCTAAAGACAAACAGGTTGAAAGGATGGAAAAAGATATTCTATGCAAATAATAACGAAAAGGGAGCTACAGTGGCTATACTAATACCAGACAAAATAAGTTTTAAGTAAAGTTATAAGACACAAGGATACTTAAGCAATGATAAAAGGTGTCAATCCATCAAAAGTATATAGCAATTACAAACATGTATGAACAGCACACTCAAGATGTATAATAGTTGGAAACTTCAATAATGGGTAGAACCACCAAAAAGAAGGAAATAAATAATATTCAATAGTATCTGAACAATATTAAAAACCAATTGGGCCTAAGACATATATAAACATTCACCCAACACATTATGCACACTGGACATTCTCCAAGATAAGCCATATGTTAGAGCACAAAACACTTTAAATACACTTTAAAAAGATTGAAATATCATATAAAGTATTTTTCCTAATCACAACAGAATTAAACTAGACAACAGTAACAGAAGGAAAATTCTCTAGGGAAATTAGAAAATACCAAGACAAATGAAAACAGAACAAGCCAGAACTTACAGGATGCAGCAAAACCAGTGCTAGAAGGAAGGTTTACAGCTGTAAACACAGATACTTAAAGAAGTATCTCAATCAGTAACCTAATTCTGCACCTTAAAGAACAAGAAAAAGGTGCCAAGTAAACCCAAAGCTAAGAGCAGGAATGAAACAGTAAAAATCAGAATGGGAATAGAATATAGAAAAATCAGAGTCAAGTTGGTTCTCTGAAAAGGTAAACAAAATCAACAAAATTTTAGACTAAGAAAAAAGACTCGAATTACTACCAATTATATAGAAATAGAAGGATGATCAGAATACTAGGAACATCTATATGCCAACAAATGGGATAATCTAGATGAAATGGAAAAATTCTTAGAAACACACATTACTCCACAATTTAATCAGGAAGAGAAAATCTGAATAGACATAGCTAATAATGAGACTGAATCAGTAATTACAACCCTCTCATTACTGAGAACTTCACCAGAGACGTCTACCACACATTTAAAAAAGAACACCAAACACTTTTAAAAAACTAAAGAGAACACTTCCTAAGTCATTCAATAAGGCCAACACACCCTGATATCAAAGTGAAACAGACACTACACTATAAGAAGTGAAATTACAGACTACTATCCCTATGATTACTTATTCAAAAATCTTTAACAAATACTAGCAAACCAAATCCAGTAGCATTTTATGAAGGTTATATACCATGAAGAAAGTGGGATTTATTCTTGGAATATAAGGATTGCTTCAATTTTTGTTTGATATACAAAAATCACTTGTAAGATATCCCATCAGTAGAATTAAAAACAAAAAACCCCATGTTAATAAAGGCATTTGACAAAATCCAACATCCTTTCGTGATTAAAAAAAAAATTAAGACCAGATGGAAAGTACCTTAACACAATAAAGGGCATTTATGAAAAATGTCCAGCTAACACTATACTCAGTGGTGAACACTGAAAGTTTTTCCCCTCTTACTGGGAATAGGACAGAGATACCTGCTTTCACCACTTCTAGTCAATAGAGTATGAAAAGCCCCAGCCAACGCAATGAGGCAAGGGAAAAAAGCACCTACATCTCAAGGGTGTCCAAACAGCCAAAACAATCTCGAAAAAGCACAACAGAATTGGATATCTCACACTTTCTGATTTCAAAGCTTACTATAAGAATTGAAAGAGACACGTGTGCCCCAGTGTTCATTGCAGCACTGTTTACAATTGCCAGGACATGGAAGCAACCTAGATGCCCATCAGCAGATGAACGGATAAGAAAGCTGTGGTACGTGTACACAATGGAATATTACTCAGCCATTAAAAAGAATGCACTTGAATCAGTTCTAATGAGGTGGATGAAACTGGAGCCTATTATACAGAGTGAAGTAAGAAAGAAAAACACTAATACAGTATACTAATGCATGTATATGGAATTCAGAAAGATGGTAATGATAACCCCACATGCGAGACAGCAAAAGAGACAGATGCATAGAACAGTCTTTTGGACTCTGTGGGAGAAGGTGAGGGTGGGATGATTTGGGAGAATGGCATTGAAACATGTATATTACCATATGTGAAACAGATCACCAGTCCAGGTTCAATGCATGAGACAGGGTGCTCAGGGCTGGTACACTGGGATGACCCAGAGGGATGGGATGGGGAGGGAGGTGGGAGGGGGGTTCAGGATAGGGAACACATGTGCACCCGTGGCTGATTCATATCAATGTATGGCAAAAACCACTACAACATTGTAATTAGCCTCCAATAAAAATAAATAATAAAAACCTTACTATAAAGGTGTAGTAATCAAAACAGTGTGGTATTGGCTTAGAGAGACATGCAGACCAACGTAATAGAGACCAGAAAAAAACTCCCACATATAAGGACAGTCTTTTCAACACACAGTGCTGGGAAAACATACTCACATGCAAAGAGTGAAGTACCACCATCATATATAAACAAACATTAATTAAAGATGCATCAAGAAGAAGATATAAGTTAAAACTACAAAACTCTTAGGAGAAAATAAAGAGGAAAAACTTCAAGACATTGAATTTTGCAGTGATCTTGGATATAACACTGGAAGCATAAGCAATAATAGAAAAAATAAATTAGACTTCATCAAAATTAAAGGATTTTGCATATCAAAGGACACTGTGAGATGAAATGATGAAAAAGTTTTGGAAATCGATAGTGGTGATAGTTGTACAACAATGTGAGTATCCTTGATGTCACTGAATTATGCAGCACCAAAAATAGTTTAAGTAGTAAGTTTTATGTATACTTTGTCACAATAAAGATGTTAAAAACTAAAATGAAAGACTATATTAAGAAGAAATAAGATGTCAGATAAAGACTATCTTCCTAAAATGAAGATTTTAGGAAATAAGCCAGATTTCTCAATGGAATCATTATGGAACAGACGGCATGTCACAAGAAATTTTGTTTAAGAAAAAAGATACTTTAAGAGTATAGAAACTACAGCAATATAACTGGAGCCTTTGTTACTTAAATCCTGTCTAACCCTAGAGAAGATAGCCTCTGTGCACAATTGGCAATGTCATCAAAGAAAAACATGCTTTTAAAAAAGTATCTTGGAAATTCTAATATTCATTCTTCTTCAATTGCACTGGTGACCGGCAGAGCCCAGCCTATCTACATAAATCCCTGGACAGATTTTACCGCCACCAGTATAGCCCCCATTCCAGTGTTACCTTTGGTCGTAAGACAGAGCCATGGCCCGGATCCCGGCATCACAGCCTGGATAGGCGAACAGCTGCTTGAGGTCTGACACCTGCCAGACCATGACCACACCGTTATCTCCTCCGGTGAGCAGGTACTGCCCGTCGCGGCTCAGCTGGATGGCCTGGTGAGACACAGCAGCATTCAGCAGGGTCAGGACTCCGGGAAAGCCTGCCCACCCCAGCCCGCACCTCTGATTAACTCGACATGAAGCCAGCTACTGTGGCGTAGGGAGAAGGGAAGGAGTGTGTGTGTTCCTGAGTAGTTTTCAGGAAATCATGAGTCACAGAAGACCTTTGCTGTTTTTCAAAAATCATACGGGCAAAGGTAGGCAATGCTTTTTCTTTTTTTAATTTGTGCTTTTTAAGGATGAGGTGCCAAACTCTTCCAACTCTACAAATACTAATTAAATGGTGTGTATTGTGAACAGAGACTTGGACTCTGAAGTAAGGAGCTTCCTGGCACCTCTGCATTCACTGTGGACACGCCAAGCTACCAAAGCTGGGCAGATGGTGCTAGCTGACATCATACCCCCTGTGATAAAAACACTGCCGACCTGGGGGCCCGGCCCCACAGGAGACCACCTACAGCTCAAGCACCCTTGCTAGGCCTGCTGATTTTTATAGTAGTTGGGACGACAACTTGGTAAGGAAGCACAACTCCCAGGGTAAACCCAGTTGAAGCATTTTCTTCTTGCTTCAGGACTGACTGCTTCCTGCCGGTGCTAAACTCGAAGGGCAGACATGTAATTTGCTCTGTAATCCTGTCAAACCCACCAAAAGCAGGTCACTGTCTGTTTTTCTGTGACTTTTTACATTTTTTTCATGGTTGGAAAAAAATCAAATATTTCATGACATATGAAAATGATATGAATTCTAAATTTCAGTGTCCATAAGTAAGGGCTATTAGGACAAAGCCACACCCATTCATTTCTGGCTACTTTTTTTTTTTTTTTTCTTTTTTTAATGGAGAAAGTGTGCCTGCTCCTGACAGAAAAGGTCACCCCCTATTCTAAGAGCAGATCCCACTGCCCCTTCCTCTCCTCTGGCTCCCTGCTCTGCAAACCTTCTTCTCCTGGCTCATTGAGACACACACTTCCTTTCTTTAGCTGGAGGGCATTGGGAGTTCTAAAAGTTACTGCAAATACCTGTAATCTTATGTCCACCTGGACACAGTGAACGTGGGAATCCAGATGGCAAGCCAGAAAGAAAATATCTACCTTCTGAAAAATATATTTACACTGTTCTGCACTCAGAGTTTTAGGATAGCTGCCTTAAGTCTTCAAGCTACCCTTTTACAACAACAACAAAAATTTTAATTACAGAAAAGTAAGGACTGTTTCATAGCCATTCAATTCACATTAAAGTAAATGCAAACTTTTAGAGGTCTCTTAAATATAGCTTACTTTCAAGAACATAAAAATATAGCTAGGAAATCAGAACCCATGGGCAGAAGATGGTTACATGTAAGAAGTATTCTCTAAATTTTAACCAATACAAATAATAAGATTTTTCAATGTAAGTAAAACCCAATATCTTTTCCCCATTCATTTCACAAACAGCACTCTCCAGGGAGTTATCTTGGAAATGAAGACTACTACAAATAATTATTTGCTACACTTATAAAATTCAGCTGATGAAAATCCATTGACCTTGCGGCTGTGGTTCACTGGAGTTTTATACTTGAGGCTTTTTACTGGATAAGTGCTATATTAAAACATAAATTAAAACCATTAATCTTTAATTCTTTGTCCTAGAGTAAAAACTCCCTAATCCTAGTTCTGTGTTGAAATAAATAAAACCTGGACTTTCAGGACTATACTTTTATCCACATCTAAAACATTCTAATAAACCAGACGCCTGCCAAAGTTAAAAAATATTTTGTCGGCCTTTCTCAAGAGGGACTTGTCAAGTTTCCCTGGCGCTGAGAGCCCGGGGAGTGTTTCCTGAACAGCACCCCGTCTCCCACCCCGCCCCAAACGGAGTTCTTAATTCTCATGAGCCTCCTGAGTGTCCAGGCTGGGCTGAGACTCGAGCTGTCAGGATGGCCCTGGAAACCCTTGAACATCAGTCTCTGGACTCCTGGGAGCGTGGATGACACCGGCTGCACTGGTTTCCAGGCGGCACCAGCGGGCCACGGCGTCTGCTGGCAACAATCACATCTGAAGACACAGCTTCCTCCGGAAGAGGAAATAAATGAGTTCCTATGGTGAAATGGTGGTGAGCCTTTGTTTAGGAGAATGTAACTCTGCTGCTCCGTACAGGCTGCCCACTTAAATTTAAGCTCTTCATTAAGACATCTAAACAGTGCCTGGTTGCTGTGCTCACTTATGTTAACCAAACGCCACAGCACAATCTGGCATCTAAATAAAAACAGGTGGGAGGCCTTGATGAGGGCCGAGGTTCCCGCAGGCCGCCTGCCTACAGGGTTCTTGCTATTTCAAAGAAACTTCATTTCTGGTCTGAGCTAATGACTAATTTGTTTCCACAGTCTCCCCCCCTTAGACAGGCTCAGACTGCAGGATGCAGGTGGAGAGCTTTGCTCTGTGACGTCTCTTGCTCCCAGCCTGCGGTGCCTTCCATCCTTCCCAAGGCAGTCAGCTACGAAAGTGTGGGTCTCTGGAGCTGGGCTGGGCGGCGCTCATTTTAGGCAAGCGCGCTTTAATCACACAGTTGCCACTTACAAGTTAGTATGATAAAGTACAGGCGTGCTGGGGAAAAGGCGATGGATTGTTTAAGCCTAAAATCCAGTGGGAAATATTACAGAGGAAAAAACACAACGGCCACAGGGCAGAGAGGAAAAGCATGTGTGTGCGAACAGTGTGCAGAAAGCCTCCAACTGCTGCCTGGAGGAACGCCCCGGAACCCTTGGTACTGACTGAAAGGCCGCAGAAATTGTTTTAGCCAGCGAGGGATTTCAAATTACTTTACAGATTTATTAGTGTAGCTGACAATATAATCGCAACTCAAAGTGACAGATTATCAACATTATTATCGTAAAGAAAAGAGGAAAGGAAAACCCTCTGATGTGTACTTGGTTTAAATGAAGGGAGGAAAAAATAAAAGCAGAGTGTGAGCATCTGCGTGGGCAGGGCAGGCAAAATGCACTGGAGAAAATTCCCAGAGAGAAGAGGAGAGCAAAGAGGAAAGCCATTTACTGAATTAACAGGCCATCTTGGAGAATTCCCTGGTGCTCCAGTGGTTAAGACCCCACCCTTTCATTGCTGAGGGCACAGGTTTGATCCCTGGTTGGGGGAACTAAGATCCCACAAGTTGCCTAGTGCAGACAAAAATTGGAAAAAAAAAAAAAAAAAGACTTTATTTTATAAAGTCAATTCATGAAAAAAGGAAAAATAAATCATCCTAGGATATAGAAGCAGCAAGAGCCTTCAGTCTGATCAGTACCATCTGTATTTAGGGTTTCTATTTCTTAATGGGGTTCCCTGGTGGCTTAGATGGTAAATAATCTGCCTGCAATGTGGGAGGCCAGGGTTCAGTCCCTGGGTCAGGGATCCCCTGGAGAAGGAAATCCACTCTAGTATTCTTGCCTAGAGAATTCCACGGACAGAGGAGGCTGGCACGCTACAGTCTAAGGGGCTACAAAGAGTCGGACACGATGAACTACTGGCACTCTCTCTTACTCTTTAGTCCTTCCTGATCCCAATGTTTACAGGAGAAAAGGGATCAGACTCGATGCAGGACAAGTGGGAGGATGCATGTCACCTAAGTCGCCCCACGTCAGGAGTGACCATGAGAACAGAGGCCAGAAATAACTTACACCGCACTCAGAGGGCTGAGGCCTCTGCCCACCCCCAACACATCCTGGGTCCCTTCACTGTAGGCAGGTCACATGCCCCTCCAACCTCATCTCAGGAAATACAAGGGGCAAGGTAAAACGAAACTTAACCTGCACCAAGAAATCTGGAGGTGTGAAAAGGAAAACATAGCCTTGAAAACATAGTCTCTCCAAAAGCAGTCCTTATCCTCTCTTCACCCTCTAATGCTCACAGAGCCCTATCCTGAAAATGAGGGAAGGCCTGGGAAGGTCCACCAGGGCCGTCTCTTGTTTACCAAAAGTGAAAAATCGTTTGTCAGATTCACATCATATTTTGAAGCACAACTTCCTTAACTTGGTGTGTTTGGGTCTTGTCATCCACACAGAAGTCAAGTTCTGCAATTAGATGCTAACCCTAAATCATCGTAATCCCTACCACTCCCACCACCAGCCTGATCAAGTGTTGAGGGAGCCAGTTTTAGGGTGCTCTTAAGGCACTATTCAGCTTTGATACTCGGGAAACAGCAGTGTGCAGTTAACATTCTTAGGTTAAAAAAACAAAAACAGGAAAAAAATGAGCAGGGCCACTGACAGCCACCCAGGAGGCTTCCCGGGACCTAGGAGTTTCCCTCTGCCGCAGGCTCCTCCCGGCTTCACTTCACGACTGCGCTGCAGGCTGGGCAGACAGCTGGCGCGGCCCGGACAGGCTGGGCTCTGGGAAGCAGACACCCCCATCCAAGTGCCACCGGATGATTCTCTCTCAGGCGAAAAAGAGGCCCTTGGTGGCTAAACACAGAGGCTTCTTTGGTGGACTTTCTACCTCCTCACTCACCTACACACTCGGAGGTAAAAGCACAGATACTGAGAAGTCTGTAAGGTACACTTACCCTTATGTTATCATCTGTTTCCATGGCGGCCTGGAGTTTTCCGTTCACACTGAATGTACAGAAGAAGCCATTCTCATAGAATATGACACAATGGCCCTCTCTTGACGCCTGAATGAGTTTTGGTTTCAGGCAGTTTTCTGGACCCTCCAAAGTCCTTAACAAGTCTCCATTCATGGAATGTATGAGACATGGTCCCTCTGAGAAAACAGAAACAAGGCAAAATGAAGTTTTTTCAGAAGAACAGACAAATGTGATCTGAGCACAGATCAAACAGGATGACAGTACCATATCACAGTTGTAGAAAGACTGAAAAAGATATCAGTTATTTTGTAAAATCGGCATGCCAGCCAGATCTCACCTTCCACTTGGGAGAAAACAGTCATACATGTCCAATTTCACATCTCAAGAAACAGGAAATTACTTGTGAAATTCATTATGCCCAGAGATTATACAAAAAATGGAGGAATTCAGAAAGGAACAGGACAAATTTCAAATCTGCGAAGAACTTCCAGGAAGGCTGGGCCTCAGTTAAACACGGGCTGCCGTGAGGTACATGACCTTCTGTGACCCTCCCTGCATCTCACCGGGGCCTGGGGGGGCGCAGTGAAAACTCAGTAAGGAAGGTGAAGACACTGCCGAGCAGCCACACGGAGCAGTGCTTTTCATCTTTACAGGGCGCCTGCTGCATGCAAAGCAAAGGAAGAGCCGGTAACCAAAACCGCCCGTGTGATGTAAGAGACGTCCTAAGAAACGTCTCGTTGGATAAAAGAGGTAGGTAGACTATAGGCCCCACTTTCTCTGGGCTAAATTACTCCCAGCTACATGGAATCATCACCCGTCCCTATGTGACTACTAAAGCACACCTCTCTGCTTTCTCTTGACCACTCAGGGAGTTGGTAAGTTTTTAGCATCCTCACCATAAATACGTAAGGCGGTGTTTGCTCTGCACAGTTCCGGCAAGCATAGATTTCAGTTGTCACTCTAAATGACCCCAGCGTCTCAGTTTAGATTTCAGTTACCACAGTAACTGCATAAGGTACACACTTCATAATCAGCTCTTCAGCCCACAAACGTCTAGAAATAACAGGCCCACCTCTCTCACAGTCTGTTAGTGAGTGGTCACTGCGTGTCCGTGACTCAGCTTACCCACAGACAGCTAACCCTGTGGCTGTGTTGCCTCCTTGTCACCAGGGATGGGACTGTATGACATTTTACAAAAACGGATGATCAAAAGAGGATAGTGGCCAACAAAGATGAACCTGCCATAAGGCAATGAGAAGTCACAAAGCTGGAAGTGAAATCTGAAGCAAAGCTACATGGATTTAGAGAGGACAGAGCTGACCGTGGGGTGTTGATGTCACCGAGAGGCTGTGGATACGCAGCCTGAGGGGGTGAGTGAAGGTGGCCTCACTGATGTAAGTTAGGAAAGCAGCTTATTAAACACGAGGATATCCTGGGAGTGGGGCCAGCAAGAACCTTTACACTAAAGGAAACTGAGGAGATGCTTCATGACACTGAAAGCAGACAAGATAAAATGTTGGAAGCTGATCCAAACTGAGGAAGGGATCTGACAACTGGTCAAGGCATCAAGAAGAGTCTTGCCCCTTATCTTACATTACATGGAGAGGAGTGGGCAAGCACTGTCAAAGCACTCATATTTTTCACAAAGAAATGAAACACTTTCATTCTCAATGTTCCTAATGTTTTAAATTACAGTGTACTAAGTAAATGTTTCACTTGTTTTTTATGTCCATAAATATGTGTATATATGTATGTATATGTGCTCAGTTGTGTCCAACTCTTTGCAACCCCATAGACTGTAGCTCACCAGGTTGCTCTGTCCATGGGATTCTCCAGGCAAGAATACTGGAGCGAGTTGCCATTCTCATCTCCAGGGAAATCTTCCTGACCTGAGGATCAAACTCACGTCTCCTGCATTGCAGGCAGATTATTTACCACTGCGTCACCAGGGAAGCCTGTGTATGCATATGTGTATGTATGAAACTGAACAAGAGAATTTTAAATGTTTTGATAAAAATTTTAAAAGCCATGGAACAATAATAAAATTTCCAATTGATTATTAATCATATTTCCCATTTAAATGACTTATTTTTAATATCTTTGCATGAAACCATGAAAGATGTCCAGTTTGGATTGCATACAGTCCAAGAACTCATGTTAGCTCAGGATAAATAAAATCACTAGGTATAAAAAGCAGTTATAGAATACTTGTTATCATTATTATTGTTTCACTGTTTTGGCCAACTAAGTTTTAAATACCAATACTGAACTAATACGTCTTGTTAGCTAGACAATTATAGTTCAAGGCACAGGTAAGGTGACTCAAAAACTCTATGCCTCCCCATCAGATCAGCCTAAAAGAGATGTGATTACATTTTGTATGTTCAAGAGCTAAGTTCAGGGCAGTGGGACAGAGAGATGAACAGACTATTACAACTGAATGAAAGTGAATTGGAAACAGCTCTGTTCCTGGTCAGACGCTGATTTGCTGTGTGTGCTCTTGGAAAGTGTGCTTAACATCTTTGGCCGGAACGTATGACGATGCTATGAGGGCAGACCCTCAGGCAAACCGGCTGAAGGGTTTTTCCACTCCATTCCCAATGCCATCCTCGTTCAGAGATTTGGAAGGAAAGATAGACTGGGTCAGGAATTTCCGTTCAGGTGTGAGATGGAAGCCAGCCCAGCCAGAATCGAGACGAATAAACAAACACACAAAAAAGCTCTTGTTCTCGCCTCACTCTTCAGAGCAATGCTGTGAAACAGGACTTTCTGCGGGGATGGAAAAGTTCCCTTTCTGGGCTGTCTGATACCACAGTCCCTAGTCATAGGTGAATACTGAGCCCCTGCAATGTGGCTAGTGCCAGCAGGGAATTGCACTGCAAATTTCATTTCAGTTAACGGGCACAGTCATGGGTCTGCCATATGTCTAACAGCCCCTGTGACAGACAGCACAGCTTCAGGAAAAAAGGCTCCAAGTTCATCTTCAGTGATCTGCTACTGCTTCTGCTGCTGCTAAGTCACATCAGTCGTGTCCGACTCTGTGTGACCCCATAGACGGCAGCCCACCAGGCTCCTGTCCCTGGGATTCTCCAGGCAAGAACACTGGACTGGGTTGCCATTTCCTTCTCCAGTGCATGAAAGTGAAAAGTGAAAGTGAAGTCACTCAGTCGTGTCCGACTCTTCGCGAACCCATGGACTGTAGCCTACCAGGCTCCTCCGTCCATGGGACTTCCCAGGCAAGAATACTGGAGTGGGGTGCCATTGCCTTCTCCAGATCTGCTACTAGAAGACACCAAACAACGCACTCATTTTTTGAAGGCCCCGCAGATTTACCTTTAGAGCCACTCAACACGAGGCCGAGCTCTGCGCAGACAGCAGCACAAGTGATCTCGTAGTCATGACCTGTCAGAATGGCCCGAGGAGTGGTGGTCTCACCTTTTGGGTGAAAAAAAGATAAAAAGAACAAATTAATTCGCGTTCACGTGAGGGATGACCTCCCTGTACTCAGAGTAGATCACCAATAATTTGCTCCTAATACCCATGACGCCTAAAGCTTTAACTTACAGCTTTGGAAAAAACATTTGTGTCAGTTGCTCACTCATGTCCAGCTCTTTTTCGACCCCATGGAATGTAGCCCACCAAGCTCCTCTGTCCATGAGGACTGTCCAGGCAAGAACGCTGGAGTGGGTTGCCATGCCCTCCTCCACGGGATCTTCCTGATCTAAGGATTTAATCCAGGTCTCCTGCGTTTGCAGGCAGGAGCCACCAGGGACTTTGACCCCAAATCCTATTTTGAGATGATGATCTGGACTCTATGCTACAGTTTGAGGAGCACAGGTTGCTAAATTTCTAAGCTTTACATGATGATCAAGCAATGACAGTTTAAAATGGAAAAAATAACAGAAAAATATGCATTATAACTGCCTCAGATACATTTGCAAATATAAATATGCATCTGATGAGATGATCTATGGATGAATAATAATAAAGTATGGAATGTGGTGGGTTCCTCTCCCCGCCCCCTCAGCCGGCCCTCCTTCTCCTGGGCCACTGAGACCCTTGTTTTGGTGAGGATAGTCTGAACTGCATTCATGGTGTCTCAAAGCAGTTCAGTTCAGTTCAGTTCAGTTGCTCAGTCGTGTCCAACTCTTTGCAACCCCATAAACTGCAGCACGCCAGGCTTCACTGTCCTTCATCATCTCAAACTCATGTCCACTGAGTCGGTGATGCCATCCAACCATCTCATCCTCTGTCGTCCCCTTCTCCTCCTGCCTTCAATCTTCCCCAGCATCAGGGTCTTTTCCAGTAAGCCAGTTCTTCCCATCAGGTGGCCAAAGGATTGGAGCTTCAGCTTCAGCAGTCCTTCCAATGAATATTCAGGATTGATTTCCTTTAGGATTGACTGGTTTTATCTCCTTGCAGTCCAAGAAGACTCAAGAGTCTTCTCCACTACCACAGTTCAAAAGCATCAATTCTTCGGTGCTCAGCTTTCATTATAGTCCAACTCTCACATCCATACATGACTATTGGAAAAACAATACCTTTGACTAGACAGACCTTTGTCAGCAAAGTAATGTCTCTGCTTTTTAGTATGCTGTCTAGGTTGGTCACAGCTTTTCTTCCAAGGAGCAAATGTCTTTTAATTTCATGGCTACAGTCACCAATTGCAGTGATTTTGGAGTCCAAGAAAATAAAGTCTTTAACTGTTTCCATTGTTTTCCCATCTATTTGTCATGAAGTGATGGGGCCAGATGCCATGATCTTACTTTGCTGAATGTTGAGTCTTAAGCCAACTTTTTCATCCTCCTCTTTCATTTATCTTCATCAAGAGGCTCTTTAGTTCTTCTTCGCTTTCTGCCATAAGGGTGGTGTCATCTGCGTATCTGAGATTATTGATTTTTCTCCCGGGAACCTTGATTCCAGCTTGTGCTTCATCCAGCCTGGCATTTCTCATGATGTACTCTGCATATAAGTTAAATAAGCAGGGTGACAATATACAGCCTTGATGTACTCCTTTCATAATTTGGAACCAGTCCCTTGTTCCATGTCTGGTTCTAACTGTTACTTCTTAACCTGCACACAGATTTCTCAGGAGACAGGTCAGGTGATCTGGTATTCCCATCTCTTGAAGAATTTTCCAGAGTTTGTTGTGATCACATAGTCAAAGGCTTTGGCATAGTCAATAAAGCAGAAGTAGATGTTTTTCTGGAACTCTCTTACTTTTTCAATGATCCAACAGATGTGGGTAATTTGATGTCTCTGGTTCCTCTGCCTTTTCTAAATCCAGCTTGAACATTTGAAGTTCCGGGTTCATGTATTGTTGAAGCCTAGCTTAGAGAATTTTGAGCATTACTCTGCTAGCATGTGAGATGAGTGTAATTGTGTGGTAGTTTGAGCATTCTTTGGCATTGCCTTTCTTTGGGATTGGAATGAAAACTGATCTTTTCTAGTCCTGTGGCCACTGCTGAGTTTTCCAAATTTGCTGGCATACTGAGTGCAGCACCTTCACAGCATCATCTTTGGGGATTTGAAACAGCTCAACTGAAATTCCATCACCTCCACTAGCTTTGTTTATAGTGATGCTTCCTAAGGCCCACTTGACTTTGCACTCCAGGATGTCTGGCTCTAGGTGAGT
This sequence comes from Odocoileus virginianus, assembly GCF_023699985.2. Classification (NCBI taxonomy): domain Eukaryota; kingdom Metazoa; phylum Chordata; class Mammalia; order Artiodactyla; family Cervidae; genus Odocoileus; species Odocoileus virginianus. The sequence goes on along the minus strand of NC_069685.1, from coordinate 7,226,566 downwards.
GATCACACCATTGTGTTATGACCAAATGCTGCTGGTCAAAAAATTAACTAGTGGTTTTTATGATGGTCAATGTGTTCTCTGAAATGTCATGCAAATTTAGGTACATGTCTGTGTTTTTGGGGGTGGGAAGAAGGAAAAGAGGTTTTCTTGACAGTACATTGACCCAAACCAGGAGAGTACCTCTCCTTTGAAGACAGTCTGGTCTCTGTGCTCTGGGCCCCTCTGCCCCAGGAACCTGCAGTTACTTCAATCTGTCTGGTCATCTCACATAATTAATACAGTGCATTTACTGACTGCATGATGCAAGGTTCGGTCCCCACCGTGTCCTTCCTGGGTTTTGGTTACTCTAGGTGCTTCTGAGTGAAAAAGTATCATGTCAAACTCTGCATCACACTGGCTGTGCTCCGTGCAGATGCAGGAACTGGCTTGCGTGCCGGGTGACTGGCCAAGGGAGCCCTCAAATGAAATCCTGAAATGTCAGGGGGTAAGTGCAACAGGGGCTTGGTTTCTTTGACTCAGTTTTAAAATTTTGGGGGGTGAGAATGGGCTTCCCAGGTGGTGCTACTGGTAAAGAGCCTGACTCCCAATGTAGGACATTTAAGAGACAGGGGTTTGATCCCTCAGTTGGGAATATCCCCTGGAGGAGGGGATGGCAACCCACTGCAGTATTCTTGCCTGGAGAATCCCATGGAAAGAGCAGCCTGGCGGGTCTGTAGGGACATGACTGAAGTGACTTGGGAAGAAAAACCCACCTGAATACAAAGTTAACTTCAGATTTTCCAAACCAGAAAGCATTTGTTACACAAGCAGCTATTTTTTTTCCCTTTAAAAGTATATAAATTCATTAAGAAAAGAAGCAAATAATGCAAACCTATCTGACCTACTTAACCTTCTGCTGGAGGTAAGTCTTGCCACTAAAAATAGAAATAATTTTTAAAAGTTACCAATACTTTAGCCCTGATTCATGGTTTCTTCCCCTTTCTCAAGATGCTCTATATTCCACAAAAATACCATATGATGTTATATTTTTGAAATTAATGTCTATCTATTGACAACTTTCTTAAAATCAAGAATTAAAGTCATTAAGATTTAAGGAATATATTTTCATTGTGATTGTTCCTTTTTGTTTTCATATGGTACCACTTTCTAGAATGCTGTCACTTAAGCATGCCAATGCTAACTTTTTTATTTGTTTGTTTTCTAGATCTAAGAGTATTTTCTCAGGGACATGGAGAGGAAATGAGAAGATTGCTTTCAATTAGATTTCTTTCTTTAATGTGAAAGAGTTGAAATACTGAGAATTTTCTAAGACTGTAAAGTTAGCGTTTAGGAAGCCTCATGATTTACCCCATAAAGTGAATTAAGATATAAGCATTCTTTTTTGTAAACTCATAATTAAGATTTTTGTAACTATGCTTTACTGACAAATACTAGTTTCTAATAATCCACACCACACCGATCATTTTTCCCTCCACACATAAACACACAGGCACATACTGTGTCATTTCAAAACCAAAAGACATTTTTCTTTTCCTTGGGCTTGATCTCTAAATAAGGCCTGTTCAATGCTAGGACTCTGGCTTCAAAGTTTGGCAAAATGTTTCCTAACCCAGGAAGTAGAATAGACAGCTCAGGAAATACAGGGGGGAGAAAGAGGAAAAGGAGAGAAAAAGAAAAAAAAAAAAACAACAAATTGAAAGCATAAGGATAAACTTATGATCATTGGGTTCCACTCAGGTAACTGATTTCACTAGATTTTTTCCAGTAAAAAAAAAAAAAAAAAAAAAGCCCCTGCTACTGAACTTTCCCCCACTTCAGGAAACGCACATTAACAACCTCTAAAAGTCCACATACAACAATATAAGAAGAGAGATCATTTCCTCTAAGAAAAGCTATTTCCAGTCTTGTTTAAAGACTAAACTTCGTATTACCCTTTACAGTACGGGGTGAAGATCAGGTATTCTTTACATTTTCTCATTAAAAAATATGCTCAAAATAAATACTTGGATTTTTATGTTTCTATAAACCAAATGTTTTACATATTACAATTTTACTGTAGCAAACAGAATTATACAATGTGAGATTAAGTCCAACAGGTCCAAACTGATAAATTCAACAGATATTTTGGGAACCCCTTGGAATGAAATTATGAAGGGTAGACATGATGATGGGGGAAGGGAAACACAGGGTTCATAGTGGCTCACAGAATCTATTTATTTCTCTGTGGTTACATTATCCTGCAATATAGCAATAACATTCACATATCGATAACAATACATATACATGTCTATATATATGTGTTTGGAAAGCCTAGAAAGGAAATCTGGGAACCATATAAGACTCTCACTGCAGCACTCAGCTAAATCTGCCCCTCCTGTCAACACACAGAGTTAATACCTAGAGGGGAATATCTGCTCAAATAAGACAACACTGGCCACATATTACCTTTTCAAACATTCCAAAGCTATGGCCATCTCTCATCAAAGTCTCTAAACTGAATATAGAGCAGGGGGAAAATGTCTTCTGAAAAACATCAGGTTAATTCTTTGATAAAAATTTGCAGTAGTTAGTGGATACAAAAAGTCTTCACTTTTGCTTTCTGAGATAGTAGGATCTACCAAAAGCTATAGATCATAAAGCAGAACAGATTCCCTCAAGAACCTTTTAAAGTCTTACTGCTTGAAAAATCGTCATGGCTTTCAATAAAGCTGAAGAGAAAAATTTATCTTGCCGCTAGTTTAAGGGGCTACACTTCAAACTCTTCTTAAAGAAAAATAAAAAGAGAAAGAGGATAGACTTCTTGGACTGCTTTGAAAAGCTTGAGCAATTACTTCAAAGGAAAGGGCGTCTTTGTCCAGAGAGCAGGTTTATGACTACTGATGCAAATCCTAACCAAAGGCTGAAAAGGACACTCAGTGCATCTTTATGGATGGCCTTAGAGGAAGATGAACAAGTCAAAGGAGATTAAAGACAGTCCAAATCCTGCCACAAACACCAGGACACATCAGTTTTTACAGATGTGCTTTTCTCAGTACATAACAGGGAATATCAGTTACTAACTTACAGACGCCATCATAACAACCCAAGTTTCATTTAAGCAGCACAAGATCTCCATAATACCCATTAAGCATTTATATTGGACCTGTGTTTTAAAATATTAGGTGGAATGTTTTACACCATTAGGCAGAATAACAAATGCTGCTATTAAATGTGTTTCTTTCGTGCTCTCATAACACTGAGTGTATTTCTTCATCAAATGGACTCTGAACCACTTAAAGTTAGACCTGAAAGAAGAGACGGAGGAAACAGTAATTTCTCTGGTATCCTGTTCATAAATATCCAATGAGAAAAATATTTCAAAAGATCTGTATCCATTAAGGCAAAGAGAATTAATAAGCCAGGTAAAAATAGCCCTGACACCTATTTCTGGCAAAATTTGACTTGCGTTTTTAAAAATGAATAAAGTTCTTGGTACTTTGGGCATCATCTCCTCAGTCTTAATGAAAATTAAATTATTTTTAAAAGGCACTGCAAAGTTCTCATTAGCAGTTTAAGTACGTTGTTACTGGCAGAGAGAATCCGCTTCATTCATTTACCATTTTCATACCATCTATCATGAAATGAGGAGCAGGTCAACATTTCCCTTAGTTTTAGTTTTATAGAAGTAAAATTAGCTCTTTCAATTAAAACTTAAGTTTAACTACTCCTTGGACAGACGTTAACATTTCCCATTTGTTTATTCATTCATTCCTTTAATTCCTTCACTTTAACATAACATTTACCAAGTATGTATTATGTGCTGTGGAAACAAGAAAGGCACGAAAATATGACCTTGTATTTGTAAATGATTTGATTTTAAATGGTCACTGGATAAGGTTTTGTTGACCCTACTATAAGCCTGCTAATTATGAATATCTATTATTGGAAAGATCAAAAAGCTGCACTGAAGTCCAAACTATTTACTATAACTTAACTTTTATACAAAATAAATATTTACCATCAACTAATAAGGTTTTTATATAAAAACAACCAATATGATTTGCCAGGTTAGCAAAATCTAATACCCATTTGACCTCTTAAGGGACATAAAACAAAATACAAAACCTGGCTTTAAAAAACAATACACTTCAATAGAGTATTCATTTTGAAAGAAAGTGTAAATTTGTTTAAGGACCTAAATATATAATTATTACATATACATATAGATTTAAGAAAATCTAAGTATTATTTATACTCACCATTTCCTAAAGCTGGATACTTCTGTTTTGCACATCTTTTATTCCATTTTAATTACATTTGATTACTATAAAGCATTCATCAACAAAAAAATTCATATGAAAACTGAAGACTAAGGTTTCTCATGTGGCTCACCATAATGGTAAATCAGGAGAGGAAATGGTTTTTGTGAAGCAGAAATGAGGTTAGTTGTTAAATGTTTCTTAAATCTTTCCATTAACTTTCTAATTTTTCAACTACAATGATAACACTACATTTTAATTATACAAAGAAATTATTTAAGACTTGGTCTATATATACCATCTCTACCAACCTTTCCTTCTCTTTTCATTTCATTAAGGATTTTTTCCATTGTGAAAACATGTTGATTTTCTTGAACATATACATTACAGAAAACAAGTTATGGCTGCATTTAGAATATGACAACCAACAATAAAATTTGGTAGCTTCCTCTTGTAAATGTTATTAGAATTATTAATGTAAGACAGTATAATGTTGGTTTAAAACTCAATAATACTAAGTTCTTGATTTATAACCTTTCTCCTTTCTACGATATATACTATATATATATATATATATATATATGTTTATATGAACTTATATAAACAAAAGTTGATGACAACAGAATCATCTTCTAAGACTACATTAAAAAGTGCACTTGTGTAAGTATATACCTACAATTGTATATACATAAAGTATATTCCTAACGTGTAATTGTATTTAAAAATTTACAAAATCTTATCATGGCATACTTTCGTAAGAACTCAATACTAACTAGAGCTTGCTAGAGGTAATAAAATTATCTTCTGCAAATACTAAGAGTGCTTTAGTGACAAAGTTGCATCAAATTTTCCACAGTTGATGATCCAATGAAATGAAATTTAAAATGCTATCCAGTTTAGTGGGTAAGAATGGTGCCTCTGGCCTAGAGTGCCTAGGTTTGAATCCAGGCTCTAGTTTGCTAGCTATGCTTCCCTTCCCTTGGGTTTTGAAGTTCATAGGTCTTACTAGAACTATGAAAACTATGAGCAGTTAAATTCATGTCCACTGAGTCGGCAATGCTATCCAACCATCTAATCCTCTGTTGTTCCCTTCTCCTCCTGCCCTCAACCTTTCCCAGCATCAGGGTCTTTTCTAAGGAGTCAGTTCTTTGCATCAGGTGGCCAAAGTATTGGAGCTTCAACTTCAGCATCAGTCCTTCCAATGAATATTCAGGGTTGATTTCCTTTTGGATTGACTAGTTTGATCTCTTTGCTGTCCAAGGGACTCTCAAGAGTCTTCTCTAGCACCCCAATTCGAAAGCATCAGTTCTTCAGTGCTCAGCCTTCTTCATGGTCCAACTCTCACATCTGTACATGACTACTGGAAAAACCACAGCTTTGACCTTTGTTGTCAAAGTGATGTCTCTGCTTTTTAATACGTTGTCTAGGCATAGAAAAAAGTCTGGAATGATAACTAGTAAATGTAAACAATCTCCTCCTGCCCTCAATCTAGTAAGTTCTCACAGTTCTAGAAAGATCTAGAAAGTAGAGGCATACTGATATTCTCTCTGTGCCTCATCTATAAAACAAGGATAATAACAGGACTGGGCTGCCCAGGTGGCTCCGTGGTAAAGAATACGCCTGCCAATGAAGGAGATGCAAGAGACGTGGATTCGATCCCTGAGTTGGGAAGATCCTCTGGAGAAGGAATCCCCACTCCGGTGTTCTTACCTGGAGAATCTCATGGACAGAGGAGCCTGGTGGGCTACAGACTGTGAGGTTGCAAAGAGTCCAACACGACTGCACACACACAGACAAAACACCAGGACTACCATGAGGATTGATGAGCTACTGTGTAACGTTCTGAAGCTGTGCCTCGCATGTAGGGAGCACTCAATAAACGCCAGCTAGCAGCGGAATGATGCATATTTTCACCCTCTGTTGCACACATTTTTTTGTAGCCGAAGTATATCTGATCCTGTGACACATAAATATCAATTCAAAATAGTTCTTATTACTATTTTTCCTGCCAGGGAGGAGAATATACCTTCATTTCCAGAAAGTAGACTATGATTTCTCCCATTCCTCTTTTTCTTAGATTTTCCAACCTTCTCTGACAATCCATTTAATTCTGATATAGCCAGAGCACGGAGCTGAGAGCAGGAAGGGAAGGTACATTACAATAACTAGGTATTTTCCTACCTAATAAAATATATTTATTGTCTCTGATTATCAAAATAATATATGCTCATTATAAAGCATTCATATAATTTAGTAAATTATGAAGAAGAAAATTAAAAATGCCTCTAAGTTCCACTACCTAAGATGACCATTGCTTACATTTACCAGTTATTATTTCAAATATTTTTCTAACCTAGACAGCATATTAAAAAGCAGAGACATCACTTTGACAACAAAGGTCCATACAGTCAAGGCTATGGTTTTTTCAGTGGGCATGTATGGATGTGAGAGTTGGACCATAAAGAAGACTGACTGCCGAAGAATTGATGCTTTTGAACTGTGGTGCTGGAGAAGACTCTTGAGAGACCCTTGGACAGCAAAGGGATCAAACCAGTCCATCCTGAAGGAGATCAGTCCTGAATATTCATTGCAAGGACTGATGCTGAAGCTGACGCTCCAATACTCTGGTCACTTGATGCGAAGGGCCGACTCAATGGAAAAGATCCCGATGCTGGGAAAGGTTGAGGGCAGGAGGAGAAGTGGGCGACAGAGGATGAGATGGTTGGATGACATCGCTGACTCAATGGATATGAGTTTGATCAGACTCTGGGAGATAGTGAAGGACAGGGAAGCCTGGCATGCTGCAGTCCACGGCATCGTGAAGAGTTACATGCAGCAGTACACAGTATACAAAGCATACACTTACCGACACAGATACTTAAAATATATCTTCTTATACCCGTGGTTTGGTGGTCTCTCACACTTACCAATTCAGAGAGTGTATCCTTTCATGTCAATATCACAATTCATAATACATTAATGGCCATACAGTCTTCCATCGTGTGGACATATCAAACTTTACTTATGTACTTCTTTTATCCTAGTTTTTTGAGACTTTTCACTTGCTAATTCCCCACAGACAGGCTTATCTTTGGCTCTAATTCTTTGATAGCTTCTGTAGTTACACATGTGTGTCTGGAAACATCAACATTATAAAACTCTGCCTCCAAAAAGAATGTTGATACTTAGAAAAGTTGTTGAAATCTTATCCATATTTGTTGATGTTTAATATTATGATTCTTATAAATACGAAAATGAAAAAGGATAACTACTTTTATCTATCGATCCTAAATATCCAAGTCACATAAAATTTTTTGTAATTTATCCTCCTTAACATTTTTAATATTTGTTAAAGATACATAACTAAGGCATTAGTGAAAAGTATAGAGGATTTTCACATCTTTAGCAATTTGAAACACCTGGATTTGACACCAAAAGCAAAGACAACAAAAGCAAAAAATAAACAAGTGAGATTACATCAAGCTAAAAACCTTTGGACAGCAAAGGAAACCATCAACCAAATGAAAAGGCAACAGATTGAATGGGGGAAAATATTTACAGATCATAATACCTGAAAAAGGGTTAATATCCAAAACATGTAAAGAATTCACATAACCCAATATCCAGAGAACAATCTAACTTAAAAACGGACAGAGGATCTGAATAGATATTTTCTTTTTTTTACAAAGAATACATACAGATGGCTAAGAAGTACAGAAAAAGGTAACCCAACACCACTTATCACCAGGGAAATGCAAACCACAATGAGATACCCTCACATCTGCTAGACTAGCTTTATGAAAAGGACAAGAAATAACAAGTTTTGAAAAGAAAGTGAAGCAAGGGGAATCCTGGTGCACCGCTGGTAGGAATGTAAATTGGTGCAAACACTATAGAACACAGTATGCAGGTTCCTCAAAAAGTTAAAACTATAACTACCATGTGATCCAGCAAGTTCACTTCTAGGTGTAAATGAAAACTAATTCGAGAAGATATTTGCACCCCATGTTTACTGCAACATTATTCACAATGGCCAAGACATGGAAACAGCCTAAGCAACCACTGGTGGATGAATGGATAGACGAAATGCTACACACACACACACGCTGGAACATCAGTCATAAAAAATAAGTAAAGCCTGCCACTTGTGGCAATATGGATAGACTGTAAGGGCATTGTGATAAGTAAAGTAAGTCAGACAAAGACAAATATTTTATGATCTCATTCATGTGTAGAATTAAAAAAAACAAAAACAAAAACACTAACTTCAAAGATACAGAGAATAGACTGCCAGAGGTGGTTGCCAAAGGTGGAGAGTGGGCAAAATGGGCAACAGTGGTCTAAAGGTACAAACTCACTTATAAAGTGAGTACGTCTTGGGAATTTAACGTGGAGTATGGTGACTATAGTCAATAATCATGCTCAGTCACTCAGTTGTGTCCAACTCTTTTTGACCCGAGGGACTGTAGCCTGCTAGGCTCCTGTGTCTGTGGGACTTTTCAAGCAAGAATTCTAGAATAGATGGCCATTTCCTCCTACAGGGGATCGTCCCAACCCAGGGATGGAACTCACGTCTCCTCTGACTCCTGCATTGGCAGGCGCCTTCTTTCCACCGAGCCACCTGGGAAGCTTATCTAATAATGCTGTATCATAGATTTGAAAGCTGCTGAGAGTAGATCTTAAAAGTTCTCATGTCGGAAAAAAAACCAGTGTGACTGTGTGGTAATGGATGTTATTTAGACACTGTGGTGATCCTTTGCAATTATACACATGCCAAATCATGATGTTGTACATCTGAAACCCATATAATGTTAGATGCCAACTATAACTCAATTAAAAAAAAAAAGAAACTTCCTGACCCTGCTCACCCTAAAGAAATATAAAGCATTCTCTCAGCTGTAGAAAGTTATAAGCTGTGAGAATAAAAGCTAAAAAGCTCAAGAGTCATGAAGACCTGAGCCATGAGAGGCAGAAAGAATTCTAAGGATTTTTTCCCTGTCTAATTTGCTCTGTGACTCAGGGAGCTCAAACCAGGGTTCTGTAACAATCCAGAGGGAGTGGGAAGGGGTGGGCGGTAGAAGCGAGGTTCAAGACGGAGGGGACATATATATATCTATGGCTGATTCATGTTGATGTATGGCAGGAACTAATATCATATTGTAAAGCAATTATCCTTCAATTAAAAATAAATAAATTTAATAATAAATAAAAGCAACAAAACAAAAACCAAATCCAAAATACAAAGTTTGACCAAACCCATTTGAATGTGAAAAAAATTACTTTTAAAAACAGGGCAACTGCAAGAGAAATCATCAGGGACATATACTACCTAATTTCATATAAAAATGGGTCTCTGTTCATGAATTCCCAGGACTGTCTGAAGCACAATGTAAGGTACTTATGTACAAAGATGTCATATAACTTCTCTAAAGAAAACTCTTTGAAAGTCAATCTAATATGTTGTTCCAGGAGGTCTTCATTAACCATATCCTTAATAGTTTTACAATAATATACATCCCCCGTACAACATTCTAAAAGCAGAAGACTCCTGATTTTAGGCTTAAAAAAGGAAGAGAGGGGAGGAAGTAGCTTGAAATTTCAGAGTACATTCAGCCTCAGTTAAATGAAAGAAGACACATTTACAGTTTTCTTTGAGAGCCTACACTTCATTGACTATAGAGAATTTGTAGCTTCTAACTAATGGTAATTCCCGCCATTGTTTGAAATTAAATTTCCTATCTGAGCATAAAGTATTAGACAATTTTCTTTGGTGTCGCACTATTAAAGTGTTCATATGAAGATACCCAGTCCCAATTTGAGGGCATAAATCATCTGTTCTTCTGTTTTCATATTTATATGGCAAGAACCTATGGGTTGAATGGTATAGTCATTTTTTTCTGCAACTAAACAAGGTAAATAAATGTGATATATTGGCACATCACCCCACCACTCTGCATATGGTGCACATTAAGCTGTATTCATTTGCCATATGAATATAATTCCTTTTACCACATCTACTATTAGTTACAAGCAGTAAATACAGAGTTGTTTTGCTGGAATGGGAGGGCCTGCATTACATCATGGGGCACCAAACATCCTGGCCCTTCTGGAGAATTTCATAGACATAGTTTTAATGTCACCTGAACTTGAACACTGCCAACATATTGCTCCAAACCACGTTTGATGAATTCTTCAAGGAAAAATGGAAAATACAGGGCAATCTTAGTGTTAGTGCAATAGCGCAAACCACAAGGAATGTTCTTGATGAGATATGTATGGAAGAAGCCATGTTCTAATCAAAGAATCAGGTTGAGTCATATCCCAGATATTAAAAAAAAGCCATTTCAAACTCTGCTTTCATAGTAGTGGTGAACAAAAGGAAACTACAGTGAAAATATCATCCAGCTTGGAGGAGACGGTTTCCTCCAACTGCAGCTTACTGAAGACCTGTGATTAATAAGACAAGAGTCCTTCTCATCACAGACTGTCAGGCTTTGCTTCATTAGGTATGTATCGTGCTTATTTTTTCCTTAAACAAAATATTGATGAAAACAGTCCAAATCCAGGTTAGTGCAGGGCGAAAGAAGAAAGAATGTTATTTCTTTTACAAACTCATACAGTTCAACCCAGATGTACATATCTTGACATTTGTGAACCATAAACACTACACCAGTACACCTGTTTTAACAGGCACTGGTTTTCAGCGCTAGCAAGTCCCCCAATGTGCCCAGCAGATGGCGCTCTAGGACACCGACTTCTTGTGTCACATCCACCTATACTCTGGCAAGACAAAGAATAAGGATTTATCGGTAGCTTCGGTAAAGCATAGTAGGCTTTATTATAAAAAGAACATAATTCCTAAATATGTGTGCAAAAATATACATATGCATAAGCACATGCACACAGAGACAACCAGTAAATAAGTCACACCTGGACATATTGTGATACCACTTTTCTTAAAGACTTGATGAGTAGTCTACGTATAACAGTGGTATTTATGGTTACATGGCAAGATCATTCTAAATTCATTAAAAAAAAAATTTAGAATGCCTTAAAGTTAGAATTCATTTTTAATTATAGCAGGGATGTCTCATTAGGGTGATACTAGTAAAATTAACAACAGTAGGATTTACGGTAATGACTTAAGTGATTGATGAGAGTGGAACAAAATGAAGTTTTAGACAGAGAAAAGCAGGGCAGCCACAGCATACAGTACTTTAAAAAACAGCTCTGTGGTCTGTTAGCGCTAGCCTTATGCTTAATAAAACCTTCTTTCTAATTAATGGTGCTGAAATATTCTTAACAGAATCTTGTTATGAAAAAAACTTTGTTTTTTCCCCAGCAGACGCCATTCCTATAAAGGAGAAAGCTGATATAGATTAGCATGTCTGATTGCAAAGAAGAAAAAAATGCCACCCTTCAATCAAATCAAAAACAGAATGTGAGAATGGAAAACTACTTTACTGAAATACTATGCACACCGTCTATGCAACACCTCATAGTCAGAGACTGCTTGTTTCTAAAGCTATTCAACGGTGACTTAAAAAAAAAATTACTCAGATACCTAAAAATGCTTAATAAGCACTCATGTTTAGATGCTTAATGAGGATATGATTTTAAGTTTATGATCTAATACAATACAAAAACAGTGAATAACTCTTCTGTGAATTTTCATTTTGATCACAAGATCATTTTAAAGTTTAAAGTATTTAAATGTCAATTGAATGCATCAGGGCACGTTTGCTTCAAAATTTGGAAATGTACAGTCTGGATAGCATTATTGTGAAGGAAAAATGAGTATTCCAGGAAAGCATTTTGGTGGACAAAATCCAGTTTTAAACACAAAGGGTACGAGGGCAGAGAGAGATATGCTTTCATGCAGAAAACGTCTTTCTTTGAAATGTTCTTGGTTAATTTTATTTAAAAAATCCACAACTAAATGGAATCCTATCTTAATTTTTCTTCTCATTAAGAAAACTGCATTCCACAGGAGATAACTATCACAAGACAATAGAGTCAAAAATGAAAAACTAAAAAAAAAAAAAAAAAGAAAAACTATCTGTCATACAGGAAAACAAGGCTTTTGCTGTATAACCTAGTCAGATTTCATGAAACATGTGCATCCTTTTAAAAGCCTCATGCTATACTATATACAGGTTTTATCCAGTTTGAATTAGCATGATTTTGCCTGAGCAATGTGCTTATTAACACTGGATAACAAGATTTAAAAAAAAAACTAATAAAGCTATAAACTTTACATACAGCACTAACATTAGATTTGTAGGTAATGCCATAGGCTTATGACACTAGCAAGTAAAACTACTAGCTTATTCTTATGATTTTTGAAATAAATAAGTTATATGGTTGGATGAGACCTATAAAATGCAGGAAAGGCAATAGTCTAGTTTTTTTTTTTTTTTAATTACCCATTTTCTTTCCAAGCAAGAGAAAAGTCTAAATTCAAAACTTTAAGTTGAGGCCCTGTATGTATTTACAGGCCATGTTGGAGTTTTGTATATAAAAGCCTGGCTATTTCTTAAACATCAATTACATTTCATCCAAGAGATACAACACAGAAGTAAGCATAATCTAAAATTCTTCATCTGAAAATCTCTGACTTCAGCGGCTGCATTGTGGAGCCATCAATGAGCCACAGGCTTAAAAATTCTGAACCAGCTTGCATGAATGCTTAAAACCGTTCACACGCAGTACAAATGTCTTTGTTTTTTGTTTGTCATTTTCATTTGAAAAGCTTACACTGATTTATTCATTTTTCCATTCTAATGTGTGGAAATTCTCATTATATGAAAAAGTGCCTATTTGTCTTTTTCCCAGATTCATTCTTCAAAGTTAAAGCAAAATTCAATTGGGACATCAGACATTACAAAAGGACCCAAAAGGATGAGGTTCACTGTGAGAAATGTAATTTAATTTATCAAGAGTCATTACAATTTTCTAAAATTTTTATTAGATGTGCTGTTAAGTTATTCTTTTATTTTTTTTTCCTTTCATTAGCAGCATTACTAGGAGTTAAATGTCCACCATACTGCAGACGAGAGGGTACAGATGAAGTGCTTTATGAAAAATATAACATTATAATATATACTCTAATACCAGCAAGATGGTGTTCGTGGGGTGATTTATCTGCTCTGAGCATTCTGTGCTTCTGATAGCACCTTAAGTCAGTTACTAGCGTTGCTTTCATTTCACAGACAAGACAGCACAGCAAAGCGTAGAACTTAGCTTTGTCTAACTCTAAACTCCAGGACTGGGTCAGTCCTACTCGATTCATTTCTATAATGTCATGCACATAAAAAATCATTTTTAGGTTGATTTACAAGGTATTTAAATATATATATTTATCCCTTCTAGAAAAGCTGAATATTTATAAATTACACTTGTTTTAAAATACACTTAAATTTCTGAAATGTAACAACAATTACACATTAAGTGCAGCTAGAAAGCCTTTAGCTACTTTTCAAAATACCCATTAGTAATGACAGAGAGAACATGGTTAGGTCAAGGAAGTTAAAAAAGAAAGAACAAAATTTTTTTTCATTTGGATTGCTATGTGTGCATGAAACATCTCACACTATTTTAAAGCTAAGTTCTTCCTAAATATTTTCACATAAATAACAAAATGGTATGCTTATTGTCTATGTCAAATCTAAGTTTGTCTGAGACAGTTTAGTGAATCTCAACTGAGTTTACAGAAACAGGGAAAAGGAAATTGAAAGTAGTTGCTCATCTTAAAAGGCAAGAAAGGAGGATGAACAGAATATAAGGCTCCATAAAGGAAAGAATATGAAGTACTTCTCAAAAGAATGTGAAAAACAAAATTCCCTGAAGTTTACAAATTTAAAATTATTACTTTAATTACATATAAAACAGAGATGTGTAAATATGTGAAATACACACATGTACACACTAACCTCCGTATATAAGCACACACACTAAGGTCTGCTCTGACTACTATTACCCAGAACATCAAAGCCTTAAAGTTACTTTTCACGTTTAATTTGTGTAGAGAATTATCCATGTTTTGATTAAAATAAGAAATACATATTAGAGGTTCATAAAATAAAAACTTTGATTCACCATCACACCAAACATAATACATACAAAGCAGAAACAGTGTTGGTAAAAATACTATGCATATACTTCTTTTAAAACTGTACTTGGCTCCTGGGTAAATTTTTTTAAAAGGTTTCACTTTCACACAAATAATATACATTTAATAAGCACAGCTTTAATAAGTCAATTCAAAATACGATGGACTTAAACATAATCAGGCTGTTTTATAATTTGGGACTGCGTGACAGAAGTAAGTACCATTAGTATTCAGGTAATCAGCAACAATGTGATCCTTCCTTAGCCAAATAAATTGCAACTTGCTTTAAATTAAGAAACTGTAAATATTTAAGAGCAGTTAAAATGCTCTACCTATGAAATAAAAAATATAATGTTATTCTTGCAGGATCTCTTCAGTGCTGTCATAATCATTTTAATTAAATTCTCATTTTTCAGGTGGTCCCTTTAATTGTTTTTTCCTACTTCTTAATGTGTTTTTCTAAAGCCATTTCTTTTCTGCAGCTGTGTGCGATTGGTTTTAATGGTAGCTGCTTCCTTTTTTGCCTTCTGTGAATTACAATTTTAAATGGTTACACATTTTTTGTTTTACTGCCTTCAGCATAGTTTCATAAAGATGTTTAAGGCTGTTGGTGAACATTTTCATTTCCCATTTGAAAAACCAACAGCCAATTTGAATATTCCATATTGGCCTTTTATGACCTGTTTTATCTTTTAATATGTAAATGAAAGCATATTTTTTCTAAAGACTGGTTTGTTTCCATGAAATTATGATTTTTTTGCTCTTTAAAATAGGAATTCAATAAACAATATGTGACTGCTCTTTTACATTATATCTTATTGTTTGTGATGACAGCCATTTCCAATGAAGAACTAGCATTTTCAGATAATATCCAAACACATGAAAATGAGATTTCATCCTTGAATTTGAATTACCACTGGTCACCAAGTGTTAATAACAAGGTTATCTAGAGCTTTCTTAAATTATAACTAAGAAATTAAAATTACTTGATACTTCAGTTTCACTTTCACCATGATGAAATGGGTAAAACTTCACTACAAAATGTTATTATACATCACTTGTAAAAGTTTAGTCATAAATTGTACTTACTGCCCGGGTTATCTCCAATACCACTGCTTTTTCCATTCCAGTACCAGAGCAGAAGGGTTGCGTCACGTGACCCTGACAGAATGTAGCAATTTCCCCCGATATACGACTCCGAACGAGTGAGGCAAGTGACGACATCCCAATGGCCAAACACCACTTGGATCAATTTTCCTGAAATACAAAACAAGTTTTGTTTGCTATTTTAAAAATTGAAAAAATTTCCAGTGATTGTTTAACTTGTAAGAAGATAATGAAGTTGTATTAACTCATATTCTGATAATTCAGATTTTATAATAAAATTCAATCTGGTTCAACCTAAAAGTTTTCTTTGAATAATTAACAACAACAAAAACAATCAATTGAACAGTGATAGTAACATTTTTGAAAGACATATGTTAAAACTATTTCAACTAATAATATTATTTATACATAGCTCCTAGGAATTACAAATGAATTATGTCTACTGATTAAAGCAGACTCAGGAGAACCCTTATTTGGAACCATTTCAGTAATTTATTAAGTTACTCGAAATGATTCAAAACAAAGCAAAACTTAGTTGCCTTTCTGTAAGCACTCTATCACTCAGACCTCACTAATGCAAACCTATCTCTGAAGCAGGAAAGGCAATTTATTTCTTTTTCTCTTCTCTGAAGTGATCTACACAAAGACAGTATAAAACCACATCCCAGAGTTTCTGTTTTTCAAATCAGGATTACATGAGCTAAATTTTGATAAAAGGACTAATATATTGTGACTGCAATTTGAGCTAGTGATTCTTTCTTTAATTGTCTGAATGAGGAAAACTCCTGAGGAGAAGGGAAATTAAGATGACAGTTTACCAGTAATGACTGGGGAGGGGGGCCCAGTAAACGTACCATATATCTGGGATGTCAAGCATAGGATGAACTGCTCACATAACAGCGTCAGAAAAAAAGTAAAGGCCCCACCTTTTGGATTTTTCCTTTAATCAGATACGGTGTTTGTAATTCATACAAATTGTCTAAAGAATTAAACAGCTATAGCAGCTCTTCTACTCTACCCCGACCAGCTTCTAGCTAACATTTCTCTCTGAAATGTCTGCAGAATCTACAAATTAATGTCATAGGATGTCTACCTTTAATACTCAGCATGAATGCTTTTCCTTTTTCAAATAAGCATTTCGGTGGGGTCATAAAAAATACAATTCAAGATAAAAACTATTAAGCTGGAAAAAAATTAGTATGCCTAGAAAGTTTATATGTTTAACTTGGAACAGATCATAGCCTATCAAAAGCTTGAGGTCTCAACTAAGTATTGGTATCTACATGTATTTAATTTTTCAAGATAATAAATTTAACAAAGTATTTCCACTAAATTTTTTATATTATCGATTTAAATAAGCCCAAAGCATATTATAAAGTCTGCAAATTTAGAAATAAAATACTGCCTCATCCACATCAGATGGGAAGTCAATTACAGTGTTTTCCCTTGTACATAGTGTTCTTCTGATACTAACTTAAGACCAGATTCATATCAATCTCAAACTGCAAAATTGATAAAGTACACTTCTGTCTCCTATGGAAAAAGACTTTAGCCAAAGCAGGTATTTTAACTAATAAAATGTTAAAAATGTTCACTTCTGAATTTTTCCAA
The DNA here is from genome assembly GCF_023699985.2 of Odocoileus virginianus. Classification (NCBI taxonomy): domain Eukaryota; kingdom Metazoa; phylum Chordata; class Mammalia; order Artiodactyla; family Cervidae; genus Odocoileus; species Odocoileus virginianus. The sequence goes on along the minus strand of NC_069685.1, from coordinate 7,209,499 downwards.
CCTTTTAAATTAACACCAGAACATTTCATTTTAAAAATTAACTTTATCAATAAAGAATATAAGAACTCAAGACTTTCTAGAATTAAAAAATGGAAAAGAAAAAGAAAATTAAATATTAAAAATATAATAATTTTTTATCATTTCCAATTTATATGAAGGACAAAGTAGAGAGGGTTAGTGGCAAAATGGCTGGAGTTAGGTTAGAGGGAAGACCTAACTAAGGATGAGACAGGAGGTAGCTGAATGCACTCTTCCTTCAAATTAGAAAGTGACAGTCGCTCGGACGTGTCAGATTCTGTAACCCCATGGACTGTAGCCCACAGGGCTAACCTGTGCACGGGATTCTCCAGACAAGAATCTTCCCGACCCAGGGATCAAACCTCTGTCTTCTGCATTCCAGGCAGACTCTTTACCATCTGAGCCGTCAGGGAAGAAGTACTAATTAGAAAAGTGAAAGCTAAATCATGAGTTTTAACTACTGAAAATACTGACCACCCCGTAATGTGATTATGTTTTTGATCACGAGCATGTACAGTGACTTCTGCCTCAGCCTATACCAAATGCTGAGAGCATGTCAACTATACAAGTGATGTAAATAGGTTATTTAGAGTAGACTTATTTAAGATTTGACAACCATCAATTCAGTGGGCTGTAGAAGTGAAGATGAGCAAAGTAATACATCTGGGTATGTGAGGTCTGTGGCATAAACAGAAAACGCAAATGCTCCAGCACGTACACCAGGAGGCCTGCGAAAGAGCAACTATCTGCTTGGTAACCTGCTTAGTTTCTAGCTAGTGAGAACAAAGTGGAAACTTTTAGCTGTAAAAGTGGGATGGATGAAAAAGACTGTCAGAATTTCTCACGACACATAATAATTTGTTACTTCTCATTAATGAAGTCATCATTCTATGTCTACAATGTCTGTGTTAGGAAAATGTATATTCGGACTGTGGTTTCTTTTTTAATTAAAATTTCCCAGTGTTTTAATTTTTGCCCCTAAAAGTCATCACAAATATTTTTCATTCAACCAACATTTACTGAGCACCTACCAAGTGCCGAGCATTAGATCTTCTTACTTGTATATAGTGGTAGACAGAGAAACAAACAAAAACAGACGTGTAACTGCGACTAGTGTCAACCACGAGGAGAGAGGAGAGAGGGGGCAGTGGGAAAACAGGAGAGAACAAATCAGGCTGGGCATCAGGGAAGACTGAGACGAGGGGGTGACGGGTAAGCGTCTACATCTAAAGAGTTTCATGTTTTAATACAAATTAACTTCATTCTCCACAATTTATACTCTGGGCTCAACTCTGGAAAACATTATTATTTTTTTTTTTTTCCAGTTTGCTTTTTCCTGTCTAGCAGCGTTCCTCAGCAATATTTGTTATTGCTATGAGGTGGAGGTTCACTCCTCCTAAATAAATCACACCATATAAATACCTGCTGTTCTTTTTGGTAAATTATTTTCTGATAATCTCATAAGTGTTCCTCAAGCTTTATTTTTTGTTTCCTTTAATACCAGTCCACCTCTCCACACACTAATATCAAATATTACCACAAGCACTAGAATATCCTTTTTTTGACAGAACAAATTTTCCAGTTAATGTTTTATTTGACAGCTGTGCCACAAATAAAAAAAAAAAAAAATTCAAGCTCAGGACTCTGCACCACTGAATCTAAAATGTGGCCTGAAAATAATTCCCACTGCCGAGGGAAGGTTTTATTGTTGCCTCTGCTGCTCTGGTTGTGTCTTGAAAACATGATTTATGTTTAAAGAATTTCCTGCTACAACCGTGTTTCTCTCTACCCCCGCCTCCCCACCCCACCAAATCTAATAAGAGAAGGATTTTTTTTTTTTTTGGCTTACGTGCCAAAATATAATTGAATTCAACACTTGTGATAGCTCTGCCATTATATATTATTGATCATACAATTTTTTTGTTAAACTTCTCTGCTAAACTTAGGAGAAAACATTTAATATTCTTATCATGATGAAGACACTAACACATTTAAAATTTGAATAATTTTAAATAAAATTTGCATCAGAGTTTGTATTCAAGATAGTAAGAAAGGTATTAGAATGATCATATGAGATTTTTTTCAAAACTTTACTGGAAAGTATAAATATTTTTGGTATATGTGCTCAGTCCCACTGAAATGAAGTTTAAAATGAGACTACTTTCTTATGAAAGTGTTTTATACGTACACACACTTGTGCACATTTTAAAAAACAATAAAGTAGAAGGTTTTTGGGAAGAGAGGAAGGAATGCCATCTAGTTTATTAAGTCTAAAGTAACATGCCAGACATTCTAGGAACCTAGATTTTAAATGGGTAACACTTGTATGAGATAAAAAGGAATAATCACAAAGATGCCACATCTGAGATCAGAAGACCTCCAATGCCCAGGTCTAGCACCATTACATATGCAAATTTCAACAAGATACTTAACTTTTTCAAACCTTTGTTTCATCATCGAAAAAACGGGCCTAAGGACAACCATTCGATCTCCTAAGATTACCGTGAGGCTGACACAATATCATGTATGAGAATGAAGATATTTTATAAATTCAAGAGAACTGTGTGACTATAAAAATTATTTTATTAAGAGTATTATATAAAAGTGAAGTTAGCTTTGGTGGTGATGGTTTGGTTGCTAAGTCGTGTCCGACTCTTGCAACCCCATGGACTGTGTAGCCTACCAGGACAGGAATTCTCTAGGCAAGAACACTGGAGTGGGTTGCTATTTCCTTCTCCAGTAGATCTTCCTGACCCAGGAATCAAACCTGGGTCTCTTGCATTGCAGGCAGACTCTTGACCAACTGAGCTATAAGGGAAGCCTAAAGGTTAGCTTTTACTTTACAAAGGTTAAAGTAAAAGGTTAAAGAGGCTAGCTTTAATTTACAAATATCAATATTCAGTGTCTTTAAGATGATACGAAATGTCAACAAACTCAGAAAGGCTCAAATGTCGAAACCAAAGACTGACATAATATATGATCCCATTTTAGGACATTCCGGAAAAGGCAGAGATGAAGAGCATATCAGCAATTCTGAAGAGGCTGAGGTGAGGGAAGAAAGTGACTATGAAGGGGCAACCCAGGGGGTTTCTGGAGATTTTCTGCTACTCTGCATCTTAACTATGAGGGTGGTTACATAATGGGATACAATGCCCTGAGACTAATGGAACTAAAAACCAAAATAAGGAATTTTACTGTACGTATATTGAAAGATAATTTTCAATGTATAAAAAACAATCTGAATCTAAAAGAATGTTTAAGAAAACCTTGTGATAGGATGTAACAATTTTAATCTGAAAGTTTGTGAAGAAGGGAGCATAGTTGGAGGTCAAATAACACTAGGGCTGTCATTACCATAATAGTGAAAGAAAAGGTTAAAATTTAAACTTGAATATTTAGCTAGAGAAAATTTACTATAATAAAAAATAATTTTAAGAAAACTTGTCAATCTCCAATGCATTTTTAAAGAATTTCAGAGGAGTTTTAGGTTCAACAGTAATCAACGTCATAGTAAAAGCCCAAGTAATCAGAAAGACTTGAATGATATTTTCTTTCTGAACCTACCTCCAGAATAAAGAAGTAAATTATAAAAATATTAGGTCATTGATTCCCTAAAACAAAAATTAAATGAGATCATGTCTAAAAACAACTTCTAGGGTTTATTCTAAACACAGTACATATTCAACTATTTTCCCCTACTCTCTCATTGCTAGGTTATAATACAGTCATCAAAATGTAGCTAGGACAAACTCCCTGAATACCCAGGAATTAATTTTTTAATTTACTACACTTACTAAGGTAGGAGTATGGACTCATACATTGTATAGAGATTACTAACATGACTGAAAGAGGATTTGCTGTAAAATAGTTAATTAATTAGAAACGTCAATTTAAAAAATTTCCTATCCCCAGAATATTTAATCAATATAATTATTTGTAGATCCTTGTTTCAGTTAACTATCTACCTCCATGGTATTTAAGTTCTAATGCATTACTATCTAATTTTAATTATTTTAAATATACAACTACATATTCAGTATAAGTTTATGTCATTCTCTAACAGTTTCTAAAATACTTTAAAGAGACTCCATTAAATTTTTCAATGTTCACAATTGCCTATATGTAAAAATATATAACCATTCATTGGACTGGATATCCTATAATAATAGTGATTTGAGTTTGGTTAGTTCCTTAGGGGGTTGCACGCAAATGAATAAGGAGTCAGCTACTTTCCTTCACAATGATGTAGTTTTCAGCAAGATTCAGTGGAACTGGGTGGAGGCAAGATAGCCACTCGCAGGAAACACACTTAGAATTTCCAGGGAAAAAATAACCTTTAAACAATACTAAAGTGGGGAAGTACACCTATAAGTATGTGCACCTGCCATGTGATTATGCATGGACATGTACATATGGTATTTACACACCAGGGTATGTTTTCAAAATAAATCATCCACCTGTAAGTATGAAGCTTGGGAGACAAACCTACCAAAACCTGCCCCTTTAAAAACATTCTGAAGTTAAGTTATTAATGGATTATAGAATAGATTATTACTTGAAGGGGAAAACTATATTTTACACATTTTAGACTTCTGTAACTTTTACAGGGGAGATGAGAAAGCCTTTCAAGCCTCTATTGCCACTTGTTGTAAACTTGAGCTCACTGATGAAGAAATGATGCGGTTACCTGTGTCTGTAGAATAGACGCGGAAACTCTTATCCCAGAAGCCACAGAGGAGGATGTAGCGGTTGTCCGACGTGACGACAAAACACTGGGAATGGACTTGAATGCTTTGGTCTAAGAGGTCAGTGATTTGCCTCCTGTGCATTCCTGTATTGCTGGCTATGAGAACAGAGGGGGAAAAAAAAAAGCCTATAAACCCACATGCGCAAAGAAGTCCCGTAATTTGTCATGCTGGGGGCTGGGGCCAAGGGAGGAGAGACGACACATTCCAGGATAAGAACATCTGATCTTTAATTTTAAATATAATAATATTTGAAAAGCCACAGGAAAGCAGAATCCGATTGTTGGAAGAATGAGGGCAGCCAACTTCAACAGCTCGGTAAGAGATTCTGCCTAGAGGAAAGAAACAATAACACACTACAATTTTAAAATACGTGGTGTACAATTCTCAGAACATGCTATCTAGCTCTTGGGCAGGACCAAACTAGATTAGAATCTCCAGACTGTATCACAGTTAGGTTTGTGTTTCTGACAATCTCATTACATCTATTGTCATGAGAATGGATTCATGTTGTGACAATCTATTACCTCTAACTTTTTGTCACAAGGAAGAGATATTAGAATTTAAATGTCATATATTTGAAATATTGGAGCATCTTGTACATGTTTGACTTTAACAGGTCTTTAATTTGACCAGATGTGAACTCCCATTTCCCCGTTCACAGCCCCACTTGCATGCAAGGAAGGAGTGGGATGACTATTTATTAAGGATACTTGTAATTGAAAAAGTCAAAACACAGCACACTGCAACTTTCTTGCTACTTCTGTAAACAACAAAACAAGACAGGCTGGCAGGATGTTTTCAGGCTGCTGCAGCGCGCCTGAGATGGGGTCTGTCACAGGCACAAAGTCGGACACAGCACGACGTCACACGCGTGCGAAGAGTAATAATCCTCTAGACACCCACTATCAACCATGTCATTATCAGCAAAGGAATTTTCACGGAGGTGCCTTCTCTGGCATTAATGAAGCCAACCAAATAGAAAGCTCTGCTGTTCGTGATCTAGGAGTTATTTCATTATCAACTTTCCAACACAAATTATAGTTCTTATACTGCTAAAAAAAAAACTTGATCATACCAGAAGTCAGAACAAAATGAATGTCTCATCTAATTATTAGCTTTCATAGCTTTCAGCTTTTATTGGAAAAAAACACTATAGATGCATGATTGATAAAAATTAAATAGATATATATCTATGTTATATTCATTATATGTAATAAGCTAAGACTGCCAATTCAATAATAGAAGGCTCAGAAACTAATATGGAAGAGAAAAAGTGTTCAAAATACTTTCCAGTCCTCTGCTGGGATACAGAGGGATAAAATATCCCTTGCCCTCATGGCATACAGAACATAGCAAACATATTCACGTGAAATCCTGCAAAATTCTGCTAGTGTCTGACTGTACAACCTAACCACGTAAGATTACTAGATAACTGTTTGTTAATAGGCTTCGTATACTTTGGGGAGATTAATGGCCTAGGAAATGGCACCAGAAGTAAAAAGGGTAGGCCTCTAGTCAGGAATTATCTTCCCCCTCCTTCCACACAAAGGGAAGTTTCTGGCAGGTGAAAAAGCTTTTGTGTATCATAGTGTATCATGGAGAGACATTAGTCTCTCACTGCAGTGAACCTGTGTGATACAATTAAATCTTTTAATTTCAAGAAACCTAGCAATTTAAAACAAGATATATGGTATTTTCTATACTGGTTACTATAGTTCTTCACTCCACATGAAAATTATAAAAACACCATATTTTTGTTAGTGTTTATATGACTTTAACTTATATGATATATAAATTTTCACTGGTCTTTTTGGCATTATTTCCTGGGAGGACCTAATTTGACAGACCCGGGCATGTATAGAATTTTGAATTGAATGACTACAAACTCATCATGGGTAAAGGCTGATGCCCCTTCAGCATTCAGATGAACTATTTTCCAAATAATTGATTACTTATAATTACTCATAATTTAACACTGCAACCCCTAATCCATCCGTCCATCCATCCATTTAGTCTATATAACCTACCCTACAACTGCCTTTTCTTTATCTCATTGTTTTCTCTAGTAAACCTCACGAGATTCCTTACTGAAAGTATTTTTATTTGATGAAAATTAGGTATATTTGTCTAGATAAGCAGTCTACAAACTGGAGCATGTATACCCTTGGGAGGTGGGGGTCGGTATAAGATTTCCCAAGCGATACACAGGCACAGATGGTTTTAAGGGAATCAATTTCTGGTTCCGCAACTTTCATGCGTTCTCTTGCTTGAAACAGATTTGCCTGAGAACTCTCCTGTGAGTTTTCCTTTCTTATCTCCCGTTTTGCTCGCTCTTCTTCCCCTAGATAGAATCTCACTAGGGTGTTTTACTCCAGGGCACAAAATCTCTTGAGAGCCAAATAAGGAGACAATTCAAACTACTGATGTGATGCTGGAAAGTGAATGCCTAGGTATCACATCATTCTGAGGGCAGGTGGTTTCCAATTCATTGCTTTCAATAAATGGAAGGAGGTTCTAATCACGCTGTCAATTGATAGAGCATTAAAAATAAGTTTCAGTGATAGATTGTTAAAATGATTATTTAATGATAGACCATAAAAGTAATCCTTAATAATATATCATTCTATGAATTTTGTCACATAACTCGGAAAGAGTTTTAAGATTTAAATGACATTGTTAAAACAAAACTCTCTCCTTTCCCATCTATCTTATGTGAGTAACACTCTTGAGAGCGTCCATCTATAAAAACCAAAAAACTAGGGTAGAACTGTTGACAAATTCTGTCTCTTTCAACAACAAATAATGTTTATCCATGAATACATTAACTACTTAGGGAGACACTCCCAGTCATTAAAGCTGTATTTTCTATTTCCAATAAGTATGTGTTGTGTATGTTTAATAGTATTAAAATTTATAATTTGTAATTTTAACAAATAGGTATTAATATTTTAATAACTCAATAAGGATTAATTTTTTTAAGCTGGGCCTAATAGTTACAGGGATTCTCAACATTTATATTTACATACATATTTTTATTGCTGAAGACTGTTTAATGGGGTAGTCAATTTTCTAGTTAAAATAAAATTGTGTAGGGAAAGCAGAAAGAAAGAACAAATTCTAGATGAGAAAAACGTTCAAATGGTAAAAATTTCTTCCAGTGAATTTTTTAAAAACAGAAAAGGTTGACTATCAAGTGACTTTGATATTTAGTGTCTGCTGGATGTACTTAAAATTTTACACACTATGCCAAAAATCATAACCTTTGCAACTATTTAAACTTGTGATGATAATCATGTTTAAATTTTTAGACATCAACTTAAAAATGTGTGAGAAGATACGTGGTTTTAAATAACTACTTCAGGAGACATGGGAACAGTCAGATGACCAATGGTCAGCAGGGAAGACTGTGGCCTGAAGGCTGCATCCAGCTTGTGCCTGGGTTTGCATATGAAGCTTTACTGAACAGAGCAATGCTCGCTTCTTTATACATTATCTGTGACTTCTTGCGTGCTATAACAGCAGAGTTAAGTAGCTGTGTCGGAGACCCTATGGCCCACAAAACCTAAAATACTGACTATCTTGCCCTTTTCGCCCATGCCTTCTCTACAGGGTTACCATTTCTGAATTCATTTAGATTTTATACTATATGATATTCATTATCAAATTTTAAGACAAACAATGATTCTATACTTCAGAAACCAGGCTCTAAGTGGCACAACAAATGGGTTTTATTATTTTCCTAACTCTTAGAACTTTACCCAAGTGGGCATTTAATTTTTTAAAAAATAAACGGCAAATCATATCTACTCAAAGCAAAACAAGATTTAGGAACCAGGGTACTGGTTATCTTTCATATAGACACTTCATTCTTAGATTTCTGTTTATATTTGGGAAAATGATAAAACACAGTTTAGAGCTTCAGGTTATTTTAGTTCATCTTGATAATTCATCCGCAAATGGTGGCCATTTAACTCTCCACTGAAACAATGGTGTTACAGAACCCCCCTCAAAAAAAAGTGACATATGCACAAGGAACACCTTGAATTTTAAAATAATAAATCTGCTTATTCTTATGTTTTATCTAAAAACTTTAAAATACTAACAATTTCATTTGTGCTGGGGAAATATGACAAAATTACAAGGCAAACACAAACATCCATGCTAGTAGCATACCCCTACAGCTGGGCAATTAGGTTTTTTATTCTAAAAGTTATTGAACAGCATCTTCAATACCAAGGTGTACCATTCTTAGTGGAGTCACAGTTCAAATCCCCACTATAGGGTAGAAAATGCTAAACTAGAGATTTCAACTAACCTACTCAAAAAGCACAGCAGCAATTAAATATTCTAAGTTGTCTGCCACAGATGCTCATTTCATCCCAATGGCTCTTTCTGGTCTCCTTTTTCTTTTTTTTTCTCCCTGAACAAATTTAACCTCCAATGGCAATTTATTGGGCCGCAGGACCCTAGGAAAATGAATACAAATATCTTAACACTGCCATTGGCTGGGCGATATATTTCAACTTTGAAACTGCTCCGCAATTGCACATTAATCCCCTCAGACTGAAAGGAGGGTCCAGGAAGAAAGGATTGATCTCCTTTAATGATGAAACTCTGGCACTACAGTTTTATTTTTCTCAACACAGAGCTGCTAAGAACCCACTGTTATTATGAAAATTTCCCTAGCAAAGGAGCTCCATCACATTACTGGTGCACCAATTCATCATAACGTGCCTCGCTCCTGCTCATCAACAAGTCTGAGTGATGAAAAGATCCAATATTATCCTGACAGTACTTCATGCGCATTCTCAATCACACATTATTACAGCATCCATATTAATTTTCAGTGACACGCGTCCTAGGCCTGTTCAAATTAGGCAAACCAACGAGGGGGAGTTGATGAAATACCAGCATAGCCACAGCTCATTGCATTCCAATTTGCATGCAAATGGTTTATCAGGAAAATTCCATTCCCAGCAACCAGCAAGTGAAAAACAACTGTAATCTACACTTCAGGGCCACCATACAGAGCTTAATGAATCGCAAAGAGAGAAGGAAGTGACAGACCTATGAGAGGATCGATTTCCACTGGCAGCTGGTATGGCTGGTCTTGTACAGCACCTTGATGAGCTGGAATTCACAAAAGATAAAAAAAAGAGAGAGAGAGCATTATTTTTCATATACTGAGCTACAGAAAAATGCTTAAGTCAAATCTCATGTAGAATTGTTTCCAACCTCCAAATCTCTCAAGACAGTTTTGTGAAATTTAAACAACAACAACAAAAAATCCAGGTGCTTCTATGGCTAGCTTATTAAACATTTATTTTAGATTAGTGCTGTTCTGAACATGTGCCATCAGCAGTGGCTCCAGTCCTAGGCCATAAGCTATAGCAGATGCTTGACTGGCAACCTCTGATGCTGCAACAAAACAAAATTAAGTGGTAAAGAGTGCTGAAAACAAAATGTGACAACCATCTGCTGACTGTAGCAAATACTAGTTTTTTTGTTACTTCTTAAAAAGGCAGTTTTGAATGCTGCAGCACAAAGGATCCACAAAAACGTCAATTTATGATGGAGAAAGGGAAAGCTCCAAGTCAAAGAACATTCAATGCTTCATCCATCACTTAAATCAATCAATTGAAAGTTGGAATAAAAATAAAGAAAGCTATCTGCAGATAAATGTTTTAGTTAAATGCATTTGGCTGAAATGTTTTCCTGAAGATTTGATTGCGGTTGAAAAAAAACTTTTATTAATATTTAATATTTCCATGGTTTCCATTTAAAAATACTGAGAAGCAAATGAGTAACAAAAATCAATCCATACTAAGGATAGTTCGTTTAATTTTCAAAATGGTTTTAAGGATTCAGAGGCACCTATTTTGTGATGGAAAAGAGATTTTCTAGGCTGCAGCCCTGTGAAAGGTAGAAGAAGTATTGTAGGAAGCAGGACCGACCACTGGCTACCTGTGCAACCTTGGGCAAATCAGAAGCCCCAGAATGAAGGGTTTAGAACAGATAATCTTTTCAGCTTTGTAATTCTGAGAGTTAAATTCTTGGTCCTTTTCCAAAAGATTTTCCTCCAATGACTCAGCCATTCACTCTGGTCAATATCTGCCTTTTATAGACTCATAAGCATTTTAACTACTGCTTGGTTGGTATTAGAGCTCTGCTTAATATCATCAGATTCTAAGATTAAGATGATATTAATATCATCAGATTTTAAGACATCTTTCTGACTGTCCTTGAGGGGCTGAAAATAAAAATGGGCATTCCAATGTGTTCATTAGATTAATTTTAAATTCATTATGTCAGCATTTCTGCTGTTAGTAAATACCAACTTTTCAAGGACTTTTCAATGATCTTTTGGACGATCACTAATATGACAAAATACCTGAATATCAGTAATACTGATGTATAATATTAGCACTGAAAATCATAGCTGAGTATGAATACGATATTAAAGGAGATGCGAAATGGAAGCCGTAGGACCCCCTCTTTTGCTAGAGGTACTGTTTTTGCTGATCACAGCTCGGTCAGTAAAGACGTCACAGCACACACAAAGGGACTCGTCAGGGAGGATCCCGGCCTCTCATCTGCCAACAGGGCATCTACTGCAGCACACCAGTGCCCCGCAACGCTAACACCTTGAGGAGCTGTCCCGCGTCCTTAGGCATCTGGGATCACAGAAACATTAAAACAGAGACTGAGCAGGTGAGCTATTTTGGGGATGCCTCAGGTCCCAGCTCTGCCCCTGACAGCCTGTGTGACCTCTGGCCAGTTACGTCTACTCAGCGTTTCAGGCTCCTGCTCTGTCAATGGGTTAGGCTGAACCACACGGAATCACCAACACCTAATGTCTTGACCCATTAAAATGGCAATTTTGTATGGTTCAACCTAAGTATAGAACCTACATCTTAAGGTTGTCGAGGGGATTCAGTGAGTTAATAGCTGTGAAGTGATTAAAACAGTATTTAGAAGCTAGAAAATGCTCTATGAAGGTTAGGTGCCATTATTTTATGTTTCTGGATGTTTCTCAAGGTCTCCTGAATGAGATGGAAGGATAAAGATGATTTTTTCTCTAAATCAGGACTCAAGACACTACATTGACAGGAGCTAGCTGTCTTATGAATGAATTATGGGAATCAGAGAATATCAGAAAAGAATCAGAATCTAAAAAAAAAAAGTGTAACATGAATTTGATAGTCACTGAAGAAAAACTGTGAGCAAGTTTTGACATTTGTTTCAATCAAGGCACATTGACAGGTAGAGGTAGCAAAACATAGGATGAAAGATCAGGTATGCTTATTACACACCTGAAATGAGGCACAGATTTAATAAAATGTATACTTAATACTTTTAGGGGTAGGTGTACTGTCAATTGGGGATAACGCTGTAGCAGGATAATCCCCGAGTTTTTCCATACGTTATCATTCTTTGTATTATCTGGTGAAGAGTGGCTGTATCATGCTATAAAGCCAGAGGATGGGGACAAAACCATCAGTGACACAAGGTACAGACCCAAAGAAGGCTCAGTGGGGACAATTCAAGGCAAGGAACTAGCAAAACATATGCAGTCTTCTCTCCTCTCATCTTACAGAAAAGCGCGCCTGGGCTCAGAGCAGCTGGACGTACCATATGTGGTCCTCCAGCAGAAGGAGGCTGCCCCTAAATCACTTTACAGACCTAGAGAAAAGTGGCGAGCAGGGAGAACAGCTGACCAGTAGGCAGGAAGGGCAGCTAGCCTTCCAGGCAGGGAAATGGGCTTGCTTCAAAGGGGAGTGTCAGGAGCTCAGTCATCACAGGGACGGAGGGAGCCTGATACCTGAGGATCAGCTAGAGACCCAGGGCTCTCTGGTGGAGCCGGCTCAGTTCCTGCTCGCTGCTAGGCTAGCTGAAAGCCAGGAATGCAGAGTGCTTGGGGCTTCCCAGCAGCTGAAGAGGTTTGTCTCTCCTCACACGTGCTGTCATTTGGTTTAAATGTTTAAACCGAGCGAGGGCCCCGAGCTGCCAGGGCAGCCACCCAGGCCGAGCAGGCTGGGAGGGGCCTGGTGCCGCACACCCTGGTGTCATGCCAGGCTGTAACCGCACACAGCGCCGGAGGCTGACCCCGCGTGCCCAACAGAACACTCCACCAGCATGGTTTTCTTCCAGTGAGTGGTACTGAGAGAAGCAACCGCAAAAGAATCAAGGTCATTAATCACATTATGATCTTTAGTCCCAAAATATAAGTATGTCATCTGCATACACATTCACCTCTGCAAGATAAGTTAGTTCACTTGAAGAAAAGGGAATAAGAGGACCTAGTAATAGAGACATTATATGTATCTCGATTTTAACTTTCTATACCATTTATGAAATCTATTCTCTAATCAAATATCACCATTCATTTCATTTCTAATGGCCAGGAAAATGGCTATATTTAAGAAATTCTGACACCAACAATGGATTTTTCATGAAGGGTACCTGATTACCTTATTGACCATAGTCAGTCAGTCATCTAGTTTTTATTTGAACATCAATTCAGTTCTGTTCCATTCTAAACATTCTAGCATTTAATATGGCACAAGACCCTTGATCAAGAATTTGCATCTGTGCAACCATTTTAGGTATTATAATGGGTAGTGCTTTATGTACACTTTACAGATTTAATAACAAGTTAACAGAATATTAAAGGCTATCCTTTCAAATTTCCTACGTAAAACAATGGCTTGGGGATAAAAACCCTATAATCTCCAGGACTTTGAAAGATTTTTCCTTCTTTAAAAAGAGAATTTCTAACCAGTGGCCACAAGGAACAGTGCTAAATCCAGACCCCAACATTCCTGTTCTAATGAGAGGCAATAAATTACAGAAGAGTGATCATAAAATTTGAGTCAGAAAACTCGGGTTCAAACCTGGCCCTGCCACGGAGTGGCCACATGTGATACTGCACAAGGCAGCTCCCGGGGGCTCCGTATGTTCAGTGGGAAATGTGGGCCTGGACAAGACCAACTCTCATGTCTCTTCAAGCTGTGATGGTTTATGATGCTAATGGCTGTTTCAGTATCTTGCCCTTAGTCACCCTAATTCCTCAGCACTTAATGAAAGAACAGGATATACTTAAGGGTTTGTAGTATTTTGGCTGTGTAACTTAAGTGTTCTTTTTTTCTATCATCCACAACACACAGTTCCATGCCCTGCATAAAAAGGCACACGGTACATAGTGAGAAGTGTATAAGGAGCAAATGAGCATGTGGGAAGAAAAGGAACATCTGATAAATCAGTACAGGCTATTTATGGACACGATATGGAATATTATTATATGACAATATTTATATCCAAGGAGTGAACACAAACCACTAGATGTCAAAGAACTGTTCGTGTTTTAACTTTTGTATTAATATTACATGCTTCAGAGGAACCTCTTTAAGCCTTTTTAAGTATTCAACATTTTGATGCAGACTAACATGTTTGAAAACTAAAAACCTTAAATGTTGAGACATAACATATTTAGGTGGATATAACAATGTATTTTGGACCCCTGGTGGCTCAGATGGTAAAGAGTCTGCCTGTAATGTGGGAGACCTGGGTTTGATCCCCGGGTCGGGAAGATGCCCTGGGGAAGGGAATGGCTACCAACTTTGATATTCTTGTGTGGAGAATCCCATGGACAAGAGGAGTCTGGCAGGCTACAGTCCACGGGGTCACAAAGAGTCAGACACAACTGACTAACACTTACAGTATCTTTATACAGTGTTCAGCAGTTACTACGCCTCAGAAGGGTATGTCTTCACTTACCTGGAAGGTTGTGCCACTTGTTCATGGCGAACAGCCGGTTAGCAGTGACTGTGATCACAGCAGGAGTCGCCAGCCCAGGCTGGGTGTTGGCCGCCACGTGAGTGACAGGGGAATTGGAGGGGAACTTTAGAACCATGATAACATCCTGCTGAGCCTGGTCTGTGAACATCAGTGGGCTCTGCAGGAGGAGATACTGTTGAGTGGGCAAGACAAGATCCAAATATACGTGAAGGAAAGACAAGGAAAGACAGAAAAGAAAGAGGGTACAGGAAAAGAAGAGGAAGACCATGTTAGCCCAAGTTGCAAGTGAGAGCACAGTGAGCAGAAAGGCTTAGAGAAACAGCAATTAGGATTTGTTTAGTTTCCACATGTCATTAGTTGAATTTCTAGGTGACCGAAGTAAAATACATGAACGGTCACTTTAAAAATCCATAAATTTTTATTAACTCTCTTCCCCACCCCATTCCCAAGAAGAACTAAAAAGAGTAATTTGATTTAGATTCTAAATAGGCAAAGTATTGAGGATTGTGTTAAACCATTCCAACAATTACTATGCATCAAGTACAAAAGAGAAAAAAGAATGAGAACAGGCCATAGGCACAAAAGCCAGCCAAGGTAATTGCCAAAGATTATCAAAAGTTGTGTTGAGTCAGTATGGGGATTTTTGACAACTAAATAAAGAGATAATTAATTAACAAATATATTTATAAACAACAGTTGTACAGCATGCATGTATAATTACAGTAGAGAAATAATTTATGAACGTGATACACAAACTTAATTATAAAGGTGTTTCAAAGCAATGCATAATTAAGTGTACTTGTAAAAACAATATATTTATATAGTGTACCAAGTCATAAACACTGCCCTATTATAATGCAAATGCCACTGCTTTCTGCTGTAGCTAAGGATAAACAGAAATACCTAGATGCCTCTCCTCCCAGTCAGTAAAGAAACTAAAGCTCAAGACTTTTGATTTCTCCTTTGAAAAGCAAAATATAACTGAAATGACAAACAAAACACTGTTCTAATAGCTAGCAACAAAATAAATCTGGAAGACTACTAAGGATTTAGAACATTCCTACAAACCATATGTCATAATCTGAGACATATAAAACACGACGCTGATTTATTGGCTTTATTTATACTTTGTGGTACTATGCTATCATACAGTAATTGCACTGTGCATTTTCAGCATTTCTCCACAGCAGTGTCTATTTTCTAATAGCTGATGAGTATCATTCAGAATTGAAACACCTTGATGAAGTGCTTCTGGTTGCTCTCCTATTGCCATATTTCAAAATACCAGGTATATGTAAATGTGCAGGCACATATATTTAACACATATTCATTCAGAACTGCTAATAAAAAATTAAATACATTTGCATTTTTATTATCAGTCCTTTTAAAAAAGTTATTAAGAGTACTTAGAAAAACATATTGCACTAAGAATTCCTATTTGCACTCTTTGCATAAAGGTGTAAATAAAGGCAACTAATAAGCTACCCAGACACCCTTCTGAGCAAGTGGCTAAAAGCCAATCAATATTATGAGTTAATCCTCCCTGGATGCTCATTCAATTAAAGGTGTCAGTAATGCCTCATCTGATGTGGCCTCAATTAAATCCAACTATCTGATGGTGTGAAAACACAGGGGGATACAGCAACAGCAGCAAAAGCAGACAAACAGGCAGCCTTCGTGGGCCTGCTAATTACTACACCTGGTGTATATTATGGCTCACGCACTTAACACAGCACGAGGCGGCTTTAATCTCTGCTCCGTTTGTGTGTGTGTGTATGTGTACTGCAGTCATCACTGATGGGGGAACTCATCTGAATAGCAGTAAAACAATAAACATTTGGGTCTTTGAGTTTTAAAACCTCTGATATCAATAAGCCACCTTTGTTATGCTGAGAATCCCTGACATGGTTTTAAGGATTTCTGTGAAATTCTGTAAAAATGAGAAGCAATGAGCCAACCACAAACAAAATTTCCTATAAGCTAGCTTTGATGAAGTCTGCAGACAAGGAAATGAATGTCATTTCAGAAAACCAAACCGTGTTTTTCAACTGTGTGGGTTTTTAAAAAATAATAATAATATTTACCAAAGTCAATTTATAAACTCTGAGGAAGTCAGATGACAACATCCATCATGAAGTCTCACTGAAAGGAAGCTGATACGTATTTCTGAGCTTAACAGCTCATATTGCAAATACAATTAGGTTCAAATTGAATAATTCCAATGTTTATGCCCTTAAAAAAACACGGAAAAATCTCTAACACATAGGAAGAATGCCTCGTGTACACAGTGCCTCTAGCAGGCCAACTCTTAGCCACACGGCAAGAAGAGCCCTCTTCCCCAGAAAGCTGCGACACCGCATCCAGAGCCGCTCCTGCATCCTGAGAACATGCTGGCTCTTGGGTAGTTCCTGCGCCTTTCAGCCTGAGGAGAGCGCCTAACCTAGGCAAGGACCGAGAAATGCTCTGGGGAGTGCCATCGCATCCGTAGCCAGTGAGTGTGGAATGAGGGGCATGAGATGCAAGAAAAGGCCAGCCCGGCACACTGGGCTCGCCCAGAGGGATGGTGACAGTTGCTGATGAGCAGGACAGCCAGGCATGGCGGGGAGAGAAAGAAACCCTCATCAACCCCAGGGGCCCCTGCCAGCCCCGTCTGACATAGAAGTGGGGCAGCTCGATAGCTAGATTTCATTCGGTTTTCCCAGATTACATGCGCACTTGTTGACATCTCTGGTTTCTTTCTAACACACTTTTGTTTCCCACCCACATATGTGTGAGAGGGAAAAGCACCATTTGCACAGGGTCTGAAAAAGAGTTCAGGTTTTTGATTCAGAGGATAAAGATAATGGGCAAGATGGCCTCCTGTCCTCGGGACGGGGAGGCTGATCTGCCTCGGTGGGCCAGTCATCCCTTGGTCACGGAGAGAGGCTTGGCAGTAGGAGCCCCCTCTTGGCCCCGGTGACCACGGCTGTGCAGTGACCCAGGGAGGAAGTCAGTGGAGCAGGGGAGGTGCTTCCATTAGCCAGCACTGCAGCAGCCAGCTTCTCATTGACAAGCTATTACCAAAACTAATTCCAATCCCCAAACATAAATCATTTGTACTATTTTTATGGCATTATCTTCCATTGTTCTTGCCAAATGTCCGCTTTCTGTGTAGTCTTTTCACTAAAAGCTCCCCTTTACGTTCTTTTAAATATGATTTCCCCTGCTTAAAAACACTGAGGGTAAAAGGTATGCAAGTAAATGTTTAAATGTTTGTAGTTTATAATAATGGCCAATTCATATCATTAGAGAAAGAAGGGGAAAAATGACTTGGAAGAAGAAAGAAGATGATAAAGATGGGAAAAGGGGAAAAGACACAAAGAAGAAGGAAAGGTGGGAAGAGGCAGAGTCAGAGGTGCAGAGGACCACGTCCGTATCCTGGGCCCTGCTTGCTGCCCCTCTCCTTCCCAGCACCTATGAAATCCTACCATTCGAAGCCCCAACATGGAATTAGAACCTATTCTAAATTATTCATTGCATTTATGGAAACAGACTCTATGTCCCCATTCTTACTTTAAAACAGTAATGAGCAGCTTGTTTTACTGATGGACAATTCAAGAAAAAATACAACACCTATAGCCTACACTTATAATATTTTTATCATGCCATGCAGTGTTTGTTCCTGTGCTGAATATTTTTTTGTCGTGAAAGAATTTCCCCCCAGAATTTCAGGAACCGTGAAGGAGAAGCAGCCACAGATTTTACAGCTCTAGTCTATTTCCCTGCTTCTGATTCTAGGAGGGCCTCTGACTTGCTTTGGCCAATAGAAAGCAGCACAAATGATACTGTGCAAGTTCAAAAGCAAGCTTCAAGAAGTCATGCAGAAGTGTTCTGGAACACTGCGAGTGGGAGTGGCCTGGGCCAACTTCCTTGATGAAAGACCACATGGAAAGAGCAGTCTCCCTCTCAGCACCCGCCACAGCAGTGCATGAGGGAGGCAAGGTGAATGAGAAGAAATGCCTATCTAGCCCTCAGAATCACAGGAAAGAAAAATCACTGTTCCAGGCACTAAGCTTTGGGTGTTTGGTATATCACCCCATCATTTTTTCCTCCAAGGTTCCTGACTCTCAGTAACATAGCCTACGTATTAGGATTACTTTCAAAATTCCCAAAGTGAAAAACATTGGGATATAAAGAATAAACACAATAGGAAAACTAATCTAGGCACTCATAGGATCAAACCAGAAAACGTATCCACCCTCTACCCTAGAATGAGAGTGATGGAACTTTTAATTCTGTAACACAGAACATGACGCCCTGATAAAATACCAGAGCATTGGAGCAATGCCTGCCTTCCTTAAGAGTCCAGAACAGGCAGTATTTGCTGGCTGTTAGCAGGTTCACAAATAGTACATTAGAAGAACAGGCCAAGGTGTGGTGGAGAAGCTCAAGGACAATGAAGACTGTTAAGAATGGCGAGCAGGGTCTCAAAGAGACGCGAGAAATGGGGAGAGAGCAGGCTGCACTTACCGCTTGCATGGCAGAGCCTCTGGGAGGGTGGGGCTCTATGAGCAGCTGAGACGGCGTCTGCCCGAAACTTCGGATTTGAGCTTCTACAGCCTGAAAAAGGCACGGACAAGTTTGAGGGTTAAGAGGTGCTTTTTACAGGCAAAAGAGCCACAACTGTCGCCTGGAAATGTCAGCCCTTACTTCTGGCTTGTTTCACACTGGCGATCAGGCATCTGGCGGGGCACGGAGGCTGAGGCCACTGCAGGGCCACGGCAGCTGGGCCTCCTAACCCTGCAGACTTTCTCTCCCTGCTCCATGGCGGGAAACAAACCAGCTTACAGTCCCAAACGCTCCTTCTGGGCTGCACCTCTATTTTCTTGCATTTTTTGCCCCCTGCTTGCATCATCCCTGTTGACCTAAGGCTAATCTTTTACAGGTATAGAGAAAACCAAGCGCTGCTTTGATTCTAGGCCCTGTCTCATCCTGGGAAGCAGAAGAAAGAAACACAGCACCTGTGAAAATCGCCTGACGCTCTTACTTCTGCCATGGGAAGAGCATTACTGTTGACAGTCTCCTTGAACCTCGGTGGCAGAAGAGCAAAGTAAAAGCCATATGTTGCATCCAAGCAATAACCCAGGGACCACGTGTGTGTGCTCTTCTTGGAAGACGTGTGCCTAAGCCCTTTTTTGCAAGCCCCTTACTCTTCCTGTCCCCCCAGCCCAGGGGCGCACTTTCCAACCTCGTCACAGAAAACTCTGAAATGCCAGACGTGGTCGCTATGTGTAATGGTTTTATTTCCTTACTTGTTTATGCCTGTTTCCTCCCACTAAAACAAGATCCACGGGGGCGAGGACCTTATCTATTTTCTTCACTCTTAAATCTTTAAATTGAGTGAATGAATAAATGCCACAGTATGTGTGAGGGGAGAGAGGAAGCAGAGACACATAAAGATGACTTCAACATCCCCACAGCAGTATTTTTAACTTCTGGGCTAAAAGGAGGAAGAAAATCTCTTTGTAAGGGAATATATGTTTGTCATGCTATTTTTTAATCCCTAAGAAAACAGGTATTTCAATTTTTATATGCTCTGCAGAACTGTAAGTGATTAATAAATTATAAACAGGGAAATAAAATTATGCACTATTAACTTCATTTTTTTATTTGATGAAGATACCATTAGTAGTCCTTTACAACCACCTTTTAAGAAACAATGATAGCAATTGAGCCATTTATGTATTTAATCGTAATCATCAATGATGTAAACAGCATATGAGATGTCAGTGTTTCTGTCCTTAAAGAAAGTATTCCTAATATAGAAAGCAGGGCATGTACTTGGATGATTGAATAACAGTCTGATGCAGTTAGCTCAATAAACTCAAGGAATGCACTATGACTGGCTTAGGCAGAAAGGACTGCAAAGACCTCTGTGAAAGCTGAGTGGTATAGGAAAAGTACCATGGGCTTTGAAGTCACACAGACCATGCGCTAATACTGATTGCACACCATTTTCAAGTTACGTGACCCAGGGCAAGTCATTCAACCTCAGTTTCAATTTTCTTCCTATAAGATATGGATAATAATAATAATATCAACCTCACAGTGTTATATTGAGGCGCAAACAGTACGTATGCAGAAAAACACAGCAAAGTGCTTACTGGTACAGATTAGACTCTTAACATGCAGTCAACCAATATTCATTGAGGGCTACTAACGACAATAACCCTGGATTAGGAAATGGCAACCCACTCCAGTATTTCTGCCTGGAGAATCTGATGGACGGAGGAGCCTGGCCGGCTAGAGTCTGTGGGGTTGCAAAGAATCAGACACCACAGAGCACACACACACATCAATTAATATTTATTTAGTAGTTACTACTTGCCAGGTATTTCTCTAAGTGATTTCAGCATCCTATATCATTTAATCTTTAAACTGTATGATGTAAGTACTTTACTGTATCTATTAACTGAAAAATAATGCACAGAGAACTTAAATATCTTGTCCAATGTCACACAGTAATTAAACAGCAGGCTCAAATTTTGTACTTAAGCAGCTTGACTCAGAGCTCATACTCTCAACCAGTAAGTTGGTCTTCCTTATCTGTTACGGACAGTGCCGTGGCCTAGGGATAAGACTGAGCACACAAAAAGCATGAGTTTACAACCCAACCAGTGAATTAACAAAGTAGCTCTAACATCATCATCATCATCATCATCATCAAGCATTTGCTCACACACAGTTAGAGCAGCAGGCTTGGCAGGAGATAAGGCTGGCCCCAGACTTCAGAAAAGGAGTCAACAGGAAGTGGGGAGTAGAGACTAGGGTCACTTCAGAACAGTATCTAAAACACTTTTCGATGGGGTGAAATCAATTCATGATCAACTTCAAGGACAATCTTGAGGAAAAAAAATCACAAGGGCAGCCTGAGGCCTAAGGCAGTCACAGAGAAGGAGGTGGAGCGCTGCTCTTCTAAGACGTGTGGATTCACAGCTGGCTGAACGTTACCCTTAAGGCTCTTTAGAAACAGCGAAGCCAGTGCCCTCTCCCTTGACTGCTGCCTTCAGTGGTCCTGGCCCAACAGCCCACATACGTTTCCCCTCGTTTAAAAGCAGGGGAGTGGGGAACAGACAGCTTATACACTTGGCCTATGGAGCTAATTGGTTAAGAGTGCTAATCCTGATTTTTCCATTTATTTGCTGTGTTTGAATAGGTTGCTTAATCTCTGTTTCCCCACTGATAAAGCAGAGAATAATAATGCCTCACTTGGAAAATTATTTGGAAAATTAAGTAATACCTATAAAGTGTTTAGCAAAATGCCAAGCACATACAAGGCACTAAATAAAATGCTGAATTATTGTTGGGTTTGGGGGCTGAGCGTGATCCCCATTTAACACAGCGAAAACAGAAAAGGAAGAAATGCTTCAGGAGTTTACAATGAGAGTGGTGATGATAATGAATATATTATTTAAAACAAACAAACAAACAAACACAACCCCTGAAATCTGTCTCAGCATTTCAAAGTATAGTATAGGGCTAAGTGCCCAGAGTTGGAGAGATCTCCTTGGAGATTCAGAGAGCAGTCCAAAACATAAGGAACTGGATACCTCAGTCCTTACGGAAGTTGTGTTATTTGCAAGAAAAGGATAAATATGTGAACCACGATCTAAGGCAAAATCAACAAGTCTTAGAGACTGATGACTTTGAGCAATGAAAAGACAACACTAATTCTTTTCTTTTGAACTTGCATATTTTAGAGTAGCAAAGCAATGAATAGAAATATAAATTTCTGTGAGGCAGAACTAGCTTTGCAGGAGAAAGTGCATTGTATGTCAGATGTGGAAATCTGAGGTGAGAATGACAGCTGTCGAGCCAGGCTGAGATGTCCAGGGGACAAAAGATAGCCTAGGACTAGTCCTGGGCTGAAACATCAGAGGTGTTCACTTGGGTGTCACTCACACAAGAGAAATTTAAGTCAACAGTTTTTGATCCTTCCCTCTCACTCTGTTTATGTATGTATTTTTAAGCAGCAGAAATGATTTGCTTTTTCAAATGAAGTTTTACACAAAACCCCAATACAAAAAACATAGAGACAGGGCTATTTAACTTAAAAGATGAGCAAAACTGTCCTGAGACAATTCTGAGAAACCTTAGGGCCCTGGAGCGCAGTTTGAAGTCCACCAGTCAAGCTCCCAGGAAGAAAACACATGAGGCACATGTATAAAAGGACAGAGAGGTGAAGCTTGGGGAATGCTCATATTTAGGATTCAATATGAAGAAGATGACAACAGAAGGGAGAGGTTGTTGGGAGCTGGGGAGCAGGATAGGGGGGTGTGGAAGCTATAGATAAGAATTTCAAAGAGAGAATGGTCAGTAACACCAACTACTATACAGAAACTAAGAATAATGACATTATTGCACATAAATTCTTATTATAGATATGAATTTAATGCAACTGGCCTCAATACTACATAATACCAATATCCTTAATACTACATGTACTTAGCCTTGTTTATAAATGAAAAGTACATAGATGGTGAGAAAATTTTTAAAAACACCAATCTCCCCTTTCTAACACAATTTTTTTTGTCTTAAAATTTTAATAAAATTTACACATTACTGACCTTTTACAGGGAAATGATTTTTCAAGTCATGGAACACAGTGGTGTGAATTTTGTCTCAATTATGAAATAAAAGTTGTATTATCCCACATAGGTTAAATAATATTTTTCTAAGTCCTTAAGACATCTAAAAAAATTACATAATTCTCAGACACAAATGTTATATTTCTTGACTAACGTTTAAGTTGTTGGTGATAACAATACAATACAAAGGGCTTTATCAAGTGAGAAAATTATAGAATAAGACTGTAAGGTAACCTCAAAACTTTACAGTCAAACCTAATATCATCAACTGATAATTCTAGATTCTTCTCATTGCTTCTAAAGCACATTACCATTCTGTCATTATCTTGGCCCTAAAGCAATGGACACTGGTGGCCACGCCGTGGCTGCTTCGCATGCTCTCTGCTCTGGCACCTGCGGCTCTGCACTAGTCTGGTTCTCTAACCTACTCCTTTACTCTCTGCGTTCTGCCACCCTCTACTCTTATTCCTCATCCACAAATGAACTCATCACTGCAAGTTACCTTTTCACACTCCAATTTTCTTGATCTAAACTTCCTGCCCCAGAATTTATTATTTTTTTTACTGTCATGACTTCAAATCTTAGCTCTATATGAAGGATTCCCAAATCTAAAGCCAGAGGACTGTCAATTTCCATGAAGTGTTCATTTACACTTTGCCTGATGGCCGTCCATCTGTACTATGTGTACGTGTCAGCACACTTAGAATTATTAAATCTAAAATCTGAAAAATTAATTTTATTCTAGCATTCTTCAATCAAGGATGAGACTCCCCTTTTGATTTTATTTTTAGTGCTCAGAATCTTACTAATATTTAAAAATTTTACCTCTTAAATATAATCAGTAACTAGACCTAATCACTTCTTTTATAAGTTTCTCATACTCCTTTCTATTTGAATCCAGGAATTTCTTATAATTTCAGGTATTGAGAATTATAATAGTGACTCTTCTGTTATTTTTCATTTAATTTCTTCCTACAGACTTGAGCTTTCTTGAACTCTCCTTTACATAATATTCCCCTGATCAAATATCTTCAATTAACTGCCAGTTCTTAAAAGATACAGTCTTACTCCTTCATATGAGGCACTGAGAAGAATGCTATATAATTTCTATGGTATCCTTGACAAAAAATAAATAACTTCATTTGAATCATGTGAAAATATGAGACAAATTCAGAGACATTCAACAAAATATGTGACCACTTTCCACAAATATCAAGACTATTAAAGACAAGTAAAGACTGATTCATTCTTACATTTAGAAGAAAACCAAGAAGATATCGACTAAATACATGTGATTTAGTCATTGCATAAGATCATTAAACAGAAAGAGTCATTAGAGAATGTGGTGATCTTCACAAGGTCTGTAGTTTAATTACACTGAACAAATATTATTTCCATGGTCTTGATCATTTCACTGAAGTTATATAACATGGTGATGGTAGGGGAGGGAGGGTTGGGAAGAAACGTACAAAAGAAATTTTCCAACTTGTCTGTGGCTAAACTTAATTCAAAATATAGATTTTTTAAAAGAAAGAAAAAGATGAAGGCCTGCTGCTATTCCCTGATTCAACTGTCTGTACAGTCAAGCAGGTTTTCTTTCACTAAAAAAACCAGCCATTTCTACCACACATTTTCTCTTATGCCACTGTCTCTCCTAGATTAGTCTCCTTCATCTTCAGTTTTCTAAGTTGTACCACTCTCTAGAAAACCCTGCTTGAGTCCTACCTTGGTGGTGGTGGTGGTGGTGGTGTTCAGTTGCTGAGTTGTGTCCAACCCTTTGCGGCCTCATGGACTGCAACACGCCAGGTTTCCCTGTCCTTCACTGTCTGTCGGAGTTGGCTCAAATTAATGCACATTGAGTCAGTGAGGCTCTCTAACCATCTCATCCTCTGCCACCCCCTTCTCCTTTGGCCTTCAATCTTTCCCAGCATCAGAATCTTTACCAATGAATCGGCTGTTCACATCAGGTGGCCAAAGTATTGGACCTTCAGCATCAGTCCTTCGAATGATTATTCAGAGTTGATTTCATTTAGGATTGATTGGTTGATCTTCATGTAGTCCAACGGACTCTCAAGAGTCTTCTCCAACAACACCAGTTTGAAAGCATCAATTCTTCAGCACTCATGACTACTGGAAAAACTAGAGCTTTGACTATATGGACTTTTGTTGGCAAAGTGATGTCTCTGCTTTTTTTTTTTTTGGTCTAGGTTTGTCATAGTTTTCCTTCTAAGGAGTGAGTGGTTTTTAATTTCATGGCTGCAATCACCATCTGCAGTGATTTGGAACCCAGGAAAATAAAATCTGTCACTGTTTCCACTTTTTTCCCTTCTATTTGCCATGAAGTGATGGGACTGAATGCCAAGATCTTAGTTTTTCTAATGTTGAGTTTTAAATCAGCTTTTTCACTCTTTCACCTTCATCAAGAGTCTCTTTAGTTCCTCTTCGCTTTCTGCCATTAGGATGGTGTCATCTGCATATCTGAGGTTGTTGAAATTTCTCCTGGCAATCTTGATTCCAGCTTGTGATTCATCCAGCCCAGCATTTTGTATGATGTACTCTGTATATAAGTTAAAATAAGCAGGTGACAATATATGGCCTTATCATTTTCCTTTCTCAATTTTGAACCAGTCAGTGTTCCATGTCCAGTTCTAACTGCTGCTTCTTGACCTGCATACACAGGTTTCTCAGGAGACAAATAAGGTGGTCTGGTATTCCCATCTCTTTAAGAATTTTCCAGTTTGCTGTGATCCACACAAAGACTTTAACGTAGACAAAGAAGCATATGTTTTTCTGGAACTTCCTTGCTGTTCCCATAATCCAACAAATGTTGGCAATTTGATCTCTGGTTCTGCTGCTTTTTAGAAATGTAGCTTGTATATCTGGAAGTTCTTGGTTCACATACTGCTGAAGCCAGGCTTGAAGGATTTTGAGCATAACCTTGCTAGCATGTGAAACAAGCACAATTGTGTGGTAGCTTGAACATTCTTTGGCATTGCCCTCCTTTGGGACAGGAATGAAAACTGACCTTTTCCAGTCCTGTGGCCACTGCTGAGTTATCCAAATGTGCTGATATATTGAATGCAGCACTTTGCCAGCATCATCTTTTAGCATTTTAAATAGCTCAGCTAGAATTCCGTCACCTCCTCTAGCGTTTTGTTCATACTAATGTTTCGTAAGGCCCACTTGACTTCACACTCCAGGATGTCTGGCTCTAGGTGACTGACCACACCATTGTGGTTATCTGCATCACTAAGACCTTATTGGTGTAACATTTCCCAAATCTTACAGCTTATTCATGATGCTAATTACACATTTAATTCGGGCTTCCTTGTAATGTTAGTTTTTAGCATATCACTGGTCTGTCCAAGCAACTAAACTTAAGGCTAGAATATCACATATTTTAGAAGTGTGCAAGCAGGAAGAACAATGCCTTGTACAAACTATTCACACAACAAAGAAGTTTACCCTACCTTTTCTTGCTGTTGCTGTTAAAAACAACATCCTCTATCTCACACATATGCTTTACAAATCAGTCTTGTACCCCAAATGGCTGATTTATAAAGATACACAAATAGGGTATTTTTTTAAAGCAAACTTTAAGTGGAAATCAAAGTAAAACAAAAACTGGGCTGCAAAATAAGAGCCAGAAATGAAACATACACTTTAACCTATAACACACAAAATTATTAGTTTCTACAGCCACACAATGTGGCATTCCAAAACATCTTTTTATTTGCCTGTGGGGGTAGCGTGTAATTTAAAAGGTCATGAAGCCCCAGAATAAAACAAAATATTACTTTTCAGCACTGACAAGCTACCAGTAACTATTTCAAAAGTTATTTTGTCTATTTATATTGCCTTTTAATATGAAAGTAATATGGTGGTTTGGTTCCTAAGCCTTGTCTAACCCTTGCAATTCCATGGGCTATAGCCCACCAGGCTCCCCTGTCCACAGGATTTCCCAGGCAAGAACACTGGAGTGGGTTACTATTTCCTTCCTCATATCGAGTACCTTTTATGTACCAAGACTGCCCAATACTGGGACAGAAACAAGCTCAAGAGAAGAGCAAAGTTTAATGTTCTTTTTTGGCTGTGCTACACAGCATGTGGGATCTTAGTTCTCTGACCAAGGATTGAAACTTGTGTTCCCTGCAGTGGACATACCAGGAAGTTCGGAGCACAGTTCTTGATGAGACAAAATGGGAGTGAGAGGGAGAATGGGGAGTGCTAAGTAAAGGCTACTATCTCTTGCTACAAAGAGGACAAAAGAGTCTTTGTTAGAAAAGTTCTATAAAGTGTCACTAAAGGCAGTCCTGGGAGTTCATTGGAAGGACTGATGTTGAAGCTGAAGCTCCAATACTTTGGCCACCTGATGTGAAGAGCTGACTCATTTGAAAAGACCCTGATGCTGGGAAAGATTGAGGGCAGGAGTAGAAGGGGACAACAGAGGGTGAGACGGTTGGATGGCATCACCGACACATGGGTTTGGGTGGACTCTGGGAGTTGGTGATGGACAGGGAGGCCTGGCATGCTGCGGTTCATGGGGTTGCAAAGAGTCGGACATGACTGAGCGACTGAACTGAACTGAAGTGAAAGGCAGTAATCCTCATTCTTTCAGCCCCCAGCACATTTGAGGGATACACAAACACTCCAGGGTCTCTCTGTAGCAGTGATTCTTAAAGGTCAAGTGAGAAATCCTGGGGGAATATGTGTGATTTGAAAAAATCCTTCAAGTAATTTTATTTATCGCTCTCTCTTCACTTTTCACTCCAGCCCTTTGTATACATAGGAATATTTCTATTCCTGATATTCTATTCTATTCCTGAATATTTCAGATGAATGACAGAGGCCTGAAATCACAGGAAACCTGTTATACACAGGTATAACAGGAAGGTGAGCAGGTAACAGGGTAGCTTCATGAACTCTACCAAATGCCTCAACTGTTTTTAATAAACTCTACTTCATCTACAGAGTTTTGGTCCCAGGTGATAAATATTTAGAATTTGATTATTATGCTAAATTTTTATTATGAAATAGGATAATGAATCCCCATGTACCCATTAGTCAATTTCAATAATTATTAACACATTTGGCCTTAGGTTCCTTCATGGGGGGATTCAGCCTAGGCGATGTGCTTGAAAGATTTATTGGAAAATAGGAGAATGTGCCTGCCTTTAAGCGAAACCGCTTTTTTCTAGGGTTACTGCAAAACTACATGGAAAACAAAAATATAAAAAAAAAATCCCAAATTATAAACATTAGCCAGCAGCCTTCATCTTTGTTCAGAAAGGTTAAACACGTGTGAACTTGAAAGGAGATGTTCAATGCTAAAGCTGCAAATTTGATTAGGTGACTTCTCTTGTTAAAATCCTTCCATCCAAATTCCTTATCGCAGGCTGGCCCCATAGCATGAGGTTAAGTGTGCAGACGCTGCAATCAGACTGCTGCAGTTCAGATGTTAGCTTTATCACATGCTAGCTGAGTGACTGGCAAGTTAGGCCTTAGTATTCTTGTCTAAGAATGGTGATAATGATAGCTGGTATTTATTGGGTTGTTGTAAAGTTTAAATGAAATAATATAAAACACAGAACAGTTTGTGACACCTCTGTAAGTGTTAGTATTACAACATATACATAAAAGACAACATGGTGTCTGGCTGAGGTTAAGTAGGCATTTACTAAACATTTCTAATCACTTATAATTAAGACTATTAATAATAGTGATCTGGTTCTCCTGCCTATGTTTCCAGTCTCATCCTGACACTGTCCCTCTTAAACTCTGTAAGACATGATGTAATGTGACATACTGCTTTTATACATATTGTTTTCCTATTCTTTTCTATCCCCTTTCTCTGTGTGGTTGCCTCCTCCTCATTCTTTAAGACTCAGCTTACATATCTCTGTACTATGAGAAATCTCTTTCCAGGTTTCATCCAGACAGTTGCTCTTGGAACAACTGTGTACAGACCCCCTACTTACTTTACCTACTTAACTAAAATTCTAATCACTGGTCTAATTCCTGTCTTATTGAGAGCAGAGACTTCCAAGTGTTGTGCTTCTGGGGGGCTTGACACACAGTAGGTGCTCAAGAAATATTTGCTAAATGAATGAAAGGTTATCCAAGTCAGCAGAATTCAGCAGGGGTGCAGCTAAGAGATACCTCCTAACACTATCACAGAGCAGCCTAACACTGAAAGAAACATTCTACTAAAGATTTCTACTAGAGCGTTTACTTCATTCTTATTCATCAATTCCCAATTATTTCTGTAAATAGCCTGTTACTACTTTCGATAATAAAGCTGAATCCAGCAGGCAGCATTCCAGATGTTGAAATACGTAGTAATAAAAAAGACTATGCAAATACTTCAAGACTTTCCAGTAAAACCACATACTTGTATTTTATAAACAGCATCTCAAATATTACCTAGAGAATTTATTAATGGATTTCCAAATGGAAATATTATGGAAAGATTTTCAACAAGCTGTGTATTCTATTGTTTTCTGTGCCAACCACCGCATACGTGCAAGATTTTATGGCTACATTGAGAGAAAGGGACATTATATCAGTATGCAGAGGGAATATAGGTACACACACTAGATAAAATGAAAGAAACAAAGGAAAGGAAAGTAGACTGGCTTAGTGACAACATAGGGATTCAACTTAAGAATGAATATTTTAGACTCTCTGAAGTGGTCTTTTTAATCTAACAGAGGAAACAAGTTAACGCAGTACAACACTTAGTAACCAACATAAAGCTGTAAAACTTTGTTTTAAGATGGGTTTGGGGGAGAAATAACTTAAACATATGGATGCAATTAAGGTAAACACACATGTACTCTGCTTTTCTTAAGCACACAACTCTGAAATTGCATTTTATCCCCTATATATTTACATCTAAAAGCACTATAAAATTGGGATAGGGAAATTGAAAAAATCATTTAATAAAAAGGAACATGCCATTATTAGTATATTAAAATTTTCTGACATTACCAAAATTAAGTTCTAGAAGGCTATCTTAAGATTGTAGGTAACTCCTCATCAAAAGATACTTACAAATGCAAATAAGACTTCATAGTTTGGATTTCAGAATTAATTCAATTTTCACCATTTAAAAAGAGTCACAATAGGCCATTTAGTGATTTCTCCTGTGTTACATATCATAATATCACTTGAGCCTCTCTTTCCCCTTACCCTTCACACAGTTGAATTAAACTGGAGAAAAACCTGCTGGATATTTGACCAGTTTCCACTCAAAATTTACTAACTTTCTAGTTAACCAGCCTCAGTGCCTTCTGAGTCCATTGTTAAAATATGCTGAATATCAAGTTAAAAAAGCATACTAATCATTATATGTTTAAGTTAGTATTTAATTCCTAAAGGACAAAAATCCTAATAATATTAACTGCTAAGGCTGAAAGAGAATCCATAACAAGTAGATATACTTGATTAAAATGGATGAAGAATCAAAAAGAGAAAATTATCTTTATACATAATGTATATGGTCTTGTTTGCATAATACCTCTAGCTGATTAAAAAAAAGGCAAAGCAACATTTAGAAACATTGAGAAACCAAGCTCCCTCTTAATATAAGAAATGAAATACAGAATTACTTTTTAAAAGCCAGAACAATAAATGTACAAATTTTAAAAAAGCATAATGAACCTAACTCAAATTATTTAAAAGGAATCTTTTAAGATTGAAATGTAAATATTCAAGTTCTCTGGAAATAAGAAACATAGAATTCAAACTTTGTAAAGCATAATGTAAAAGATAAATAACCTATCAGGGAAAAAGGTTTCATGGATATACTACTATCAATCGGAATTTTAAAAAGTCAATTAAATTTATGGTCAAAATAAACACCAGACAATATTTAATCAACAAATTATGCAAAGTAATCCACACAAAAGATGGATATAGTGAATAAATATGCTAACTGAACAAAGTCATTCTATGTAAATCTGGACTTGAAAGACTGCAACTATTTTTAATTTTCAGACAATATTTTACAGTTATGTAAAAACTAGGGGAGAAAACTAAACTGTGCTCGTGGAGCACTACACAGTCATGAAAATGGATGTGCCGAACTGAGTGTGTGAGACGGAAACTAGCCTAGAGTATACTGATTAGAACAATTCCAAATCAACAAAGAATACAGCGCATTATCTCATTTAATAAAAAATTAAACATAAAAATAAACTATAACACCACCCTTATATATGTTAAATGAGTACATGCTATGTGAGTACATACATAAATACACGTGTGCAAAATATGGAAAGGTACATAAACCTACCAGTTATTATCTCTGGTGGAGGGTGGATGAAAAGATTGGCAGAATAAAAATGAATACTTCTTCACCTTTATTCTAGTTGGTGTCTTAAACAAAGCATGTTATTACTTTTAAAATAAAGAGTAACAAAAAATTTACATTTAAAAAAATAAAAAACTAAAAAATCTAAGGAAAAATCTGAAAATACAAAACATAGCTTTATGAAGTTTATTTTTTCCATTGATATAGTAACCAGAAGTATTTCTTAACCATCTCAGAACAACTCCAGCTGATAAATTGGTCAAACACTGTGAAACCAACAGACCTTACTACAAAGTTAATTTTGTTATTTTGAGTTTATTCCCTAAATTATTTCTATCTGGTTTCAAGGAGCCATTAGTTTTAGCAATATTTTACCATCATTTACTGCTAACTAAATATTTAGAAAAGTATGCAGTATACATTTTGTAAGCAAACTATTTTTACTTACATTTGGTATCTGGAGACATATACATATCATGATGGCATATAATATATATAAAAAGCAAAGAAAGAATAGCTAGCTAAATAAAGTAAACCTCTTTACAAAAAAAAGAATTCAGTGACATGAAACCAGGGGAGAGGGAAAATTAGAAAAGGG
The DNA here is from genome assembly GCF_023699985.2 of Odocoileus virginianus. Taxonomy (NCBI): domain Eukaryota; kingdom Metazoa; phylum Chordata; class Mammalia; order Artiodactyla; family Cervidae; genus Odocoileus; species Odocoileus virginianus. Next base: position 7,177,396 of record NC_069685.1, on the reverse strand, counting down.
AGTATTTTTACTTATCTGCTCAATGATATTATGGAAGTCACCACTTAAACTTTATGTTTATGTTATACATAAATTAATTATAAATTGTGAAAATATGCCAGGCTTCCCATCAGAGCCTGTAACTGAGCCCACACACTCCAGGCACATCACACTGAGGCCCAGCGCAGCCTCACTATAATCTCTGCTTCTCGGAGCTGTCCATCCACCGCAGCGTAATTCCAGCTGCCAATCTGAAAGAAACCAGCTAGTCAGAGCAGACACAACCAACAGAAACAAATGTCACTCAATAATGCTCAGCGGCACTGTGTTCATGGGTAATTTCAAACAGTATCTCTGTCTAGAACATTGATGTGCTCATTCAAAACACCTCCATCTCTAGCTACTGGAAACGAGTAGATAAAGCTGCCTGCCTAGAAAAATAAGTGGAATGTTGCTTCAAAGAGGCTGCCAATACTAAGAGGCAAACAGTGAAAACATAGTCAAAGTTCTCAAAGGGAAAAAAAAAAATCAGGTTAGTGCATTCAGAAGGTTAAATTATTTCTTAAAACTAGACAAGTCTGTTTAAACTATGTCATGGAAACAGTCATTTGGTCATTCATTTCATCTATTTTCTCAATAATATTTGTGAGTATCCACCATGTACAAACACTGAAATGAGGTAGAACGAGGACTCTTTGACTTCAAGAAACTTAAGATTGAAAAACAACACACATAGATACACACATCTGGCAGAGATAGAGGGAAGGCAGTATGTTTACTGTTACAACAGTGTTAAGTAATATGTAACATTTAAAAATTTTGCACTGAATGTTTCCTGAATACTGTATTCATAGAATCTCAGTTCTTCCTTTGCACCAATAATATAAACTAAGAATAGTGATTCTAAGTAAACTTCCTCATCTTTGTAGAAGCAAAAGAAAACAACATTGCTATTCTGAAATTTGAAATCTGACTATACTATTCCAACATTTAGCAATCAGTTACACTTGCAAATAGTCTTACTGAGATTTTTCAAATCTAGGTAATTTTATCTTAACCATTTAGAAGCTTGAATTTAGCTTAATATTTTGAAAAAAAAATGCAGTCACTTGATTTGAGAGTACTTTCACACTTTCAATTTAAAATAAAGATGGTGCCTAGACAGCAGAAGGTCATCATTCTCAGTGGCTCAGGATTCCTTGGGCAACTGACAGAGAAAAAAAATCATAAAAATATGAACACTTTGCTTCAGGTCCTTGGGTGTATATTTCAGCTACACTTACTTAACTCATAAGTCTGCAAGAGGCATAATAACTAGCAAAATATGGAGATTAGCTTTACTGACAATTTTAATGTTTAACTAAGGGAAACTTTGATTGTGATTTTAATATACAAGAAAGTTTGGCATAATTTCAAGGTTTTATGTAGGTTTTCAATTAAAACTTGACTAATCCTTACTGTTTATTTGGCTTTTCACTGTTCAGTTCCTGCCCTGCACTGTGTCAAATATGCCATCTGTGTAACACACTTCTGGCCAGAGATGCGTCAGGATTATTTTTTGTAACACTCTCAATTGCGGTTGTGTGAAATCTTAACTTATTTTATTCAATATCTCCACTTCATTCTCTTGCTACAACCATTATAACTCTGTTGTCCTAATGTCCTACTCTTAAATCTCATGGCAGTCACAACAAAGATTCCTGCTCCCCCACCTGCTTAAAACAGGCTTACAGACCATTCCCCTAACTATTTAGCAAATGTTAACAATGCTATAAATACCAATTGTGTTTATGCTTTCTGAAAGATTCACTGCAGTGAGTGTTCTGCAGTAGTGTTAGAGCTGAAGTAAGCTGTTGACTCCCACCATGAAAATGATTGAATTCTAAGCCAAAAATGCTTTTCCTTGGATAAGATATCTGATTTGCTACTGCTGTCATGAGACTGGGGTCATGTAAACTTAAACACTGCTGCTGCTTCTTTTGGAAAACAGATCTTCTCAGAGTGATTATGTGTTACTAAAACAGCATTTGGAAGAGGGAAAACCAACCAGTGACACTAAACACAACTTGGGGGAAATTTTTCAGGTTTTACTTTCGTATTATGAGACACAGTCTGTGATTCCTCAAATCGGGCAGGATCACGTCTCTTCTTTTCCTCTTCCCTACCCATCTTTGTAAATAGAGCTGAGTTCCATTTTCAGAAGGAATGAATAACTTTAATTCCTGAACTCACATAAACACAAAATAACACTGCATTTGCTTGAAAAGTAAAGGAGAAGACGATGCTTCCAGAGCAAAAGTGGTGAGTCCTTACAGTAAGCTGGGAGAGGGAAACGCGAGACGGTAGGTGCTGCTCCAGTAACGCTGCCCCAGGCAGCATCTGCCTGCAGCGGACCTCTTGGTCTCTGAACCCCCACCTCTGCTCCAGCCCCGGGGCCCCTGGAGGCTGCGCCTGCGCTCCCCAGCGCTGGGCGCTTGAACCCCACGCTGTGTGTCACACTCTACCACCAAGCCCTACACACAGGGGGCTGGATGGCTAGAAAAAGGCTGCTTCAGAAAGTAGGCCTGTAATTAAATAGATTATCTCTAACGATGAAGTTTCAAACAGGAGTAAAAGGCACTGAATTCGGTGGCAGAGGCTTTTTTCTGTATGTATCAAAGAACACTATATAGAAACTGTGATAGCTGACTTTAGAATGTGACTCTGGCATTAGTTAACAGACTAAACTCAGAAGGGGAGACGTTCTACTCTTTAACTTTATACTTTCATGGTATTTGAATTTTCAGGGTTCTGGCACATTTTTGGATAAATAAGTTGTAAAATCCATTTATATACCATTTAATTATATACAAACAATATAAACAGACACCACACATACACAATTTAGTAGTGAACCCAGATATCAAGATTTTATGAATCCTGAGTCAAAGCCTTCCTGCTTTTAGAAAATGATGATAAGAACTACAATTAACAGTGATATACCAAAGATATTTTCCCTAAGAGTAGAAGTGATCTTTTGTGGTCCTCCTCAAATATGCTGGAAAAAAATGAGGGGATTTGTTTCTAAAATGTATGAAGAACAATCCCAGTTCAGTGAGTTAAAAAACAAACTGACTACAGGTACTCTAATTTCTGAGAGAGGTACGTGAAGAAATTGTAACCTCCTTCATCTTTACCAAAGTTACACAAAGATCATTATATAAAGTCACTATCCTACCAACATTAAAAATGGCCAGTCCCAGAAAGTAATCACAAAAGACCTCCAAAAAGTCAAAACCAAAGTTAATATTCTTATCCTCATGTTAACCTGCATTGCTTGCTTGAATTTTCAAGCAGATACTTTTTCCCCTCACAAGAGTGAAAGAGCTGCAGGTTGGCTTTTTCCTTTTGATTTTCCACAGGAAAAATTTTCAGCATACAGAAAGTAGAAAATAAAAGAATTCCATGATCTCACTAATTAAAGATTAAATAACTATTTTTGGTTAGATGACCATATAAACATCTAAGATGACCATATAAACATCAGAAATTTCCTAATGTATAAATACACATCACAAAATTTGTATTTTCTATGTTTCAAAACATGATCTGTTTTTGTATGTAATAATGCAAAGTATTTTTCCATAAGAATAAATATAGAAATATACAGCAATAATTTTAGTGATGTATATAGCAGCATTTCACTGTATGGATTTACCTATATTTATTCAATCAGTTTCTCTACTGTTAGATATTTATGTAGTTCTTGTGGGGTTTTTTGCTATTATGAGCAACTATGGAAGTGAAAGTCACTCAGTCATGTCCAACTCTTTGTGACCCCATGGATGATACAGTCCATGGAATTTTCTAGGCCAAATACTGGAGTGCGCAGCCTTTCCCTCCTCCAGGGGATCTTCCCATCCCAGGAATCAAACCCAGGTCTCCTGCACTGCAGGCGCATTCTTAACCAGCTGAGCCACAAGGGAAGTCCTGAGCAACTATATATGTTTTCTAACAGGAATTTTTGTTATTTTTTCATCTGAGGTAGTCTAACAGGTAAAAAAAATGTGTTGTATTTTATTGAATGCAATTGAATTTCACTGATTACTCGCGAGGTTTCACTCATTTATGGCCTGGAGTTCATCTTTTGTGAATTATCTATTCCTGAACTTTGTCATTTGTTGTCTTTTTTTGGATGTACAAAAACTTCAGTTTTTATGTAGACAAATGTATCCATTTCCTTAACGACTTTTGGTTTTGTTACTGACATACAAAAAGGGCCTTTTCCATTCCAAGATTATAAAACTACTTCCTACAGTATTTTCTATGTCCTGTAGTTGAACTTTTTATACTTATACTATAACCTTTATTCCAAACAAATACGTGCAATTCATTTGTGATTTCTTTCACTTTAAGATGTAAAACAGGGATCTAAATTTATAACAATCAGCTAGCTGTCTTAACGTCACAGGTTACATAAGATAGCCTTTTCCCAGGGATTTAAAACACCACCTCTATCATATATTCTCATATCTATCTCTGAAACTGGAGAAGGAAATGGCAACCCACTCTAGTACGCTTGCCTGGAAAATTCCCGGGATGGGGGAGCCTGGTAGGCTACAGTCCATGGGGTCGCAAAGAGCTGGACACGACTAAGCGACTTCACTTCTTTCTTTCTGTAGTTCCTTTTGGAGAAGGAAATGGCAACCCACTCCAGTGTTCTTGCCTGGAGAATCCCATGGACAGAGGGGCCTGGTGGGCTGCAGTCTATGGGGCTGCAGAGTCAGACACGACTGAACGACTCACACACACACACATTTCTGAAAGCTCCACTCTGTTTCACTGAACCTTAGAACTAGAGCACAGTGTTTTCATTACTCTAGTTCATACTTTGTCTCTGAGGAAGTAATCAAAACCTATTTATTTACTTTAAATTTAGTTCTATCCTGGTCATTTGGTTTCTCAGGCTATCACGTTTAAGAAGTAGCTAATTGTAGAGTAGGAGGGTAGGTGCCCAAAAGGCAGGCATATTGACACAGGAACAAGAAGTGAGACTGATCGCTTTAAAGGAGAAACAGGAAAAATATAAAAAGAGAGCATACCAACTGAGAAAGCAAAGTAGTACGGGATTCTTTATTGTAGGGTCAAATATACCACAAGACAATCACTAACATTAATAAAAAATAATATTCCCTAGTCACATTTTTCACCGGTCTTTACTTATTACTGTCTGTAGGAAAGTGGCCTCTACTCCTAAAAACTGCAGAGTATCCATCATTTCTCAGGCACACAGAGAACATTTGCAAAGACCAAGGTGACACGTCTCAAAAAGATTTCAAAGAATCTGTGTCCCATGTATCGGTCTTCAGCTTTAAACTAAGCTGCAATTAATAACAAAAAGATACCAGATGTGGATGTATGAAGGCAAGCCTTTGCTGCAGAGATGACCTTCCAGTTGAGGCCAGAACGACAAGGAAACCGAAAGTGAAAGCCTGGGACAGTCAGAGAAAATGGCCATGGCAAAAAGGCGCTGAGCCGGTGACAGCCCTCCCACGGTCAGGAACAGAAGGCAGGTCGCTGTCACGGCGCACACGCGGGGATGAGAACGCGGGCCGCGCGATCAGACAGGAAGGCGGGCGCCTGACCCTGCGGGCCGAGCAGAGCTCTGCTCTGTGCGCAGCGTGGAACGGGCGCTTAGGTGGCGGAGGGACACCGTCTGATTCAGCTTCAAATGTCACCGTGGCAGCTCTGCGGAAAGTGGACTGTCGGTAGTTAAGCGCAGAAAAGGGGGACCAGGCCAGTCGGGGGAGAGATGATGATGGTGGCTTGGACCGATGACATGGCACACAGACACAAATGGTTTCCAAATGTGTTTTGGAGACACACCGTCTACCTACCCACTCCTGGTCATCAACCACTCAGGCGCCGCCACCCCCGACGGGACCCCACCTGTGCTCCCTGCTCTGAGCTCCCCGGCCCCCCTACCGCGGCGCCTGCGCCTCATTCCTCCAGGACTGTGCGCAGGCGGGCTACTACTGCCTCAGTCTGGGCTGGCTCTTTTTCCTTTGTGCTCCGACATGCCGTGCAGACATCTCACTCAGAGCACATCACTGCCCACACAGCTTCTAAATGCTGATTTCTGACCTAGCACAACTCCGACAATGAACTGTCTTACACTAAAGAGTCGGACACGACTGAGCGACTGAACTGAAGGAGCTGCTGACTGAGCTCTCAACTTTTGGATATAGCAAATACCATCTATATGATAAATGACAGGAAAATTCTGGATATAAGAAAGGATACAGAATTGTTCTAGAATCATGCCCCTAAATACAGTTATATTCTAAATATATTAGAGAAATAATTTAAGGAAATTGGTTTCCATTTTTTAGGAAAATAAAAATTATTTTTTAAACTTAATATTCAACTCATCATGAATTTATTTTGTGAATTTGGATTTTGGAAGGTGTTTTTCCTTAAGAAAAATATTTATTCTTATTCATATCTGACTCTGAATTCAATTATCTTAAATTTTCCTTCTTTTTAAATTACTTTTCCCCCTGTTTTTTAGTTTTTTTGAAATGCTGGTAGATGGAAGAAATTAATGAATAAATTAAATTATATATAATTTATATATATAAATTTGCACACATATATAAATTTATATATATATTATATAATGAATTAAACCACAATAAAAATTAATCATTAGAAAATAACAAATCTTTATTTATTTGTACCTTGTCTGTACAGACAAGAAATGTGTGTGTTACTCATTCAGTCATGTTCGACTCTTTGCAACCCTATGGACTGTAGCCCGCCAGGCTCCTCTGTCCACAGGACTTCTCCACGCAAGAATACTAGAGTAAGTTGCCATTTCCTCTGCCAGGGGGTCTTCCCAGCCCAGGGATAAAACCCACGTCTACTGCGTCTCCTGCACTGGCAGGATTCTTTACCATGTCAGCCACCAGGGAAGCCCCACAGACAAGAAACAGTATATTAAAAGTGGCAACGGTACAGAAAAAGGTATCAAAAATAAAGAAATAAAGGAGAATAAAGAGGTCAGTTAGAAGAAAGTGCTCAAGATGAGAACAAATCCTTTAGTTGGAAGTCAAAGATATTTGGGGAGAAAAAAGCATATTTGCCTGAAAAAAATAATTCTTTCTGGTGTGTGACATATGCAAATACAGAGTTGTATATTGATAACCCAGCTGGTTTCTAAAAATTAAAAACAACATAAAAGTTTAATGTGCCGCAGGCTGTTTCTCTGATTACTCTTCCTCCTCTTATGGTTATTATTTCTATCGTTTAGTGCTTTTTTTTATAGAAAGATTATTTTTATGATCACTTACTACACCATATGTATTAACCATTCATTCTAAAATAAAACTTTCTCTTGAGGAATGGAGCTTTTCCCAAGTAATAAGTGAATACATGACTTGTTTGCAGACAGCTTGCCTCTGTGTATGACTGTGTGGACATCTAAGTGTTCCAGATAAAGACTAAGTAGATAGTAGTGAACAAAAATAAGTAAAACTAGAGGCACTGAACAGAAATGTCTAGTCTGGTCTGCTTTAAATACTAGAGAGGCACAAATCCATCCTGATACCATTACTGTGATTTTGCAGGGATAATGTTTTAATATAAGCCAAGTGTATGCACAAATTTCCCAATACTAGAGATGTTAAAGCCTCTTAGAAGAACGAGATTCTGAACGAAAGATGGGACACTCTAGAGATGGGGTGGAGAGAAAAATCAGAAGATGGTGATAGTGGAAGCTTTACAACTAGCAAGACTTGACAAGACTTGGGAGGCTGTCCTGGCATGGGGTTACAGGCCCAAGGTTGGCTGGAGTTAGAGCCGTGGGAGCTGCCTCCCTGGGTTTCCCTGCACAAATGTATGTTATTCTCAAAGTGCAGGAGGAAAAGTTTTACGAAGAGAGAGGCAGTGTGTGAACAATCTTTCTGAAAGGTTGTCCTACTTTCATATCACTGCGTACTGTTATGCAGCCTGTTTTCTTCATAGCACTTATTACTAACTGCACTTAGTTTTTATCGTTTGTTTTCTGTGCATCGAGCTCCATGAGGGAAGGGGTTTTGACTGACTTTCTTGCTCATCACTATATTTTTAGGACCTTGAACAAAATGTCTATTTGTTGAATAAATGAATAATTAATGAAAGAAGAAACCCTTCCAATTTATCAGCCCTTTTCTTACTTATCCAAACCAGCCTAGATCCACCATTTCAACAATATCCCTTTAACAATTTCACTGACCACCCTTCCACTCTCAGTTCTTTTTTATATGTATTCTACCTTTTATGTATTCTACCATACTCCTATGGCCAAACCCCCATCTGTCTCTCTCCACAGGTATAATTACACACACACACATACCTCCTCTATTCAACTTTTTTCTATATCTATTCTCCTGCTATTGAGAACAAAGAAAAACAACATGGAAAGGAAATAATAATTTATATATTATTTTGTATCAGTTAAGCACCTATCGCTATATAAGGTATCTCCACAAATGTTACCTCACTCTTGGTACAAACTCTCATAGAGGCAGTTGCCTTCCCACCTCACTCATGGACAGTTACTTAAACCAGTCCCCAGGCTAACCTTCCACTCTACGCATACAAGGCTGTATTGTTTCCTGCTGTCCAGGGCTTATCTATCTGTGCTCCAGATTTTGTTTTTTTTTCCTTTTTCTCATAGAGCTTAGTGGTCTATTACATACTCTTTCCTATGACACATGCTTCTCTCTTTTTGGAGCTTTTCAATGAACAGAGAAACCTCGTAAATTATCTATTAAAAAAAAATCAGAGTGAGTGGCAATGGATATGGGGTTTCTTTGTGGGTAATGACAAAATGTAAAATTAGATTGCAGTAATGCCTGTACAGCTCTGTGAATAAACTAAAACTACTGTATACTTCCAGTGGGTGAATTGTATCATATGTGAACTCTCTCTTAATAAAGCAGCGAAAAGCTCTTCTGTTATTTCCTTTCCTCGTTGTGTTTAGTTGTTCATGTCCCATTCACAGCACAGTCCTCTTTAAGCTTCTTTCTCTAATGATGCTTAGAATAATCCAGTGAGGAATTTTCAGGTGTCTGTTCAATCTTCTTTGAGACAGATCCTAAAGTATACACGCAGCTATGTTACTAAACTCCCACCCACTTACAATGCAGTTAAAGAATGCTTCTCTCTTCTGAACTTTTACTTATTTTCGGCGGTGCTGGGTCCTGGCGGCTGCGCGCGGGCGGGCTTTCTCTAGCTGCCGAGAGTGACGCGGTGGGAGGCGGGCGGCGAGGGGCTGCGCTCTAGTTGCGCGCCCAGGGCTCCCCAGGGGCTCAGACGGTCGAGAGCCTGTCTGCAATGCGTTCGATCCCCGGGCAGGGAAGATCCCTCGGAGCAGTGGGGGGCAGCGCAGGCTGGTATTCTTGCCTGCTGAATCCCACGGACAGTGCACAGGGCTGCAGAGAGCCCACAGGCCGCAGCGGCTAACACGCGCAGGCCGGTCGTGCAGCACACGCCTAGCGCGTGCGGGCCGGCAGCTGGGCACGAGGGCGCAGCTGCTCCGCGGCATGTGCAGTCTCCCCAGAGCGGGGATCAAACCTGTCCTCTTCACTGGCACGGAGATTCTTCACCACTGGACCGGCACGGAAATCTCCTAAAACTACTTTTCAGGACATTAAAATGACTTTTTCTGGCTCCTCTCTCTTCTTGTCACCTTCGGCTCATTTCCACAAACCTAATTCCCCACGTGGTCTCTTTCACCGATGTGCAGGAGGCTCTCGCAGCTGCTTCTGTGCAGCAATCCTTTGCTCATAACTCTAGCAAGCGTTCCTATTCACCCTTCAATCTCCAGCTCCAGCCTCTCACTTCCCAAACACGCCGGACTCCACAGTCTAGGTTCAGTGCCTATTCTCCAGACTGGTGCACACATGCAGTGTACTTATCTCTATACTGAATTTATCACAGTATAGAAATGCTTATTTATCCATGTTTCTCCACTAGACAATATACTACAGCTGATAAGGGCAGGGATTTGCCTTTTCACTCTTTAACCTTATTACATAATTTAAGTTTGGTAAAGTTTTTGAAAACAAGTTAATGACCTAGTCTTTGTTTTTTGTCTTCTCCTTCTCTCACTTTACAATGAACTCTGTACAAATCTTCTAGGAAACAGTCTCTAGCAACTTCTCTAGCATTAACATTTTATGATTTTTTTTTAAGATGCAACTGGTAATTCTTATTCTTTTTTTATAGTTGGGTTTTCTAACTCAACATTTTAACAGTTAACAATATAAGGGAAGGAACTAAAAAAAAAAAAAACAAACCAATATAAGGGAAGGAGCTAACACTTGTTGAGTACTTATGATGGGAAAGGTACCACGCCAGGCCTTTTTACCTATTATATGTTATTTAAATCCACACAAGATGGGCATCATCCTACCAATTCCATATACAGAGTCTCAGGAAGAGCTAAGTCATATGACTATAGGCACGGGGGCCAGGAATCAAATCCACATTTATTTGTTGATTCTGTTGTATCCCACTGTGTTGTGTCACAAAATTCAGCACCATAATATGGAGTGGATATAATAAAAGATCACATTTGTTTCAATAACATTCAGGAAGCAAATATATATACTTATACGAATAATGCTAAGTAATGAATCGTGTAGTCTTTCGAGAGCACTGAGTACCCACCACACTTAGAATATATTAGGTCATGTTTTTTGAGTGAATGCTGGATCTAATATGTAATATATGTTTATATAATATATATGTATATACATAAAATAGGGTACAATGAGTTGGAAAGCTCTTCAGCTAAAGGTTAATTTGCTAATAATTAACTATTTGGAGTTGCGGGGGGGAAAAAAGAAGTCAAAGAAACTTAGAGCAGAAGTTTTAAACAGAGCTTCCCTGGTGGTCCAGTGGTTAAGAAGCCACTTGCCAGTGCAGGGGACCTGGGTTCGATGAAGGTTCCAGGTGCCATGAGGCAACTGACCCTGGGTGCCCCAACCACCGAGCTCTAGGGCCTACTGGTTGCGGCGAAAGAGCACTGCAACTACAGAGGAGCCCCCCACTCACCACAACTCGAGCAAAGTCTGCACAGGCCTGACCCAGCACAGTCAGAAATAAAGTGAATAAACATTTAAAACGTTTTGTTCTTAGTTTTCAATAGTCTTTAGCAAATGCTGAAGGAGAACGCAATGGCACCCCACTCCAGTCCTCTTGCCTGGAAAATCCCATGGACGGATGAGCCTGGTGGGCCGCGGTCCATGGGGCCGTGAAGAGTCGGACACGACTGAGCGACTTCACTTTCACTTTTCACTTTCTTGCACTGGAGAAGGAAATGGCAACCCACTCCAGTGTTCTTGCCTGGAGAATCCCAGGGACGGGGGAGCCTGGTGGGCTGCCGTCTGTGGGGTCGCACAGAGTCGGACACGACTGAGCGACTTAGCAGCAGCAGCAGCAAATGCTGATCATGAAAAATACTGAAAGCTTACTTGATATGGCAGTTTCTCAAAAAGTTAAACAGAGAATTACCATATAATCCAGCAATTCTACTTCAGAATATACCCAAAGACTTGAAAGCAGGGACTTGAACAAGTAAATATATGTATGCTCATAATAGCTGAAAAGGGGATGCAACCCAAAACACCCACTGACAGACAAAATGCGGTGCATACATATGATGAAGTGTTAAAAAGGAAGGAAATGTGACCTATGCTACCACATGGATGGAATTTAATAAAATAAGCCAGTTACAAAAGGACAAATATTGTATAATTTCACTTATCTGAGATACCTAGAATAATCAAATTCCCAGAGACAACAGAACAGTGGTTGTCACAGGCCGAGGGCAGGGACAAATGAGGAATTACTGTATAAGGTATACGGAGCTTCAGTTTGGGAAAGATGAAAATTCTGGAGATAGATGGTAGTGATGGCTGCATAACAATGTGGATATACTCAATGCCACTGAATTATAACTCAAACCATAGTAAAAACCAATATTTGAAGTCGTGACATGTTAAAGTGAAAGAAAAAATATAATTTTGTTAACACATATATGTCAATACATATCTAATGTCTCAAATGGTGTACAGTCACTAGTCATTGTGTGCTCATTTGTGTCCGACTCTTTGCGACCCTATGGACTGTAGCCTGCCAGGCTCCTCTGTCTGTGGAATTTTCCAGGCAAGAATACTGGAGTGGGCTGCCATTTCTTTCTCCAAAGGATCTTCCCGACTCAGGGATCTAACCCACATCTCTTGCATCTCCTGTATTGGTAGGCAGATTCTTTACCACTAGTGCCACCTAGGAAGCCCAATTTCAAATATTCTACCAAGTTAATTTAACAAACATTTATTGTCCCATTGTCTGACCACATGCTTAGAATCTGGATTTTGAAAATTTGGTAACCAAAGATAGACCACAGTCTTCTAGATGTCTCCTGTTCAATATCATGTCCACTAACCATATGTGGCTATTTAAATTCACTATAATGAAACATTCAGTTCCTCAGTCACACTAGCCGCATTTCAAACACACAATGGTCACATGTGACTAGTGGCTATTGTATTGGGCAGCGTATATACAATGAATATTTCCATTACCCCAGGAAGTTCTACTAGAAGTTCTATTGCTTTTTTAGATTATACTGCCAAGAGTATATGAGAAACTCCTTTCGTAAATAACTGAGGTGTGAGAAGCAGGGTGGGTCAATCGAGAATAAACACAAAGAGCCAATTACACTGATCTATAGAAAAAACAACTAGCTGGTGGAATGATTCACTTTTTAACTAGCAGCATCACAGAGCTACAGAGAGCCATCCTTTCTCATCATAGCTTGCACAAACGTCAATGATGGGAAAGGTTCAGCTGTACTGACTTGGACACACAAGTCTTAAAAAAAGGAACAGGACTCCCACATTGGGAGACATAGTATTAAGTACATTTTCATTGCAACTCTACAGAATATAATGGAATTTCAAAATTAAAACTACTCAGATTTTATAGCAACATAAAATAACATATGCTCGTATGTTAAGTAAACAGGACATGACAAAGCCAAATATATACTGAGTCCAGTCACAGAAGTAGAAATATGGATAATAACTACAAAGGAATACAAAAACGCAGAAGCAGGTATTAAATAATTATGGACATTAATAGTACTACTATTCAAACTTGGTTAAAACAATAAAAAGGAAGTAAATGGGCCTATTCAATTCTATTCTAATAATGAGTTATTCACTGTTTCGTAAACAATTGCATGCTTGCTCCAACCTCAATTTCATACATGGAACTCTGTGTATATTTTGTGTTATGCAGTCAGTTGTTGCTCTAATAACGTAAAATGTCCCCTAGAAGGAACATTTTCAAGGAACTGAAAAATTGTGTCTTTTAGAGCCCATCTGATCCCGTTCAAAAATAAACTAAAAAACAGCAATTCCAACCTATGTGATTTAAGATAACTGCATCAAATGAGCGGTGCTTTTTTTCTTTTTTTTTTTTGAGCAGTGCTTTTGTTTGTGTACCAATCTTCTTTATCTAGCACATAAACCAGGTGATGATACATGCTGGCAAATTTATTTAAATATGTACTTTCATATATTGTCAACATGATAAGGTCATAAATAGAATTATAAAGAAATACATCAAGTGCCAGTGAAAAACAACAAACCTTACTTACTACAAATGATGTTCCCTTTACAGTGATATGCAACCTTCCCTATGAATCAAAACTCCCTGGTTTCTTTAATAATGTTCTCTTCTAAAGTTGTACAGACATATAAGGTTTTATCTGTTCAATTTCACTAACATACATAATCTTTGTATATGAGGTATGTTAACTAGAAGAAGAATAATTAAATTAAAATACTTTATAAAATTTAAGGCCATACACAGACTTTTTGGTGAATACTGTATTTGTCAAAACTGTGTTTTAAGTTTTACTTAAGAAAATCAATGACAAGGATAAAACAATTCTCAATAACGTCCAGCACCAAGTGTGATGATGTAGGAAAGCTGCAGACTTTATTCTTAACTTCTATTTGGTTATACGTGTACTTATACATAAATATGCATTTATCACATTTAAATAGATTGATGCTTATAACCTTATTTCTTTAACAAATTATTTTCCTAGTTCTTTAAACTAGTCAATAGCCTTAAAGGTTATACAAGTAATAAATATGATTATTGTCCCCTTAACGGGGTCAAATTGAAAAAGTTCTCATTTTATATTGAGTCAAACATTTTGTGAGAGGGCAGTTCTGGGTTCAAGTCCCAGCTAGGTCACTAACTTAAAGGTTATCCTGCTTACATTACTTTATTCAGCTGGTTTCAGACTCATCATCAGTAAAATGAAAGCGTGGGGAAGATGGCATTTAACAGCTTCTGGTCTAGAGATACATGTTAGACTCAATCAGGTAACCTACCTCTCTCAATACAGGATCAGTTATTGAATTCAGATTAACGGCTCCCTCATAGGTCAGGTAATAGAATACATTGAGCGCTCGAACAGCCTCTGGTCCTTGCTGTTTATAGCCAAAAATGAGATCAATCCACTGGTGAAGCTGGCAGGAAACAAATTCACTCTCCAGGGCCTGAAAAAAAATGTAGATTTTATTATTATGCTGAATTCTATTTTTAAAAGATACAGAGAAATTTAGAATAAGCATTGAAGTTTAACTCTAAACTGTGAACCAAGTTATTCTGAAGTCCTTATTTTCCAGTAGAATTTGTTCTCCTTGGTTATAATTAGAGACTCTGCAGCACTTGTCACACTGAACTACAAGACTGCTTATATTTCAGGATTCATCTCCGTGGACTGTAAGCACATTGTGAAGACCAGGACTGGGTCTATCTTGGTCACATTTGTAACTCAGGACCTGGCAGGTACTCAATTTATGTTTCAAAGAAAGGAGGTCATACAATGTAAAGGCTAGTTTGAAACAGCAAATGTGAAAATATTAAACACTGACTATTCACTTGAAATATTTACAGTTTTTCTAGAATTAAAACATTTTGCTGCCTACTGCAACAACCATAACCAAATTATTTGGTTATTTCAACCGAGTTTTTATACCAACAGATTAGATCTCGGGAGTGATCCTTGTAATTACTGGATTATTATTCTATGTAATAATATCAAATTGGACTGAATATTTGATGCTATAAACATAACAGTGTCCAATAAATAATGAATGAACATAATCAAGTTTTCAGTAGAAATGCTGGGCTCAAGATCACTTCCAATTCATCACCACATTCCCAGAGTTACAAGCACTGTACCCAAAACACGATAGGTGACAATAAATGTTTGCTGAACTTAATAAAGTTTAAAAACCTAAAGAGTTTTCACAAGCGGAGACTTTTTTTTTTTAAAGTATCCATTCGTGTATTATTTAATGCTGTTAAAAATTATTCCAACATAAAACCATTATGGGTTAGTCTATCAATAAATAATGTTGTTTGAATAACAGAGCTCTCAAACTCTGAAGTTTAATTTGAAGTGTACCAAGTTACATCAGGTAATGTATCACACTGAAATTCTTATTTTCAGAGTCATAAGTGCATGACTGGGATGCATCTAGGTGTGGCTTAATGCTATGCTATCAATATTATGAAAAGAAAACTGCTGGTTTTAAAACAAAATTGACCAGCTTGTCTAGCAAGCAACCAATAAGATATATAAATAATCTCATGACAAAAGATGTTCCAGAAGTTCACAGGTGTACACTTGTGTAGATATGTGCTTTATTAAAATGAGGGCCAATGAATAAGAAAACTATTTATAGATAAATTCAAATAATATATTTCCTTTAACTAATAACATTTAACATGGCTTCATAATATATTATATATCATAAAGTGTAAAAATAAAACTCTAGACAATTCTCATATTTCAAAGTATACCTGGAATGAAATAAGCCTTAAACATATTTAGCTAGTTTCAATGTAAAAGTTACTGTTTAAAGCATCTCTTATAAAACTCACTATACTTATAAATTTAGTAAACAGCCAAGAGAGCACAAAACTTCCTCCTATTTTATTTGACATAAGAGAAGGGATTGTAATAACTTTCAGTAAATTCCTATTTTAAGCACATGGATTTGAAATTAATCTGAAAATCCAGGAACTACTGATGCAAGTTGCGCACAAAAACTGATACATTTGTTTCATTAATTTAGGCCTTGCCTAGTGATGGGAGTGTGGGGTGGGGGTGGAGTACATGTTTAAAGTGACACATAAAAACAGCAATTGTCTTAATTTGTGTGCAGCGCTCTCTACACAAAAGCCCTAAATATGTTCAAATTAGAGCAAGCTGCTTGATTGTCACTGCGGTCTCATGTCACATTAATGCATGACAAACATTAAACCATACACTTAAATGGCAATTTATATCATTTAAATGTTTACTGCCAGACTAGCTCATCACTCATTTAAATGTGACTTTCTGACAGCTAATTTCAGTTAATTTTCTCCAATTCACTTAATTAGAACTTTCAATCAGGGAAGGACCTGTACATATCTTTGAGCTTACATCCTTTTTAGTTGTTATTCAAAATCTGAGTTAATAAGCTGCTGAAAAGCTCTATGATAATAGATGAGCAAGTAATATCTCTGAGTCTACAAAAATGTGTGAATCTATGAAGCAAACTCACAGTAGGTACTGTAAGGAAGAACCTACACTTATTTATGTAAATAATACTCTCGCCAGTAGTTTAAATAAAAAACGTTTAGTTCATATATACACACTATTGAAACGATAAAAAAAAACCCTGCATCTAAGCTAATTAAAAATTAATGATTTTAAAATTGTTTAATAAGATAAAACAGTCAGGAGTCTCCTGAGTGTCGGTGGTGTTGTGATTTCAGACTATAAAATTCCAGAAGGCTCAGCAAATGATGCAGTACAAATTTTCTCAATATTAAAGCTCTAAAAACTAGGGCAATTTTATTTGATGTGTTATCAAACAGAATTGTGAGCCTATTTAATGCTGATTACTTTTTTACGCACATTCAAAATGGTGAAGTTGGTTAGATTTAGATGCTTAAACACCACATCAAAACGTTAAGCAAAGACGCTGAAATGACAGGCACTGTGCTTGCATCATGGCAGAAATATGCATGCAGAAGTGGCCACAGTGTCGAGGCTCAGGCCCCCTACCCTGTGACACTGGCCGGTCCTTAGGGGGCTGCCCCGAAATTTACCGCGTTATCGGCAGAGTCTCCTCCAGAGGTTGACACACACGTTTCTTTTATGAATAGATTTTAAGCACATTTCAAAAAGCTAAAGCAGTCTTCAGTTAATTCTCACAACAGAGCTTTTAAAAAGGAACGCACAAGGAGAACTACCATGGAAATTTGGGAATTCCCAAAAATTGAAAAATCATTTTAGTACAAAGTCAGTTGAGGACTTTTACCAGTGATACCAGTGAGTGACAACTGCCTAACCAATACTGTATGATAATAAACAAATAAACAAGTGCAGTTACTGAAGACTTAAGGACAAGCAGGAAGAATTAAGGGTAAAAAAACACAAATAATTCAAAATGGAAAACCCTGGGAATACATTTTATAACTTCTGTTTTTGAGATTCAAAACCATTAAATTAAAAATTCTTTAATTTCTCTTTCATAAGATTCTTAAAGATACTCTTTATATAAATACTGGTTTATATATACACTTTGCATCACAAAAAATATAAAAATATGCCAGTGGAATGCTAAGCATCTGAGATTTTTCAAAGCCTTTAGGACAGACAGTCCTCATTAAGACTGGAGTTAAATACGGTTTGCAGCTAGGGGATAGTAACATTCTTCCCATGCTGCTCTCAAACCTAGCCAATCAATTGTTAGCACTCCCCTAGCAGGCTAGACATCATTTACATCCAATGTGTGCTCTGAGTAAAATTTGTAAAAAAGAAAATCCACTAAAATGTCCAACACAATACAATAATATTCAACTCATCTGAGTTATTATAAAATAAATCAGTAACTAATGTTCAATTGTTAAGGTTCAAATAAGACTATGAAAAGACTACTGTATGAAGGCTCACATGAATTGTCACTCCAATCCAGGGGGACTCATATTAGTCTTGACAAACTGTCTTGGGGCTGATATCTGTTTTTTTAATGAGATCTATTAAGCAGAGTCTAAAACACTTGAGATATGCTAAAAAGTACAGTATACAGATGTCAAATACAAACACTTATTAGTAACTTTCATTTGTTTGGTCCACATGCAGAACATCAACAAATTAAAGGCTTAATATTATAAAGAAAATAGTAAATTATTCATAAATAACTCATTTGTGTAGCCCTGTGTCAGAAATAATTATAACATATATGAATATGTGTCTAACAATAAATCTCACTGAAAGATCGCAATCTATGTTTTCCTGAAACTAACCCATTAAGGAAATGAATTATTTATTGCTAAAAAAATGTTACACAAAATTATTCTTGTCTCTTATAGTGGCGTCAAATAATACAGTAACTTAGGTAGAAATCATTTGCTTTTTCAAAGAAATTCTAAGCTATTTGAGAATAAAAATTCTAAAATATAAAGCAATCATATGTTTAGTAATCTAATCATGCTCTAGAAATACTCTAGCAATTGCATTTTCAAAAAATCAAATTTTTTTCTAATGCAAAAGATAGGTAAAATCAAGAAAACCAATTTCAATGAACAAAAGAAGTTATTAGATAATTGTTTACCTCATGATCAGGAAACCTTAACTGTGTATTATTTGTGTTTCTCTTACTTGTAATTCCCAGATTAATGTTAATATGTACTTACACTTTTGCTAAATCTTCTCATATCATGCAATTTTTGAAAAGCAGCTAAATAAGAGCTACTGGTATCTACAGGATAAATAATTTTTATAAAAATCAAATAAGCAGGTCAAATTTTATTTAAATATAGAGATAATTATATAACTAGAAGGAAATAGGTTTCTGCAGCCCAGGTACACATTTCTGCATCCCTATCTCATTATTTCTAATCCCAGGCTTTGAGAAGGCCTGATTCTGTTCCAATATATAAAATATCATAGCTGTAAGTTTCAAATAAAATAAAAATCACTAACTAACTCTCTTGACTTGATATGCATTTAATTACAAGGTGCATTTAATCATATTGTAATAGTTAAAGCATAAGAATTAGTTTTGGGACTTTCTGTACATGTAATTAAGAGTCTTAATTCATTTGAGTGTAGATAGTACTAAGTTTCAAAGGAGTTAATGTTTGGATTGGCAAAAATGTTAATATACAACATTATGAACTTGGAATTTTGAAGTATTTTTCATGTTAAATACATGTAATAAGGCCTTCTTATAACACACACACACATATGCACACACACACACACACAAACAAGATTTAAAATGAACTGGTCTGTTATGTTTGCATGTGCTGGATTTCAAACACTAGTGGTAATGTTTCCTTAACATTGATATATGACCTTTGTAATTTACATTGAAGAAAGCTGTTTTTTTCAGCCTAATTAGAACTGTTTCAAATTTTCCTGCTAAATATATGATATAAAGTCCTTTCAACTTTTTTATTCTAGAGTTTCTTTCCATGTCAACTTTGTTCCAATCAAAATATGCTTTGAATTAAATGATTTTGATTGAATATGTGGATCACATTTCACTTCTAAGATTTAAACTCCAAAAAGGAAAAGTTTAGCCTGTTCAAACAAAGCAAGAGCAGCCACTTTGCGGAAAGCTATTCACATTTAAGAAGACTGACAAATTGTTTGTGTGCACCATTAGGTCTAGTTTCTGCAATAGTTGCCAGATTTCCTGTCCCTCTAATAAGATACATTAACTCCTTAAATGCTGGCTCTGAATTCATGAAAAATCCAAGTAACTCCAGCAAATTTTTAATTTACCTACAATTTCCTTTTCTGAAATAAACTGAAAAAATAGAAAAGAAAAATTGCTGTTACATCAAATTTTGTGAGAAAGAAAGGTCAAGAGAAAAATCAACATTTTTTTTCATACTGGACAGATACAAATTCAGAATGTGAATATGCTTTCCAAGTGGGATTTTTCAAGATGTGACAAATTCACATTAATCCTTGTCTTTAAAAAATGCATTAATTAACCTATTTAAGGTTAATGCAGGTGAAACGCAGCAGTGAAAATTCTAAAGTATTTGATAAACTATAATCTAACATGAGCTTAACATTCTCCCATATTGATTACAAATATATTACAAAATGGTTCATAATTCAGATATTTACCATAATGTAAATATATAACAAAAATGTAAAACAGATTTTACATTAGTTACAGAGAAAAGTTTAACTTTGGGGCTTAAACAGTACGCATAAAGCTCTGACATGAAGAACAACAATTCATGAATGCCAAGGGGGAAAATAAAGGAGCATTAAGGATCTAGAAAAAATTGTGGGATGCTAAGAATAAAGCTTATATCTTACAGTTAAAAAGAATGAAATTTAGTCAACAACATACTGAAGTGTGGACTGAAAGGCAGACAGAGGAATCACTAAAGGGGTTCTGTACCTCTAAACTGCCCTTGAACTGCTGGGCAAAAGAGAGATTGTGCAGCCAACAGCACACTGCTCACTGCTACATTTATACCATTACTGAAGAAAAGTGAGTTAGTATCATATCTTGATATAACCATCAAGCACTTGTGCATCTTTTGGCAGGAGAATCATTCTGTCTACGATTGTTATTGTGCAGTTTTAAATGGAGTAGTCAACCAGCTGTTATATATTTTATACACTGAAGGCCATGTTTCCTTTGAAATTCATAGTTTTAATCTCAACTGAAGTCTGTATTGCTGTGCGCCAAGATCAAAAGGATTAGGCAAACTTGTACAATTACCCTTCTTTTCAGAGAGATGATTTTTTTCTAATGTTTAAAATAGTCCTATATGCTGACATTTTATCCAACTATTTTCTTTAGAGCTACAGAACATTAAAACATTTAATTAACATTTCAACCTTAGGTCACTCTTAATCTAAAATCTAGGAATTCATGATGTACAGATATGTTAAACTAGCTACAGTGCAACACACTTAGGAGATGGAGCTTTTTTAAAAAATCTAATAAGGAACGCTAGAGAACAATTAAAATTAGAGGATAGATATACCCATCTAATTTATCATTTGCTTACACTTTGCATGCCCTGGTTCAGAAAGCAATTCACAAAACTTATATTAATGAATAGGTATTGATATAAAATAAATTTAACATAAGTATGGCAATGCAAAACTAAGTGTAAGAAGTACATAAAAATTGTGCCATGAAATTCTGTAGAGTTGTTAGAGGTATGCCATGTATTTGACATTAAGCTTTCTAACAGGCAACATAAAGAAGGAAACAAGAACACTTATAAGAGTCAAAAGTGACTATAATGTAAAAACAAACCAGATGGCCTAGAAAAACACATTATTTCTATTCCTGAGATAAGAAATTCCTCCCGTGGCAATATGATGGAATCCAGGTATGTGACTCTCAGAGGGACTGACTTAATCCTGGGGTAGATCTGAAGTATGGACAAATGGAGAAACTACATATTCTTCAGGCAATCCTGCATAAATAGTATTTCTCTTAGGTAAGGCATTGGATGGTAAATTCTAGATTACATTCTATGACAAGTACCTGGAATGCAGCCATTTTATTGTGTCAGTAAATGCAGAGCCACATGCTTCAACAACAGCTGAACTGAGTCATAGGACTAATAATCTCTTTAAAATGTGAGCAAACAAATGCCTGTGTGAAAGATGCAACAAGTCGCTATGGGAGGTAAGCCCACCTTCACTTGGAAGGGTAGCTGTCTTCCTTAAGACTAGTTCAAGATTTTCCTTGGAAAGAAATTCTGGATAAACTTTCCCACATGGATAAATGGCAACAGAAACTTCTAAATACCAATCATGATATTCAAATACATATTGATGTTAAAATGTTTTAAATCACTGTACTCAATGCTCAACTCTTTACAAAGAATTAGTAAAGTATCCCTAGAAAATTAATTTGAGGTATTCTAAATGGCTGTAATGTTCTCTAAGATAAACTAGTTGTAAAAATACATACTTAAAAAAATAAAATACTAATCCAAAATTCTTTGTTATCTGCCTAAGTATAGGAAATAAAAGAATAGATTTCCTCTTCAACAATCATAGAAAAATGGATGAATTTGCCGTTGGAAATGCTGGAGGTTTTAATTTTATAGTTGTTTATTAAAAGGAAAACAAAACCAAAAAAATTTAATCCCTTCCCATTTGCTTATCCGCATAGATCTGATAAATACTAGCAGTCTCTTGCCTTTGAAGATGGCCAGACCAGAATCCCTACTTATTACCAGATGTAGCTTAATCCCACAGGGACTTCAGATAAAAACAAGGAGCTGTCTTCATGGCACCAACGATTCCCTGGACTGACTGCCATAAACTTATATTGGCAAATCAAAATTCTTGGCAAAATAGAACACTTATTATATCACCACTTCCAAGAATATCCAATAAAGAAAAACTTGAACTAAAGAATATGGATGCAAATGTTGAATATTTTTTTGAAGCACTGACAAGTTCAGCCAGAGAATTACATCTGTACTTACTTTGTGTGTTCAATTGTATATATGTACATTACGTAGGGTAAAGGTCTCTTTTCATTCTGCAACTTTTGATTACTATCAGCAGCTCTGTCATCCATTCAATCAACAAAACTTTATAAGATTTACTTATAATGGTTTTACTATCAGTTCTGTTCTATGCTACGTTCTAGGGAAAATGAGATGAAATATCCCTTTGGAGAATAAGGAGGTAAAAAGTCATCTCTAAGATGACTGTAGGGCTTCCCTGGTGGCTCAAATGGTAAAGAATCTGCCTGCAATGCAGGAAACCCAGGTTCAATCCCTGGGCTGGGAAGATCCCCTGGAGAAGGAAATGGCAACCTATTCAAGTATTCTTGCCTCGAGAATTCCATGGACAAAGGAGCCTGGCAGGCTACAGTTCATAGGGTCGCAAAGAGTCGGACAGGACTGAGCAACTGATTTTCACTTTTTTCAAGATGATTGTAATAGCTTATGTGAGAGGTACTGAGAACCCTGATCAAGAAGGAGGCAGCAGGAGTGAAGAAGAGGGACAGATTAAACAAAGATTTAAGATGTAAGTTCAAAGCTAGTGGAGGTGATGGAATTCCAGTTGAGCTATTTCAAATCCTAAAAGATGATGCTGTGAAAGTTCTGCACTCAGTATGTCAGCAAATTTGGAAAACTCGGCAGTGGCCACAGGACTGGAAAAGGTCAGTTTGCATTCCAATCCCAAAGAAAGGCAATGCCAAAGAATGCTCAAACTACCACACAATTGCACTCATCTCACATTCTAGTAAAGTAATGCTCAAAATCCTACAAGCCATACTTCAGCAATATGTGAACCATGAACTTCCAGATGTTCAAGCTGGTTTTAGAAAAGGCAGAGGAACCAGAGATCAAATTGCCAACATCTGCTGGATCATCAAAAAAGCAAGACAGTTCCAGAAAAACATCTATTTCTGCTTTATTGACTATGCCAAAGCCTTTGCGTGGATCACAACAAACTGTGGAAAATTCTGAAAGAGATGGGAATACCAGACCACTTGACCTGCATTCTCAGAAATCTGTATAGGTCAGGAAGCAACAGTTAGAACTGGACATGGAACAACAGATTGGTTCCAAATAGGAAAAGGAGTACGTCAAGGCTGTATATCATCACTCTGCTCATTTAACTTATATGCAGAGTACATCATGAGAAATGCTGGGCTGGATGAAGCACAAGCTGGAATCAAGATTGACAGGAGAAATATTAATAACCTCAGATGTGCAGATGACACCACCCTTATGGTAGAAAGCAAAGAAGAACTAAAGAGCCTCTTGATCAAAGTGAAAGAAGAGAGTGAAAAAGTTGGCTTAAAGCTCAACATTCAGAAAAGTAAGATCATGGCATCCGGTCCCATCACCTCATGGAAAATAGATGGGGAAACAGTGGAAACAGTGAAAGACTTTATTTTTTTGTGCTCCAAAATCACTGCAGATGGTGATTGCAGCCATGAAATTAAAAGACTCCTTGGAAGGAAAGTCATGACCAACCTAGACAGCATATTAAAAAGCAGAGACATTACTTTGTTAACAAAGGTCCTTCTAGTCAAGGCTATAGTTTTTCCAGTAGTCATGTACAGATGTGAGAGTTGGACTATAAGGAAAGCTGAGCACTGAAGAACTGATGCTTTTGAACTGTGGTGTTGGAGAAGACTCTTGAGAGTCCCTTGGACTGCAAGGAGATCCAACCAGTCAATCCTGAAGAAAATCAGTCCTGAA
Organism: Odocoileus virginianus; assembly: GCF_023699985.2. NCBI lineage: Eukaryota > Metazoa > Chordata > Mammalia > Artiodactyla > Cervidae > Odocoileus > Odocoileus virginianus. Next base: position 7,153,075 of record NC_069685.1, on the reverse strand, counting down.
TATTCACTGGAAGGATTGATGCTGAAGCTGAAACTCCAATGCTTTGGCCCCCTGATGCAAAGAACTCATTTGAAAAGACCCTGATGCTGGGAAAGATTGAGGGCAGGAGGAGAAGGGGACGACAGAGGATGAGATGGTTTGATGGCATCACCGACTCAATGGACATGAGTTTGGGTAAACTCAGGGAGTTGGTGATGGACAGGGAGGCCTGGCATCCGTGGTTCATGGAGTCGCAAAGATTCAGACACGATGGAGCGACTGAACTGAACTGAACTAAGATGTAAGTTATTACTTATACCACCAACTAGTTACCAATATGAGAGGTGAAGGGTGACACCCAGATTTCAGTTTGGACCTTGGTCATATTGGAGAAGTAACAGTTTACATGGTAAAAGATTAATTCAGTTTTAAACTTAATATTTTGAACTTTCTTTTATAGATTTGATTTTAACCATAAGCCTATCTTGGATGCAAATCTGCTAACTATAATAGAAATTTGCATACTGTTTCAATATTAAAACATGTCCATGTTCAATACTGAGATGTCTGAGCCAAAAAAATTCTAGGCAACAAAATAACCATCAGATTTTATACCAGTGATGTCCAGCAGGAATATAATGCAAACCAGATACAGAGTTTAAAATGTTTTAGTAGTTGCATTTTAAAAAATAGGAAAAAATTAATTTTAAATTTTATATATTTAATCAAAGATATCATTTAAACAAGTAATCAATATATAATTATTTTTCATTAAATCTTAGAAATCTGGTATACATCTTATACATACAGCACATCTCAATTTAGACTAGCCACATTTCAAGTGATCAACAGCCACACATGACTAGTGGTTACAACACTGGGCAGTAAAGCTTTATTCAGTTCCAAGTACTGATTCTGCATTCACATTTTTACAGCATTTTTATATAAGAATGAATTCAGGAATTAACAGTATTTAACACTTAACAAATACAGCTTCTCTTACTTAAAAAAAGATAAACCGTACAAAGCGAAAAGCACCTGCAGCAGACGATAAACTGACCTTTGATACAGTTTTGAAGTGGTCATGACAATTCTCATTGCCACAAAGAATGGCTATATTTTAGGACATGACAGCAGAGATACAGTATCTTCACTTGTGAAACAGATGTAATATTCTGCAATGTATATTATTCAGCCATTTATAAACAACTGAAGAAATGTGGCAGCATTCAAAACATGGCACTATGAATACTCTTAACAATAAAAGTAAAGGGCTAACACTACCAATTATGATGTTATCTGCAAACTCTCCATCCTTGAAAGTTTGTAATTAGAATTCTAACACACTACCTACTCAGCGGTGTCACCGATGTACTTTAAGAACTAACATAAAGCTACAGACTATAATTTAGTATAGGAAACACAACGTTTGCTGAAAATCAATTATACGAAGTGAGTAGACAATGTGGATGCATTCATAAACCTCATAAATATCTCACTTCAGTAGCAGATGACACTAGCCTCTGTCTGCCCACTCCAAGAAATCCCGTAACATCTACAATAACAGTCTATGATTCTCTGAATAACAATAAACTATAGGTCTGACTCTTTCTCAATCATTGATGGAATAATGACTAGTAAGTACGATCAGTCTTGTTTAATTATTTTTAGGTAGCCATGAATACACAGGCAATATGAGATCAACAATGTAAATGGCTTGAAAGAATCAAGTAAATTTGTTACTTATGCTCACTTACCTCACTTTCACTTCTTAACTAATGTCTCATCTGTCTGTTATAGGTACACCACCAAAAATGTTTTTGCTAAAATTACCACCTCCATCTGTCCGAATCCTATGGGGGATGCTCATCACTTCACCTCTCAGCACTGTGGTACTTAGGTTTCTACTCTATCTTCTCTAAGCTTCCTTGATAACATCCCTCCAGATTCTCTTCCTACATTTTTGATTCTCCTTCTCACCTTTTAATGGAAGGCCTTTCTCATCTGTCGACATCGTCAGTGTGCCTTATCCTCATGGTTCAGTCCCAGGCCCTTGTTTCTGATATAATTCAGACCAGATGAGCCAGACTTCAGCTGCCTCTACTGACTATCATGACCATCCCCAGGGTCTCAAGTCCAAAATGTTTGCCTCAGGTAATGCAAGCATTACACATTTTATATATATATATATATATATATATATATATATATATATATATATAAAACGAAGAATTGCCTCTCTTAAACTTGCTGTCTTGCTTGCTTTTCTGATGATGGATGTAAACTTTCCTCCAGTTAACTAATTCAGAAATGGGGCAGTCATCTGGACAGCTTTGTCTTCTCCCTCCAAAACATCATCTATTCAGATAAGAAGCCTTCCAAGTATCTTCAAAATTTTTTTTTTCTTCTACTGTGACTATCTCGGTTCCATGCTTCATTATTTCTTTGCTCAATTATTCCAACACTATCCAAACTGTTCTCTTTCTCTCTAAAAATCCACCTCCCCTCATTCAATTCCAATCTAAAACCTGACCAAGTCACTACCCTCCCTAAAATGTTCTAGTAGCTCTGCTTTCTCTAAAGCAGTGGGTCTCCAACTTGAACAGCCACTAAGGTCCCTAGACGACTTGTTGGGACACAGACCGCTGGGCTCCTGCCCACACAGTTTCTGTTTCTATAGCTCTGGAGCTGAGCCCAAGATCTGCCTTTTTAACAAGTTCTCAGGTAAGAGTGACGCTCCTGGTTTGGCAACCACCCTGTGGGCACCACTATCCCAAAGATAAAAGTCCATCTGACTTACAAGACATTACGGATTGTTCATATACTCTGCCTCCAGTCTTGTCTCTCTGTGGGCATCACTCACAGTCTCCTGCACACATACTGAACTCTACCTTCTGAGTTAAGCTGAGTGCGCATACTGTACTGTAATAACATCAAGATCTTTGTTCACACTGCTTTGTATCTCTGTAACCCCTTTCTGTCATCCTGCTCCCACTTGGTGAACTACTACTCATTCTTAAAAGACTAAAAGCAAATGTGCTTTCCTTGGGGTAGGCACTGTCCAACCTTTCCAAGGTAGCAAAATAAGGCATTTCCCTAGGGCTGCAGAGTAAAAAAAACAATTATAACTATGTATGGTGATGGCTGTTAACTGGATTTAGGGTGATCATTTCATAATACACAAATATTGAATCATTTTGATGAACAATGGAAAGTAATGTTATACATCAATAATATCTCAATAAAATTAACATTAAAATGTATATACACAAACAAATAAAATATTAAATGCTTTAATAGTAGCCTGTGCCTTTTCTTTATGGTATATACCACAAGTATTATATTATTTGTTATATGATATAGTATCACAAGTTATATATTTATTTTTTTAGTTTCTTATTTACTATTCATCTCCCTCACTGAACAATATGGTGCAAAAGGGCAGGCAATATGCTGTCTTTCTCACTGCTATATTCCAAAGACTTATTAGTTGTAGGCACTCACTAAATATTTGTTGAATGAATAAATAAACACATCATTTAATCTATTTCTCTAATTAGTTACTGCCATGTCTGTTTGATCTTCATAATGTCAGCACCAAAGGGCAGGTGTCATATTCTTCCAATTTTGTGATCAGAGACCTAATTACCCAGTAGGCCCCTAATAAACGTCTGCTGAATGAATGAATGACATTTAAGAAGTTCTTGTGATTTAGCACAATTCAGCATCCATGCTGAGGGACTATGATCGTAAAGCACTGTACAAGCGGCATGAAGTTAACAATAGAAACTTTATCCAGTTGGTACTGTGCTAATTTGGGAGAGCTTTAGAAAATGTGAAGAATTTCTGTGATTACTAGCCATTACAAATGATTTGCTTATAGTTAACCATACAATCAAATTTGGGATAGGCTGATGACATGGAAAAAGGAAAAAGTGAAGTGTATGTTACGGTATCATCTTTCATGTTTTCTTTTTTCTTGAACAATGTCAGGAAGATGGATGCAAATGAAGTTATTCATAAATCTGACAAGGCCTCTAGAAAGCCAACATAGTATGTAAGGAAAAGGCATCCGTAGGTCAACTTGTAAGAAACTCACTACCAACTAAAAAACATTATAATTACACTGGCACTTAACATTTAGTGATTGTTTATAATGTGCCCAGTTTTATGTTAAATGTTTTACATGATTATTTTACTTAATTTTCATAGTAATCCTATGAGATAAGCACTATATTTTAAAAACTGTTTTACCAATGAGGTTAAGAGCGCTAAGTAAATAGACTGTCACACAGCTAGTAAATGTCAGAGTTGCAACCTGAATTGAGATCTGACTCCTGAAGCCATGTTAGTACACGTCCTTTTGAAAAACTCTGAAATAGAATGGTATAATGCCAAAGTTGCACTATTCCAAAAATATGAAATCTTTTATACTAAGAATTATTTTTAATGGGCTTCACCCAATACCACTGGGTAACACTAGTATTTTTTTTAATTGATTTATTTTTATTGGAGGATAATTACAACATTGTGATGTCTCTTGCCACATCTCAACATGAATCAGCCACAGGTCCATCCTGAAACACACCCTTTCACCTCCGTCACCCCACCCCTCTGGGCTGTCCCAGAGCACCGCTTTGGGTGCCCCGTTTTAAGCACTGAGCTTGCACTGGTCATCTATTCTGTATGTGTACTGTATATGCTGCCGTGCTGCCCTCTCAGATCACCCTACCCTTGCCTTCTCTCAGAGTCCGAAGGTCTGTTCTTTACATCTGTGTCTCTTTTGTTGCCCTGTATCTAGGATTGTCTGGTAACACTAGCATTAAGTACTGCTGAGTATACACCAAATCTGACGTGCCATGTCAACCCAAAGGTTTTATTTACAGAGTTTACTGTTCTTTCAACTGGATTTCATTTTACACTTGGTTTTCAAAACTAAAACTTTACAGTTCATTTTTCTACCTTCCTCACTAGTAGCTGAATTCCTGGAAGGCAGAGATTGTAGCTCATTCGTGGAACTGAACACATAGTAAACACTCACAAAATATTTATAGAGCTAAATAAGAAATTATATTCCAGGCTTCTTTTCACTAATTTAACTGTATATTATGAGATTTTAAAAAATGAATAGAAAAACTCAACAGTTAAACAAGACAGAATACCAACATGTTTGTTAATTGCTAAGTCCAAAGACTCTTAATAAAGAAGCAGTTGAATTATTTTGGTTTGAGAATTAACAGTAAGAATTCATTCCGCTAATTTCTGAACAACCATGAACATTAGAAACATAAAACAAAATGTGACTTCATATATTTTAAAGTGTATCATATTTTGCTTTGACACATAAAGCTATTTGATTTCTTTTAAGTCAAACTACCATGCAAAAAGAAAGGAGAAAATTTCTCTCATTTCCTATTTAAACAAACACTTTAACTACCAAATTTGATACATGTTTTTGTTAATTTTTAGAAAATGTTTTAAATATTTCCATGTAATAACACTGTCTCAAACTAACTACTCAGGACCATGAACTACACATTTTTCTTTCTTTTTTCTCCTACAGTACAGCACAAATATTATTTGTCTTTGTGATTTTAGTATGTCTTAAATGTGCCACCTGGCAATCACTTTTAAATTAAACTATTATAATAATAAACAATAAGGTCAAACATAAAACTGTTTTGAGACATCTTTAAAGCTTTACAGGTAACTGCTACAAGCTGGTAAAACACACTAGAATACTGTAATACCAGAGTTGGAACCACTACCTTTATTAGGTTAGGAAAATTGGATCAAGGACATAGATGTATTCATTCTGAGAGACCACCATTCTCCTCCTTTGTTTTCAAAAATAAAACTCTCCTTTATACAACGTCTACTGTTGCAGTTAAACTCAAAGGATACAGTTATAAGGTCAGAACCTATCAAATATGTATTAGTGATAAAAAGCATTGAGATTTTCCTTAAATATGTAGGCGAAAAGACAAACAGCAAGGCAAGAGTTAATTGAAACATTCCTCTCTGGAGCAACTACATTGACGAGTGGGGGCTGGTGGCTGGCGGGAGGAGGGCGCTAGGCAGAGACATCCAGAGTTAATCAGGGAGCAAATCCAAAGCCAGGCATGGATAGGCCTCACTAATGAGCCTCAAGTACCCTGCAGTGGTTTTCAAACTTAACTGGCTTCAAACGATGCCACCCCATGACAGAATGCAGCTAGCCATAAGAGGAGGGTGATTAGAATAAATGACTGGAGTAATTAACTCTGATGTGAAACCACCTGATTGGAAAAGAGAAGCCAAGAGCTATTTAGCTGATGGTCCTCCAGTAGAGAAAGGAAGCTTTCCCTTTCTCTTCTGTGGGTGTTCAGTTAGAACTCAACTCTTTCAAGCAGGTATTTGGTAGCACTAATGAAAAGCAGCTTTCATTCAAGGGCCTTCCCATTCATTTTGAAAGGGGAAGAAAATAAAAGCTTCAAAGTAGAACTAATTTACTTTACTCCCCTACCTCTTAGTGAATTTTGTGTTAGTCAAGTCTGCATGACTATTTATGCTAACAGTCTGCCTCCAAATAATATCATCAAATACCAAAAAATTGTTATTTATGAAATAATCAGCTAAGAATGATTTTAAAGCACTTTAAACTTTCCTTTCTTCAAAAATACTGTGTGTTTTAAGTATAAACAACCTTTATTTCTTACTCACAGTCAATAACTCTGAAAAAACATTTTACACAGAAAACTTGAAATGCATAATAATTGTTGATCAGTGTCAATACTTCCTTCATAAAGTCCATTGGGACCATTCTTCCTATAGCAAGAGATCCTGGAGTAAAAAGGGAGAAGGAAAGAAAGCACAAATGGTATATACATTTGCTTTTGAAGAGAAGAAAAAAAAGAATGTTAAGGCAAGGAAAGAAAGAATATGTTTTTTTTTTTTTTACAAAAAGACAGCTTTCTTAAAGGGGAAATTGAGCCCAAGAATCCACACTCTCTAGTCTGCTTTATTTTACAAAGAGGGGAATTACAAAGACTGGGGGCATTACTACCTGCTGTTTTACAAGTAATCATCAATTCATTGGGCCGGTGTTGTTCTGTACCTGCTGAGCTAATGTTCCTCGACACGCCCCTCCCCCTTAGACACGTTCACAAGCTGTCCAAGAACAACTCCGGTGTAGTAGCATGTGTAACTTAGTGAATGTTTATGCCTAAACTCAGACTTATTTGACAGCTTTACACCTTTGGGCATGATATAATCAAATGTTTTGACAGCTAAACAAAAACTGTATAAATTTAAAAGCTATTAGGAGCTCAGCATCGAGAATCAAAATGAAGTAATTTGCTTATACCCGAAACCATTTTTAGCCACTCATTCCAATAAAAAGCACAAGAGAGGGGCAAATGTCTATTGAAGTGTTTTAGCTAGTTCCTTCACATTTCTTCTATGGAGAAAACTCCACTTATAAATACTGACAATGACTTTCAATGACCAACAAAGGGAACATAATCAAATTTAAGATAATTAATTTAACCCTTCAGTTTAGTTCAGTCGCTCAGTTGTGTCTGACTCTGCAACCCCATGGACTGCAGCACGCCAGGCCTTCCTGTCCATCACCAACTCCCAGGACCTACTCAAACCCATGTCCACTGAGCCGGTGATGCCATATAACCATCTCATCCTCAGTCATCCCCTTCTCCTGCCTTCAATCTTTCCCAGCATCAGGGTCTTTTCAAATGAGTTCTTAACATCAGGTGGCCAAAGGATTGGAGTTTCAGCTTCAACATTAATCCGTCCAATGAATATTCAGGACTGATTTCCTTTAGGATGGACTGGTTGGATCTCCTTGCAGTCCAAGGGACTCTCAAGAGTCTTCTCCAATACCACAGTTCATCAATTCTTCAGCACTCAGCTTTCTTTATGATCCAACTCATACATCCATACATGACTACTGAAAAAACCATAGCCTTGACTAGATGGACCTTTGTTGACAAAGTAATGTCTCTGCTTTTTAATATGCTGTCTAGGTTGCTCATAACTTTCCCTCCAATAACTAAGTGTCTTTTAATATCATGGCTGCAGTCACCAATTGCAGTGATTTTGGAGCCCCCCCCCCCAAAATAAAGTCTGCTACTATTTCCCCATCTATTTGCCATGAAGTGATGGGACCGGATGCCATGATCTTACTTTGCTGAATGTTGAGCTTTAAGCTCCACTTTTTCAATCTCCTCTTTCACTTCCACCAAGAGGCTCTTTAGTTCTTCTTCGCGTTCTGCCATAAAGGTGGTGTCATCTGCATATCTGAAGTTATTGATATTTCTCCCAGCAATCTTGATTCCAGCTTGTGCTTCATCCAGTCTAGCATTTTTCATGATGTACTCTGCATATAAGTTAAATAAGCAGGTGACAATATACAACCTTAACGTACTCCTTTTCCTAATTGGAACTAGTCTGTTGTTCCATGTCCAGTTCTAACTGTTGCTTCCTGACCTGCATACAGATTTCTGAGAAGGCAGGTCAGGTGGTCTGGTACTCCCATCTCTTTCAGAATTTTCCACAGTTTATTGTGATCCACATAGTCAAATGCTTTGGCATAGTCAACAAAGCAGAAATAGATGTTTTTCTGGAACTCTCTTGCTTTTTCAATGATCCAGCGGATATTGGCAATTTGATCTCTGGTTCCTCTGCCTTTTCTAAAACCAGCTTGAACATCTACAAGTTCATGGTTCATGTATTGTTGAAGCCTGGCTTGTAGAATTTTGAGCATTATTTTGCTAGTGTGTGAGATGAGTGCAATTGTGTGGTAGTTTGAGAATTCTTTGGCATTGCCTTTCTTTGGAAAAAAGGCAAACCGACCTTTTCCAGTCCTGTGGCCACTGCTGAGTTTTCCAAATTTGCTGACATACTGAGTGCAGCACTTTCACAGCATCATCTTTCAGGATTTGAAATAGCTCAACTGGAATTCCATCATATCCACTAGCTCTGTTTGTAGTGATGCTTCCTAAGTCCCAGTTTAGTTCAGTAGATCAGTCGTGTCCAACTCCTTGCGACCCCATGGACTGCAGCACGCCAGGCCTTCCTGTCCATCACCAACTCCCGGAGTTTATTCATACTCACGTCCATCAAGTCGGTGATGCCATTCAGCCATCTCATCCACTGTCATCCCCTTCTCCTCCTGCCCTTAATCCCTCCCAGTATCAGGGTCTTTTCCAATGAGTCAACTCTTCACATGAGGTGGCCAAAGTATTGGAGTTTCAGCTTCAGCATCAGTCCCTCCAATGAACACCCAGGACTGATCTTCTTTAGGATGTACTGGTTGGATCTCCTTGCAGTCCAAGGGACTCTCAAGAGTCTTCTTGAACACCACAGTTCAAAAACATCAATTCTTTGGCGCTCAGCTTTCTTCACAGTCCAACTCTCACATCCATATGTGACCACTGGAAAAACCATAGCCTTGACTAACTTGACCTTATATTTGGCTATTTTCTATAATTTTACAATCAGTGATACTAAAAAGGCACAAACTATACATCTCTGTAGTATATTATTTAAAAGGCCACTGTGTGTTACTTGAAAGGATTCAAAGCAACACAAAGTGAGTGAGTGGTCCATCAGGTTCAACCATCAGTGACTCAGGAGTTAGTCTTCATTCTCCAAATCTGCTTGGTTCCAGATTTTCACAGTATTCTGTGCGGCCTATTCCTCTAAGATCCCAATTCTTTCTTCTCGCTTCTCAAGGAAGAGAGAAAGCATGTTGTCCCTAGGTCAGTGCCTACCTTCAGAAAAACCCACTATTAATTATCTGAGCTCCAGAACACGTTTCCATCAGCAGCACTGCTCAAACAAAATTAAAAACTCCAGATACATCTCTAAAAGTGAAAAATAAAAAAGAACTTATAAACCTATAAAGAACCTATAAAGCAAAACTGTCCATTAAACTATCTTTTTTAAAAAATGCAAGGCTGATTTATATCTACTATATTACATCACAGTATCATTCTGGAAAGCACTTACAGAGGTTATATAATCTATATAATCTAACAAAAAAGTTCAAGTTTAAACAATATCTAAGTCAGAACCATTACTGAACCATTTGGGCTCTATCAAATATATAAAAACATTTAAAATCTATTTTTCATTATGTAATGATGGGGGATATGCTACCCTCTCTAAAGTAACAATGATCTGTTGTTTATTTTTTTAAAAATCAGTGAAATGTTTGGAAATCAGTTCACATCTCCTATAATGTTTATATTTCACTTTATCATGCTCTTGGAAAGCCAGTTCTGAAGGAAGAAAATACTATGAGCCAAACCCTGTTTAGCTTATACATGCTGATGTCAAGTAATTTAGAAAACATATTTTATAAAGAGCTTCTTATGTATACATCTAAAAACATTACTGCATTACCCAATTCTCCTCCTCTCACTCTTGTGAACAGGATGGATGTTTTTTTGTTTACCATAATTGGATCTCCTGGGATATAGCCTGAAAATGGCTTTAACTTTTTTGAGTTTTTAAACATCTGACAGTGTATGGATTGTGCGGATAAGGAGGTGGTACTTGGAAGCTGATAACTGCAATGTGGCTTTTTTTTTTTTTTTAATTAAATTTCATTATTTTTTTGACCAGGTCACATGTCTTGTGAGGTCATAGTTCTCCGACCTCCGACCAGGGACTGAACCCGGGCCCTTGGCAGTGAAAGCATAGAGTCCTAACCACTGGACTGTCAGGGAATTCCCTGGCTTTTTTTTTAAATAAATGAACTTTGAGTCAGATCTCGTAATTATTAGTTATAAGGCTCAATATTCCTACTTGATGGGTAGCTGTTTGAAGACTTAGTGAATTAAGACCCAAAGGGAAATATTACTTGGTATAAAATAAGAAATTGCAAAATACTTACTACATATTGGACATGTCCTCTTCTTAGGCAATATTACCTCAGTGTCTTTTTAAAATTATTATTTCATTGTTCTCCATGGACAAGTTATACATCTGACGAAGAGGTACATTTGTCTGATAGACCTTCTGATTAGAATGAGATAACCAGTGGAACTGATATGATCTAAAGCAGGCAAAGTGCAGGAGCTAGACTTTAACCCATGCTGCCTTTTTATAGATAAAAGATCTATGTTCAAAGCATTTAGAAATTGCTGTGGCAGCTCCAGGGATACAATGACCTTTGGCTGAGATCCACGGAACATTAATAAAAATATCATGCCTAGTAAAATATACTAATTTAATAAACCTAAGACTCCATTTGACTGTAAGATGAATCTTTGTTTCATGGATTGCTAAGAAAAAAAAAGAGCTGCAAAATAATGATATCAGAATGCTATATGATGTAGAACTTTAATGTTATACTGATTGAAAGAGTTATCAGACTTTTTAGACATAGATTTTATTAACTGTTACACATAAAGGAGAAAATACAAATGTAATTAATTGGTTACTCATAAAATGTTTCAGAGTCCAACTCTTCTGAATAACTTCCTGACCTGAAGTTGTTGAAGTCTGTTTTTCCTCACAACACTGTTCTTATGGCCTTTAAGAGCATCAGTGATGCAGCATCTTTTAAAAGAATTTTCCACTATTACCTCTGGATTTTTCTTCCAAGCCTCAGATATGCATTTTTACAAATTTTGATGCTGACACTTTCTTGATATCCCCGCTTTTTTTCTCAGAGCTGTCAGCACACTTGTGACTACTTTACCTGGATCTTCTTCTAACTGTGCTTATATATATGTTAACTATGATTCCTCTATCTGAACACCTCTACTGTGATAATTCATCATTTAGTGATTGGGGAACAACAAAAATGCAAAAATAACACATTCCTTATAAAATCATTGCCTGGTTTAGAGTAAGTTCTTACTAGTTGTCATCTCCCTTTCCAGTTCTCCTATGTACTGGTCAGCCATCAAGATGGGAGTCCCCTCCTGGAATTCAAGCTCTTGCTGGCTTCCTCTTACACAGAATACAGCTAACATGTGTAACCAACTGGACATAGCAGAACTGACACAGTGGGACTTTTGAGACTCGGTTGTAAAAGATATTGTGCCTTCCAGCCTTCTCTATTTTCGATTTCTTGGCCTGGGGGAAGTTAGCTGCATATGCTGAGGAAACTCAAGCAGCTCTATGTAGTAGGCCCTATGGTGAGACACCGTGGACTCCTGTGAACTCACCAATCTTGTAAGGGAGTTATCTTAGAAGCCCCAGTCATACCTTTAATGACAGTAGCTTCAGAAAATATCTTGACCACATTCTCATGAGAGGTAGAGAGCCAGAACCACCTAGCTAAGCCATTCTCAAATTTCTGATCCAAAAAAACTGTATAAGATAGAAATGTTGTTGTAGCTGTTAAATTCTGGAGTAATTCATCACACAGCAATACAAAACAAACACATTTTTTCATCCACTTTTTCCTTACACTTGCTTGACCTATTTTAACCCACACAGGACTCCAAGGTGCTTATATAGACTTTTTTTTTAAAATTTTACCTAGGATTTTCTTTTACTAGACTATCATCAATTTGACAATTCTCATTCCTATTTTGTTAATCCTTAATCTTGGTAAATTCATTACCTGCTGTTCTAGCTTCTACACATGGGCTGCTATGCTTCATTACAGAAAATCAAAACAAATACTACTGATTTTACTGTAAATCCAAGCTCTCTATCTCCAGCTGGGGCTCAAATTCTACTCTGATTATTTTTGTGTTTCGAATGGCATACTCCCTTCAGTGGCTGCCTTAAATTACATACCTGCCTCACATTCTTTCTCAGTAGATTATCTGGCCATTGACTTCAATAAAAGGACATCATAAATTTTTTCTTGTGTTTCTTCTCCATTTAAAATGTTTATATTTCAATCATACCTCTCCTCTTTATCCTGCACTTGGGGGTAAGAAGTGTTGTCATATCTCCTAAAGTTAGCGATCTGCCTAGCTTTCAATTTCTCCCCTTGTAAATTATTCCTTTGCTGAGATTGCTCAGATTCTCCTACCTAAAAAGAATCTTTTTGTTAGTTCCCTTACCATCCCAGAATCGTCTCTTATTTCATTGGATATTATACTTCTCAAAAGAGGCCATATTCACTCACTCATTCTGCAATCACTTCATCCCTTCACTAAATTCCTTGAAATCTAGATTTCACCATACTGTATTGCAACTTTTCATTTAAAGTTGCCAATATCCTCCCTTTTAAATCTAAAATGGTTTCCCTCTATGAGAGTGAACTATGTGACAAAGATTATTTGTCACTCAGTATTCACTCTTATTTTCTTTAATAATAAAAATCTTGGCTGGAGACACATTTACCACTCTTCATTCTAACTTGATGAGGCCACGTGATCAACTTATGGTTAATGAGATAAGAACAGAAGTAAATATGCTCCACTTTCAGGTTGCCCATCTCAAAAAGAATGGGCATGTTTCCACTCCCCCTTCATATTTCCTGGGAACAGAAGCAAACAAGACCTGTCCTGGGCTACCCTGGTAACTCAGCCGGTAAGGAACCCGCCTGCAGCACAGGAGACCCTGGTTGAATCCCTGGCTGGGAAGATCCGCTGGAAAAGGATAGGCTACCCACTCTAGTGTTCCTGGGCTTCTCTGGTGGCTAAGCTGGTAAAGATTGTGCCTGCAATTCTGAAGATCTCAGTTTGATCCCTGGGTTGGGAAGATACTCTGGAGAAGGAAACAGCTACCCACTCCAGTATTCTTGCCTGGAGAATCCTCATGAACAGAATGATCTCTGTTCGTCTCCAAGGCAAACCATTCAATATCACAGTAATCCAAGTCCATGCCCCAACCAGTAAGGCTGAAGAAGCTGAAGTTGAATGGTTGAACACCTTCTAGAACTAACACCCAAAAAAGATGCCCTTTTCATTATAGGGGACTGGAATGCAAAAGCAGGAAGTCAAGAAATACCTGAAGTAACAGTCAAATTTGGCCTTGGAGTATAGAATGAAGCAGGGCAAAGACTAACAGCGTTTTGCCAAGAGAATGCACTGGTAAAAACAAACACCCTCTTCCAACAACACAAGACAATACTCTAAACATGGACATCACCAGATTGTCAATACCGAAACCAGATTGATGATATTATTTGCAGCCAAAGGTGGAGAAGTTCTATACAGTCAGCAAAAAAAAGACCAGGAGCTGACTGTGGCTCAGATCATGAACTCCTTACTGTCAAATTCAGACTGAAATTGAAGAAAGTAGGGGAAACCACTAGACCATCCAGGTATGACCTAAATCAAATCCTGTATGATTATACAGTGGAAGTGAGAAATAGATTTAATGGACTAGATCTGATAGACAGAGTGCCTGAAGAACTATGGACAGAGGTCGTGACATTGTACAGGAGACAGGGATCAAGACCATCCGCGAGAAATAGAAATGCCAAAAGGCAAAATGGTTGTCTGAGGAGGCCTTACAAACAGCTATGAAAAGAAGAGAAGCAAAAGGAAAAGGAGAAAAGGAAAGATATACCCATTGGAATGCAGAGTTCCAAAAAAAAAAAAAAAAAAGAATGCAGAGTTCCAAAGAATAGCAAGGAGAGATAAGAAAGCCTTCCTCAGTGATCAGTGCAAAGAAGTAGAGGAAAACAATAGAATGGGAAAGACTAGAGATCTCTTCAAGACAATGATAGATACCAAGGGAACATTTCATGCAAAGATGGGCTCAATAAAGGACAGAAATGGTATGGACCTAACAGAAGCAGAAGATATTAAGAAGAGGTGGCAAGAATATACAGAAGAACTATACAAAAGATCTTCACGACACAGATAACCACAATGGTGTGATTACTCACCTAGAACCAGACATCCTGGAATGCAAAGTCAAGTGGGCCTTAGGAAGCATCACTACGAACAAAGCTAGCAGAGGTGATGGAATTCCAGTTGAGCTATTTCAAATCCTGAAAGATGATGCTGTGAAAGTGCTGCACTCAATATGCCAGCAAATTTGGAAAACTCAGCAGTGGCCACAGAACTGGAAAAGGTCACTTTTCATTCCAATTCCAAAGAAAGGCAATGCCAAAGAATGCTCAAACTACTGCACAATTGCACTCATCTCACAGAATAGTAAAGTAATGCTCAAAATTCTTCAAGTCAGGCTTCAACAGTACGTGAACGATGAAATTCTAGATGTTCAAGCTAGATTTAGCAAAGGCAGAGGAACCAGAGATCAAATAGCCAGCATCCATGGGATCATCGAAAAAGTGAGAGAATTCCAGAAAAACATCAACTTCTGCTTTATTGACTATGCCAAAGCCTTTGACTGTGTGGATCACAACAAACAGTGGAAAATTCTGAAAGAGATGGGGATTACCAGACCACCTGACCTGCCTCCTGAGAAATCTGTATGCAGGTCAGGAAGCAACAGTTAGAACTGGACATGGAACAACAGACTGGTTCCAATTAGGAAAAGGAGTATGTCAAGGCTGTATATTATCACTGTGCTTATTTAACTTAAATGCAGAGTACATCATGAGAAACGCTGGGCTGGATGAAGCACAAGCTGGAATCAAGATTACTGGGAGAAATATCAATAACATGCAGATATGCAGATGACACCACCCTTATGGCAGAAAGTGAAGAATAACTAAAGAGCCTCTTGATCAAAGTGAAAGAGGAGAGTGAAAAAGTTGGCTTTAAGCTCAACATTCAGAAAAGTAAGATCATAGCATCTGGTCCCATCACTTCATGGCAAATAGATGGGGAAACAATGGAAACAGTGAAAGACTATTTTTCTGGGCTCCAAAATCACTGCAGATGGTGACTGCAGCCATGAAATTCAAAGACGCCTGCTCCTTGGTAGAAAAGCTATGACCAACCTAGATAGCCTATTAAAAAGCAGAGACGTTACTTTGCCAACAAAGGTCCGTCTAGTCAAGGCTGTGGTTTTTCCAGTTGTCATGTATGGATGTGAGAGTTGGACTATAAAGAAAGCTGAGTGCCGAAGAATTGATGCTTTTGAACTGTGGTGTTGGAGAAGACACTTGAGAGTCCCTCGGACTGCAAGAAGATCCAACCAGTCCATCCTAAAGGAAATAAGTCCTGAATATTCATTGGAAGGACTGATATGCTAAAGCTGAAACTCCAATACTTTTGCCACCTGATGCGAAGAACTGAGTCATAGGATAAGACCCTAATGCTGGGAAAGATCGAAGGCAGGAGGAGAAGGGGACGGCGGAGGATGAGATGGTTGGATGGCATCACCAACTCAATGGATGGACTCCAGGAGTTGTTGATGGACAGGGAGGCCTGGTGCGCTGCAGTCCATGGTGTCGCAAAGAATCAGACACAACTGAGCAACTGAACTGAACAATAACAAAAGCAATGAAAAACAAAGGTTAAAGTTGAAAAGAGAGATCTATTATCTTACAGTTAGAATTAACTTTTCTCTGCAACATCAGCAAGCTAAACGACGCACGCACCAGTGCCATCACAGTTCTGAGTCTAGCCATCAAAGATCAAAAAGTCTGCAGTGCTCAAATTACTGGAAATCCCCGCCCATTCTCCAAAATTGTTGGAATAATCCTCTCACTCATTAACCTGAGAATTTAACCAGCCCATAAAAACTAACCACACTGTAGTTCAAGGCTGCTTTCTCCTGATATGGCCCACATTCTATCTGTGTGTCTCTCTAAATAAATCCTCTTCTTATCTATCAATTTGTCTCTCACTAAATTCTTTGTGTGATGAGACATTAAGAACCTGAGCTTCATTAAGTGCTAAAACCAGGTTTGGAAGACTATGGGTTTGGAAGGCTGGGTTTGACGTCCAGCCAAGTGGGTTCAAATCCCAATCAGTGTTCTGAGTTCAAGTCCCGATTTGAGTTACACAGTTTCATAACAGAGAATAACTTAGTCTGTACCATAATTAATATACCCAGAGTACTGGTCAGAAGACTAGAAGAAATAAAAGGCACAAATTCAAGCAGATTCTGATGAAGGTCCTATTCACACTCAGGGTCAAGGAAACCAACAAGCCACTGTGAGGAACCTGCAGACTCCTAACAGTGAGAGGGCACTACAGTTCATAGGATTGAAGGAGTGAGGAGAGGAATTAATGTTAGAGCCTGTCAAGTGTTCAAGTCATGAAAGGGAAACTGCCTGCATGCAGCTGTAGCTGCTGAAGGCCCAAGTCTTGCAGCAGGCAGGGAGTGGGGTGAGATTCTTCTGCTCTCCTGTCTCCTGCTCACCTTTTCAAATCCACAGCCAACAGCCTTGGAAGGCATAAAAGAACAGAGAGGGGAGTGGAGGTAACAACTTGGAAGGTGGGGGTGAGGGGAGGAGGAAGGAAGCCAAGGATAGCTATTAACGAACAAAAAATAAATCACATCAACATTTGATGAGACCACTCTGAAGCATACTTTTAACCATCCAATTGCTCTTGAAATACCCTTTCTTATTTTTAACACTTTAACAAATATGTTTTTACTTTTTAAACTGTTAATGTTCTTTTTAATGAATTTTCTTTCTCTCCCTGTTCTCAGAAGAAAACTGTTTCCTCTTGCTATGTTCTTGGATTTCTTGCCTCTATGCCTTATATTCTAAGGTAAAGTCATGAACTCATTCTGTCTTCAACTATCATTTAATATACCTGAACACCAAATCTCCAACTCCAACATTAACCTCTCTCCTAAGTGTTGGATCAAAGGTCGCATATTTAAGTATCTATGGAAGCCAGGTAGGTAAGAGGAAACTAATATGGCAAACCAGATATAAAAGAGCAGAAAAAGATAGAGGCTGCAGAAAACTAGAGAGATATGCCTAAGATGCGGCTATCACTCAGCTCAAGTTGGTTTTGTCATACACAGGTAGTTCCAATACAATCACATAATCTAACTTCTAAAGAAAAGGCTAGCAATCTAAATTGGGGAGACTGAGGATTCTCTATCTCATTTTTAAAAATGATGTCAAGTAACTCTTTTTACAAAAATATCAGGCAGAAATAAATCTGGAAATCCTCTCAACTATAAGACATTCAAAAAGAAGAATAATAAGAAAGAAAAAACAAACAGAAAACAAACAAAAAGAACATTCAGAAGCGCTAAATAAAACAAAACAAGTATGCTTTCTTCAAACTTTGTTTTGAAATAATTTTAGACAAAGAAAAACTGCAAAAACAGCATTGACAGTTCATATATACTCTTAATCCACCTTTTTCAAATGTTAACCTAAATAATCAGACAATTATCAAAACCAGAAAATTGGTATATGCAAAGACTGCCATTTTCACCATTTTGCCCCAATGCCTTTTTTACCATTTTGCCCCAATGCCCTTTTTCTATTCCAGAATCAAATCCAGTTTCCCACATTGCATATAGCTGTGTGTACCAATTACAAAGGGAAAAACAAGCTTTTAAATGAAAACTGTGTTAGAAAGAAAGTAGCAAGAGAAATCCCCGGGAGTCATACACAAATAATAACAATAATAAATGAGAAAGCCATACTAGAGAGTTGGAAATAGATAGAGATAACCCTGGGTGCTTTGGTTGGCTCTTCAGTCTCAGTCCCTGAGAAATTTGGTTTACTATCCATGAAGAAAAAGTACAGGAGATGTTGGCTCCCTCTCCTCTGAGGAAAGAGGGGACTGGAAGTGAGATTTCTCCCTCCATAATGCTGGAACCCACAGAGAGCCATGACCTCAGGGAAAAGAAGGCCAGGAAAAAAAAAAAACAAAACTATTTACAAACAGTAGGCTAAAAAGAAAAGCTTATCTGTCTTTATTTGGGCCTCCCCTAGGAATTCATATCTACAAAAAAAAAGAAAGAAAAAAGCAAAAAAAGAAAAAAAAACATTCAGAAGTGCTGAATAAAAGAAGTATACTTTCTGCCTCTCATATGGACACATAATTTAAAAGTATAACCAAGAGGTGTGAAATTTATATACAAATTGGTCCTGGCCTGTGATACTCAGAGCAGGCGAAAGCAAAGCACTGTGGAAAGGCACAGAATCACGGGTTCAAACACACAAAGGCTCGCCTAAGACGAGTGCACAGGCCAAGTCACCAAGTGTACGAGGGGACAGACCGCCACCAGAGTCATCCAACAGCGCAGACAACTACAGAGGTGGGTGCTGCTGAAGAAGGCTGCTGAAACAAATATCCTAAGTTATCAGAGACCCAGAATGAGAATACAAGAAAAGGAGACACAGCTGCTGTTGTTTTTTAAGTTTGTTTGAAAAAAAACCAAAACAAATTCTAGAGTGAAAAATAAAGCCACTAAGTTTATAATGGACGGCCTAAACAGCAGACTTGAGATAGTTAAAGAAGCCATTCGTGATCTAAAACGTGAGCCAATTATAAGAATAGAGCACAGAGAAATAATGAAGTGGAAAATGTAAGAGAGGCTTTCTGGCACAGAGGACAGAATGATAAAGAATCTAACATCTAAAAGAATTCTACCAAGAATAAATTGAGAGAATGTGTAGAAGACAATATCAAAGCGGTAATTCCTGAGAATGTTCCAGAATGTATTTAAGGCACAAGTCCTTATATTTGAAATGCAAAATAAGTCCCAAGCAGAAAAAATAAAAATAGATTCACACATATACATTATAATAAAACGACAAAATATCAGACAGGTGGAAAAATATTCAGAGCATCCTAAACAGGAACAGTGGCTAGATTTCTCAACAGCGACAACAGAACTGAAAACTAATGCAATAATAGTATCTTCTAAATGTTAGGAGAGAAAACAATGGTCACCCTATTTGCTAAAGAGATGAAAAAAAAATTAGTTTAGATTAATTAAAAAAAAACAAAAACAAAACCACCCAGGTCAACCAAAAAGCACTTCCATAGCTCAACACTGCCCAAGGGCTACCAGTTGGTAACTTCTGTTAAACACCCAGAACTTAAATTGTCTAGCTTCCTCCACCTGGGTGTTGCATCAACATCTGAAATTCAACCTATCCAAGGATGAATGCTACTGTATATTTTCAAAACCTGCTCCTCTTCATGATGTTCTTATTTCTGTCATTACCATCATTCTACCATCATTCAGTTATTCCAGGTCAAAACTTTAGAATACTATCTAATTTCTACTTGGATACAAAATCATATGGATTTTTACCTATATATTTTGTCTTCTATGCCACACATTCCCACACACACTGCTACTGCTACTCCAGGTTCATGTTATCTAGACATCTGAAAAAGTTCCCTGGAGGATTTCCTTGGTGCTCCCATGGCTAAGACTCCATGCTTCCAATGCAGGGGGCCGGAGTTCAATCCCTGGTTAGGGAGCTAGATTTCACATGCCACAATTAAAGAGTTTGCAAGCCACAGCTAAATAACCTGCATGCCACAACAAAGATCAAAGACGCTGCTGCTGCAACTAAGACCTGGCACAGCCAAATAAATAAATATTTTTTTTAAAAGAAAGAAAAAAAATAAATAAATAAAAGAAAGAAAAATCCCCTAAATTGATTTCACAAGTGTCAACTGTCCCTTATACATTCACTTCTGTATGATGCTTCTAACTGGAACTTCAATCATACCACTCTTCTCCACTAATTTCTTAAATACTCCTCTCTGCACACAGAATAAATTCAATTCCTTTTCATGGCATTCAAGTCCCTGAGAAGATTTGACCTCAAACTCCCTTTTTGGTCTTAAGTATCAACTACTTTCACCTTTACATTAGTTAAACTGGATCACTCTTAACCAAAATAACTTGTTAACTGTCTGCTGTATCTCCACACAAGCTATTTCCTCTGTGGAATTCAATTAAAATAAAATATAAACAGGTTTCTTCTGTGTGAAAACCTGTGTTCAGCAGCAAAGAGGTGGGGATGCAGTAGAAAGAAACAAATTATTCACACCCAGTTCTTTGTCTCGAGTCTCAGGAGGGAATGCCCTCAACTTCCTCTTCTTTCATTCTTCCCCATATTTAACACATTCACACACATTTCCACCTGTCAACTGAAGGGTTCACACGGAAGCCAGAAAATCATCCCTAAGAGAAATGCAGAGGAGCTTATAGCATTTCATGGATAGCAGAGCAAAATAACATACTCCAGGTTCTCTTAGACTGAGGATCCTATTAATATTATAATGTGACCCTGAGCTATCAAAGAGCCTGCCAATGAAAGGTAACATCATTATCATTATGTCATTTTTGCCAAAGAAGTAAATAAATGATTTCTGACTTACCTTCAGTTGAGCATACAATTAAAGAAAATATTCCATTTCCTTTGTGTATTTAAAAAGTATGTTTTTATTCTAGCTAAAATCTTATGTGATAGTTCTAAACTACTTAGGAAAGTCTACTTTGAAAAGATAATTTTGAAATGGGTATTGAAATACAAAACACACATGATTCAATGAAATCAGTGGTAAATTCTCTCAGTTTGATAGCACAGTGTAAAAGATACTTTAAAATGAAAGAATCATTTTGTTCACTTCCTAAGAGAACTATGATTTGGTCTGAATGAACCATTACACAATCAAAAAGCAGGAATTTAGATCAGGAAAGGAAATTAAGGATTTTACAATCTTGGGCTTCCATGGTGGCTCAGCTGGTAAAGAATCCGCCTGCAAGGAGCGAGGCCTGGGTGCAATCCCTGGGTTGGGAAGATTCCCTAGAGAAGGGAACATCTACCCACTCCATTATTCTGGCCTGGAGAATTTCATGGACTGTAAAGTCCATGGGGTGGCAAAAAGTTGGACACAAACTGAGCAACTTTCACTTTCAGTCTTTGGCTAAATATCCAAGGTCAGTTAGAAATATAACTACTGTAATCTTGTGATTTTTGTGGATTATAGACTATTCACTTTTTTAAAGAATCGGTTTGATTCTGGTTTATGTTACTGCTAACAATGCCTTAGATTGGCAATGGCAAACTTCTATAAAGGACCAGATTGTAATTATTTTAGGTTTTGCTATATGATCACTTATCACAATTATTCAAGTTTGCTAGTATAGCCCAAAGGTATCCATAGACAATATAAACAAATAAACATGTTGACTGTTTTCCAAGAACAGTTTATTTACTAAAACAGGCAGCAAGTTGGATTTGGCCCATGGGCCATGGTTTGCTGATCCTTGCTTTAGACTCAGAAAAACAACTTTTAAATAAATTAGCTGAATTTTGATCTTTCTCTATTTAAAGAAGCTTATCAAGTGTAGAATCCAAATAATTATGTGAAATACTTCCAGTTTTGTCCTTCTTCCTCAAGACTGTTTGGCTATTCAAGGCCTTTTGTCGTACACACGAATTTAGAACTGTTTTTCTATTTTTGTATGACACAGATTTTTGACATAGATTGCAATAAATGTGTAGATCATTCTGGGTAGTGTGGACATTTTAAAAACATTAAGTCTTCTATCTACGTACATGCCATTTTTCGTGTCTAATTTCTTTCATCAGTGTTGTGTACTTTTCAATGTACAACATTTTCATCTCTTTAAATTAAATTTATTCCTAAGTATTTTATTCGTTTTAGTGCTATTGTAAACGGGATTGTTTTCCTAAATTCCCTTTCGAATAGTTAATTGTCCGTGTATAGGAAAGCAATGGGTTTTTATATGTTAATTTTGTTTTCTGCAACTTCATGGAATTCATTAGTTCTAACAGATTTTGTGTGTCCGTGTGTGTGTGTGTGTGTGTGTGTGTGTGGAGTCTTTAGAGTATCTATAAATAAGATTATCATTATCTGCAAACAAGAAGTTTAACTTATACTGTATTAGTTGCATGACCATGCCTATCGGCCTTTCTGAATTCCTAAAAAATTTGGAATGTCTTCACTATAAGCCTCCCAAGGACATTATAACACTCCAATGACTAAAATGTGAAAGTTATTTATAAAATGCTAAATATTATACAAATTTAAGTTATTATTATCATGCACTATTTGCTGATTTATAAATTTCTTATCTAAAATACTACTACTATAATTCTTTTAGTAGGAATAAAATCTGTTTAGGAACTGCAAACTATTTACCAGTTAAAATTGCTGTTAAGTGTCATTAGACTTTTAAGGAGAAACACTGTTAGCTTTAGTAAAAACGCTTTAAACACTTCGGTGTGAAGTTATTTTCACAGAGTCCACCAATATGCAAACAATAGAGCAACTATATTAGTTCACTCAATGTTCTACTCATGGAATTCTGGGTCTACAATTAACCGTTTTGGGTAACACTCGTAAACCATACAGTGTGCAGTAAACATGTCTACAAAGTAAATTACAGAGCCCCTATATTATATAGCAGCTGATGCAAGCTGGGACTTAATTTAAAATCTTTAGAAACAGGAGTGTTTTAATTCTGTAAGTGAGAGAGGAGAAAGTCATATCCTTTAACGAAACAAACAGTACTTCAAGTTCCTATAAGACCACCAGTATTCCACATGACACATGCCCATTCATGAAATCATAGGTCAGGTTTTATAATACATTGTAAATAACATAATTAATCATGATTGTAAGCCAATGCCCCTATTAATAGAACCTAGGAGTCTATCATATATGTTTTAAATTTTTGTTCCATATGAATTTATTTAAGTGCCTGATCCCTGTTGGTCCTAATGAGTATATTATGTAAAATCTGTATTGACACTTGACAATCACCTTTATTAAAAAAATTAAGCCCACATTCTAAATTTCCCATATCTTGTCATCATTCTAAACAGCAGTCAAAATAATGTCAATCATTAGACATCACAAAACATGTTACTATTAGCATGATTCCTCACTTCTTGTGCATAAAGACTGATAATAGGCTCCTACCCAGTTTGGTTTTTGAACTACAATGAACACTGATCTGAATGTTATGATTTTTTTCCCATTTATTTTTATCTGCTTGACTGGACAGCAATCCCTAGCATGTACACAATAACTGATGCTTTTCATAAATTGGTCACAGTCATTCACAGTCTCCTTTTCCTCTGTGCTAAACAAATTATATTTCCAGATGGAAATAAAACACATTTTTATTAATGGCTTTTATTATTTTTTAAAGCACTATTATTTCAAATTTCTTAATTGCCTGAGGAATGTAAACTCCCCAGATCAATTTTCTAAAAAGGAAGTCCAGATACTAAAAATAATTGCAAGATGTGGAATGCTGGGAAATATCAAGAGCAGACCAAGCAACTTAAATGCAACTGTCAGAGATGCAGAGACTGGTTTTGAGCAAAGCTATTAGGCTGCCTTACAGACAAGGAAGAGCCACGGGAGTTCTGGTGATCAGAACTTAAGAATCAGTCAAAAGGTAATTTTAATATATATACAGAATAGGAAAAACTTGCCATATACATTACATGTGTAATGTAGGAAAACCATTGCCATACGATTAAACCAAGAAAACAAATGTTTTCAAACAGAACGACAATAATGTTAAAAGTATAACTTGTATGTATCTTAATGATTACATGAAGAATAAAATATATGCTAGAGTCAGAATTTAAAAAGTCACTAAAATAATTGCTCAGCTATTATTACTGCTTACATACATACTAACAATTTTATATATTATTAATTTATCCATTATAAAATATAATGAAATAATGGATCAAAAATCATCATAAACACCTGTATATGAAAATTTTATAATCAGAAATAGCATAGAAATATCACATAAGCTAAAAATTTAGATATCCAGTTTGTATTAGAAAAACAAAGGTCACTGGCTGGTTAAAATGGATAGAAGATGGCAATAATGAGGATCACATTACTGGTCCAATCCTGAAGTTTCACACTGAGAAAACAACATTTCAGTCAAAGACAAGTCTCTGATCTCAGTAAAGCGACTTAGGTTGAAAAAAGAATACTAGTTGAAATTAGTTGAAAAAGGAATTACATTGAAAGTGATTCAAACAAAAAACAAAACAAACAAAAAACTTCCCAACTATCACCATTACTGAAAACATAACTCATAGCATATGCTCTGATGATAAATGAGAAGTGCCACTTTGTGAATAACATCTTCAGCTGCACTGTTATTAACTCCAGGAAGATATGCTGGGCTTCTTGGCTTTGTTTTCTAACACTATTCACATATCACTGGTTATTATGTTGCCAAGGTATCATGAAGGCAAATAGAAGATAAACTGTGAAATCCATACACAGGAAAAAAATAAGAACAAACAGATAATTCAGGATCACAACAATGTCACTCCTCAATGGCAAAGGGTCAAGGCAGTGTTAGAGCTGCAAGGATCACTCAACTCTACTCACCATAATATTCCCAAAGTACCCGTAAACTAAACCCTCAGCAAAGTTAGAGCTTTTCTTTCCTCTTAATCATTACTTTCCCTTGAATTAAATACAAAACTATAATGATCCAAATATGGCAAGAGATACGAAATCCATCTACCTCAGGATCACCTAGGAAGTTGATTAGCAAATTATTCCAGGGCTTAATCCCCAGACATCCAGGATCAGTTTTAACAAGTATTGGTGTCAGATCCTGCTATCTGCATTTCTGGTAAACCCTTAAACACTAAAAGTTTGAGAACTACTCACTAAAAAGAAAACCTGTATTTTATATAAAATACACACACCAGCAATAGAAAAAAATGACATTTTCTCATCATTTTCTATTTGTTCATTTGTCTTAATTAAGTACATTTTGTTTTTTAACACTAGTCTAGGAAAATAACTTCAAAAGCTAAATTTAAGTGGTCTTAATCCAACAGACTCTTGTAAAGGTACCAATATGATTTATGCACAGCTCTAAAACTCCAAAATTTTCCTGAGGCAACTTAAATTTCTTCACACAATTTATGAATTAAAATGACAATTGGTATGTTTGTTTTTTAAAATTGAAATACAATTTATATACCACAGATTTCACCCTTGTAAAGTATATAATTCAGTGGTTTTCAGTATATTCACAAAGAGTAAAGATAGGGAGAAAAGTATGTAGATATCACAAGTCTATCAGCTATAGAACCCACTGCTCAAGCACTTAAGAACATCACTGATGATATAATGGGTGCAAAAAAGGGAAAGTTCTCAATTGATGGCAGACTGATAACTGCAAACAATGTGGCCAAAAAAGGTGGCAGTTTCTTTGCACTTCTGATAGACATTAAAATACATATTCTACTTAAGGGTTTAAAATTAGTCAAAGACTTGACGACATCACTTGGGCATCTATGATTTATCTTGTAGACAATTCAGGTTATTTCATGTCCTATCTCTTTGGAGGTTCCAAAAATAACAATTCTCAATGAGAAAAATAAGTTAAAAACAGAATACTCAAACATATATTAGTAATTTACTATAAGGTAAATTATTATTATAATTTACTAAAAGTAAAGAATTGAAGGCAACTAATTTTGACAGAGTTTAAGGGTGCCAAAGCAAGAGAATGGCCTTGAAGTCTTATTCCATGCCAGCAAAGACTTGTGAGAGAACTGCTTAAGAAAGAGGATACATACAGAAGACTGGAATGTCAAAAGAATGTCCCCCTCTAGGACCAAAGAACTGTGGCTCTGAAAAGTTAAGCTGTAAATCCAACAAGGTTCTTGTGATGTCTGTCAAGGGAAATTAATCCAACAGTTTCTAAGACAGTTGACTGTGCTAAGTCGCTTAAGTTGTGTCTGACTCTGCAACCTCATGGACTATAGCCCTAGCCCAACAGGGTCCTCTGTCCATGGGATTCTCCAGACAAGAATACTAGGGTGAGTGGCCCTGCCTTCTTCTAGGGGATCTTTCTGGTCCAGGGATTGAACTTGTGTCTCTTATGTCTCCTGCATTGGCAGGTGGGTTCTTTACCACTAGAGCCTCCTGGGAAGCCCAAGATAGCTGATTAATTTAAATCAAAACAGACCTTCAAAAGTCAAGAGTAGTGAAGAAATGAAACTGTGTCTTAAACAAGAATACATGGCGGGAAGTGATAACAGTGGAAAACATGGGCTTCCCTGGTGGCTCAGACAGTGAAGAATCTGCCTTCAGTGTAGGAGGCCTGGGCTCAGTCCCTGGGTCGGGAAGATGCCCTGCAAGGGAAAGGGCAACCCACCCCAGTATCCTTGCCTGGAGAATCCCATGGAAGCAGGAGCCTGGTGGGGTTGCAAACAGCTGGACGAGGAGTCCGTGGGGGTCACACAGAGTCAGACTAAGGACTAACACTTATACCTTCATTTGTCACTCATACAATATTTTTTATTTTTTGGTTTTCAAAACTGTGTTACTGTCATCATTTCACAAACGTACAATTCATCCATAGAGGTACATAATTCATCTATAAAGGTTATTGTAATATATCCACAGTGTTATACAGTCATCAACACTAGCTAATTCTAGCACATTTTGATCCCTCCCAAAAGAACTCCCATTTCCATCAGCTATCACTCCATATTCTGCCTCGCTCAGTCCTAAGTAACCACTAACCTAGCTTCTCCTTTTACTGTTCAGAGGAGCCAACGCACAACAACAAATATAGAAGTGAACAGAAAAGATGCTGTGGACGGCCAAAATGATGGTAAACAAGTACTGGAATTTCCAAGATGGTCTGTATGTGAAGTATCTCTGCAAACGCTACTTTAACTTTCACCAGGTTTAAGGATATCTACTTCTGCTTTTAGATACATCCAGAAAAAGAATACTTAACTCATTTCAAATTAGTATCTCTTACGGATGATTATATGAATAATAGCAAGGAGTACAGCATGCAGAAATTGCACAGTATTGCTCAAATAAAGTGGTACTGAAAAAGTACATTGTTCTTTAAAATTTCATTTACTGATGACACCAAAGGAAAAATTACTTAAAATAAGAATTATTTTTGGTCAGTTTTCTACAGGTAACTTAAAACTTTGAGGACATGAATCACTTGTACAATTTATAGAAGTTCGTCATCCAGGTATCATATGACTCATGTATGACAGAAATTTCTCTGGGCAATGTATATAAAGGACCAAGAGCATCATTGCTGAATCCTAGTTATTTTCAGCACACAACAAACTTAACAAATTAGAGGTAGCAACTGTTAACTCCTTAATGGGAGATCTTTGTAAGGGGATTAGAGAAAGAACCTATCAAAAAAATGTTCTAATTGCTAAAATTGTCAATAGCCACCCATCTGCCTTATGGGTGGTAGAAAGGACAGTGTGTGTGTGTGTTTGTGTGGCATTACAGTCTGGCAGGGGTCATATGTATAGCTTAAAAAGTATATTCAATTTATTATAATAAAATATCTACTGTTTGTTTCCTCAACGCAAACACTAAGGAACTGCGGTGCAGTGTTCACACTGATTTAAAAGACACTTCTTCTACAAAACACTGATACATACAAAACCTTCTTTTCTAAAGATCTTTAAACTGGGAATATTTACTTAGAAGGAATTCCAGTTGAGCTATTTCAAATCCTGAAAGATGATGCTGTGAAAGTGCTGCACTCAATATGCCAGCAAATGTGGAAAACTCAGCAGTGGCCACAGGACTGGAAAAGGTGTTTTCATTCCAATCCCTAAGAAAGGCAATGCCAAAGAATGCTCAAACTACCACACAATTGCACTCATCTCACACGCTAGTAAAGTAATGCTCAAAATTCTCCAAGCCAGGCTTCAGCAATATGTCAACTGTGAACTTCCAGATGTTCAAGTTGGTTTTAGAAAAGGCCGAGGAACCAGAGATCAAACTGCCAATATCCGCTGGATCATCAAAAAAGCAAGGGAGTTCCAGAAAAACATCAACTTCTGCTTTATTGACTATGCCAAAGCCTTCGACTGTGTGGATCACAATAAACTGTGGAAAATTCTGAAAGAGATGGGAATATCAGACCACCTGACCTGCCTCTTGAGAAAGCTGTACGCAGTTCAGGAAGTAACAGTTAGAACCGGACATGGAACAACAGATTGGTTTCAAATAGGAAAAGGAGTACGTCAAGGCTGTATATTGTCACCCTGTTTATTTAACTTATTTGCAGAGTACATCATGAGAAACGCTGGGCTGGAAGAAGCACAAGCTGGAATCAAGATTGCCAGGAGAAATATTAATAACCTCAGATATGCAGAACGCCACCCTTATGGTAGAAAGTGAAGAGGAACTAAAAAGCCTCTTGATGGAAGTGAAAGAGGAGAGTGAAAAAGTTGGCTTAAAGCTTAACATTCAGAAAACTAAGATCATGGCATCTGGTCCCATCATGTCATGGGAAATAGATGGGGAAACAGTGGAAACAGTGTCAGACTTCATTTTTTTGGGCTCCAAAATCACTGTGGATGGTGACTGCAGCCATGAAATTAAAAGACGCTTACTCCTTGGAAGGAAAGTTATGACCAACCTAGACAGCATATTAAAAAGCAGAGACATTACTTTGTCAACAAAGGTCCGTCTGGTCAAGGCTATGGTTTTTCCAGTGGTCATGTATGGATATGAGAGTTGGACTGTGAAGAAAGTTGAGCGCCAAAAAATTGATTCTTTTGAACTGTGGTGTTGGAGAAGACTCTTCAGAGTCCCTTGGACTGCAAGGAGATCCAACCAGTCCATCCTAAAGGAGATCAGTCCTGAGTGTTCATTGGAAAGACTGATGTCGAAGCTGAAGCTCCAGTACTTTGGCCACCTCATGCGAAGAGGTGACTCATTGGAAAAGACCATGATGCTGGGAGGGATTGAGGGCAGGAGGAGAAGGGGGCAACAGAGGATGAGATGGCTGGATGGCATCACCGACTTGATGGGCATGAGATTGAGTAAATTCCGGGAGTTGGTGATGGACAGGAAGACCTGGCGTGCTGCAATTCATGGGGTTGCAAAGAGTTGGACAGGACTGAGCAACTGAATTGAACTGAAATGAACTGAACAGTGATAAGCAGATCTTTATTTATCCTTAAGTGTGATAAGCAGATCTTTGTCTCTCCTGCCCTTCCCTAGTCCCTCTTCTCTACATAGGAACAGACTCCAAACATTCAGAAAACACAACCAACCTCTTATGGACAGATGCTCCCTTTAAACATAAAGACAATGTTAAACCTTACGAAATGAACAAAAACAAGAACACGTTTATGGGATTATAATGAGGAAGACATTTTGTACCTTTAAAATGCAGACTTAGTTGTAGAGGAAGAGTAAAACAATATTTATTTTGGTGAAAAGGAGTTACAGAAAAAGAATATAGAATTGCTTAAACATATAAAACATGAATTTCACCTAGTCTTTTCCCACCAGAAAACATTAAAACAAAGGGAAGTGAGGATCAGTTCAGTTCAGTTGCTCAGTTGAGTCCGACTCTTTGCGACCCCATGAATCGCAGCATGCCAGGTCTCCCTGTCCACTACCAACTCCTGGAGCCTACTCAAACTCATGTCCATCGAGTTGGTGATGCCATCCAGCCATCTCATCCTCTGTCGCCCCCTTCTCCTCCTGCTCCCAATCCCTCCCAGCATCAGGGTCTTTTCCAACAAGTCAACTCTTCTCATGAGGTGGCCAAAGTACTGGAGCTTCAGCTTCAGCATCAGTCCTTCCAATGATCACCCAGGACTGATCTCCTTTAGGATGGACTGGTTGGATCTTCTTACAGTCCAAGGGACTCTCAAGAGTCTTCTCCAACACCACAGTTCAAAAGCATCAATTCTTCAGCGCTCAGCTTTCTTTATAGTCCAACTCTCACATCCATACGTGGCCACTGGAAAAACCATAGCCTTGACTAGATGGACCTCTGTTGGCAACGAAGTGAGGATACAGGAGGATAGAAGTCTTAAACATTTCATCCGAGTCTACTACTATCAACATGAATTTCTCATGTTTTTATCTTGTAGATGTTTGGAATGATCCTATAGACTTCGCAGAAGTCAATGAGTCCTGCAGAGCACTGATACTATTCTTAATTCCCAAATTAACAGGTATTTACTTTCTAGTCTTTGGGTCACAACTCTTAAATTACCAATTTCTGAAAGACGTTTAGAAACCATTACTTAAAAAATGAAAAGCTGACATTTATAGAGTATTCAGAAGGGTGTGCTACGTCACTTCAGTTGTGTCTGACTCTTTGTGACTCCATGGACTATATCCCAACCAGACTCCTCTGTTCATGGGATTTCCCAGGCAAGAAAACTGGAATGGATTGCCATTTTCTTCTCCAGGGAATCTTCCTGACCCTGGGATCGAACCTGTGTCCCTTTTGTATCCTGCATTGGGAAGCAGGTTCTTTACAACTAGCAACACCTTCAGCAGGGAGTTAATTTTAAAAGAAAAATTCAAATTGCACATTCATATTTTAGGCAAAAACAAGCAAAGAGAAAACTAAATGGCTTTTCTTTTCCTTGTGAAACATTTTGTGGAAAGAATCCATACATTTTCATTAGAGCTAATCAATGAATATAACAAAGTTGCAGGATATAAACTTAACACACAGCAATCTCTAGCATTCCTATACACTAACAATGAAAACACAGAAAGAGAAATTAAGTAAACAATCACATTCACCATTTCAATGAAAAGAATAAAATACTTAGGAATAAATTTATCTAAAGAAACTAAAGACCTATATATAGAAAATATAAAACACTGATGAAAGAAATCAAAGATGACACAAACAGATGGAGAAATATACCAGTTCGTGGACTGGAAGAATCAATATAGTGAAAATGAGTGTACTACCCAAAGCCATCTATAGATTCAATGCAATCCCTATCCAAGCTAAGAACAGCATTTTCCACAGAACTAGAATAAATAATTTTATAATTTGCATGGAAACATCAAAAAACCTCAAATAGTCAAAGCAATCTTGAGAAAGGAGAAGGGAACTGGAGGGATCAAACTTCCTGACTTCAGACTATACTACAAAGCTACAGTCATCAAGACAGTATGGTACTGGCACAAAGACAAAAATATAGAACAAATAGAAATATAAAGCAAGATAGAAAGCCCAGAGATAAATCCGCACTCCTACAGACACCTTATCTTTGACAAAGGAGGCAAAAATGTACAATGGAGAAAAGACAATCTCTTTAACAAGTGGTGCTGGGAAAACTGGTCAACCACCTGTAAAAGAATGAAACTAGAACACCATACACAAAAATAAGCTCAAAATGGATTAAAGACCTAAATGTAAGACCAGAAACTATAAAACTCTTAAAGGAAAACATAGGCAGAACATTCTCTGACATAAATCACAGCAAGATCCTCTATGATCCACCTCCCAGACTAATGGAAATATAAACAAACAAATGGGACCTAATTAAACTTAAAACCTTTTGCACAATGAAGGAAACTATAAGCAAGGTGAAAAGGCAACCTTCAGAATGGGAGAAAATAATAGCGAATGAAGCAACTGACAATTAATCTCCAAAATATACAAACAGCTCATGCAGTTCAATAGCAGAAACCCAGTCAAAATGTGGGCCAAAGAACTGAACAGACATTTCTCCCAAGAAGACACACAGATGGCTAACAAACACATGAAAACATGCTCAACATCACTCAAATGCAAATCAAAACCACAATGAGGTATCATCTCACAATGGTCAGGATGGCCACCATCAAAAAGTCTACAAACAATAAATGCTGGAGAGGGTGCAGAGAAAAGGGAAGCCTCTTACACTGTTGGTGAGAATGCAAACTGGTAGAGCCACTATGGGGAACAGTGTGGAGATTCCTTTAAAACTGGAAATAGATCTGCCATATGACCCAGCAATCCACTGCTGGGCACACACACTGAGGAAACCAGAACTGAAAGAGACACGTGCACCCCAGTGTTCACTGCAGCACTGTTTACAACAGCGAGAACATGGAAGCAACCTAGATGTCCACTGGCAGACAAATGGATAAGGCAGTTGTGGTACATATACACAATGGAATATTACTCTGCTATATAAAGGAATGCATTTGAGTCAATTCTACTGAGGTGGATGAAACTGCAGCCTATTATACAGAGTGAAGTAAGTCAGAAAGAGAAACACCAATACAGTATATTAATGCATATATATGGAATGTAAAAAGATGGTAACTATGATCCTATGTGCAAGGCAGCAAAGGAGACACAGATGTAAAGAACAGACTTTTGGACTCTGTGGGAGAAGGCAAGGGTAGGATGATTTGAGGGAACAACATTGAAACATGTATATTACCATATGTGAAATAGATGACCAGTGCAAGTTCTATGCATGAAGCGGGGCACCCAAAGCCGGTGCTCTGGGACAACCCTGAGGGATGGGGTGGGGAGGGAGCTGGGATGGGGGTTCAGGATGGGGAGACACGTGCACACGTGATGATTTATGTCGATGTATGGCAAAAGCGACCATAATATTGCAAAGAAATTATTGTCCGATTAAAATAAATAATTTAAAAAAAAGAATCCTTACATTTTCCCATGTTATATACTGTCTTGAACAAGTAGACCTGTTGCAGGGAGGAAGCCAGTCCTGACTCCATGTTGGAAACTGTTTACTTGTTTTCCATTGCTTGTTATTAAATTAAACTTAATAGCTTGCCTGGAGGACTCTTCCCCTCTGCTTAACTATAAACTAAAGTGCCTTTATTCAGTTTATAGAGAAATAATTTGTCCCTACCCACCTGTGAAATAGACAAGATTAACACATGCTTTCCAAAGGCTGGCCTTTCCCTTGGAGATGTTTTGCAAGACTAAAGACCCTTGCACTTCACTTCCCCACTGCCTCTCACTCTCTGGTTCTGCCTTTTGACGTTAGTTCCTCATTGGTTCTTTCTCTCTGTTATATAAAAGAACCTGGCATCCAGACACGGACAAGATGGTTATTTTGAGGCACTAGCCTGCCATCTTCTTGGTCAGATGGCTTTCTCAATAAAGTAGTTTTCCTTGCCTCAACACCTAGTCTCTCGGATTCAGTGGCCTGTCCTGTGGCAAGCACAGTGAGCTTGGACTTGGTAACAGATCTGTGTATGTATAAAATGTACAATTCTGAATATAAAAGTAAAAAAAAAAAATCCTTGTAAACTTGTAATACATAATCTACCTCAGTCATACGTGGCAAGCAGACTGAGGTTAAAAAAAAAAAACAAACAAAAAAACTAAACCTTTATTTTGAGTTAGTTCAGTTAAAATATTGAACAAACATTTGTGTTTAAAAATTTACTGTCTTATATTCTACATCAAATTTTTGCCTAGCTCTGTGGCATCTACAATACTAAAGCAAAAAGAAAAAAACATCAGAAAGATTATATAGAGAGTAAAACAAAAATAAAAGTGTAGTCAAGGAAATGGATAAAGAAGAAAAAGAGAAAAGGAAGACTTACAGACAGAGCAAGGAGGGAAGAGGGGGCAAATTGGCTTAGCCCAGCTCTCCTGGGACACTGTGCTGAGTTACCAGACCAGAAATGAGGGGTTGAAAGCTACTCCTGATAACTGGTGGAGGCTGAAAGTGCTACTTAAGTGCTTGGTGTCTGGCGAAAAAGAGGGAGGAGAGGTTTGAGACTGAGGATGCCAAGTGCATTCCCAGCCAATAGAGCAAAAAGGAAGCATTAACAGTCGCCTCAGGGGAAGCTAAGCATTCAATCCCATGAGCCAGAGGGCAAATGTGGCAACAGCAGTGAGTAGCAGCTGGATAAAGGAATAAAGAAGCCACAGGAAAACTGGCAGCTTTAGACACACAGGGCCAGCTAGACCTTCTCTTGATATTGAGAAGAACAAACTGTCTGGAAATAACATGGCCATCTTTTTGTTGCCAGTGGGTGGTTAATCCACAACCAAGATGCAACAGACTGAAAGTTAGTTTGCCAAATTATACTAAATATTGACTTAACTCTGGAACAGTAGCTCTGCTGAAAGCTTTCTAATAATCAGAATTAGCATACTTCACATATCTACTACTTCATAATATTTAAAATGAAAAAATACTTAAAATACCTTTCTCTAACACTGTATTTCCTTTATGTTTTCTAAACATTATTTTACACATTGTAATTTAACAAAAATGAGGTATATTAATGATAATCAATATGGTATATTGGACACTGACAAGAAGTAAAAAACTGGAAATATGAAAATCTTTAATGAAAGTTCTGAAATAATACTCATGCTATTTTTATTCATCATCTGCCATTAAAAGATTCACGATATTGTCAGAAGGCAATGTATTACCTTTCTATAGTTTTAGGTTGCAAGGTAAAACATCATAGACTTCTTTTAAATAAACATCTGCTTAGTATTTCAGTACAATATCCAAAGATAAGATTACCAAACCCAATAGTTTTCAAATTACTAGGCTTGATATATTTGATAAACTGTAACTGATTTGTAACTGATTCAATTAATTGCCTTGGCCTGAGAGTAAGTTAATTCTCTCTTTCCTTCATCAGAATTAAGCTAATTTAAGATTGACATTATGAAAAAAGTAAGATTCTAGTTCTTGAAGAATTTTACACATTTATGGAAATCAAAACTGAAAAGTAAGAAATAATAGTAAGTTGTAAGTTCTAAACTCTATATGAATTCAAAAAGTGGGAGGAGATAGAGAGGAGAAAAGTTCCTCAAGAAAGTAAAATATAAGGTAGTCCCTAACCCATATACATTTGGGTAAAAATTATTTGGAAGGTAAAGGTTTGAAAATAATAAAAGTATAAAAAGCAGAAGTGATAGTGCAACTATATTTTGTAAAGTTACCATGGGAAACATATTTGGCAGCTACTGCAACTAGATGAGATCAAGTACTGAAGTTAGAATCATGACATTAAAGTAGATGAGGAAGACTAGGGATAGAATGTGATATATGAATGTGACTCTACTAGAGATAGTGCCTTTAGGACCTTTAAAGAAATGACTAAGGTTAAATGAGGTCATAAGGGTGGGACCGTAAAGAACAAGTTGCTGTAACAAAGTATCAGACTGAGAGTCTCAAACAACAGAAATCTATGTTCTCAAAAACTCCAGAGGCTGGCAAGTCTAAGATAAGGTTTTGGCAGGGTTCCCTTTCTGGTGAGAACTCTCCTCACAGGACTTGCAGACTTCTCTGTTGCTGTTGTTAATGAATGAAGCAAACCTTTATTGAAGCTTAAATTATTGTGGTACAGAAATACATTCCAACTGAGTTAAGTCCAACACCATGATAGACTGTGTCCTCCCTCGGTAGAGAGAAGGTGATCTCTGGTGTCTCTTCTTGTATGAGGACACCAGTTCTTTACGGTCCCACCCTTATGACCTCATTTAACCTTAGTCATTTCCTTAAAGGTCCTAAAGGCACTATCTCTAGTAGAGTCACATTCATATATCACATTCTATGATATATGAATTTTGGAGGGACACAATGGACTCCATGGCCCATCGCAGGTGGCACTGGTGGTAAAGACTGTCAGTGCAGGAGACATAGGTTAGATGCCTGGGTTGGGAAGATCTCCTGGAGAAGGAAATGATAGCCAAAAGATATGTGTGTAAGATATGTATACATAGACATATATGTAAAAGTATATACATATACAAGATAATGTATACAAAGTTTCAAAAGGCAATATGATTAGATGAAAGCCCTAAAAGATCAATTACTCACACATAAAACGTACTTCTTAGAATGACACAGCGAATCCTTCAATACCCAGCTCAAATATCTTTAAAATATCTTCATCCCTTGAATGAAGTTAGTTGCTCTGTCATCTATGCTCCAATCTATCAAATTCTCTACTGATTATTTTCATTATTAAATGGTGAATTCCTGGCTGGATAGGAAATTTACCATATTCATCTTCTTACATTTCCAGAATTAAGCAAGGTGTTTGGCACACAGTAAGGACCAATAAATATTTGCTGAATTAAATACTGGACTTTTAGAAGTGATGAAAAAATGTGTGAAAATATTAAATGCATTTCCCTACATGCAAGTCATGCATTATAATAAAATATTTCTCTTTCACCTCTACAAATCCAGACTGCAATTTCATAATTTATATCTTTTATGGCATCATCGATCTCAAGTTGTCTATAACTACTAATTCCTTTGGAGTTGAAATGAAGATTCTATCAACCAGTGCTAGATTATGAACATTTAATTCATGAACTTCAGACACTTTTACGTAAAGAGTAGGCTGAACACATTTTCACAGGAGTAATAAATAACTTCAGATGTCCTTGTAAGAAACCCAGCAATAGGGCTCACCTATTAATTTTCTCTACTGAATGCATTTTCACATCAAAAAAGTGTTACCTATCATTATTTTATGTTACCACAGTAGAGAAGATTTAATCTTTTTTTACATCACAATTCCCTTGCTTCAGTGGCCATGTGATCATTCAGTATTATACATATTCTAAATCTGTCAAAATGCTTAAAGCCTACCTCCCTAATTCAATTCCCACTACTTATTATTTACTGCCAAGAGAAATTAAGTAACTTAACCATGGTCTCAAGTTAGCTAACACGGAAGACCTGGGACTAATCTCCTAATATTCTGAGCATGAGTAAATATACATTATATATGTTCATGCATCTATCATACAAATTTATAAAATTGCTGAGATCACTCATATGGAATCCAATGCATATGATTATTATTACTTAAACTTACTTGAATTAGAGTTGTAGGTCAATCAACAAATATTCTGTGAAATCACATATGGTTAAAAGCCACCATTTATAAGTAATGAGAGGGAGGGAAAGTAAGGTTTATAACAGTAGGTTTAATAAACGGCAGAATAAAGAGAGTCATAAAAAGAAATAAAAAGTACACCTGGATTTCATAGAGACAAAAAAAGACCTGGCAGTCATGGCTATTTAATTATATATTGAAAGGAATAAAGTGAGTTTTAAATTTGCTTTTTTGGGGGGGACGGGGTGGAGTCTTGGAGATAGAATGACGATCAGTGGGAAGAAACCACTCAAGTATGAGAGACATTTAAAAACAGAATGTGTGAGTCAGAGAATTCTTGTGACAATCTATTACAGCTATAATTTCTATGTGTAGTGGAGGTCTTAATAGTGAGACTGGCAGGGAGTCATTCTCTAAGAAGGAATTACATCTGAGACCAGGGGGGATACCTGAATAAACACTATTATACACTCAGAATAATGACTTAAGTGCAGGAGAACAACATGACTGCACTGTGCATTTGAAAGATAAATTTATCAGGGGTATATTAAATTTTAAAGAGTAGGGAAACCAGAAGAAAACTATTTGATAGCTCAAATAAGAAATAAGACAGGGTAGTATGGTGGAAATGAACTGTAAGAGTCAGAAAAAGATGTTCTCATTATCTTAACCGACTATGTGTTAAAATTTATCTACTACTGTGTAAGATAAAACAAGATTTTAAAAGTAACTTAACAAAATTATCTTTTATCCTATTATTTATTACAATTTCTTACCTTAATATATTTTGAAATATATATATATATATGAAAAATACAATCTGAACTATAATATGTTTAAAACAAACTGAATTTATCTTTCCTAAAAAAGTGTATTTTCCCCTCTTCCTGTAATACCTATTTCAGTAAGATAATTTACCCCAAAACCTTAGTTAAAAATCTCAAGGTCATCTTCAGCTTCTTCCTCTATGTCTATTATTACTAAGATATCCAGGATGTCTTCTCTATCACTGTTTTAACTGAGGTCATCATCACCTCTTGCTTAGCTCTTTTAACTAAGCCTCCTAACTGACTTTCTAGTATCCACTCAATCCCAACTTTAGTCTAAAATCCACACTGTCATCTTTCTAATAAATAAATGTAATGTAATTATGTCCCTCCCATGTCTTTCCAGGGGTTCTTTACTATCTTTAAGATGAAACACCAACTCCTTAGCAAAGTATAAAGAACTCTTCATAAATGTGGCCTCAAACTACTTCTCAAGCCTCATTCTTGGCTATTCTTTTGCAAGAAATCTATGCTATAGCCATACAGGAAATCCCATTATTTCCTCATCATTTCACATATTTTCCAGACTAAAAGCTTATTCATTTCACATAACGCTTGTGAAATGTCAATGTCTGTGTAAAGGATATTTTAAATCAACCTCTATTTGGTTAATAAACCAGTAAACTCTGTATTCTATTAACGGGTAACTCTTTATAGAGTGACTGAAAAAAATTCTTCCCTCAACATCTTTTCCTGGAGACTACTAAACTTTTTACTAATGTATAATACACCACATGTTACCATAATTTAGG
Source organism: Odocoileus virginianus (assembly GCF_023699985.2). NCBI lineage: Eukaryota > Metazoa > Chordata > Mammalia > Artiodactyla > Cervidae > Odocoileus > Odocoileus virginianus. Next base: position 7,114,078 of record NC_069685.1, on the reverse strand, counting down.
TAATAATATATTTGTTCTTGTTATTAAAAATAAGAGTTACTCACTATAGAAATCTGAGAAGGAAAGAAAAAAAACAAACACCCAAACATCAACTATTAAGATGTTCACATATTTATAATTTTTAAATGCTTAGATATTATGCATATTAATCAATTCTATTTTTAAAACTTTTTATCTTTATTGAAGTATAATTGATAAGTAACTCTATATATAAAGTATACACTGTGATGATATCACATATGTATACTTTGTGAAATGATTACAACAATGAAGTTAATTAACACATCTATCACCTCATATAGCTCTACCGTTTTGGGTGTGTGTGTATGCCTCAGGTCTGTGTTTCTAGCAAATACACAGCACAGAACTATTAACAACTGTATAAACTAACTGTAGGCTTTTATTTGCATGCCAGGCATTAGAACATCAGTGTTTTCCGTCTTAGAACTAAAAGCTTTTATCCTTTGACCAGCATCTCCCCATCACTCCTAAACTCCATACACTAGTAATAACAATTCTACTCTGTTTCTGTGTTTGTCTTCTTTTTTTTTTTTTTTTAAGATTCCACATACAAGTCAGAGTATACGGTACTGGTCTGTCCTGCCTAGCTAATTTAACTGCACATAATATTCTCCCAAGACGGTAGGTGCAGGAGTGGCTGTGAGGAGATACCCCACGTCCAAGGGCAGAGAAGCCCCAGCAAGATGGTAGGAGGGGTGAAATCATGTTCAGAATCAAACCCCATACCTGCCAGAGACGCTCAGAGGGCTCAAACAAACCTTGTGAGCACCAGGACCCAGGGACCCCACAGAGACTGAGATAGACTGTGTCTGAGTGTCTCCTGTGGAGGTCCAGGTCAGCAGTGGCCTGCCGCAGGGGCAGGGGCTCTGGGTGCAGCAGACCTGGGCATGGCATAAGCCCTCTCGGAGGAGGTCCCCATTAACCCCACCACAGAGCCGCCAGAGCTTACACAGGACTGGGGAGACAGACTCTTCTCCAAGAGGAGGGCACACACAGAACCCTGTGTGCACCAGGATCCAGGAGAAAGGAGCAGTGACCCCACAAGAGACTGACCCAGACTTGCCCACGAGTGTCCAGGAGTCCTAGGCGGAGGCGTGAGTCGGTGGTGGCCCGCTGCAGGGCTGGGGACACTGAGTGTAGCAGTGTGTGCATGGGACCTTTTGAAGGAGGCCACCGTTATCTTCATTACCTCCACCATGGTTTGGCTCCAGGGAAATAGCAGGGAGGGAACACAGCCCCATCCAACAACAGGAAATTGGATTAAAGATTTACTGAGCATTGCCCTGCAGATCAGAACAAGACCCAGTTTCCCCCTCAGTCAGTCTCTCCTATCAGGAAGCTTCTATAAACCTCTTATCATTCTCCATCAGAGGGCAGACAGACTGAAAACCACAATCACAGAAAACTAACCAGTCTTATCACATGGACCACAGTGTGGTCTAACTCAATGGAACTATGAGCAATGCCACGTAGGGCCACCCAAGACGGATGGGTCATGGTGGACAGTTCTGCCAAAACGTGGTCCACTGGAGGGGGGAAAGGCAACCACTTCAGTATTCTTACCTTGAGAATCCCATGAACAGTAAGGAAAGGCAAAATTGTAGCCCAGGGGGTCGTAAAGTCAGACACCGCTGAGTGACTGAACTGAACTGAATATTCTCTAGGTTCCACTGCTGTAAATGACAAGATTTCCCGCTTCCTCATGGATGAATACTGTTCCACTGTATATATAGCATATCATCCATTCATCCATTGTTGGGACACAGATTTGTTTAAAAATCTTGGTTATTATGAATAATATTGCAATGAGCATGAGGATCCACATAGCTCCTTGAGATACTGATTTTGTATCATTCAGAATATACTTAGAAGTGGTATTTTTGTATTATGTAGTAGTAGTTCTTTTTTTTTTTTTTTTTTTGAGGAAATTTCATTTTATTTTCCATAATGGCCAGGACAATTTCCATTCCTGTCAACAGCATACAGGGGTCTCTTTCTTCCACATTCTGGCCAACACTTGTTTTATGTTGTCTTTTTGATAAAAGCTACCCTGGCAGATGTAAGGTGACATCACATCATGATTTTGATTTGCATTTCCCTTATAAAAAGTGATGCTAAATACCCGTTCATGAATTTGTTGGCCCTCACATGCTCTCTTTGGAAAAAAGTCTATTCAGGTCCTTGGTCCATATTTTGATCAGGCTCTTTTAAAGTTAAGTTGTATAAGTTCCTTATACACTATGGATATCAACCCCTTTTCAAACAGAAATGAGTTTGTAAGTGTTTTCTCTTCAATTTTTGGAAGAATGTGCAAAAAATTCATTTTAATTCTTCTTTAAATATTTGGTAGAATTCACTAGTAAAGCCAACTGGTCTTGGGATTTTCTTTGTTGAAAAGTTTGACAACTGATTTAAACTCCTTAATCATTACTGGTCCATAAAGATCTACTTATTCATTATTTAGTTGGCAAGTTGTATGCTTGTATGACTATTTCACCTATTTCTTCTAGATTATCCAACCTGTTGGTATTATAACTATTTACAATAGTTTCTTTTTTTTTTTTTTTTTTTTGCATTTCAGTGGTATTGGTTGCAGTGTCTTCAATTTAATTTAAGACATTATTTGTATCTTCTTCTTTTCTTATTAAGTCTAGTTAAAGGTTTGTTAATTTTGCTAATATTTTCAAAACCCAGCTTTTAATTCTGTTGATCTTTTCTACTATCCTTCTGTTCTCAAATTCATTTATTTCTTCTCTGATCTTTGTTATTTCCCTATTTCTGCTAATGTGGGGCTTAGATTGCTCATTTCTCAGTTCTTTGAGATGTAAAGTTAAGTTCCTTATTTGAGGTCTTTTTTTTTTCTTCTTAATGTAGACATTTATCACTATAAACATCCCTCTCAAAACTGCTTTTGCTGAATCACACAGTTTTGATACTTTTTTTCACTTTCATTTGTTTCAAATTTTTTTTATTTCCTGACACTGTGTTTCAGGAGTGTGTTTAAATTCTATATATATGTGAATTTTCCAGGTTTCCTCCTACTAATAATTTTTAGTTTTATGCCACTGTAATCTAATAATAAAAAATTGGTATGGCTTTAATCTTTTTAAATTTCTTAAGACTTGTTTTGTGACCTATGATTTATCTTGGAGAACATTCAGTATGCTTGTGAGAAGAATGTGTGCTTTGTTGCTGTTGGATGTAATGTTCTGTATATATCTGTTAGGCCCATTTGTCTAATGTTAGTTCAAGTCCACTGTTTTCTGTCAGGATGATCCATCCATTGTTGAAAGTGGATTAATGAAATCCCAACTATTAATGTATTGTTACCTATTTCTTCCCTCTTTTTCATTCCTTTCACTTTATTTTATGCTGGAAAATTTCACATGACCTATTGTTCAACTTTATAGATTCTTCTGCTTCATCAAGTCTGCTGTTCATGTTCTCTACTGCTGTTTTCACTTCATTTATTGTATTCTTCAGAGCTCCAGAATATTTTTTAAGGATTACTACCTCTCTGCTGATTAAAGGAAATCAACCCTGAATATTCACTGGAGGGATTAATGCTGAAGCTGAAGCTCTAATACTTTCGCCACCTGATGCAAAGAGCTGACTCATTAGAAAAGACGCCGATGCTGGGAAAGATTGAGGGCAGAAGAAGGGGGCCTCATAGGCTGAGGTGATTGGATGGCATCACTGACTCAATGAACAAGAGTTTCAGCAAACTCCGGAAGATAGGAGGAAAGGGAAGCCTGGTGTGCTGCAGTCCGTGGTGTTGTGAAGTCGGACACGACTGAATGACTGAACAACTTCTCTGTTAAACTTCTCATCTTGTCCATGTGTTGTTTTCCTGATTTCACTCTTTCTGTTTTCTTATATCTCCATGTGATTCTTATAGCAACTATTTTAAATTCTTTTTCAGGCAAATTGTAGCTCTCCATTTTCTTGAGATTGCTTAGTGGAAAATTATTGTTTCTTTGGTGATATGTTTCCTCAATTATTAATATTCCTTGTACTCCTGCATTCTTATTATCACATTTAAAGAAGCAGTCACCTTCTCCAGTTTTTACTGACGAGCTCTGGGAGAGAAATACCTCTGTCGACTCGCCAGGCATTCTGAGGCTTTCTCATACCTTTTCCATGTATATACAAGCTCCACACTTTTTGTTCCCTCTTGGGGGGTAATTTTTAGTATTGAATGCCTTCTCTTAATCCTCCAAAGCCAGGCCACATGCTGACAACCTCCTGTTTGTTTTCCTCAAAGAGATACTGAATATTCAAGTTTATGTGCTTTGTTGCAGTCCCACAGAGTTGGCCAGCTTTCTGCACATGCTCACATGCCATCACATGCCATCAGGTTTGTGTTTACTGTCTTCTGGGGTTTGCAGAGGGAGATAGCTACAGGGTGAGAAGATGTGTGGGCCAGTTAGAAGTATCTGCAGGAGAAACATTTCTAGCATCTCACAGGAGGGCTTGCTAATAAAGTCCATAAAGCAGTTAGTAGAATCCATGTTCTTTCAAAACCCTCTGAGCACTCTGCTACTATCTACTCCCTCACGTGTTCCCCATCCACCATAGCAGAGCACACCTCAGTATTCTAGATGAGATTAGATAGAAGTGGGTCTCATTGTCAGTGCCCCACACACGTGGGGAAGTTGGGTGCTCACTCACATGCTCTCACTTTTTCCTGATAGCTGTGCTTCTAAAGGGATAAAGGACATGGGTAAAGAAAAACTTTTCTTCCAATCCAGGATTTTTTTTTTCCCCAACAATGTGCTAGAACTCTGTTGGATTCCTAGACTTCCACAAAGGCACTCGTATTCTTGGTGATTGAAAAAAGCAGTGTTCTTTGATGCAAAGACAGTAGAAAACTCCTATTCCACCTTCTTTTAAAATTTCTATAACTCTCCATAAACATGCAAGGATTCCTTGGTGGCTCAGATGGTAAAGCATCTGCCCACAAAGCGGGAGACCCGGGTTCGATCCCTGGGTTGGGAAGGTTCCTTAGAGAAGGAAATGGCAACCCACTCCAGTACTCTTGCCTAGAAAATTCCATGGATGGAGGAGCTTGGTGGGCTACAGTCCATGGGGTTGCAAAGAGTCGGACATGACTGGGCGACTTCATTTACTCCATAAACATGCAATTTTATATCTTGCACTTTTATAACCTGAAATTTCCTTTTTGTTAATTTCTAAATCAATAATGAATTTTTAGATTTTAATTTTCTTCTGGTTGAAACTGATAAAAGCACTTTTTTCTCTTTGAATACTAATTGCATATTTTCAGTCCATGTATAGGATATAAAGGTATATTCTGAAAATAGGTACAATCTCATTTGTATGAGTAAAATTTAATTAATACATATGCAGCAGTGTAATTTTGTTGCAGGCAGTATAGTACAGATAATTATACAGAGTTCTTGCTTTGCGACTTGAGCTCAGCAATGATCAATTCTGTGACCTCAGAAAGTTACATAACCTTTCTAGGCCTCAGTTTCCTTAGATACAGAGTGGGGTAAAAATAGCACTCACCTTACAGGACTATTGTGATTACTAAATGAGTTAATCCTAAACTGTTTACCACAATGTCTGATCCATACTAAATGCTCAATGACCATTAGTTATTACTATTATCTTTCAAAAAATCTAAATTTCAATGAAAAATCTTACCAAACAAAGCAAAAAATAAATTATATTTTTGGAAGATATGTAGTAAGCACGACACAAAATTATAAAGGATATTGAAATATATTTTAGCCTCTTTTCTACTGCAGCAGTAAAGATTAAAAAGGTAGAAAGAGTGAAATAAGGGAACATAAGAGGTTTGCCAGAGAATTTTTCTCCATAGTCATTCATTTGGTTAAATAGAAATATGTGAGATGGTGAAAGGTACAGTCCTAGAGAAGCATGGAACTAAGAAAGGAAAATGGATAAAGATTTCATTGAGAAAGAAAAAGAATCATGCATTTACTGTATGGTAAGCAAGCATGACCTAAGGGAAACACAGTATAATACTTTCACAGACAAATACTGGGAATGCAGAAGAAAATAATCCAGTTGAGAGAGGTATATTTGATGAGCTCATAAAAAAGAAAAAGCAGTAGTCTGTACTTTCGCTGTTAATGTTTCTACTATGCTGAACAAAACAAAAATTTGACGTTTACTGGAAAATACTTCTTGTGAATGATACAAAACACGTTTTATAGTAAAATCCTTTTGTGTTTTTGAATAATTAATATATTACATTTTGTATATAATACAGGAAATATTAATATAGAGATATTCATAATGGTACAAATTTTACATATATTTACCTGGAGTGGTTTTTCAATATCACTTTGAAAACTACAACCTATACTGTGAAATTTAAATACCTTATAAGAAATGAAAATGCAAAACCTTAAAATGCAAAGAAGGCATGGTGGCAGAACTGTTTCTACTTTAATTCTTTAACTTTTCTTTACAACACGCCTTATAATCACTATTCATGTATTTTTGCATTAACCATGTACTTAACCAGAAGCTACCTTCACTAAGCTACTCATACTTCACAGAAACTACGCTTATGCTGCAAGTACTGTTTTGTGAAACTTACTTCGTAAGGTTCGCCACTGGGCAGGATCTCTCACAGCAATGGTCTAGTACTCAGGTTTGATACATGAGAAGCCAGAGAGTTCCCCTCCCCTGTGATCATGGCATGTTCCAAGCAGACAATGCAAAATGATCAGAGTTGGCCCTCAAAGAAAAAGACTAAGTTCTGCTGCTGTCCTGAAGCATTTGGTTCTCCCTGGCACTTTTGCAGGACTCATCCATTTTTCATTCATTCTTTCAGCAAACACGCCCTTTGTACTGATTATGGGCCAGATATTGTAATAGGCGTGGGGATGTAAAGAAAAATAAGAGTGCTCCTTAAGTGGCTCAACATTCTGTGGAGGAAACAGATAAGCAGGAACACCATCCAGAGGCTGAAAGTGCATGTGCAGCTGAAACAACACACAGGAGGTGCACTAAGGCTGACTCTGCTGCATATTCGGTGGTGGAAGAGTGTTGGGAGTTTGGACGTAGGTATAATTAGAGCTTCTCCAGGGGAATTCTGAAAAATTTACAGAAATTAGCTAAGTTGAGAGGTCAGGGGTTAGGGGAAGGGAGCAGAGACAAGGTAAAGGAGAAGTATTGGTGTACCTCTTGGGGGAGCCATGTGGAATTTTCGCAAGCAAAAGAAGTAGCTTACACAATGAATGAGGACACGGCACTTTTAGAGATGTGTAAGCTGTTCAGTATGACTAGACGATCTCTTGAAAGAAACAAATTTGGGGAACCACACAGATGGACTGTAAAGAACCATGGACGTCATGTTAAAGAGTCAGTAAGGCTGTATGTCACTGCTAAGGTAAAAGCAGAACCTGTGAGAGTCTCCAACTTAGACAGTATCCAACTGAGAAGGATCCTGATATAGAATAAAGAAAAACATGTTTTTTTATATGATTCCCTATGATGCCAAATAAAATGTTCTCAGGATGATCCAAAAACATAAAAGTGATCTGCTTTTGAGATGCAGATTAAATTTCCTCAAAGAATCTGGGTCACAGCTCATGCCATTTTACTTTTAAGAGGGACATGAATCAGAACCCACTATGCATAAGTTTCTGATGTACAGAATAACTGTACATATATAACATGGCTTAATGAAAACAAAATAAAGAGGCTATAATAAAAAAATAATTTCAAAGAATGTTCTGGAAAAGACAGGCTAAGTGGTTGATAATAGTTCCATTATATCCCTCCACAAAAGATGTAGAAGTTCTAACCCTTGTTACTGTAAAATGTGACCTTACTTGGAAAGAAGGTCTTTACAAAGGTAATGAGGTTAAAATGAAATTATTAGGGTGAGCTCTAATTCAATATGACTAGTGTCCTATAAAAGAAGGAAAATCTGGACACAGAAAGGGATATTGCATAGGGAGAAAGCCATACAAAAAGATTAGAATTTGCTGCTATAAGCCAAGGAAGCACCAAACATTGAGGGCTAAGAAGGGCCTGGAACAGAGCCTTCCCCACTGCCTTCAGAGGGGACATAAACTCTAGCTTCCAGAACTGTTTGAGGCACCCAGTCTATCGTACTTCCTCACAGCAGCCCCAGGAAACTAATATAGCAGGGTTACAAGAAAGGTGACTTCTAAGAACTTACACGGCAACAAAAAGCAATAACTTCCCCTAGACTGGATCCTGTACTGTAAGATAAAAATTCCATGAAGAACATTACCATGTCAGCTTACAAATCTGATATATGGAAAGCAGATTACATGTGTTATGTTAATTTAAATTTATGAAACATGTTAACTGTTACTATGGTTATGCAAGAAAATATCCCAACTCTAATGGGATGCCCTGATGCTGGGAAAGATTGAAGGCGGGAGGAGAAGGGGATGATAGAGGATGAGATGATTGGATGGCATCACCGACTTGATGGACATGAGTTTGAGCAAGCTCCAGGAGTGGGTGACGGACAGGGGGCCTGGCGTGCTGCAGTCTATGGGGTCACAAAGAGTCAGACATGACTGAGCGACTGACTGAATGGGATGCATACTGAAATATATGGGGATAAAGAGCCATGAAGCACGTAACTTACCCGCAAATGATATAACTAAAATGTTAATATATTTATGAATATTATATATATACATATATACATAAATGTGTATTAATTTGTAATCACACACATAGGTAGAAGGGAAGTGAAAGGAAGGAGGAAGGGAGAAAGCTCATATAACAAAAGACAGGGGTATAAAAAGTTACTAAAAGTGAATCTAGTTAAACAACACATGAACGTTCTGTGAGATATTTTTACTTCTGCAACTCTTTGTAAGTTTGAAATTATTCCCAAATTAAATATTTTTAAACATTGTTTTCTTAATGCTGAGTATGAATTATAAAACTTGCATGAGAAATAAAAGCCCCACATAGAATGGTAATTACTTTCAAGATACTAGAATGGGAGGGAAGAGAACTGGTTTTGGAAGGTCTAGTTGGGCTTCACTTCTTTCTGTAATATTCACTTCAAAAAATATCTGAAGCAAATATGACTGCCGTTAAGATCCAATAAAGCTATGCATTGATCATTATTGCTTTATTCTCTAAATTTTATCAAAAAAGTTTTAATGTACAAAATTGGAAGTAAAATATTTTTAGTAGTACATAAATGTGATTAAAATACCTGGAGGAAAAAGTGAGAGAGAATGAGAGAGAAGAAAAGAAACATAAGAAACTGATTTAAGTGAAAGAAATTCTAAAACGCCTCAGAAAAACCTGAGATACACATTTCCATATGTAAAACAAAAATCAAGTACCACAGTCATGGCATTTAATTGAATACACTATTTAATATTATAACAGTGAAAGTGAAAGTCACTCTGCTAACTAAATTTGCCTTTGCTTAAAATTGAAAACGTCAGAATATCTACTTTACAGAACATAACCTAACACTTATTTGGACTATCTATTAATAGAAAAAAGACCTATTTTAAAGGTTATTTTCTGGTTATCATGACCAAGGATATTGCTGGTTTACACAAAATTTTTAGCTGGAAAAATGTGTTGGACATACACCAGTTACTGGCAAATCAAACAGACATAAATACCACAGTAAGCAGTCGTTTATCGGGAACCACTGTGCAGAGCTGCATGGAAGTCTCCACAGGCAGAACCGCCCCCACTCCATCTCAGCAGAGACGCTGCTTTTCAGACAAGCTGCCGCTGCAGGTGACCCGGCCCAGCGCCAGGAACACGGGCCTGAGGGGCTGGAGGCCCCTCCTCCCAGCCGCAGAGCCCCAGCAGCAGCAGCGGTGCTGAGAAGCGGGCGGGCACGGCTCCTGCAAACCCCACCTCCAGGCTCAGGCTGTGAGCCCACCAGCCCCACCGTGGCTCCTCCAATCCCTCCATCCCTCCATCCCTGGCAGGAATGGCAACTTCCAGCTGTGCCAGACTGCACACTGCTGAGCTAACTTCCACAAAGATCAAAAACGAAAAAGTAGATCAGGTACTTTCTAAACCTTGTTTTCTTTCTCCCTATTATAAAAAGTCTCCTCCTTCCACCCTTCTCTGTCTCCTTACTTCTAACCTCTGGAGAGCATCAACTGCTCCGGGCATTCAGGACGTTACCATGGGGTTTCTCTCTCGCTTTTTTCCCCTGAAGTCACTGCATCAGGTACTTTCAGAATTTAACAAAAGAAATTAGAATTATGAAAAATTGCTCTTAAATAAATTACAATAGGCATCTGTAAAATAATATCCTAAGTAATAATGGAAGAATATCCAAATTCCAAACATGGTGATTGTGATGAATTTTTATATAAATACGATATTATTAAGAAATTTAAGACAGTTGGTTCCTTGTTTAAAGAAACTGTTAACAGAAAGGGGATGGTCAATATAGAAATTCTAAAAGGGAAGCATAGAAAGAATTTGGCAGTGTGCCCTAAACAAACCTAGAAAAGATGGTGTCCAACAACATAAATATGAATATGATTCTTGTGGCAGGCACTATCTCTGTGTTGGAAATAGAGATATCAGGCTAACACGGCCAATGAGAATTCCTTTGGAATTTACGTGTCATTCCACGAGGGCAGGGGCCTTGTCTATTTTGATTGACTCTATAAACTCAGAACCCAGAAGAACGTAAGCACTGAAAAAGTACTGCTCAGTTAATTAAGATCATCCAATTGTCTTTCATTATAAATCAGTATTACCATATGGAGACTGTTGCTTGTATTTGGATTCTCATAGTTTTGGCTAACTCATACGGCTGGTGCTGGCCAGAATGAAGAAATATGCTGGCTTCTTTGAATTAAATTCTTTGTAACAAATGATTTTGCTCTACATGCTATCACTTGAACATCTGCTTGTGTGTGTGTGTGTGTAGTCATGTCTTATTCTTTGCAATCCCATGGAGAGTCTCCTGTCCCAGGAGCCAGACATCCCAGGCTCCTCTGTCCATGGGGTTTCCCAGCCAATAACACTGGGGTGGGTTGCCATTTCCTTCTCCAGGGGATCTTCCTGATTCAGGAATTGAACCTGTGTCTCTTGCTTTTCCCGCATTGGGAGGCAGATTCTTTACCACTGTGCTGCGTGGGAGGCCTGCAAGATCTGCTTAGTGCAGGTTAACAACTAAAGTATTCCTGGTAAAGGAATACTGGGAAAGAATCTGCCTGCAATGCAGGAGACCCCGGTTTGATTCCTGGGTTGGGAAGTCCCCCTGGAGAAGGGACAGGCTATCCACTCCAGTATTCTTGGGCTTCCCTAGTGTCTCAGATGGTAAAGAAGCTGCCTGCAATGTGGGAGACCTGGGTTCGATCCCTGGGTTGAGAAGATCTCCTGGAGGAGAACATGGCTATCCAATCCAGTATTCTTGCCTGGAGAATCCCCGTGGACGTGGGCTACAGTCCATGGGCCGCAAAGAGTCAGACACGACTGAGCGACGAAGCACAGCACACACAGCACACACAGGCACAAGAATAAAATGCAGGCTCTGAAGGCCACTGTCTGGCTGCTCCTAAGATTCTTCTATTTTTTACTGATTTTATATTTGAATCCCTTTCCCTCTCACTAAAAATCTTGATCTTAAGGACATGAACACTATTATCCATTTGCTTAACTTAGAATTTTTAGAAACTGAATCTTCCCTTTTTTAATCTTATTTTTTAAGTTATACAAAATGTTTAATAGTTTTGGAATCAAAACTGTCAAAACATATTCCACTCGTGAATATGACATTTCTTATTTGGTCAGTGTAACTTTGGGAAAGATACCTGAAAGTTGGGTCCAAGGATAAATGAGTAATTTTGTTAGATACTGCCATCAGCAGGGAAGAAGAATGCCTCTTTTCCCACAACCTTGTCAACAGAGCAGCTAGGTGAATTTTTGGAATTTATCAAACAGAAAGATGAAGATGGTATTTCAGTACAATTTATATTTCTGTTATTTTGAGTGAGGCTGAGTATTTTTTTCATATATTTAAGGGGCACTGACATTTATTTTCTGTGAATTGCTGCTTACTTTTCTATTAGATTGTTGGGTTTATTTCTGTATAATTTTTAGGACTTCTTTATAAACGAGGTTCACTACCATTTGTCTAAGTTTTCAATTTCTTCAGTTTGTCAGCCGTCTTTTCACTTTGCTTCTGATGCATTTTGCTATGTAAAGTTATCAGTGTTTATGTAGTCAATGTGACCAGTTTTTTTATTACTTTGTATGTTCAGTCAAAGTTGGGAAAATTTTTTCCACCCTCAGGTTATACAGAAATTCAATAATTTTTTTTTTTTTGCATTTGTTTCATCTTTTCACATTTGGATATCTAATCCTTGGTTTCTGATATGACAAATCTAAAGTTATTTTTTTTTCATATGGTTTGCCCAAACCATTTATCATAAAGTCCATCTTTTCCCCACTGTTTTGAGGTTAGGATGAGGGTTTAGACCTTCTCTTCATTTAATCAATAGTAAGCCACTAGAATAGTACAAAATAAGTACTCAAGAAGCATTGGATGAATGAATAAATAATTGTGCCTTATTTATTAACTGTACCTCAGGGGATTCTGATGCAGATTATGTTTTCCATATGCCACACTTTAAAATATACCTCTATGGTGCACTGGGATGACCCAGAGGGATGGAATCGGGAGGGAGGTGGGAGGGGGGTTCAGGATGGAGAACACATGTAAATCCATGGCTGATTCATGTCAATGTATGGCAAAAACCACTACAATACTGTAAAGCAATTAGCCTCCAACTAATAAAAATAAATGAAAAAAAAAAAATTAAAAAAAATAAAATACACCTCTATAAAGGATTCAGTTTACACCTGAAGCCAGCATTTCATATTCCATAAGGCACCTAAAGTCCACTGGGTAAGGAGAATAATGATCTAGAAGTCACACATGTACAAAACCAGATTGAGAATGGGTTGTAGAAAGACCACAGGGTGGTATGCAGGATGTTATTATGAAAAGTTTCAAGGAAGACGAGAGTTTTGGAGAAGAGCTGTGTGGGGTTTTGTTTTGTTTTTTGAGGGTGTGGTGATGAGGATAAGGTTATGAGCTTTTACAATACCGTTTGGTTTAACTTTAATAGTGGGAGTTGTGGGGGCACTGGTCAAGCTTTTACCTTGCCTCATACACTTTTAAAAGAACATAACAGAGCAGAAGATGGAAACCCTGAAAGACTAAAACGACAGATCGCATAGGTAAGAACTCTAAAATGCTAAAAGGAAAGCTAAAAGGTGAGGCAGAAAAATGTGGGTCGTTTTAGCTAAAGAACAAAATGTTCTATGTACCTCAACTTTTTAGGACATCACAAAAAACACCCAAATGTATAACAGTGAGTATACTTCAGAAAAATCCCAGGTACAGAGGAGTCTGGAGGGCCACAGTCCATAGGGTTGCAAAGAGTCGGGCACAACTGAGTGAACAACATGGACACAGTCGTGATTCCAGAAAAAGCTATTCTCTGCTTAAGAGGCAGGGAAATGTGTAATCCATTTCATAAAAAGATTTCTTTTCAAAGAAAATGTTGCAAAGCATTAGAATTTGAAAGTATAAACTTCACTTTCTGGAACTTTTTTTTTAATGAGAATTATCTCATTCCTGCATGATGGTTGAGTATCGGAAGCACTCTTCTATTCATTTTGGAATATTTCTCTTAAGGTAGAGTAGTAAATAAAATTAATAGGCATTTTTCTCCTTAACTTCTTTAGGAGGCATAAGATTGCATAAAGCAATAGTTGTAACACTGCAGGGTAGTTTTATAAAATATATATATATATATATATATATATATATATATATAGAGAGAGAGAGAGAGAGAGATGCACTATACATGACAAAAGCGCAAAGTATGGGGGAAGAAATGTAGCTTAATTAAAACAATCACTATATTTTATTGAAATTAAGCTAATATTAATCTGAAGTAGACTGCAATAGATTAAGATGCATTTTGTCCCTAGAGTAATGACTAGAAAAATATCTAAAAGAAACAGTTAAACACAAGTTAATGAAGAAACAAAATCATAGACTAGAAATATTTAATATAAAAGAAAATTTAAAAGCAGGAACAGAGAAACAAAAAGACCCAAAATTAAAGAACATAATTACCAAAATGGGCACATGAATCCAATCATATGAACAACAGCATTAAATAGTAGAAACAAGGGGACTGAATAAATAACACAATCCAACTATATGGTGTTTACAAAGGATGCACTGTAGAACCCAAGATGAAACAGGCTGCAAGTAGAATAACGAGCATCTGCGTGCCGTGCAAACAGCAACCACAGGCAGCTGAAGTGGCTCTTCTAATATCAGGCAAATCAGACCAAAACATTCACAGAAACAGAGGGGCCATCTGTGATGAAAAATGACCGAGTAAATAGTGCTGAAAAAGGCCCTACCTTGAAAAAAAATGATATCAAGTCCTATCTATAGAACTTAGAAGTGTTATCTTAAATGGGAAAAGTATCTTCTCAATGTAATTAAATTAAGGATTTTGAGGTGGCAGCATCATCCTGGATTAGGAGGGAGGGCACTAAATATAATCACATGTATACTCATAAGAGGGGCTTCCCTGATAGCTCAGTTGGTAAAGAATCTGCCTGCAATGCAGCAGACCCCAGTTCGATTCCTGGGTCAGGAAGATCCACTGGAGAAGGGATAGGTTACCCACTCCAGTATTCTTGGGCTTCCCTTGTGGCTCAGCTGGTAAAGAATCTGCATGCAATGTGGGAAACCTGGGTTCGAAACCTGGGTTGGGAAGATCCCCTGGAGAAGGGAAAGGCTACCCACTCCAGTATTTTGGCCTGGAGAATTCCATTGACTGTATAGATGGGGTTGCAAAGAATTGGACATGACTGAGCGACTTTAACTTCACATCCTCATAAGAAGCTGGAAAGACATTTCACTACAGACAAAAGAGGAGAAGACAACGTGATGACAGAGGCAGAGATCTTCCAAAGGGAGTATAATATTGATTTTGTACTTCTGGTTTCTAAAACCATGAGAGAATAAATTTTATTCTTTTAAGCCACTAAGTTGATGGTAGTTCAGTATAGCGGGCATAGGATACTAATATATGTGTGTGAACACAGGATCCAAAAAAATACATGAAGTAAAAAACTGTACTGAAAATAACATTGGGGAATTTCAACATTGAACTAGCAAAAATTTATAGAAATAGGCAAAATCATCAAAGGTATAAAGACATACATTAAAAATTTGATAAGCTGACGTCTATAGAATACTTCTCAATGGCAGAATGCCCTTCTTGAAAGCAGATGGAGAATTCTCTAATATAGACAATAAACTATAGACATAAAGCAAGTCTCATACACTTAATACAACAGAAATCATACAAGTATATTCTCTGATCACAGTAAGATTAAATTAGAAATTAAAAACAGAAGGAAATTTGGAAAATCCACAAATATAGAAACTAAGCAGTATACTTCTGAAAAATCCATGAGTCAGAAAGGAAATCATAGGGAAATTATAAAATACTGTCAGATGAATGAAAATAAGCAAATATCAAAACTTATGAGATGTGGCAAAGATAGTACATAAAGAGAAATACGTAATTGTAAAAGCCAATATTAGAAAATAAGGTATGCTCATGTGCTTAGTTATCCATTCATGTCTGACTCTTTGCAACCCTTTGGATTATAGCCTGCCAGGCTCCTCTGTCCATGGGATTTCTCAGGCTGGAATACTGGAGTGGGTTGCCATTACTTTCTCCAGCGGATACTCCTGACCAAGAGATCAAACCCATGAGGGAGCCATTCCACCCTCACCTTTCTGTACAGCAGAAATCAACACAATACTGTAAATTAACTATATTTCAAAAAAAATTTTTAAATAAAAATAACACACTATTTTCTCAAATTAAGAATCTAGTAAAAGAGTAAACCAAATTCAAAGCAAGCAAAAGGAAAAAAAAGTTATTATTAGAGTGATAATCTAATGAAAGGAAAAGAAGACATACAGTAGAGAAAAAATAATCAAATGACAGGTTAAGTTATAAGAAAAGATCAACAAAACCGACAAAGTGTTAGCAAGAGTGATTAAGAAAAAAAATCAGGAATAAATGAGGTAATACTACTACCAAACTTAAAGAAATAAAAATTACAAGGCATGTGATGAACAACTTTATACCAATAAAATAGACAATTCAGGCTAAATGGCCAAATGCCTAGAAAGACACAAACTACTGAAATTGATTCAGGAAAAAAGTCAAGACTCTGAATAAACCTATAACAAGTAAAAAATGATTTGGTAATTTAAAATCTTTACACCACACACATATAAGTTAATGCACTGATGACATCAGTAGTTGACTCCAATCAAACATGTAAAGAAGAAATAATAGCAATCTCTTACAAAGTCTTTTAGAAAATAGAAAAGGGAACAATTTTTGCTATCTCATTCTATGAAGCTAATATAAATCCTGATATTAAAACCATAAAAACCTATTGTAAGAAAATACTCAATACTCCTCATGAATATACTCCTCATGAATACTCCTCATGAATATAGACAAACAAGTCTTTCCAAATAGTAATTTCTCAACAAATGTTAACAACAAAAATTGCAGTATACATCAAAAGAATTTATATCATCCAAAGATAATATACTCAAGGAATCAAGGTTGGTTTAAAATCCAAAAATCAACCAATGCAATGTATCATATTTTATTTTTTGTTCCTTGTTTGAAAAACTTTCAACTGTTCCAAGTTCACAAAGAATTCCTCTTGTGTTAATTTCTAAAGGTTTATAATTTTGACTTTTGGGTTTTTAAATTAAATTATTAATATTTCATTTGTAAATCATCACTGTATCTTATTTTTAAATCAATTTATTTATTTTAATTGGAGGATAATTACAGTATTGTGATGCTTCTCGCCATACAGCAACATGAATCGGCCACGGGTATACATGTGTCCTCCCATCCTGAACCGCCCTCCCGTCTCCATCCCCACCCTATCCCTCTGGGTTGTCCCGGAGCACCTTAGGGTGACCTGCTTCATGCATCAAACTTGCTCTGATCATCTGTTTTACACGTGGTAACGTACATATTTCAGTGATATTCTCTCAAATCATCCCACCCTTGCCTCTCCCACTGAGTCCAAGAGTCTGTCCTTTACATCTGTGTCTCCTTTGCTGCCCTGCATGTAGGATCGTCAGTACCATCTTTCTAAATTCCACATATATGCATTAATACACAGTATTTGTCTTTCTCTTTCTGACTGACTTTGTTCAGTGTAATAGGCTCCAGTTTCATCCACCTCATTAGAACTGACTCAAATGCATTCTTGCTATAGCTGAATAATATTCCACTGAGTATATGCATCACAATTTCCTATCCATTCATCTACTGATGGACATCTAGGTTGCTTCTCTGTCTTAGCTACTTAGCTATTGTAAATAGTGCTGCAATGAACCTTGGGGGTACATGTGTCTCTTTCAAATCCTTGGGGTGCAAAGCTTTAATATATTTTAATTTTCATTTTCGATATAAGGTCCTAACTTTATTTTTTTCCATATTAATAATCTGTTACTGGTTGAACGGTATCCCCCAAAATTTATTTGTTGAAATTTTTTCTAACTTTCCAGTAACTCAGAATGTGACCTTATTTGGAAATAGGGCCATTACACATGTAATTATTTATGTTAAGATGAGGTCATATTGGAGTAGAGTGTATCCCTAATCCAATATAGCTGGAGCCCTTATTAAAAGGGAAAATTTGGATACACAGATAGACACACATAAAGGGAGGATGACGTTTAGAGATGTAAGAAGAACACAGCTAAGTACAAGCCAGCAAGAGATCCAGATTTGATCCTTCCTCCACAACCCTCAGAAGGAAGCAACGTGGCTGAACTATGATTTTAGACTTCTAGCCTCCAGAACTATGAGACAATACATTCCTGTTCTGTAAGCCACCCAGTATTTGTGTTATGGCAGCCCTTGGAAATCAACACAAAATTACTATTTATCTCAGCATCTAAGTTGAGAAGTCCTTCCTTTTCCCACAGATCTGTAATACCAACTCTATGACAGGTGAAGTATCTTCATATGCCCTTGTCTGTTTCTGGGTTCTCTGTTCACTTTTATTAGTCTTCTTTTTCTAATATTCCATAATTACTACAGCTTTATAATAACTATTGATATCTAGTAAAATAAGTCCCTCTGAAATCTGTTCTTGCTTTCAGAAAGGATTTTGGCTATAATTGGTCCTTTGCAATCAGGTATTCACAATTCCAACAAAACAAAATAATTCTATTGGAATGTGGACTGGATTCTATAGTGAATTTATAAATACATTAGAGAGAATTAATCTATCAACACAATACATCTTTTCCCTCCACTTATTTAGGTGTCCTTTTTGAACTAGATTTAACAGTAAATTACATAACAGGATTAAAGGCAAACCAAACAATAAGAGCTTTAGATTGTAAAACTATTAATAAAAATCTGTCCCCATCCTCCCAGGATTTAGATCCAATGAGGGAGGTGGAGGAAAGGATATGCCCATAGTTGAGAATAATTATTACAAATCGTATTCCTCTGACGACTTATATTCTTTGCTATATCACTATCAATGTGGAAAATAAAAGGCAATTGGAAAAGGAACAGTATGAAAAAAAATGTTAGCTTCTAGCATCTGTATTCTAAAAAGCTTTAAAAAAAATGTCCCCTTGTCAGTGCTCTTAAAAGTTAGAAAGACTGACCAAGTTCATTCACATACATAAGATCTATGAAGGTTTACCCTCAACAGACTCAAATTTTAGCAATAGATAGGAAAAGACAAGGTAGGTGGTGAAATAAAATATGAACTTTTAATTTTTCTCTTAGAAAACAATATAAAAATCACTTTTAATTTGTCCCTGTATCATCTGGAAAGAAGATAACATACTCACTTTATTTTTCTTTACCTTCTCAAGCAAGTGACAACTCATCTCACATTTATGACACAGCAGGAAAGACAAGCTATAGAAGACACACAAAAGCAAATAGGATTCTAACTGGTAACCTGAGGACAATTCATCAATAGAAGATGTCCTTTATTAAATTCGTGCCACCTCTCAGCCTTGAAAAGCTTTCTGTTTCAACAACCCAAGTTATCAAACAGGAAGTAATTTCCAAAGAGTAGAGATACTGTCTGTCTGGTTCACTGAGTCTAACAGCGTTGGTACACAAGCAGCAACTTAGTAAGTACTGGTTAAACGAACAAATTACTATTATAAGTTGAATAAACTATATATCCTGCAGACAAACAAAATGCTCCACTTCACCAACTTCTATAAACTTTTAAAGGAACATTACTGCTGAGAAAACGGTTTTCTTATTATGTCTTATGTCTCTTATTCAACTTAAAACTCAAGGGTTCTAAGAGGCAGTGTAATATAGGTCCATAATATTGACATTATATCATGAGATAAATGATGAGCAGTCTGAACTCATACATTTTCATATTATTTGAAAGTATGAAGGCCTGTTTCTCATTTATATTTCTGAAGCAGCATTTGGAATATTTTTTTTCCCTGATCTAGGCAATATTAAATAACACAGACCACTCTGTGGGATGTAGTTAAGACCGCTTTGGCTTTTCCCTGATTCCAACTCTTCAGAACAAAGAAAACTTAATTTATATACCTGAAAGAATAATCAGACCTCTGAGGGTTTTCCTTCTAAAACACACAGGATTCTGAATATACATTCAACACTTCAGCCAATTCAGTAATTCTTATTTAGATCTTCATTACCTGCAGAAAGCTCTAAGGAGTAACATGGCTAGGTAAGGTAGCAGTTACAGTCCTCCAAAAAAAAAGAAAGTGTAGGGTCACTGTCCAATATCAGAATCGTGCTTCTAAAAATATCCTATTCCCCTGAGATAATATCTGGGCAACCAAACACTTAAACAGACGTGCTGGATATCTGGAACTGAGCCTGTCGGTTAGTTAAGTCTGGGATGCCCTGCTACCAGTGGAGTGCTGCGCAGTCTGCTATTACTCACTGTCCTAGAGATCATCTGTTCTCGGTGCTGGTCTGTTCCAGGGAGGGAGACAGCTGCAACACTATATCCCTGCTCCACCTGAGGGCCATCTGACTTCAATTGCAGCACACAGCTTGATGTGGCTCTGACCATGAGGAGCCTGAGTGTCGTCTGTAACAATCTGGAAAAGCAGAAGCCTGCCAACAGAGGGCTGGAAACAGGGCTTGCCCTGCCTGGCGCCCGCGGGCTGCAGGAGGATGATTGACGAGTAAGGTGCAATGATACCGGGCACCCGGTCAGCGCCGCAAAAGGCCACAGGTCAAAGCAGTGTGCATTTCATGAGCTACAATCACTGCGCAGAATCTGCGGGCTTGAAGAGGCAAACCCCAAAGAGGAGGGGGACAGAACCCTTACGTGATAACATGCTAACAGATACATAAAACACCATCCTAGCAATCTAGTCACAGAGAGTCAACAGAAAATTTTAAAAGAAGTCAATATGAACTGCACTGTAGGAAGGCTTTGCTCATCATAGGTGCAAAATAAATATTTTTGAAAGAATGAATGAGTTATTAAATTCTTTCATAAAGACAGATGTAAATAAAATCAAGTATTTTCCTAATTAGGAGTTAAAATTATCAGAGATGTAGGTATTGTACTATAAAATGTTTGAATTTAATTTGCAGTGAATTTGAGTTCTGTTACAAATATAAGCATATTCAGAGCCTAAACTATGAAGACATCTGTAAAGTTCACAGGAAGAGGAATCGCTGGGACAAATGTTTAATAATTCAATAATAAGTTATAATAGGCTTCCTTGGTGGCTCAGATGGTAAAGAATCCACCTGTCATGCAGGCAACCAAGGTTCAATCCCTAGGCTGGGAAGATCCCCTGGAGAAGGGAATGGCAACCCACTCCAGTATTCTTGCCTGGAGAATCCCACGGACAGAGGAGTCTGGCAGGCTACAGCCCATGGGGTCGCAAAGAGACACAACTGAATGACTAACACTTACTTCCTTATTTAAGTTATAATAAATGCACAACTGGTATTATTAAATACTACTTTGTATAAAATTTCATAATCATATCTAGGTTTAGAGCATGAGTAGGCAAAATCGAAACCTTAATGAAAAACAATGTGGTAAGCTGCCATCTTCCTTTCCTCCGTGCCCTTGGGAGACTTGTCCCAAACAGACCTGGTTTTTCTGAGGAGCGAGCAGTCTAAGTAGGGGTGATGGTACTGTCAGGAGAGTGGCTTACCTTACGTTGTATAGTCATATTTCCTTAACTGTCAAAATATTACTGAAGAGCTTTAAAGCCTCTTAGACCTTTTTTGAAGCAAACACTTTAACAAATTTCTTTGTATTTTTAGCCATACTAAACATGGTAATGATGAATTAATGAATTAATAGAGAACTGGTTCCCTTGAGACTTAAAAGTTTAAAGTGAGAAAAACATGTTTCAATAATGAAAACAACATGATTTCAATTTTTCTAAGAGATATATTTCTCAAGAATGGGAATGACTATTTATATCTTTCAAATATTATATAAATATTATTTTATATCTACCTAATAGAGTCCCTTCGACTGCAAGGAGATCCAACCAGTCCATCCTAAAGGAGATCAGTCCTGGGTGTTCAATGGAAGGACTGATGCTGAAGCTGAAACTCCAGTACTTTGGCCACCTGATGTGAAGAGTTGACTCACTGGAAAAGACCCTGATGCTAGAAGGGATTAGGGGCAGGAGGAGAAGAGGACAACAGAGGATGAGATGGCTGGATGGCATCACTGACTCGATGGACATGAGTTTGAGTAAACTCCGGGAGTTGGTGATGGACAGGGAGGCCTGGCGTGCTGCAATTCATGGAGTCGCAAAGAGTCGGACACGACTGAGCGACTGAACTGAACTGACTGAATAGTTAACAAAAACATTCATTCAAAATGGTGATTCAGAAGGAACCAATAAAAAACAAAACACAAGCCAAAAACTTTGAGAAAGAGACCTGCAAAACATATGTTGGAAAAAGCACTTTTATGGGGAATATATAAAGATGTCTTACAACCAAATAATAAAAAGACATACAACACAATTAAAAAACAGGCAAAAGATTTGAATAGATAGTTCACCAAAGAATATATGAGTAGAAAATAAGCCTGTGAAAAGATGGTCAAAACCATTAGTCATTACTGAAACACAAATTAAAATCACAATGAATCACTGAAGAGCTAAAGTAAAGAAGACTGGCAATACCAAATCTTTGCAAGGATACAGCAAACTGAAACTTCACGCACTGTAGTCTGCGAGGCTCCTCATCCATGGGATTTTTTAGACAAGTGTACTAGAACAGGTTGCCATTTCCCACTCCAGGGGATCTTCCTGACCCAGGGATCAAACCCATGTCTCTTGCATTGGCAGGTAGATTCTTTACCACCACACCACCTGGGAAGCCCTATTATCATATGACTCCGGAATTAAACTCCTAGAAATCTATCCAAGACAAATGAAAACAGATATAGACTCTAAGACATATGCAAACATTCTTAATAGCCTAAAACCAGAAGAAAGCAAAATGTCTATAAGCTGGTAAATAAACAAAATATGTTATTATCTATACAGAGGGACACTATGCAGCAAAACAAAGGAACTAACGCTATATGCACAACATGATGAGTCTCAAGAACGTCGTGCTGAGTAAGAGAGTCAGGTACAAAAGGTCTACCTCTTCAGGTTTCTATGTAAGATTTCTAGAAAAAGAAGAGCTTTTTCACAGAATCAGTGATTGCCTAGACCTAGGATTGGGAGCAAATGTATACAAGGAAACATTCTGGAGTGATGTGAGCTGACTGTGTTGATGCTTACACAATTCTATAAACTTGCTAAAACTCATTGAATTGAGAATTTCTTAAAAGGTGGCTTTTATGGTATGTCAATTACACCTAATAAACACGTTTTGGAAATGTAGAAAATAATTGTAAGCAAAAACAAACTCGCCCCCAACTCCGAAAACTAAAAAATCACTGTACCTTCTATTGACATCTATACACTGCTGAAGGGGGTTTAAAAAAAAAAAAAATCGCGCAATGATGGACAATTGCCACATTTAAAGTTTACCATTCCTTCCACATCAGTCAGAACTCAGCTTTGTTTGGGGCTTCCATTTAATTACAGTAGCTTGAAAATCTTGAAAAATGAGTTAGGTAAACCAAAATGCAACAGGTACCTTAAGACTGTGATAGAGTAATGTTATGTGCTATTTACTGAATGTTTCTTATAAGCCAGAGAAAATTCTAGGTAATTTACATACCTAATTATAGCTTTATACACATTATTTTCAAATTTCAGTGAGGAAACCAAGGCTCAGAAAGGTTAAATTGCCTAAGGTCCAATAACCAGCAATGTGATCCAGGATTAGGAAAACTAGTCTAATGTCAAAGTCTATATTCTTTCCACTCCTTCTGCATTGCTTCCAGTACATATAAAGTGTGAAATTTCAATAAAAGCAAGATTACAATTAGGATCTAAAATATAGGATTAAAATACAATTGTTGGTAGATAAAGAAAGAAAAGGCATGAAGAAAACAAAAATGAAATTTTTGTTTTTAGTTCAGTTCAGTCGCTCAGTCATGTCCGACTCTTTGCGACCCCATCGAACACAGCACGCCAGGCCTTCCTGTCCATTACCAACTGCCGGAGTCCACCCAAACCCATGTCCATTGAGACGGTGATGCCATCCAACCATCTCATCCCCTGTCATCCCCTTCTCCTCCTGTCCTCAATCTTTCCCAGCATCAGGGTCTTTTCCAATGAGTCAGCTCTTCGCATCAGGTGGCCAAAGGATTGGAGCTTCAGCTTCGACATCAGTCTTTCCAATGAACACTCAGGACCGATCTCCTTTAGATGGACTGGTTGGATCTCCTTGCAGTCCAAGGGACTCTCAAGAGTCTTCTCCAACATCACAGTTCAAAAGCATCAATTCTTCAGTGCTCAGCTTTCTTTATAGTCCAACTCTCACATCCATACACGACCAATGGAAAAATCACAGCTTTGACTAGATGGACCTTTGTTGGCAAAGTATTATCTCTGCTTTTTAATATGTTGTTTAGGTTGTTCATAACTTTCCTTCCAAGGAGTGAGCGTCTTTTAATTTCACGGCTGCAATCACCATCTACAGTGATTTTGGAGCCCAAGAAAATAAAGTCTGCCACTGTTTCTACTGTTTCCCCATCTATTTGCCATGAAGTGATGGGATGGCATGCCATGATCTTAGTTTTCTGAATGTTGAGCTTTAAGCCAACTTTTTCACTCTCCTCTTTCATTTTCATCAAGAGGCTCTTTAGTTGTTCTTCACTTTTTGCCATAAGGGTGGTGTCATCTGCATATCTGAGGTTATTGATGTTTCTCCCGGCAATCCTGATTCCAGCTTGTACTTCATCCAGCCCAGCGTTTCTCATGATGTACTCTGCATAGAAGTTAAATAAGCAGGGTGACAATATACAGTCTTGACGTACTCCTTTTCCTATTTGGAACCAGTCTGTTGATCCACGTACAGTTCTAACTGTTGCTTCCTGACCTATACGGACTTCTCAAGAGGCAGGTCAGGTAGTCTGCATTCCCATCTCTTTCAGAATTTTCCACAGTTTGTTGTGATCCACATATCAAAGGCTTTGGCATAATCAATAAAACAGAAACAGATGTTTTTCTAGAACTCTCATTTTTTGATGATCCAACGGATGCTAGCAATTTGATCTCTGGATCCTCTACCTTTTCTAAAACCAGCTTGAACATCTGGAAGTTCACGCTTCATGGATTGCTGAAGTCTGGCTTGGAGAATTTTGAGCATTACTTTACTAGCGTGTGAGATGACTACAATTGTGTGATTAATTTGAGCATTCTTTGGCATTGCCTTTCTTTGGAATTGGAATGAAAACTGACCTTTTCTAGTCCTGTGGCCACTGCTGAGTTTTCCAAATTTGCTGACATATTGAGTGCAGCACTTTCACAGCATCATCTTTTAGGATTTGAAATAGCTCAACTGGAATCCCATCACCTCCACTAGCTTTGTTTGTAGTGATGCTTCCTAAGGCCCACTTGACTTTACTTTCTAGTATATCTGGCTCTAGGTGAGTAATCATACCATCATGGTTATCTGGGTCATGAAGATCTTTCTTGTACAGTTCTTCTGTGTATTCTTGCCACCTCTTCTTAGTATCTTCTGCTTCTGTTAGGTCCATACCATTTCTGTCCTTTACTGAACCCATCTTTGCATTAAATCTTCCCTTGGCATCTCTAATGTTCTTGAAGAGATCTCTAGTCTTTCCCATTCTGTTGTTCTCCTGTATTTCTTTGCATTGATTGATGAGGAAGGCTTTCTTATCTCTCCTGGCTATTCTTTGGAACTCTGCATTCAGATGGGAATATCCTTCCTTTTCTCTTTTGCTTTTCGCTTCTCTTCTTTTCACAGCAATTTGTGAGGCCTCCTCAGACAGCCATTTTGCTTTCTTGCATTTCTTTTCCTTAGGGATGGTCTTGATCCCTGTCTCCTGTACAATATCATGAACATCCGTCCATAGTTCATCAGGCTCTCTGTCTATCAGATCTAGTCTCTTAAATCTATTTCTCACTTCCACTGTATAGTCATAAGGGATTTGATTTAGGTCATACCTGAATGCTCTAGTGGTTTTCCCTACTTTCTTCAATTTTTGTCTGAATTTGGCAATAAGGAGTTCATGATCTGAGCCAAAATTGGCTCCCGGTCTTGATTTTGCTGACTGTATAGAGCTTCTCCATCTTTGGCTGCAAAGAATATAATCAATCTGATTTCGGTGTTGGCCATCTAGTGATGTCCAAGTATAGGGTCTTCTCTTGTGTTGCTGGAAGAGGGTATCTGTTATGACCAGTGTATTCTCTTGGCAGAATTCTATTAAGCCTTTGCCCTGCTTCATTCTGTACTCCAAGGCCAAATTTGCCTGTTACACAGGTGTTTCTTGATTTCCTAGTTTTGCATTCCAGTCCCCTATAATGAAAAGGACATCTTTTTTGGGTGTTAGTTCTAGAAGGTCTTGTAAGTCTTCATAGAGCCATTCAACTTCAGCTTCTTCAGCATTACTGGTCAGAGCTAGACTTGGATTACTGTAATATCGAATGGTTTGCCTTGGAAAGGAACAGAGACCATTCTGTCATTTTTGAGATTGCATCCAAGTACTGCATTTCGGAGTCTTTCGTTGACCACGCTGGCTACTCCATTTCTTCTAAGGGATTCCTGCCCACAGTAGTAGATATAATGGTCATCTGAGTTAAATTCACCCATTCCAGTCCACTTTAATTTGCTGATTCCTAAAATGTCGACGTTTACTCTTGCCATCTCCTGTTTGACCACTTCCAATTTGCCTTGATTCATGGACCCAACATTCCAGGTTCCTATGCAATACTGCCCTTTACAGCATCAGACCTTGCTTCTATCACCAGTCACATCCACACCTGAGTGTTGTTTTTGCTTTGGCTCCATCTCTTCATTCTTTCTGGAGTTATCTGTCCACTGATCTCCAGTAGCATATGGGCACTGACTGACCTGGGGAGTTCCTCTTTCACTGTCCCATCTTTTTGCCTTTTCATTCCGCTCATGGGGTTCTCACGGCAAGAATATGGAAGTGGTTTGCCGTTCCCTTCTCCAGTGGACCACGTTTTGTCAAAACTGTCCACCATGACCTGTCCATCCTGGGTGGCCCCACATGGCATGGCTCATAGTTTCATTGAGTAGACAAGGCTGCAGTCCATGTGAAGATTGGCTAGTTGTCTGTGATTGTGGCTGCAGTCTGTCTGCCCTCTGATGCCTACTCTCAGTGCCTACCATCTTAGTGGTACCAAAAAAAAATTTTTCTCTTTGTATTGGTGTAAATTTAAAAACACAATGAAATTCACATTCAATTTTTAGTATGAAGATAAAGATACTACTTTTAAAAAACTGAGAATAAGGCTTTCTGATTCCCAGCATTTATGAAAGTTAAGGGCAAAAAGGAAAAGCCCTATTAGTATAGAATAATCTAGAACCCATAAAACAGGAACATTAAAGAGTCCAGTGGAGGATTCTTAAGAGTGTTTTGTAAGCACAGTGAGGACTGTGCTTTAAATTTTAAAGTTTTCCTATCCTAAATATTACATGAAGTTTTTCTTCAAAAGATAGACACAGGTTATAATTTGAAAATCTTGTTTCTATTGTCAAAATGCTCAATGGCCTTCTAACCTGGAACACAGAATTACGTACTACTAATGGTACAAGAAACTCGTGTTTCAAAAAGCATAGCATTCTCTAAGAAATTCACTTGTAGCTTTCACTTATAATCTTGAATCATCACACTCATATAAAAGTAGCCTAAATTCTGCCTAAAAGAAACCATTATACCTTTCACGTCAATAAGATTTTATAAAGTATACACAGAGATTTATAAACTATCATGTCACTTTCAGTTATCCCTATCAACTACAGTTTGATCAGAAGAGTAAGGGTTAATGATTATACCAACACATGAAATGCAGTTTGAGAAAAGTTTCATGACAGACAGAGTAGATGATTCCTACTTACCAATCTGTTTATGCGAACAAATTCTTCTGAGGTTTTGGCCCAAGGAGGAAGTTCAACATCAGACACTACTGTCCCATCATCCATTACTCCAAGATTATAATTATTGAAGTTGACAAACATCTCAGAGAGATAATAAAATTCAGGGATCAACTCCTATATAAAAATAAAAGACAAAGTCATATTATAAACTGTGGAATACTGAAGGTATTTATAAAAAGCTAAACATTTCCTATTATGCAGAAGAATAAAATAAACATAGGAAATTTTTTTCTTTTTTTCATATCCCAGCTATATCACAAAGTTCTATCAGGCTGACAGATCACATCCAACCAAGTCTAAAAAACCACCTTACTGGGTGGTCATATGCTCTCCTTATGACAATTCTTAGAACCTGAAAACTCTTAAAATACCAACATTTGAGTAATATTTGAGGTTAGAAAACATAAACAGAGATTAACATGTCACAATATTAACAACAGCTTAAACTAAATTTTTTTGTTTAGGTATATGTAATTTTTGCCATAAAAAACCAAAATGTTTATAAACATTAAAAAGCTTTGGTCCATCATGAACCAGGAGGATAGTCAATGAAGTTAGCCATGGTGTAATGATATATTTTGTTCACATTTCGAAACATTCAAGTTTAGTTTTAAGGCACTAACTCTGATAAAAAATCAAACTTTATAATTAGTCTAGAAAATGACCTGCATGAGAAATATTAAACTAAATATGACTTAAATAAGGACATTTAAAACACTTAAACAAGATACTTAATAAGCACAAAAATGCAACCAGTTAGGTTTCTGAGTACAATAAGCCCCATGTATAATTATTTCAGAGGTCCTACAGATCAGACTTGAAATCCAGTCTTGACATGGGTCAGTGACTCAGTGGTCTTTCAGCTACCCCCTCAGGGCCAGCTATGGCAGCCTGCCTTTCCAAATGGTTGAGTAAAATAGGGAGGTCATCAGATTTTGGACAAGGTCAGTATGAATTCACGAGAGCAAAGAAAAGATTCAGCAGGAATTAAGCTGTTATCGCCTCCACCACCCATGTGGAATGCTGCTTGACTCTGAGTCGCACATCCTTTGTTTACAGTCGCAGCGACTGACTGAGTGCGGCAGAAATGCCCTGTCCTCCAAATGCCTGGCAACCACATGATCGCTAACTTGAAGAACAATTAAACTCAAAGAAAAAATTTTAAAAGAAAGAATCCTATTAAAAGTTTAATCATAAATAAAATGACACAGTGATCATACAAAAATTTTATTTACTTCTCCAAAATGATGCATATAAGTCTAACAAAAGACATATATGTGCTATTTTATGCAACAAAAAGCTATATTCAATTTGCTTGAGCTAAATAACATTTACTGCATGAGATGAGTCGAGTACTAAAATAAACTCTTAATAAACATCACATTTAAACTTCATAATTCATCACATTTAATCTTCACAACAGTTTTACAAGGTATGGTATCATCGCCATTTAAAGAATCAACTAAGGCTCAAAGAACTTAAGCAATTTGCCCAAGGTTATATAGCTGATTTATGATAAATTTGGAAATTAAGAGAAACATTTAGATCAACATTTAACTCTATGTAATTAAAGCCTCTGTACTTAATCATCAAATAAGCATAGACTCTACTTATATAGTATACACAGTGCTAAACATTTTAAAGATGTTTTTAACATATATTCTAAGCATTTTTTTTAAAAAGTACACAAAAACTTTCCATTTTTTCATGATAAGAAAATTAGTTCTCCTGAAAAAAAGTTACATACACACACACACACACACACACACACACACGCTTTGATGGTAGCTCAGTGGTAAAGAACTTGCCTGCGAAGGCAGGAGATGTGTGTTTGATCCCTGGGTCAGCAAGATCCCCTGGAGAAGGAAATGGCAACCCACTCCAGTGTTTCACCTGGGAAATTCAAGGACAGAGGAGTCTGGTAGGCTACAGTCCATGGGGTCACAAAAGAGTTGGATACAACTTATTCCATGGCCATTTTTTTCACTCATATATGGATATGTCGCTTTCTAACTATCAATTTGCTGAAGTATGCTATAATACTTGTGTACCCCTACCCTCACCCTAACACTCTCACAGAGGATGTCACCCTTCTTCTGCCTCTTATACACATTATGCTTTTCTGCAGTAATTCTCCTAGGAGTCAAAACAATTATAATGGCTGAATTTTAGATGCTAGGTTTCTCCCAAATTTTTATTTGGGAGATTAGTCATCTGCATTATAAATCAGAGATACATATTACACAGTAAAAATATACAAAAAATATACTCTTTCTTGAGACCATATCTAGAAAGCAGAAAGGGGACAAATGACCTTTCATACCAATTTTCGTAAAAATAAAATCTTTAATTCTCCTTATGTAGTACCAAAGTTCTTATGATTTTTTTGTTTATCCCTATCTTCTACATCTCTCATTTTATTTAGCTAAATAAACTGACAAAAATATATTTGCTCAAAACATAAATGCTCTTTGTTGGTTCTTTTACAAGTTCTAAATTCAATTAACAGAAATATATTTTGTTCCTGGCCCATTTTATTTAAACATATAAGTTCATTATGAATTTATTTTCTAACTTCAATACTGACAGCTTACTCTAAATATGTATGTATGTCTGTGTATGTTGGTTGCTCAGTCCTGTCTGACTCTTTGTTACCCCATAGACTGTAGCCCGCCAGGCTCCTCTGTCCATGGAATTCTCCAAGCAAGAATACTGGAGTGGGTTGCCATTTCCTTCTCCAGAGGATTTTCCCGACCCAGGGATCGAACTTGTCTTGCCTGTATTGCAGGTAGATTCTTTATCTTCTGAACCACCAGGGAAACCCTTACCCTAAATGTAAATTTAGTTAATTTATGTCAAAATAAGATAGAGCAAAATTACATATAAAATAAACAAGAAATTTTTAATAAAAGATATGACTGGACCATGTTAAACTTTCAGTTGTATAATTTCTATAATGCTGGGAGGGAGGTAAAAACTTATCAATTTCCATAATTACCATAGACTTTATTTGTGATTTCCTACTAAAGATCAAAGTATCAAAGTGAAGTCGCTCAGTTGTGTCCAACTCTTTGTGACCCCATGGACTGTAACCTACCAGGCTTCTCCCTCCACGGGATTCTCCAGGCAAGAATACTGGAGTGGGTTGCCATTTCCTTCTCCAGGGGATCTTCCCAACTCAGGGATCAAACCCGGGTCTCCTGCACTGCAGGCAAACGCTTTAACCTCTGAGCCACCAGGGAAGCCTATAGATACCCTATAAATTTTGTATAAAGGATGCTATAAAGATACTCAAAATTAAAATTGTAAAATTTATCAATTAAAAATTAATGGAAGTCTGTTCAATGTTATGTGGCAGGCTGGATGGGAGGGGGCTTTGAAGGAGGATGGATACATGTACATGTGTGGCTAAGTTCTTTCGCTCTTCACCTGAAACTATCACAACAGTGTTTGTTAACTGGCTATTCCCCAATACAAAACAAAATGTTTAAACAGAAAACAAAAATGTAAAACAAATAAAAATTAGGCTTAATATTTCACTTGAAATTTACAGGGATGGGAATTCTGTGTTATGCTTCTTTTTACTTCTCAATCTCCCACTCTATACATCCTTTCAATTCCAAGACAGTTGTCAGGCATTTCCAGAATATTAGCAGGGTCCAGAGAAGAGGCCTCCTGAAAACATCCCTTTTTTCTGTCTTTTGTGCAAGTCTAAGCAAACAGGAGATTACGTAAAATGTCCAGGAGAAGTAGTGTCAAGGGTGAGTATTTTTTAAAAGAGAGAAATGAAAGAGAGATTTTCCCCAGAATTAGGGAACCAAGCTTCTCAAAATTGGTAGTCAGTGTTCTGTCAGCCAAAGGAGAAGGGGAGGGGATACAGAGGTTAGTCTGGAACCTAGGGGATGGTAAGTGGTAATCAGAATCGCAACTTGTTCATATGGTGCCTCTATACGAATGAGAAAAAAGCAATCTTTCAGGGCTAATTCAGCCACGAGAGAACTCAGTTTGGTGAGTGCAGTATAGGTAGATTTGGGCTTCTCTTCTTTCCTTCAGTCAAGCACCCTTACAAAGAGAACAATCTGCCCACCTGCACACAGGCTCCATGATGGTGCACTTAGCTAAGCCAGTTACGTGGCACCAGGGCTTTTGGCATCAACAAATATTTAACTCAAGCTTGGATAATCAGCAGAGCTGCCAGCTTCCAAAAGACCATACATCCTAGACAATAAGGATATATTACTAGTGAAAAAGATGAACTGAAGATGTGAAAGCCAATTTTTTTAGGTACCACATAAGCCTGTATCTCATTCAAGCCTTGGAAAAGGAGGCCTTTGTCCTAACCATCTAATGACTGTGAATAAATTTCCAACTAGCCAGATATGAAGATCTGAATTCAAATGAGGACATCTCTTATATACTTGAGTTAGTGGTTATGGACTTAAATTTATACAGTTGATCCTTGGAAAACACATTTAACTTATACGTAGAGTACATCACGTGAAATGCTGGGGTGGATGAATCACAAGCTGGGAGAAATATCAACAACCTCAGATATGCAGATGATACCACTTTAATGATAGAAAGTAAAGAGGAACTAAAGAGAGATTTATGACAAAGGTGAAATAGGAGAGTGAAAAAGCTGGCTTAAAACTCAAGGTTCAAAAAAACGAAGATCATGGCATCCGGTCCTATCACTTCATGGCAAATAGATGGGGAAAATGTGGAAACAGTGTCAGATTTCACTTTCTGGGCTCCCAAGGCAAATGATGACTGCAGCCACGAAATTAAAAGATGCTTGCTCCTTGGAAGAATAGCTATGACAAACCTAGACAGTGTATTAAAAAGCAGAGACATTACTTTGCCGACAAAAGTCCATATAGTAAAAGCTACAGTTTTTCCAGTAGTCATGTATTGATGTGAGAGTTGGACCATAAAGAAGACTGAATGCCAAAAAATTGGTGCTTTTGAACTGTAGTGTTGGAGAAGACGCTTGAGAGTCCTTTAGACTGCAAGGAGATCAAAACCTAAAGGAAATCAACCCTGAATATTTACTGGAAGGTTTGGTGCTGAAGTTCCAGTACTTGGTTCACTTGATGTGAAGAGCCGGCTCACTGGAAAAGACCCTGATGCTGGGAAAGACTGAGAGCAAGAGGAGAAGTGGGCGACAGAGGATGAGATGGTTGGATGGCATCACTGACTCAATATCCATGAATTTGAGCAAACTCAGGGAGACAGTGAAGGACAGGGAAGTATGCCGTGCTGCAGTTCATGGGGTCGCAAAGAGTGGCACATGACTTAGCAACTGAACACCACCACCCCTTCATCCAGTCAAACACTGGTACTTCATATCTGCAGTTCCTCTGTGTCCTGCTTAGGCGGCTCTGAGTCCATGGATTCAACAAATCCTGGACAGGGTAGTACTACAGTATTTACTATTGGAAAAAACCCAGAGATAAGTGGACCCATGCAGTTCAAACCTATGTTGTTCAAGAGTCAACTGTATTTAAATAATAAAACGGTACCAATATATTCACTCACAATTATTTCCAGGAAACAAAATGATAGAACTCATTATAATGAGCAGAGTAAAACTTTTTTAAAGTTCCCGTTACTTGATTCTTTGATGTTCATTGACATAAGCATCAGATAGATATGAAGTGATATAGCAGTCACAATCACAAAGAAATTCACTTCATTTTTACTCTACAAAGAAGTGTGTTAGGATCTGGGATATGGAGACATAAATGTTACTTCCCCTTTACAGATCACAGATACAAATTCCTAAACAGTGAAAGGATATATTAATTGGGAGTAAATTGGTTATAAGCACTAACAACCTTCTAGAAATTCAAAAGAAAAAAGGATGCCTAAAAGTTGGGGTTGTCAGAAAAAGTTCTGAGGAGAACTAATATACTGTATTTCCTATTACAACACTCATCAAACTATATTGCTCACTCTAAATCGACAGCTCCAGGAGATTAAGGACTCTATGTGTCTTGCTACACCTCCAAAGCCTAGACAGAGTAAGTGGCACATTTAGATATTCAGTGAAAATCCGTTGAAGAATGGTAGTGCATTCTTCTGATTAAAGAATGGTAGTTACAATCACAGATAAATAGCAGAAGGGAAAGACAAGAACAGTCCTGACAAGGGGAATATCTAAGAAGAGGTACAGAGACTGAAACATGCATATACCATTTGTTTTCAATGATCAATGAAGAACTATTCAGTTGGTTTGGAGAGGACTATATACATGGGACAGGAGATAATTTAAAAATGGACACATGTTTCTAATAAATTAAAACTGAAGAGAAAGATTATGAAGTACCTAATATAGTATAAAGGACATCATCAATTAAAGACAATTAAGTAAAAAAGTATATATACTGAAAACATATAGTGAAAATATATCTCACTATAAGGAGATCTGCAAAAGTAAATCAGTTGATGAAAGTTGAATATCCTCGTAATAGAAAATAAACAGCTGAACTCAACTGAGGTACACCAACATGAAACCAAAGAAACAAGTAAGTATGTATACTGCCTAAATTTTACTATGGATGATAATGACAGTCAAGTTACATGCAGAATTCCATCTAAATCCTAAAAGCATCTTTCTAAGAACCATGCCTTGATATAACACTAAATATTACAGTTCAGAATTATCTCCTTTGACAGATGAAATTTAGTGACAGAGTCAAAGATTACATCTCTCTAATACTTCTATCGTACACTTACAAAGTGAAGTATGTTTTATATTCATCAGGACAGAACATTCAGCTCTGGATAAAAAACACATGTTCAGCAATTCTTTAAAACATCAGTGGAAAATGATAAGTAAACAACACTGACAGAAGACAGAGATATTTACAATTCACATTTTCTTTTGACTTGCTGACAATGATTTTAATCTCTATCACTTAATTAGGTGGATAGGTCTTAGAGGTAAGTAACATGGTCAAAATATAGTGTATCATCTCTTAGAATAAAAGCTTGAAAGGTTCAACCAGAGGTTACACCACAGTTAAGGATAAGCCCGTTGCTTTGATCACAAATCCCCAGGCTTTCATGGCATAATGACAAGGATTGGTTGTGACCACACATACGTTTGGTTTTCTTTACTGAGGTGCGGTCCGCATTGATATGAATGGCCTCTGTAGCAAGGCTGTGCGATTCGCCCTCTAATAGTCACCAGTTCTATCCATTGAATTAAAACCATCACTTCAATAATACCCGGGCAACCATGACAAACATTAGTCTTTTAATCCAAAGAAATAAGGTAATCAAAACTGAAGTAAGAACAAAGATGCTACTTCACAACTGAAGTTCAATATTTTTTCCCTTTTTGTTAAAATATGAAATCCTGACAAGTCAAATATAAGCATGACAGCAAGGTAACCAATGTAATGTGCACTACTTTGGGGATACTGATGTGAAAGCAGAAGTTTAGACTATATACTGTCTATTCAAGTTACTGGTCACATGGTTTTAATTTAACTTTTCTAGCCCTTGAAAGTATAGTCACTCCGTCGTGTCTGACTCCTTGCAACCCCATGGACTGTAGCCCACCAGGCTCCTGCGTCCATGGAATGCTCCTGGCAAGACACTGGAGTGGATCGCCACTCCCTTCTCCAGAGGATTTTCTCAAACAGCCATCAGTCCTGTGTCTCCCACACTGCCAGCAGACGCTTTACCATCTGAGTCAGCAGGGCAGCCTCAGTTACCTCAGTGCCATTTATAAAGCACAGGGTTATCGTGAGGCTAATATGAGATAATACAGAATCCTACAAGCACAGAAGATCTTACTATTATTATTATTATCATCGTCATTAATACACCCCTGATAACAATCCCAAATTAGAGACTTGACATGCCTGATTCTTAAAGCCAACAGGTAACTCAGTGATAACAGACATTCTTAAGAGCATTTAACATAATCCTAAGGGCATTTAACAAAATTTACTTGTAAAAGTAAATACGACCACAAAAGTATTTGAGACTTAATAGTTCCTACTAAATAGCTATCACATTTAAAACAGATTTATTTATTTTTACTAACAAAGACAGCATAGCTTCACATGTCTCATTTTAGGATGAATACTCTCAATACTTTATAGCATTTTCCTGCTTTCAAACACATTTTTTTAACCTGCAGATTTGGACTGGACATCTTCGCTGTATCTTTTGCTGTTTCAGATGCTTATCTTCCAGGACAGTGTAATTTGGGGAGAGATAATGGACATTAATGATGCAAATAATAGGTAAGCAGTGACTGCCAGAAGATGGAAATAAAACATCCACCGTAAATCTTTTCTGGAGCAAGTTATAAAATACATACATATTGCTTTAAGTATGGGGAAGAACAGTTAACACCAGTATCTAAAATATATTAATGAACAATTTATATTTTTCCACTGAACAAAAACATAAGACACTAATTCAAAAAACAAACTACAGTTGACCTGTGTACATTTTTATAATTCAGGAAGATAGGAACATTTTCTAAGTGCTTAAAAAAAGTTTTTTTTTTTTTCTGTCTAGTATGTGAGTAGCATAAGAAGAAAAATATTCAGTTTCTCAAGTACTTTTTGTCAAAGAATAACAAGAACAAAAAAATGGTTCATTGTAGACACAAGAGTACAAAGTTCAGTAAGAAAAAAATATTAGTACATAGGTATATCATTTAACTTACTCATGCATGAAAAAGAAAAGGGTTAAAAAGATGTGGTTAAATTAACAAATTTATAAGCTATGTACAAAAACAAGGATGAACAAAAACACAGTTCCGTTAGAGTGTGTGTGTTACAAGAGAAGTAAGAGAGCTGGAGCTCACTCTAATGTGGATGTGAAACAGAGAGAAACTGAAAGAGAGACTGCCAAAAAAACAGAAGGAAGGAAGAGAGAAAGAGAGGGAGAGGGAGAGAGAAGGAAGAAAAAGAGAGCGGGAGAGAGAGGGGGGGAGAAGGAAGGGGCAGAATGAAGAGAAAGTAAGAAGAGGAGGGAAGGAGATAAGGAGGAAGGGAGGGAGGGAGATACATGCATCGGAAATGTACAAAGGAGGTCTTGAAAAGGGTAAGATTCTAATTTTACTTTCTTTTAGCATTATTAAAATTCTGAATTATTTAAAAGTTTGTTTGAAAACAGGACAAATAGATGAAGAAAATAAAACTATCAAGTCACCCTAACTTAAGCTTTTTCTCTTGACAAATACTCCAAGAAATACATATCCAGCAATTATGTTCTACTAACTGTAGCTAAACATTTTCTTATAAATGGCTCTAACGCTGATGCTATCAGCATCTGTGGAATGTATTATGGTAGAAGACATGCTGATAGAGGAGAAAAGAAATCTAACTTATCTTTAGATCACAGCCCCTGGGGTTTCTGAAGTAGTGGAGGGCAAGTCAAAGGTCTCATGTTTAACAAATCTCACAGCACACACACAAGACTGTTTTCTGATCATCTCTATTTTGTATTATTACTTCTAACGAACAGATACACATTTAATACCTTTAAGGGTTATTAAAGCTAAAACCAATTCTGTATACTACTACTGATGGCCATTTATTTTTAAAATACTATTTAGTAAACTCCTAGGATTTAATCGCATTCTATTTAAGTATGGAATATGCTATACTGATCTTACTGATTTCATAACAATAAAATTTTGCATTCATCACTAATGATACACAGAAAGTTGTAAGATAGATTTTTAAATTGAATATCCAAGATACGGTCAGTAGCAAGATGCCATTATGGACTTCTTTTGTAAAGGTGCATGAGTAAAAACTCAGTGTGCCTTAATTGTTAAAACTGTAGGAAACTGAAGTATTAACAACTCTTGGTCAGCAGATGATATTCAGCTACCAGTTCTCCTGCGCAGAGATAAGCCTGTCCTAAAATATGAGACGCCGGGAGCCCTAGTGAAGTACCTACCCACTGCATTTTGCTGTGCCCTTCTGGTGGAAATGGCCAGACACTCTCCTTTTTCTCCTCAAATGACCTATCTATCCCACGCTTTTTCACTGACACCTCTTTTCTTGATATATTTATATCTACTCATTCATTCATTCAACCAATATTTATTGATTTCTAACTAAATGCAAGGCATTGTTCTAAATGTTGAGGTTACCAAGTGAACAAAACAGAAAGTCCCCACCTTCACAGAGCTCTAGCTACGGAGATATGAAATAAACAAACTAATATATGTATCATGTCAAATGGTGGCAAGCATTATGTTAAAAAAAAAGAAAGGCAAGATAAAGGAATAGAAAATGATGGTGGTTGGGCAGTGTTATTTCAGAGAGAGAGTTCAGGCAAATCCACTCTGAGGAGGTGACATTTGAGCAGAGACCTGAATGAAAAATAAGTAAATAAATTGGAAAAGTGGTTGTGGCAGAGAGAACATTACATGCAAAGCCACCAAAACAGGAGTAGGCTTGGCACTTTTGAAGAGGAACCACAACAAAGGCAGTGAGTCTACAGTACAGTAAAGACAGGCGTCATCAGTGAAGCAACGGAACAACACAGGCCTACAGCAAGACCTGAACTCTGGTCTAAGCTACATAAGCGGTCACTGGATGGATGGGAGCACAGGATATGATCTGACTTAAAAAACAAAAAGATTATTCTCCCTGCTGTGTAGAGAAAACCTCACATGGGGAGCAGGTGAAGTGAGAATTTATAGCCACTTGCACAAGGGTCCTAGTGATGGACGTGGTGATACATGTCAGGTTCTACACATATTCTGCAGGTTGATTAGATGAGCAATGAGGCGTGTGTGTGTCTGGGAGGAACAAAGATTCCAAGGTTTCTAAAGGGCTGAGCAAACTTGGTAAACAGTGCTATCTTTCACTGGGATGGCAAAGGCCGGTACCGAATGGGGCTTTTTCTTCAGGGTGGAAAGGAGAGTAACAGGGAAGTACAGAGTTTGATATTGGACATGTTCAGTGTAAAACATCTCTAAACATACACATAGCTCAAAGGGAACTAGATACACAGCTCTAGAATTCAGGGGAGAGCCAAGAGGCGAGGTGTGATCACCCAAGGAGCAAATGTGGACACAAAAGAGATCTAAAGACAAGACAAAAGGTACGCCAGTAATTTATGGTGTGAAAACAAGATAATCCAGTAACGAGATGGAGAAAAGAAGATAGTCAAGAGAAGGTAGGTGGCTCCTTCACCAAGCAAAGGAAATGTTATGAGGAAAATGAATCAATTAATTGTGTCAATAATAATGCAGATCAAGTACCACGAGAACAGAAAATCTGCATTTGATAACATGTAAAGATTGCCCGAAGAAATATCAATAACCTCAGAGATACAGAGGACACCACCCTAATGGCAGAAAGCAAAAGAGGAATTAAAGAGCCTCTTGTTGAAGGTGAAAAAGAGGAGAGTGAAAAAGCTGGCTTGAAACTCAACATTCAAAAAATGAAGGTCATGGCATCCAGTTCCATCACTTCAGGCAAAGAGATGGCGAAACAATGGAAACAGCAACAGACTTTATTTTCTTGGGCTCCAAAATCACTGCAGGCAGTGACTGCAACCATGAAATTAAAAGACAATGGCTCCTTGGAACAAAAGTTATGAAAAACTTAGAGTATTAAAAAGCAGACACACTGCTTTGCTGACAAAGGTTTGTATAGTCTAAGCTATGGTTTTTCTAGCAGTCATGTATGGATGTGAAAGCTGAACAATAAAGAAGACAGAGCACCAAAGAATTGATGCCTTCAAACTGTGGTGTTGGAGAAGACTCTTGAGACTCCCTTGGACAGCAAGGATCAAACCAGTCAATCCTAAAGGAAATCCACCCTGAATATTCATTGGAAGGACTGATGAAGCTGAAGCTCCAATACTTGGGCCACCTGATGCGAAGAGCTGGCTCACTGGAAAAGACCCTGATGCTGGGAAAGATTGAAGGCAGGAGGAAAAGGGGGCAACAGAGGACAAGATGCTTGGATGGCATCACTGACTCAATGGACATGAGCTTCAGCAAACTCCGGGAGATGGTGAAGGACAGGAAAGCCTGGCATGCTGCAGTCCATGGGTCACAAAGAGTCAGACACAACTGAGCGACTGAACAACAACAACAAGGCCACTCATCAGTGATTCTGACAAGACTGATGTTGATAACGCAGTGGAGAAGAAAGCTTGATTCGAGTGGGCTTGGAAGATGGCAGGAGCTAAGTGGAGATCAAGAGACGAGACAATTGTTTTGAGGGAGTTCAAGATAAGCATCACCTAATATTTCTTCTCCTACAGGCCTATGACACTATTCTGAAGTGGGTGATAGTATTCTGGTTATTCCGAAAATATATCTATGT
This sequence comes from Odocoileus virginianus, assembly GCF_023699985.2. Lineage (NCBI taxonomy): Eukaryota > Metazoa > Chordata > Mammalia > Artiodactyla > Cervidae > Odocoileus > Odocoileus virginianus. The sequence continues at coordinate 7,074,075 of NC_069685.1, read as the reverse complement.
GTCAAAACTGAATTCACATGTTTGATCTATGTATCAGCTTCAATATAATTCATAGAATAATTATTTATCTAGGCACCAGTCTAAAGAATCATCTTTATGCCTCCCATCCCTTAACAGTCAACTAGGTGCCAAATCCTGGTGAATTACTTTTAACTTATCCCCTGAACTCATCTCCTTAGCTCTTCAACAAGTTGAGGCTCTTATCGTCTTTACTTTTAACTGCCATAGCATCTTAATATCTCTCCCCACATCTAAATTCTCATCTGTTTATCCCATTCCATGGATCTATTTTCCATACTGCTGCCGAAGCACTTTCTTTTTATAATAGAGACAACTAGTGCAAAATCATAAATGAATCCTCATAGGCTAAAGCAGGGGATAGGAAAGTAGAGCCCAGGGGTCAAGAAGCTGCAACTTGTTTAAGAAATGAAATTTTATTGCAACAAAGTCTGTATACATGTAGTCTTGTACCCCAGTGGTAGAGTTGAGTAGCTTGCCAGAGATCCCATGGACTGAGAAATGAAAAGTATCCTCATATTACTGAGGGCCTTCATATCAGACCACAGTTGCCTTTCAGTGTTTTTCCCTTTCTGTGGTTCCTACATACTAAGGATGTAAGACCAATTAGCAAACAAGCATTCCGCAATGTGCTAAGTATTTTCTCTGAATTTTGTTTGTGTCATTTTCCTTGGTCAGAATACACTTTATCAAAGCATTAATTTAATAATCTTTAATTTAGGGCCTACTATTTTCCAGGCACAGTTTTAAGCACTAGGGGTAAACCAATGAGCAAACAGTCCAAAGTCATGCTCTTATGGAGCTCATGTTTCAGTAGGATAAGATGTAAATAATAAACAGTAAGGACACGCATGTCAGGTGGTAAGTGACTAAAGAAACACAGCGCTGAGAAATGAGTTAACTGCACGGGCTGAGGGACATACTTTCAAATAAAGAGGACAGAGAAGGCTTTCCTAAGAAGATGATACCTGAGCAAAGACTTGAAATGGCTGAAAAATTAATGCTGAAGGATGTCTGCAGGGACTTTTCAGGTGAAATGAAAAGCAAATGCTCTGGGTGGAGTTTGTGAGGAACAGCTAGGAGGTCCCGTCTGGCTAAAACAGAGTGGACCAGGGGGCAAACGGTACAAAGTGGCCAAGGGGTGACAGGATTTGGGAGGGCGGGGCAGTCACTGCAGGGGCGTACCCTGCAAGGACCCTAGCTTTTGCCCACAACCAGGAAACCATTTACTAAGAGGGGGAGCTGAGAAGAGCGGGCTTAAGGGAGCGGAGGCCGGGGATTTGGCTCTGCATGTGTTACGCGTGGGAGGGAGATGAGGAGCAAGTCAGAGACCAGGAGAAAGGCACATGCTAGAGATGTAAATCTGGGAGACAGGAGACTCTCTCACAACCTTTAAGATACAGCTTGAATACCACTTACCCTATGAAGTCATTCACAGCCCACTTCCTCCAGGAAGAATTAATTCCATTTTGTTTATATCTTTTTTTTTTACAATTAATTTTATTGTTTTCAACTAACTATTTCTTTGTAATCTTTTATTTATTTATTTTTAAATTTAATTTATTTTAATTGGAGGCTAATTACTTTATAATATTGTATCGGTTTTGCCATACATTGACATGAACCACCCATGGGTGTACATGTGTCCCCCATCCTGAACCCCCACCCCCCTCCCTCCCCATCCCATCCCTCTGGGTCATCCCAGTGCACCAGCCCCGAGTACCCTGTATATCTTACTATAATACTTATAACTGTCTAGCTTGTATTAAAACATAGTTTTATGTATATGTTGTTCTCACCTGGAGATATGTGATGTAAAGAACCGTTTATTTTATCCTTTTAATACTAAATGCTCTGTACTGTCACATACATTTTTATATGATGATATTATCAATAAATACTGGCTTAACTAAATGTGTTTGCACGGAGTTGAATTCACCTGTCATAGGAAGTTTTCTGACTCAAGGCAGGGAGCTAGATCACTGCTCCCTAACTAAATTCTCTACATACATGTCCAAGTCAAACTTCATTTCTCTCTCATCTTAGGAGACAAATCAGTCACCAAATCCTAACTGTTCTCATCTTTTAAGTGTTCTCCAATTCACCCACATTTCTCTAGTAACATTGCCGGGACTGAGTGAAGCCTCTATTGCCTCTCACCACATTACTTTAACAGCTTACTTACTGTTTCCACTCCTGCTCATGGTGTAATACATGTTCAAACACCAGTCACAGCGACTACGAAAACCACCACATCCCCTCTGCCTGACGCTTTCCAGCACTCCCCTGCTACCCCCAGGATAAAGTCCAGCCTCTTTACCAAAGCTCATGAGGTACCTCACGACAGGCCAGGCCGGGGATTGCCTCTTTCCTCTCCCTTCTCTTCACGTCTCCACAGCGCCTCTATCACACTGAATTGCTGAGATGCTCTTATTGTCAGCATTCCCTTTAGTGCACAAGTTTCCTGAAGGCAACTCTGTCTCATTTGGTGCTGTATCACAACCAGGGCATAAACTTCAAAATAAGAACTTGAAACATAAATGCTGTCTTAGGATTCTACCAGACTTCTTATTCTCCTATTAAGATATATTTTTGTACTAAATTCTGAGCTCCTAGAAAAGTGTCGCCAATAATCTCCATTTTAGATCCACTTACTCCTGTTCCCACTCCGAAACTATGAACCTAAGTGACATTTATGACTCCTTCCACTTTCCAGCCCTGATTTGTCAATCACTTCTATAGGAGAGAAGAAAAAGATTTCAAACTGCAGCAAGTCAGATGGTATTTAATCATTACATTAAATTTACTGACACTAAAAGTGCCTGAAATGAGTATGCTGCCTGGAGAGAGGGAGGGAAATCAGTGGCAATGAACTACCTAGAAAAGCTTAGCTTTCTGCCTAAATGTTCAGATGTGATTGCCTTATGGAATTGATGCGAGCTTTACGAGTCTTAGTTGCTCCACAAAACCTGGTCATAATGGTTCATGCTGAAGACAGTAATCTATTTTGTACCTCACTTTCTAAACATAAGTGTTTCTTTAAGACTTGAAACACAAGCTCTCGCTGCAAGATTTTAAATTACTATTTATCCCAGAGATGATTTTCCAAACCAATTTTAGCACTTTCTATCTCAGCCCTCAAGACTAGCTACTATTGCTACTACCTGTCCGTTCATATTTAGATGCAGTATACCGTCAGAAACACCACTGCTCAAAGAGGATGAAGGAAATCTTCCTTCTATAAGCAGAAAGCTATCTCTCCGTGGGATGCTGAAACAATGCCCTAAGTTTGCACTGCCTAATGGGGAAGCCACTAATTATAGTGGCCATTAAACACTTGAAATATGGTTAGTCCAAAGACAGACTTGTTGTAAATATAAAACACACACCGGATCTCAAAGAGGATTTAGTATATAAAGAAAAAGAATGCAAAATATCTAATTAATAATTTTATATTGATTACATGTTGAAATAAAAATATTTTCGGTGTATCAGGTTGGATACATTCTTAAAATCAATTTCACATAATCCTTTTGACTTTTTAACATGTGGCTATAAGAAAATCTAAAATTATGTATGTGATCATAGTTATGATTGATGTTACATGTCTATTGGACAGTGTGGTAAGCCTAGAGAACTGATCAACACTTCTGAACTTTTTATCCAAACGGAATAAAAAGTATCATTGAGGGTCAGATCTGAAATGGATCCACCAATGATGCATAGAAATACAAAAGATATCCCAAATTCAAAAATGGTAAAACATGCGAAAAGTAAAAGACTGCTTTAGTAAAATCTAATAATGTCTCTTTCTTCTCTGAAATAAATGAGAGTATTTTAATCTTTATTTCTTAGGAGTAGCCTTTATTTTTCAGTAAAACTATTCTCTAAGTATTAGCATAATGCAAGAAACAGGAACCCTAAGATATCATAGTGATAATTCACCTTTAGGGAAAAAAGTTAAGTACTAGAAATGTTATCATGTTATTCTTTTTTTCTGAAAAACTTTAAATAAACCATCTATCGCACAATCTTTTATTTTTATAAAACCTCATGGAAACATTAGAGAATGTATATTAATCCAGCAAGGTATACTTTAGAATCCACTCAATACAATGATTCCTACCACCCACTCACATACTTCACTATCCTCTCTTTACTGTTTAACATATCCCTTAGTATTTCTAAAAACTCTTAACAAGACAACACAAATAAAGATCAGACTATAATTAATATGATTCCATCTGAAATACAACATCGTATCTTAATGAAATGTTTATACCATCATAGTGATTTAAATGTGCTTTAATACATTCATTCTTAACACATTAATTATAATAATTCAACATGTTTTATAAAGTGCTAGAATGTAACATGAAGAGGCAAGATCAAAAAGTAAAATATAAAGAGACATGATTAAATCCCTCTTCAATTACAGAAGGACCAACTATAAGGAGGCTCTTTAAGCAGCCTATTAATATAACCAATGTAACCATAGAAAATTAGAAATACCAAAAAAAAAAAAAAGAAACTTAGAGATACCAAAGGAACATTTCATGCAAAGATGGGTTCTATAAAGGACAGAAATGGTACGGACCTAACAGAAGTAGAAGATATTAATAAGAGGTGGCAGGAATACACAGAAGAACTGTACAAAAAAGACCTTCACTATCTAGATAATCACAATGATGTGATCACTCACCTAGAGCCGGACATCCTGGAATGTGAAGTCAAGTGGGCCTTAGGAAGCATCACTACGAACAAAGCTAGTGGAGGTGATGCAATTCCAGCTGACGCAAATCCTAAAAGATGATGCTGTGAAAGTGCTGCACTCAATATGTCAGCAAATTTGGAAAACTCAGCAGTGGCCACAGGACTGGAATAGGTCAGTTTTCATTCCAATCCCTAAGAAAGGCAATGCCAAAGAATGTTCAAACTACCACACAATTGCAGTCATCTCAGATGCTAGTAAAGTAATGCTCAAAATTCTCCAAGCCAGGCTTCAGCAATACGTGAACCGTGAACTTCCAGATGTTCAAGCTGGTTTTAGAAAAGGCAGAGGAACCAGAGATCAAATTGCCAACATCTGCTGGATCATCGAAAAAGCAAGAGAGTTCCATAAAAACATCTACTTCTGCTTTGTTGACTATGCCACTGTGTGAATCACAATAAACTGTAGAAAATTCTGAAAGAGATGGGAATACCAGACCACCTGACCTGCATCTTGAGAAACATGTATGCAGGTCAGGAAGCAATAGTCAGAACTGGACATGGAACAACAGCAGACTGGTTCCAAATAGGAAAAGGAGTACGTCAAGGCTGTATATTGTCACCCTGCTTATTTAACTTATATGCAGAGCATATCATGAGGAACACTGGGCTGGAGGAAGCACAAGCTGGAATCAAGATTGCAGGGAGAAATATCAATAAACTCAGATATGCAGATGACACCACCCTGATGGCAAAAAGTGAAGAACAACTAATGAGCCTCTTGATGAAAGTGAAAGAAGAGAGTCAAAAAGTTGGCTTAAATCTCAACATTCAGAAAACTCAGATCATGGCATCCGGTCCCACCACTTCATGGCAAATAGATGGGGAGACAGTGGAAACAGTGGCTGACTTTATTTTTGGGGGCTCCAAAATCACTGCAGATGGTGACTGCAGCCATGAAATTAAAAGACGCTTACTCCTTAGAAGGAAAGTTATGACCAATCTAGACAACATATTAAAAAGCAGAGACATTACTTTGTCCACAAAGGTCCATCTAGTCAAGGCTATGGTTTTTCCAGTGGTCATGTATGGATGTGAGAGATGGACTATAAAGAAAGCTAAGTGCTGAAGAATTGATGCTTTTGAACTGTGGTGTTGGAGAAGACTTTTGAGAGTCCTTAAAACTGCAAGAAGATCCAACCAGTCCATCCTGAAGGAGATCAGTCCTTGGTGTTCATTGGTAGGACTGATTTTGAAGCTGCAACTCCAATACTTTGGCCACCTGATGTGAAGAGCTGACTCACTGGAAAAACCCTGATGCTGGGAAAGATTGAGGGCCGGAAGAAAAGGGGGTGACAGAGGATGAGATGGTTGGATGGCATCACCAATTCAATGGACATGGGCTTGGGTGGACTCTGGGAGTTGGTGATGGACAGGGAGGCCTGGCGTGCTGCAGTTCATGGGGTCGCAAAGAGTCACACACGACTGAATGACTGAACTGAAACATACACTGTATACTTTACAGAGTATTACATTTGGAAGTATACTAAGTTGTAGGGTCCAAATTACCTGGTTATCAATATAGAAAATGGAGTAATTTATCAATGTCCTATCTACCTCACAGATATTTTATGGTTTAAAAAGAAAAATAAAAGAAAATGAGGAAAATGTACATATTGGTTAGAAGAGCAAGTTTCACCCTTGGTTTCACCCAAGGTAGTCCTGAAGAAAATTTCTGTGCATCTGAACATAAGGACATGGTAGTTAAGAATAAAACAGTATTTCTAACCAGGCTCCCATCAACCTGACACTTGGAATTTTTAATTCTTCTACTTTAAAAAAAACTTTTCCCAGGATTCCGCTGGTGGTCCAGCAGTTAAGACTTTGCAGAGCTGGGGGTGTGGGTTTGATCCCCGGTTGGGGAGTTAAGATCTCACATGCTCCATGGCTAAGAAAACCACAGTATAAAACAGAAGCAATATTATAATAAATTCAGCAAAGACTTGAAACAATCAATGGTACACATTAAAAAAGAATGTTAAAAAACAACACAACTTCTCCCTTATCCTTGTACTCTACTTCTTCATTTAGATGCCCTATATAAGTAGGCTAGGAAGCTAAAAGTCAAGTAGCACAATAGCAAGAACTGAAATTCTAGTAGTTTTTTAGTAATTGGGGCTGTTTTTAATCAAAGTCTGTTGGGACATTCAAACAGAAGCAAAATGAATTTGAGTCATTATTTGTGAAGAAACAAGAGTTAAGTAGAAAAATAAGGAAAGAGAAAGGTAAAGTTCATATGGTTTGGGGGGACTTGTTTTTTTAATGCTATAGCTGTTTTGAGTGGATTTATTTTTTATTACAAATGAGGTATTTTAAAGAAAATCTTCGGAAAAATGGAACCAGACATGCACTAATTAAAGAAACATCAGAAAAAAGGCAAAGATTTAGGAGAAAGAGACAATAAAACCACAAACATCGATCACGTATCTCCTTCCCAAAAAAGCATTAAGTAGGAATGTCTACTACAGAGAGGTAGAAAGTTGAAAATATCCACTACCTCTATTATGCAGTAGAAAATAATTCAAATTTATGATTTCATTCTTGTTTACATTTCTATTACCAAACTTTAGTATGAGGTTATAATTTGGTCATGAGATGCTTTAAAAAAAACAAAAGAGGGAATCTAGAAATTCAGAAAAATTTTTAGTTAAGTCTTCAGTTTGTTAATAGAAAGTCAGTCTTATCAATGTTTTCATATGTCTGTATCTCTTATTATGTCTCAAAGAGCTCATTAATGACATAGCTTCGAGATTAGAAGTAGAAACAATTATTAAATCTGTTAACTATTCTGATTAATTGCTATCTAATTATCCATTGATAATTATCCTGTTTCCATTAATGATCCTTGAGGAAGATGATATATAATTTCAAGAGTATTTCAGAGTACATTATTTGTGATATCAAAAATTCCTATAGATGTTCCAACATAAAAGATTATTTCTGCGTATGATGAATCTTCTTCAATAAAATACCTTGGATATAAGCAAATGTTTACTCTATGGTAAGACACAGTATGTGAACACATTTTATAGACTATAATGTAACACACTTAAAAGTAAGATGAAATTATCATTTTAATGAAATTTTTAAAAGTACTCTACAGTAACATAAACATAAGTAATGCAACTTTTCTTCTTTAAACCCAGATCTTTCTCATATTACTTATCATATAATTATACATATAATTATTTATATAAAAGTCAGTTCTTTATGATGCCACAAGGAACTTCACAACTGCAGACAAATCTCATTTTACTCAACCGCATCTACACAGTATCTTTCAGAAAAAACACTATGTCATGAAAATAAAATACAGTACTTCTGAGGTTAGAAGCAAAAATAAGTGTTATATTAGCTTCTGTGCCAAGTTTTTGATCTTTTTATAGTACTGAACATACATATAGATAGAGGAACTCATTTCCTGTATATAATAATGCAATTCTATACCAAGCAGAATCAGGTATGCATTTAGAACCAGCAGCAGGTAAAATATGATTACCTTAAGAACAGAGACAGGAAATTGCTAAAGTCAAATGAAATACATTAAGTCTGAGATCTTTCTCACAGTATATTTCTGACTGTATTAATTTTATTCATTGATTTTGGAATTCCACTGAGCATGCTGCCTTACATACATACTACTGCATTTTTCCTTTAAAAAAGATTCCAAGAAGGAAGGAAAACAACTGTTCCACAATTAGAGAGAAAGAGGAGACATTCAGACAGACAAAAACAGGAGATAGAAAGAAATCATTTACAGTAGTTCTGGACCATTTAACTAAGGTCTCATCCTTTGAGGCTCATCTATGAGGCTGTACTGCAAGAGAGAAATTCATTCAGTAAGAAACACACTGGAAGTAACAACTGTAAAATGGAACAGTTCTGTACCTTAATATCCGATGTATCACGCTGACTGTTTCGCCAAGCTCTGGAAATTGAGGAAAAAGTTCGATCTGCATGATCAAATTTCCCTCCTTGTAAATTTAGGAAATAAGTTGTGAAGGGCTCCTAAAAAAATAAGCAATTTTAAAACTCCATATGCATATGTTTCCTCATGGATAAAAATGTGGTTTTATAAATCTTTATATTTAAATACATTAATGATAGACATTAGCCAGTATTATGTCCTAGGCACAGACTGAGAATTATACCTAAACTATTACATTAAGGTTCTCAAATTGTTTCAGAAGTATTTCCAAAATTTGGTATTTTCTATATTTTTTAGACTCCTTTCCTTTCTAAGAACAATTTATTAAGAACATTCAGACATAAATTAAGACTGCATTTTTCTTCACAGTACAAAGAAATAGTCCAATATATAATTTTCCTATTGTTATGGCTCAATATTTAATTTATGATTAAGAAAAGAAAAATGTTTGGAAGATTTAAAAGCCTCCTCATAGTTAAAGAACACTTAAACACATATTAGTGGATAATTGCTCGAAATTAGCTAAGCACTATAAATTACCTCTAGGATTTATGTCTGCCTGTACCTTTCTAACAAGCTTAAATTAATGATGTGCTGCTAATGCTTTCCCAAAGAAATTACTTTCTTGTAGATGAATCACCTTCCAATTTTACAGAAACACTTCTGGCTTAACCAATATGTTATCAATACACAGCAGTCTTGGTGTAACTTACAAACACACTTATTCCACTTGGGGCAACTGAAGTTTTCAAGACATAAGAATATATGTCTGTGTTAAGGGAATCTTAGTTTTTCTTTTAATAGATTACATTTGAAAATAACATATGTTGCAATTCAGAGTCTGATAAGTTATCAACCATTTGAAGAGGCAAATTTAAGGGAAAAATTCATGCAATTCCAGGTGATACATTTTTATGGCCATTCTACAGTAACATGTATAAATACAGACCAAATAGGATAACAGGGATATTTATATAATTAGAGCTTCAATCACTGAAAAAAATTTCACCCTTCAAAAACAATGCCGATGATTTTTAATCAATGCATATTCTCCACAACATTGAATTCACTTATCCATGGCTTATTATTCAAATCGAACTTACTATTCTTAGCAGCCATGCAAGAACAAAACTTGCCGTTGAGTAATGAGTACCATAGTGGAACTTTGGAACTTGATCATCTTCCCAGGACTCATAACGCTCTGCAAAGAATGCTGCTCTTTTTGGATTCAAAGCTCCTACTGGCTGCCAATAGAGAGGAGAAAAAAAAGAAACCCACATAAATGTAATCATCCTTTGTTTCTTTATCTCTTCAAATATTATCCTATTAGCAAGTGTGAAAGTGAATTAAAAATACATACTATTTAAAGCAGTGTTACAGTCACAGAGTGGATGGCAATGTAAATTTAACTTTCAATGCACATTAAATATATACATATAAGTGAAGGGAGAAACCTGTCATTTCTCAGTAAGTTGGTTTCATTTGAATAAAAGTTTAATCAGCCCAGAACAAGCATTTTCACGAAGATAACTTCATGAAGTGAGTATTAGCTATATTATACTTTGGAAAGCACCTCTAAAATCCTACTTAATTCATCAGAAGCAACAACCAGAAACAAAATCTTGAAGCTAAGGGATTAACATATCACAGATGCTGAGAAGATGGAACAAAATTTGAGGAGGTAGGGGGTGAGGAGAAGTGCAAGAAAGGGACTGCATGAAAAAGATTAAATGAAAATCTAGGATTTTCTACTAGCATGAGTAAAACCAGAATTCAGAAGATAAAAACATGCCTGTATGAAATTTTTTAAAAATATGTAATATAAATAGAATATTAAGTTATGAGCTTGTATTGGAAAACAATACATTCCAGCCAAGGTACCCAAAGAGCATGGCCAAGTGATGAAGAGTCTGCACTGACTGGAGTAATAACGGTACCCAGTAAGAAGGTTGTTTTGGAAAATAAAATGAGTAAGTACATAGAGGGACAAACCATACCTGACAATAGTCAATGAATGTTCTCATTTTTAAGGTAATTTTTCAGCATTGGGATAAAGTCTGAATAAAACAATAGCCTATAAGTCCTCAGAATATTGACTGGCATAAGATAAGAGCTTAATAAGTGTTAGCTGGTATCATTATTGTTGCTGTTGTAATTCAGGGAATACATGAACTCCATTAAACAGAAGGCAAAAAGCAAAATTTTGTGTGATCATGCACATGTACATCTTCTTCAGGAAGATACAAAGAGATTTCCAGATTCACAAAGGGGTATAAGGCCTTAAAGAACAAGAAACAATTCATTCTCATAAAATAATCCAATCTCCAGAAAATCTCTATTCTTTATGTAAAATATAAATACCAATACACCAAAAAATATGCAAGATTACTTTCTTTAATAAAAATCTATCAATTAGCAACTCCTCATTTATATGAGAAAGAAAATATCTGACTATTTATGGGAGAAATATTAAGCTGAAATTTAAAATACTGGTTTTAAAATAGATGTATTCAGAAATATTCTATTGAAAATGAAACAATGTTAAACGAGTTTTAAAACTGCTTTTCATGTTAAAAAGTAATTTTAAGCAACATTTTAAATGATCATTTTGGCCATCTTTCTCAAATTGTTAACTATTTCTTCAAAACTGCAATTTATTGCTCATACCTTTCATTCTATTTTAATAGGACAGTTCTAATCAACATTTTATTTTAAGCCATTTTTTTACTTTACAAGTAAAATTTAAAAAAACCTTTAGGTGATTATTATTTTAAATCAGTATCACAGTATACCAATTTAAAATGCCATTTTTAAAGCATTAGTTTCTGTATCAAAGAATTAAGTCTAATTTACTAAATTTATGCCAGTTAAAAATGGAACCGACTCCAAGAAATCTTTGTTACAGAACCAATTTGGAATGCCTTTAAATGTATTTTGGTTGTTGTCCCTGAAGACTGAGCCATGCAAAAGGAAAGAAAGAAGAAATAAAATCACTGGAAGACAAATTATGTGAATTAAAAATAAAATCAATGCTCTGTTTGTATGATTCTGCAGCATATTAAGTATTCACTTTATCTGCTCCTATTTTTATTACTCTCCAAATGAGTACACCCCCAAAATCAATAGTTATAGAATCACGTTTCTTGAATATAATGCTAAAACCAATTAGGATTGATTTCACTAGCATTTGAAAAAAAACGGCACTGTGCAGAGATCCATATAGGAGAACCCACAGTATTGATTCTGGCTGTTATTGTTACAGTTGGTTTCTGAAGGCTGCTATAGGACAGCTATCAAGACATACCACATTTATTTGCAAACATATAAAAAAGAAGTCCCCAAATAAAAGAAGGTTAAAAAAAAAAATAAGACCAGTGGAGCTGTGCAATGACAATGATACACTACCAGCTTACTCAGAGAAGTTACAGTGGGAATACACACATTGAATTATACATTACGCGAAAGCGCTGATTTATTGTGGTAATAACATCCACCTCATTAAAAGATTCTGCTTTGCTGCAGTTGGAAGGCTACATATTGTTTACTGCTATAAATTAATGGCAGTGCAAAGAAGACTGTGGAACCGTCCTAACAATAGATCTGTAATGACAGTGCTGTATATCACAGCTTCCTCAGTAGCTTCATAATAAAATGGAGACAATGTATTGAGCTAATACATTCTACCATGCTGGCCCATATTTTTCTGACAACTGCTTTAAAAGATGAGCTGAATCCAACTATGTTATAATGCTGTGAAACATTTAACTAAGAAAGAGTCAGTCATACACCAAAGTGCATCAGAGCATTTTTAAAACACTGTCTAAATCAGCATTTCAAGATGTTTATTCATCTCTGCAAAAGAACTAAAAGCAAATGCTGATGGCTCCTCTGACTTAAACAGTATATTACGAGTAACAAATGGAGGGCAATTCTGGAAGATGCCTAGTATTATCAGCCTACAAAAAGCTCTCTGTACAATTTAACTGTAAAAGCTTGACCAGATTATTTTTCAAAATCAGCAAATTGATTAAAGGAAGAAAAAAATTACTGGTCATTTGAAATGGTCATAACTTCTTGAAAAAAATCAATAAAAAATAAGTATTGATTAGAGAGGTATAACTCAAGTTCATAACCAGGTAAATATAAATAGCCCTAGGATACAAAAAATAATTTTAAACACTACAAAAAGCTAACAAATAGAACTATATAACTATATACGTATTTTAAAAATTAATTTATTTTTTATTGAAGAATAATTGCTTTACAGAATTTTTTTTCTGTCAAACCTCAACATGAATCAGCCATAGGTATATATATATCCCCTCCTTTTTGAACCTCCCTCCTACCTCCCTCCCCAACCCACCCCTCTAGGTTGATACAGAGGCCCTGTTTGAGTTAATTTTTAAATCTACAAAATAATAAATGAACCTCAATCACAACAAGATGAGAACGTGGTTAAAATGAAACAGAACGATTTAGAGGTTCAGAATACCAACATAAAGTATTTATACTTAAAAAATGCAAATAAGAACTTGGATTAAAATAGGAAAAGGCAAATGAAAGAAAAAAGAATACCAGAACTCTTGAAAATGTATAAATAGCAAAACAAAACAAAATAAATTCTACTACCCATAGGATATATTATTAATCTCACAAATAGCAAAATTGACAACTGTGGTAGATTCATAAGTATTCTATTTTTCTTGTCTGATACCTTTCAGAACAACAAATGCAAGGCAGAACTTTCTAAATCAGGTTTTTAAGCATATCACAACAAAATAATTTCGTTACCTTTTCTGAGAAGTAATTTTGCTAATTATTAGAGATTGAAAAATACTGCACATCAAGTACCCAATTCAGTGCTTGGCACAGAGTATGTTACTTGCAATAATAACTGTTGCTATTTCCAGCTTATTTGATCAAGAATATTTAAGAAAAAACCCATTAGAAAAGCCTAATGAAATTAATGTTGTCTATTAGGAGAGAATGTAATTAAGCATCACAATCATTTAATGGAATAGCAATACTGTCCGAAGCCTAATAGTATACATAAATCGCAAAACTACCTTACCCCACTTCAAGAACATGATAAAAAACAGAATTATCTTTCAAAAATCCAAAGGGACTCTAAATTTTACTGTGAAAAGCATATGAAATGTCAAACAAGTTACAATCATCTAGTACTATATTAATTAAAAACAGAGTACTGGATCCAAAGACCCTTACAACCACCCAGTACAGCTCTTTCATCTGATTACTAGTAAAAGTTAGTTGTAAAAAGAAAAGACTATAACGTTCATACATTCTAAATTTTTGTTTTCTTTTTAAAATTTTTACAAATTCATACCTGAAGTTATCTAATTGATAATCCCCAGGCTACATTTTGTATTTTATAAAACATTATTATGCATTCTCACAGTAAATGTGAGCTAGGCATCCCTATTTTAACAATGAAGATAATAAGTACCTTGAATAACCTAGCTCAAAATTAACAAAGATCGAGGAGACACAAGTCTTCCCAGGTGGCACTAATGGTAAACAACCTGCCTGCCAAAAAAGGAGACGTAAAAAAGGCAGGTTCGATCCCCGCATCGGGAAGATCCCCTGGCAGAGGCAAGGCAACCCACTCCAAAATTCTTGCCTGGAGAATCCAAAGGACAGAGGAGCCTGGCAGGCTAGTCCATAGGGTCACAAAGAGCTGGACATGACTTTGCCACTAAACAACAACATAAGCAAGAGGTTACGTATTAATTTATTGTGGAAGTAGGACAGGCCTGTAGATACCGAAAAAGAGCAATTACAAAGTGACAGCAGGAAAAGATAATAAAATGGTTGAACTCAATATCATATGAATCCAACATGTTATAGAAATGTCAGGGTAAATAAAAAGATATTATTAATTATGTATAAGGTAATTGATACTCATGAACAAATTAAACAAGAAAATTCAAATTCAAGAGGATGAAAGAGGATGGACTATTAGGAAATGTGACATCATAAAAGATGGTCATTCCTGGTTAGAGAATAATGATTTCTTTTGAGAAGATTATACAAAATAACTCTGAGGGCTATTCTATCTGATGACAATGCAACTGTTTATAGGCTATAAGTGAAGGATCCAAGAGTCTTAGATATATTATCTTACTATATTTACAACAATGCCTTAATATACAAAACCATTAGCAATCCCAATTTACAAATGAAAGTACTGAATCTGGGAAGAAGTTAAATGACTATCAATAATTGAGGCAAGATTCAGAGCCAATTCTACCTAGACTGACTATTAAATCCTAGAATAATTTGGGTTATGTGGATTAATGAAAGTGTTGGTGCAGAATCTATAGCACCATTGGAATCCTTTCATGGGACTTTTAGGTTAAATGCTCTTTTGAAAAAAAAAATGTTATTTATACTTTATTCTTATCTATATAATGTATGTGCTTGGGCTTCACAGGTGGCTCAGTGGTAAAGAATTTGCCTGCCAATGGAGGAGATGCAGGAGACCTGGGTTCGATCCCTGAGTCAGGAAGATCCCCTGGAGTAGGAAATGACAACCACTCCAGTATTCTTGCCTAAGAAATCCCATTAACAAGGAGCCTGGTGGGCTACAGCCCGTGGGGTCACAAAGAGTGGGACACAACTGAGCAACTTAGCATGCATACACATATAATAGAGTGGATATTTAGCAGAAGGTTTCACAAATGGCAGAAAGGGACGAATATTTTGTGTTGGGGACACTGAAAAGACACTTGGTAAAATTGTTTTTAAGGAAAATGAACACATAAAAATAAGCATTGTCATCAAAGTTTATTGCTTTACTTTCCTTTTTTTAAAAATTAACTTTATTGGGGTATGGTTGCTTTAGAAGGCTGTTTATACTTTTCTCTTATTTTTTTTTGTATTTATATATCCATATCTATGAACCCAATTCCTTGTGTTGCTAAAACTTTTTAAAGAAGCCAATGAATTCTGTGCATCTCTGCCACCTGCCTTCCTACCATCTACAAGAAGAAGAAAATAAAAGGATAGCCTATATTATTTAAGCAATGTTGCCACCATTTGGGGGTGTAGCAAATATTTTGTGTCAGTTGTAGCAGCTCTTTTATCTAAAAGACAAATATAACAAACAGACTGATAAGCATTTTAACTCAACATTAATTTTCAGGGTATTTCATCATATGCTATATATGGCTGAAGTGGTTTGTCACTTATCTTCACACACTCTACATTTAATTTAATATTGTCGAGAAAAAATTTTATTGGCACACTACTATGGCTTTTAAAGTTAACACATAAGCACTTTTTGTTTTTAAGTACCAGAGGATTTTTTAATCCCTTGAAAACAAGTTCTCTTCCAAGTAACATTAAACATATACCCACTATATGATTTCGATTTAACAAACATGTCCTGGGAAAAAGGAAGTATTCCATTTTACTTATTGTATTTAACTCAATCTAAATCATTTCAAAGGCTCACAGTGGTAGATTTAGTAGCACCGCCTTCACAGTTCTATATTACTCAGCTATAGTTCATATTAAGTGATTTTCAGTATAGTTATTTATCTCTTTGAGAAAGGCACATAAGTCAATTAAAATAATCTGATAATCCAATGCCCGTGTTGAGCTAAATACCTGGAAGAAGCCCCCCAAAATCTTAACAATCCAAAGTCAACTAAAAAAAAAAGTAATCATGAAAATGACAAATATCCAAGAGACTCAATGCTGTTAAAACAAAATGTATTTATTCACAGAGAGACTCACATACACACTTAAAAGAAGCAACTAGAACCATGAACTCACTTCTTGCCACAGACAAACCTAAACTTTAGCTACATATGGAATAATTCCCTCTGAAAGAAATCCTAAGTTAAAGATGCATATTTCAAACCACAAAGAAACCACTAAATTTTTTAAAGGTATAAATAACAAGCCACAGTGAAGATAAACTGGAATCATAGAACAACCCAATCTGAAAGAAAATAGATAAAAGGAGGTAAGATACAAAGAACTGATAGAAGGGATAAGAAACAGATGGAAAGAAAATACATTTAAACTGACTATATAAAAAATTACATTAAATGTAAATGGTCTCAATACCCCAACTAAAATGTAGAGGTTATCAGAATGGCTATAAAAGCAAGACTATATTATATGTTGCTCACAAAAAAAAGGAATTAAAAAAAATAAAGTCACAGACAGGTTTTTAAAAATGATAGAAAAAGATACTATAAGTAATAATAAAAACACTGTCATGTCTATATAAATATCAGAGAAGGCAGACTTCAGGACATGTACTATTATAGGTGTGATGGGAGACATTACATGAAGATAATAACAGTTTATGAAGGAAGCATAACAATCTGAAATGTGTATGCACTATCTTAGTTTCCTAGGGCTCCTATGATAAAGCACCACAAACTGGGTGACTTAAACTAATAGAAACTTATTGTCTCACAGTTCTGGAGGTTCCATGTTCAAATAAGGTATTGGCAGAGCCACGTTCTCTGTGAAGCTTCTAACGGAGGATCCTTCTCGGGTCTCTTTCAGCGTCTTGCAGCCTCGGGTATTCTTTTCCTTGCAGCAATATAACACCCGATTTCTATTTCCATCACTGCATGGTGTTCTCTTCTTCACTATTTGTCTTACCATAATATTTTCATCTTCTTATGAAAACACCAATCATACTGAAATTAGGCCCACTTCAATGACCTTATCTTAACTCCATTACACTTGCAAAGACCCTATTTACAAATAAGGTCATGTCCACAGGTGCTAGGGCTTAGGATTTCAACATATCTCTTTGGGAGACATAATTCAACTCATAACATGTACCCAAAAACTAATGCTGAAAATACGTATAACAAAAAATGAAAGAAGTGAAAAAGAAGATACAGACAAATCAAAATTATAGTTGGAGACTTCAACATTTCTCACTCAGTAATCAACAGAATAAGTAGATAAAAAATTAGTAAGGAATACTGCTCAGTCATAAAAAAGAGTGAAATAATGCACCAACATGAAAGGACCTAGAGATTGTCATACTGAGCAAAGTCAGTCAGACACAGAAAGACAAGTATCATATGATATTGCTTATATGTGGAACCATATCTTTTTTTTATTTAAAAAAGAGTATAAATGAACTTAATTACAAAACAGAGGTAGAGTCACAGATTAGAAAACAAACTTACGTTGCCAGGGAATAGAGGGGGAGGGGGATGCAGTGGGAGACTTGGACTGGTGTATGCCCACTGCACATGAAACAGATAACCAGTAAGGACCTACGCACAGCCCAGGAAGCCCTACCCAGCACTGTGTAACGGCTCATACGGGAAAAGAGCTCCAACAAGAGACGACATGTGTTCACGCGTAATGGATTCAGTTTGCTCTACACCTGAAACCAACACAGCACTGTAAATCAACTGCACTCCAGCAAAAATAAAGTCAGTAAGCATGTACGCAACATAGACCATGTTCCAAGCCATAAACCAGAGTTCAACTAGCTTAAAAGAACTGAAGTCACAAAAATATGCTTTCCCATCATAATGACATTAAACTAGGAAGCAACGAGAGAAAGAGATGACAAACCTTTAAACCTGTGGAAAGGAAACACACTCAATACACTGAATGGAATAAAAATGAAAACACAATATATAAAAATTTGTTGGGCCTTACAAAATCAGTGTTCTGAGGAAAATTTGTAACATTAAATGCTTTTATTAGAAAGAAAAAGACATCTGAAAGGAATAGTTTAAATCTTCCACTTTAAGATACTAAAAAAATAAAAAGAAGAGAAATTAAAACTGAATCTAAATCAAGTAGAAAGAAAAATAGTAAGGGAAACAAAACTGAAAACACCACCAAAAAACACAATAGAAACATATAAAACCTATAGCTGTTATTATACTTAATGATAAAAAGAGTAAATGCTTTTCCCGTAAGATAAAAGGCTCTCTCAGCACTTCTAGTCAACATTACATAATGCAGTAAGTATTCACGAGGAGATGTAGGAAGTCCCCAAAAGTCTACAAAAAGGCTACTAGTATGAATAATTGAGTCAAACAAAAGTTGTAAAACACAAGGTCAATCTAAAAACATTTCCTATGACTTTTAAAAGTTTCAAATGAAAAAAATATGAAACATTTAAGCATAAATTAAAAATTTTAGCATACAACACTAAAAGCCACAAAACATCAGACAGAAATTAAAGAAGACCTAAATGAATGGAAGATAAACCATATTTGTGGATTGGAAGATTGAGTATCACTATTATTTTTGGTAAAAATGGCCTACCAATTAAATGCGAGCCCAACCAAAATAGCAGAATTGACAAGCTGATTCCAGAAAACCGAGAGTAGCCAAAATAATTTTAAGAGAGAAGAAATAACTGGATTCACATGACCTGATATTATGACTAACTATAAAACTATAATAAACAAGACAGCGTGCTACTGATATAAGGATAGATTATGCTTATTGACCAGAATAAAGTCTAGAAATAGACCTATATGTATACATCCAATTTAATTTCAATAGAGGTTCCCAGACAATTCATGAGAAAAGACAGTCTTTTCAACAAGTGGTATTGGAAGAACTGGACTTCCGTTTGTAAAAAAAAATGAACCTCAACTATTATTCTGCAACTATAACACATTATGCTATTGTCCAGTCGCTCAGTCATGTCCGACTCTTTGTGACCCTATGGACTACAGTACACCAGGCTTCCCTGTCCTTCACCATCTCCCAGAGTTTGCTCAAACTCAGGTCCACTGAATCAGTGATGCCGCTGGACCATTTCAACCTCTGTCACTCCCTTCTCCTCCAGCCTTTAATCTTTCCCAGCATCAAGGTCTTTTCCAATAAGTCAGCTCTTTGCATCAGGTAGTCAAACTATTGGAGCTTCAGCTTCAGCATCAGCCCTCCCAATGAATATTCAGGGTTGATATCCTTTAGGATTAACTGGTTTGATCTCCTCACTGTCCAAGGGACTCTGAAAAGTCTTCTCCAGAACCACAGTTTAAAAGCATCAATTCTTCAGCACTGGGCCTTCTTTATGGTCTAACTCTCACATTCACACATGACTTCTGGAAAAACCATAGCTTTGACTACACAGACCTTGGAAGGCAAAGCGATGTCTCTGCTTTTCAATACACTGTCTAGGTTTTTCATAATATAGATAAAAATAAGTAGCACCATCAGCAACAATAAATACCAGAGGGTAATAATAATTATGTCTGACACAATTTGTTCTTAGAAAAGTCAAATCATTGTCAGGTAATAATAAGCATGTAATGAAAATCAGAAGATTTTAAATTTTTTAATAAGACATTCTATCAAATATTAATATGCATATATATATGAATTTACAGGTCTCTTGGCAATAAACCTGTGAATGGTGCCCAAAACATGCTTAATAATCAATTATTTGACTAAACATATTTAATATAATCAGGGTATTATAAGCAAGTGTTTATATTGAATAAATGTGCTTACTCTAATAAATGGATTTGGAGAATAAAGACTTGGACAGGAAAGTGGACATGAGACTAAAAGACACATTAATACATTACTTATTTCAAAAAGCAGACTATTAAGCATTCACATAAATTAAGTTTTTACTGTCACAAGGAAACAAGAATGAAAAGTTAACACAAGGATATAAAGAAAAATACAAATGTATGCAGGCTTTTAAAAATGGCTTCTTACTATATTTACTCTCTTAGAAAGATGCCCCAGCCTGAAAGCAGAAGTACAATTTCAATACTTACTGAACTTAAAATTTTCTTCAAGGTGTTTCAAAAAAATTTTTCACACAAGTTTATGGTAAGTCTATGTTCCTTTCCGGGATCTACCCTAGTCCACGCAGCACTAAACTAGGAAAGCAGGGAGCACTACAGGGTAAAACTGGTACCATTGTGTAAATAAAACAATTTATTTATAAATAATAACAAATGATCACTCCACACCACAGTAACCTACGATGATGTGAGAATAAATACTTAACTTTGAGAAGGATTACTGGACTGGCAGTGTGTTGCTGGTACATGTCAAGATTATTCATCTCCCTGACAGTAATATTAACCACAATCCATTTCAGTAACTTCAGTTTATCATTTTCTGCTCATGTTAAAAAAACAATGTCAGTGAAGGTTGCTTAAACTAAGTGTAGGCTTAACCCCTGTTAGAGTCATAAAAAAAACTTCCACAAGAAGGCAACTTCTAGTAAAAAAACAAATCTGCCATACATAGTACTAATAATTTAAAGATGCAAATTGTAAAAACCAGTTCTTGTGAAACCAACGGATCACTGTCCTAAGTTAAAAAAAAAACTGCAGCAAATCCTCTAAACACACCACAATATATCACCCCACATGTATGTCTGTGTGCATATATATATATATCTATATATGTTCACATTTTGCTAAACTTAATTTTAAATTATGGGCAAAGCGTTGAATAGCCATAAATTATCACAATGTACACGTAATAATTTAAAGTTCTGAAAGGTCATTGTACTCACAAAAAATTTTCTTCAGTATTATAACAAATACTATATAAAAATCAGTCTGTTATTCAGGACCCTCAGATTAAGTACTCTGCTACGGGTCCTTCCTAATAAATGGAGGCAGGCTGACACAAGCCTATCTAAATCCAAAACTTTCCTACTCTAGTTACTGAATTTCATCTTTCCAAGCTATTCCCCCTTTCATTTTGGATATACCTTTTAGAAAACATCTGTACTTACTCTCGACATTCTATAGTAATATTTTCTTTTTCTATTAATGCAATATCTTTTCTCTGAGGGTATTTACTCCTGTTTTGTTTTTAAAGCTTCTGCTTCTTAAATTGTCTTTATTTCTTCTGGTTTCTTTTATTTTTCTATCCAATTTAGTCTTTACGGTCCTTCACATTGAAGGCTGTCTTTAAATGCTTGCTTACTTGGTCATACCTTCATTTTTAAGAATGAGGCACAAAAGAGCTGACTTCAGTAGCTGAGTGTAAACAGAAATGTGACTTTTACGGAAGGAAAATCATACGGGCTCCAAGTAGGATCCCTAAAATGTCAGTACACTTGAGGTCTTTTCATTGAGACAGTCAGTGCGTCCAGAGTAACACAGCTGTCCATCTCACACTCTGGGGCTGGCGTAAGCCTGGCTGCCGGACTGCAGATAACAGGGCGGCGAAAGGGGCCTGGGGGCCTTCACCATTCAGTACTTAAAGCCTTCCCTTAATCCTCCTGTTTGCCATTCCCTGCTCTTCAACTCCCCCTCTGCTGTGCTTCCTGTTCTCCAATCAGAAACTTGTCTGGTGCAATTTCTACAAGAAGTAAACCTCTAGTCTTTAGCCAGATAAAGGGAAAGGCAGTCCCGTTTTGGAAAGAAGTAGATATAAATGCCACTGTTCAACCAAAACTATGCTTTCTAGTTATGCCCAAAGTCTACCAGTTCAGTGATACAGACACATCTGAGGTCAGACTTTAGCCTTTAACAATTAGGAAATCTATGTCCTTGGACAGTTTCTTAACCTCACTACACCTCAGTTTCCTATGTGTAAAATAAAGATAATAACACATTCCTTACAGTGTGGTTGAAGGGATTAAAAAAGAGCACATACATAAAATGTTTTTTAAAAGCACCTACTTGGGATTCCCTCACAATCCTACGAAAAGATTCTAAACTTTCCCAGTATCATTCTTTTTGCTGATTGGACTATAAACTCCCCAAGCCCAGGGAATGCAATTCATACCAAAATCTCTAAGATCCATGTGGCATATAACAGCATATTGGTGCCAAGCTTGAAATATATTTAATATATTCTGTCAGCCAATAGAAAGCAGCCAACTGTGGGATAATTTTAATTTCTTTCTCTGCACTTACATTTTATTTAAATGCTTTAGGATCCACTATTTACCATTATAATATAATAAAGTTGTTTTAACTTTGAATCCCTTTGGTTTAACTGAAGCCCAATAAATAGAAAAATAAAGTAAACGTTATAATGCCCATCATTTTAAAATAGTATTCCCCTCCCCGCCAAAAGAGTGTACTTTTCCCTCTGTGACATCTAGATGGTATATTGATTCCCAGTGTATCTCTTGCAGAGCCCACTAAAAGGACTGGCATTTGTCAGAAACAGCACTTAAAATTTAAAGAGATAAAGAAGTGCTGTCTGATCAACAACAGTTAAATGTCCGGTAGTCAATTCCAGGTCAGGATGAATGCTGTATATTATGTGTGTGTGTTAGGAGAAACATCTCACATATAAAAATACACAACCAGATGGTAGGAGATATAAAGGACACAGAGAGGGGGGAAATCACCTACTTTTGCTTTAAACAAAGAGAGAAAAATACACAATAAATACAAGGATGAACAATAGCAACTAATCAGCAAGTAAATGAATTTAGGACAACCTGGTTGTTCAGATCTCTTCATTTATCTCATAATTTACTCTTTAGAAACATTCTGATCCAGAGTAATTTCCTTTTCTTGATTCTTAAACAAAATAACAACTCGCACTGTGCTTACATTCCAAAGTTTTTAAAAAATGCATGTTTCTTTTCCCTCTACCTTGAACTCTTGCAGTATTTTCCTTCATTTTAAGAATCTATGCTGTAATAAATATAGATTATAGCTTGACCATTATAAACTACTGATTATGGTTTGACCATTCCGTCTTCCCCTCACCAATCTTCAGTGTATTTTTTTAGTAGAGCAGTAACTTAAAGGACTTTATCTAATTTCCAGAAACTAAGAGTCCTTGGTACACTATTACTCAATAAACAATCATTAAAGGAAAAAAAATGAATGCTCAGGTAGTAACATCAGGTATTCTCCAGAGTTAACCAAACATTCACCTTTTCCATAAAACAGGTTAGGTCAGAAAGCTCGAGGCATAACCTGGGACAAACATACCAGGAGGCAGCAACTGGGAAAAGCACTTTTTCCAGCAATAGCATGCTGGTTGCACCTTACCATGCACTTCAGCGTAAGAGGTGAAAAGCAACTTGATAAAATAACATTAAAACAGACTCAGCAATTGATGCCAAGCTTAGAAAGTGATATAGCACACTGCAGTGTTTCCCAAGCTTTCTGGGCCAAAATACATAGCAAGAAATTTGCCACTTTAAATCATAACCCAGCACACACACACACAGAGCTGTGAACTGCATAGTGTTTAAATTCTGGTTCTATCTACTATCTGTGTGACTTTGTACAACTGGTTTAACCTCATGGTGTATCAATTTCTGCTCCTGTAAAAGTTAGTAATAATACTACCTATCTTAGAAGGTCTTTGTGAGGGTTAAAAGAATTAACATATGTAATATACTACAAAGTGGGATGTTCTTATAGCTGAGTTTTCATTTGCAAGACTTCATTTGGAAATGGTTGGTCTATCTACTGCATTTCAATCTAACAAAATACTTGTATTTTGGAATAGGCATTCAGGTATATGGACTTCTCTGATAGCTCAGTTGGTAAAGAATCCGCCTGCAGTGCAGGAGACTTGATTACTGGGTCGGGAAGATCCACTGGAAAAGGGATACACTACCCACTCCAGTATTCTTGGGCTTCCCTTGTGGCTCAGCTGGTAAAGAATCTGCCTGCAATGCAGGAGACCTGGGTGTAATCCCTGGGTTGGGAAGATCCCCTGGAAAAGGGAAAGGCTACCCACTCCAGTATTCTGGCCTAGAGAATTCCATGGACTGTATAGTCCATGGGGTTGCAAAGAGTCAGACAAGACTGAGCAACTGTCACTTTCATCCAGGTATATACATTAAATATTCCAAAATAACTATCTTGATCAATTAGAAGAGAAATGATTGCACCTGATTATTTTCATTTTCCTCACTTAGAAAATTGGCTTACACAATCAGGAGATTGTGTAATAGTAACATTACTATTACAGGTAATAACAGCACAAAAAAATCTTATTAATCCACCATGGAATCTCTGGTACCAAAACAACCGCTATTATAATTTGTTTGTATGGTATGACATTTTGTAAATATATTTCTACCCTGATAATAACTTCTTATAAAGAAAAGACAAAAAGAAAATATTCTTGTCTCTTTCAAGGAGACTGTCAAAATATAAAACTCAGTGTGTATTTGTAAAATATGGATTGATGTCACTCCAAAGTTTATGCATGGTTAGATCTGTCTTCTCATAAGTCAGAATTTTAGACTGATGATGAAACTACAGGGAAACTGGAGGCAAAAAACAACTTCAAAACTGATTTCTACTTTCTTTCAGCTTTAAAAAATTAAAGCATTTATGTTAAATGAGGAGCTTCACAACAGAAGAAAATAATAAATTTTCCTCACAGTTTCAAACTAAAATAGATTTGATATAATCAGACTGACAATATTACATTGCAATTATTATAAGGAAATACCATATATAAAATTGAATTCCTTCAAAAGGACATTTTTTACATTATCCGTCTCAGAACTTTTCTTTCTAAAGAGAATGATCAGAAAAACAATACAGAAGAAAAGCTGTTAATTACATTAATTCTGCTTCAGAAAGAGAATTCCTGTAAAACATGGACAAGATTACCAAATAAAATTGTAGTTCTGTATCAAAACTTTGGGGACATTAAATGGACATAAATATGCATGAATAATTCATTTAAAAAAGCTAGTCAGGCTATATTATCCACTTAAGAATGAGGATAAGACCTGTTTATGATTTAAGTTAAGCTTTGCACACAATGTTCTCTTCGATTTCACAAGTTTATTTAAACAAATAGTATTTGCTAAGGAGAAGGCAATGGCATCCCACTCCAGTCCTCTTGTCTGGTGAATCCCATGGATGGAGGAGCCTGGTGGGCTGCAGTCCACGGGGTCGCTAAGAGTCAGACACGACAGTGACTTCACTTTCACTTTTCACTTTCATGCACTGGGGAAGGAAATGGCAACCCCGACCAGTGTTCTTGCCAGGAGAATCCCAGGAACCAGGGAGCCTGATGGTCTGCTGTCTATGGGGTCCCACAGAGTCGGACACTGAAGCAACTTAGCAGCAGCAGCAGCAGTATTTCCTAAATGTATACTAGGGGAAAACTTCCATATAATTCTAATATTTTTTGTCTTTATACATGTATTTTATTGATGTATAGTTGGCAAACCATGTTTCAAGTGCACAGCAAGGTGATTCAGTTGTATATGTGCATATATGTTGTATATTCATTTTTTAAACTAGAAATCTAGCATTCTATTCATACTAAGTCGATGACACCTTCAAAGCAGCTCTGAATGCAGAACTCAAAGGCACACCTAAGGTGTCTCCTCATAATGCAGAGGCAGAGAGTGCGCGCGTGCGCACGTTTGTGTGTGCGTGAGAGAGAAAGTGTGTGTGTGTGTGTGTGTGTGTGTGTGTGTGTGTGCACTCAGTCATGTCTGACATTTTACAACCCATGAACTGCAGCCTGCCAGGCTTCTCTGTCCACGGGATTTTCCAGGCAAGATACTAAAGGGGGTTGCAATTTCCTTCTCCAGGCATAGAATTCTATTCTAATCATTTTTCTTATAGAAACAGCTCATTTTATGTATGTGACACACTCTTGAAAATATGTCTATAAACAGATGCTTGAAAATGGAATCACACTAGAAACATTATGGCAGACCTTAATATCAACAGGAATGAGATACAATTTATAAAGTAAACAATTTTATATACGCAGAGTACAATTTTCCAATACCTGATATGCTTGATTATTTTACTTAAAATAATATAAGTCCAAACTCACTTATTTCCATCAATAGTTAATGAAAACAATTAGTATGAGTAGAATTCCATTTTCACGAACTTGAAAGACTTTCAGAGCATTTGAATCACTGCTGCTTTATAGGAGAGGAGGTGTTAGTTGTAAGTTACGGGGTTGAGTGTTATAGCTCCCCACTTCTTCCACCTCTGCTAATCACACCACTGCTGGCTACACAATATGTGCTGTTCAGCTCTTGTTGAAAACACTCTTATAAGTATTCCTCTGTCAGCACAAAAAGCAATTCTTTCACAAAATCTCATCTAATATAAAAATGGATACTCCTACAATTAAAGGCACTAAATCACAGAGATGATATTTTTATGTCTCGGTATAGTGGATATGGACATTTATGGATAGAGAGTAATGAAAATGACTCTTTTGCTTTGGTTTTGAACTCCCCTCCCCTTCTAACTTTTAATCTAACAAAATAAAAAAAGCAAAATTACTACTGGTCCTTTAGTGGGGCATTAAAATACATTATTTATCACATATAGAAGATAAGTTATAAAGGCATTAGTTAAAACAGCATTTTACACATCCAGCAAAAGTACTTGGCAAGTTCCTTAGAAACAGCCATAACATACAAATAAGATTCAATTTTAATAAAAGATTCTGTTTAGCTGGCAAATAATAACTGCATTTTGCTGATACCATTTCATTGGATTCTCATAATGAAAAAATTCATACAGCCTACTTCAAGCAAATTGTTTTGAAGGTTTTCTTCTGGTCATGTAAGACTTTTAGTGTGATAGAGAACAAAGATAAGGGTCAGCGAACAGACTTTTGGCAAGGAAGTGGTAGGACGCAGTAACAGGGTGGGAGCTCTTGTTCAGTACAGTGATGGCAGACGAGAGAAATACAACCTTAGGAGAAAAATCCAAATAGCGTCCCACTCACCACGACTACTACCTGTTCCATTCAGATGTGAGCAGGCACCTGGTCCACAATCCATCTAACTACTCACTGCATCTTAAAAGCCTACAAAAAGTCCTCCAAAGCACAAAGCATCTTAAGCTGTGTGCTAAAACAGAAGTCCAAACTGGAGGACTAAGTTTAAGGAAAAGAAGGGAGTTCTAGATGTCTAGAAAGGTTATATATTTAATTTATTTTGTGAAGCAAAGCTTACATTTTAACAATTTAATGAAAAATGAGATTATTACTTTTCCACACATAAAATTCAAATAAAGGAGAGACAGTAGGATATAATAGCCTGAGAATTAAAGAGCTGTCCACATTTTACTACTGACCTACTGCATGGTTCCCTACACAGGTCAAATAACAGTCCTCATTTTTATCAGACAAGAGAGTTCCACAGATTCCAGTGAAATACACAGGGTTTTAGAACAAATAGAGCACCTATTTTTTTCATTTTCTTTAAAAGAACTCCTCTCCCCCACCTCCCAAAAAAACCAACAAGAAAACATTTCTGCATTTATTATTCCTCACAGTCAGTGGGTCAGCAGGGAACTTCTGCTGATCTGGACCTCATCTGGCTGCTCTTGGCTATGCCTGCTCCTGAGTCTGTGGGCAGCTGACTCAGCCATCCTCCACGTGTCAGTCCTGACCCTCCAGCTAGTTAACCAGGGCATGTTCTCAAAGAGGTCAAAGGGAAGCAAAAGCAGAAACATGCAGGTGCTTTTTCAAACTTCTATTTTGTGTTTCATTTACTAACCAACTCTTTTTCCTCCTATTACTGGCCTCCTTTTTCTTTTTTTCTTAAATTGTGGTAAAATATTGATAACATGAAATTTATAATTTTAACCACTTTTAAGTGTATAGTTCAGTGGCATTAAGTACATTCAGGCTGTCAGGCAACCATCACCACCTTCCATCTCCAGAACTTGTTTCATTTTGCAAAACTGAGACTCTATACTCAGTAAAGAAGTCTCCATTTCTCCCAACACACTCAGGCCTTGGCAACCACCATTCTACTTTCGATCTCTATGAGTTTGACTCTTCTAAATGCCTCATATTAGTGAAACCATACAATATTTGTCCTTTTGTGAATGTCTTGTTTCACTCAGCATAATGTCTTCAAGGTTCATCCATATTGCAGCATGTGTCAGAGGTCCCTCCCTGGTTAAGGGTGAACAATATTCCACTGCATATGTGTACCACCTTCTGTTTATCCATTTATCCATCAATGGATACTTGGACTGCTTCCATCTTTTGGTTCCTGTAAGTAATACTTCCATAAATATGAAAATGGGTATACAAACACCTCTTCAAGTCTCAGCTTTTCTCTTGGGTACATATTCAAAACTGGAAGAGCTGGGGTCTTCCCTGGTGGCTCAGGGGTAAAGAATCTGCCTGCCAATACAGGAGACGCGGGTTCCATCGCTGATCTGGGAGGACCCCACTTGCTGCGGAGCAACTAAGCCCGTCCGAGACAACTATTGACCCTGTGCTCCAGAGCCCAGGTGCCACAACTGCTGAAGCCCATGCTTTGCAACAGGAGAAGTCACTGAAGTGAGAAACCTGCACACCGCAACCAGAGCGGCCACCGCCGGCCGCAACCGGGGAAAAGTCCGCGCGGCAACACAGGCCCAGCACAGCCAAAGATAAACAAGATCATATTCAAAGAGCAGACTAACTGGAGCTTAGGGTAATTCCAATTTTTCATTTTGAAGGAACTGCCATACTTTTTTCCACATCAGATTTACATGTTTACATTCCCACTAGCAGTGCACATGGGTTCCAATTTCTCCAAATCTTTACTAATACTTGTTATTTTAGGTTAATCTATTTTTTAATTAAGCCATACTACTGGGTGTGAAGTGGTATCTCACTGTGGTTTTGATATACATTTTCTAAACATCAAGTAGTGTTTGAACACCTTTTCATCTGCTCATTGGCTATTAGTATAACTTCTTTGAAGAACTGCCGAGTAAAACTCCTCACCCATTTTTGAATCAGATTGTTTGGGTTATGTTCTATATTCTACATACTAATCCCGGATCCAAAAGGATAAGGCTTTCTTTTGAAATTAAAAACTCTCCTTTAAAAGGGAAAAAGGAGATATACAAACTTCTACAATTTCTTACCACAATCACAGAAACTTACCACAATCACAGAAAACTAGTCAATCTGATTACATGGACAACGGTCTTATCTAACTCAATGAAACTAAACCATTCAACGTGGGGTCACCCAAGATGGATGGGTCATGGTGGAGAGTTATGACAAAATGTGGTCCACTGGAGAAGGAAATGGCAAACCACTTCAGCATTCTTGCCTTGAGAACCCATGAACAGTATCAAAAGGCAAAAAGGTAGGACACTGAAAGGTGAACTCCCCAGCCAGTAGGTGCCCATTATGCCACTGGAGATCAGTGGAGAAATAACTCCAGAAAGAACAAAGGGATGGAACCAAAGCAAAAACAACACCCAGCTGTGGATGAGTTGCCGAAAAATTGATGCTTTTGAACTGTGGTGTTGGAGAAGACTCTTGAGAGTCCCTTGGACTGCAAGGAGATCTAACCAGTCCATCCAAAAGGAGATCAGTCCTGGGTGTTCATTGGAAGGACTGATGTTGAAGCTGAAACTCCAATATTTTGGCCACCTGATGTGAAGAGCTGACTTACTTGAAAAGACCCTGATGCTGGGAAAGATTGAAGGCAGGAGGAGAAGGGGACAACAGAGGATGAGATGGTTGGATGGCATCTCTGACTTAATGGACATGAGTTTGGGTAAACTCTGGGAGTTGGTGGTGGACAGGGAGGCCTGGCGTGCTGCGTTCATGGGGTCGCAAAGAGTCAGACACAACTGAGCAATTGAAATGACCTGAACAATTTCTTAGTTCTAAGTACTACACTAGGCAGCAAAAATACAGAAATTAAAAAAATTTCTTCCTATTCAATGATTTCCCTTAATAGGAAACACAGGGAAGAAAATGCAAAATTATAATAAATTATGTAATGTATTAGAAAAGAATATAGAGAGAACCGCAGAAGTACAAAATTTTTGATGATGAGAAAAGCAACAGAAAAGGCACAAAAGGTGAATGAGAACATGAAGCAATACAGGATCAGATGACTACAGCAAAGATATGGGGCAGAGGCAGAAGAGGTGCTGATCAAAGAGGCAAAGGCTAGGACCTAAACACCACTGTCTGTCATGGCGAAAATGTTGACCGTCGTGCTGACACCACTGATGGCTACCTCAACCAGACTGCGTGGAGAAGCATCTGCACCCTGTGGATACAGATGAAGTTACTCCTGGACATTCCTAATGATATCAAGCCAGAACAAGAGGGTACACCTGAGACACGCAAAGAAGGGAACACTCTTCCTCCCACATCGAAAAAGTGGAAATCCTTGGATTCCGCGTGGAGGACACTGGATATGGTGAGTAAATTAGAGCCTGTCTTGTGGTAATCTGCAGAGAGTAGGCAGTGATCCTCAGACTGAGACTATAAATTGCTTATAGCCTGTACTTCTGATGTGATTGGGTACTCAGTAAAGCTTTACTTAAATACTTCACTAAAGCCTAAAATGGACCTGAAAGAGTTAAGGGAAGGGAGTATCTACAATCTTAGAAAGAAGTCTGATGTCCTGAGAACTTCAGAGTGACCTAGAAGGATACCAGAGCAACAGAGGCTCGGGGAACAGGCAGGGGAAAGGCAGCAAAGAACTTCCAGGTTAGATCTGTAGAATATATAAACGTTCTTCAGGTACTGGTAGAAGTTTCTAACAGTTTTAGGAAAAAGACTGGACTTTCTGACCGCTTGAACAGATGGGAGTAGGGGTACAGTGTTCCTTTTACATTAAAGGAATATTTTTTGCTTCTAAATTTTTCATGCTCCTAAATTTAATTGGAGGAATCAGTTTCAACTCATGATGTATTTCATCTTAATTTTTCTTTCCTAGGTCTTTCTGAAGGGGCTAGAAACAAAGACAAATCCAGCAGCAACCCTGGAATAGGAAATGGCAACCCACTCCAGTACTCTTGCCTGCAAAATCCCATGGACAGAGGAGCCTGACAGGCTACAGCCACAGAGTCGAACAGGACTGAGTGATGAGCATGCTCCTGTAGCAACAAGCACAATGGACCAAACTGTGTGTTTCACATACATTTCCATGTAAAAGGGCTCCCGCTTGGGTTCCTTAAAGAAATAAATGATACTAAATACTAAAACTGGGCCAGAAAATGTGAAGGTTAAGACTAAAGCACCTTGTTATACCAGGGAGCGTGTAAGTTTGCAGACTAAGATTGTATCAAAACAATGCAGGAACAACTTGAAGAAACTCCCCGTGATCAAAGCAGAAACAAGTGATCATCAATGAAAATACTAACTGCAGTGGGTTGAAACATCAAAACCACTTCAGTTTTGTGTACAAATTCATAAAGATATATATTTTTCAATTAGGTTTCATTGGAGGGTGTTGGGAAGCAGTTCATTGTTTTAAAAACATGTATATAAAAAGAAACGTTTATCCTGCCTTTCTAATGTTATGTACCATTGAAAAACTTAGTAACAGATGAAGGGATGTCATTTCTTTAGAAAATGGTTGCAAATAATACATGAAATAAAAGTGACAGAATTTAAATACCATGACTGTGCAATGCCTACTGAACTAATGAGTTATGGCATTAAATATGACAAAAGAAAAGTAAATTAGAGGGGCTTTCCTGCTGGTTCAGTGACGAAGAATCTGCCTGCTAATGCAGGAGACATAGGTTCGATCCCTGGTCCAGGAAGATCCCACCTGCTGTGGGGCAACTAAGCCCAAGCACCAAAACTGTTCTCCCTGAGCTCCAGAGCTGGGGAGCCACAGCGACTGAGCCACGTGCTTCAGCTACGGAGGCCCTTGTGCCCCAGAGCCTGTGCTGCACAAGAGACGCCACTGCAGTGAGAAGCCCACGACCCACAACGAAGAGCAGCCGTGCACAGAGCCCCTGCTGCACAAGAGACCCCACTGCAGTGAGAAGCCCACGACCCACAACAGAGAGCAGCCCCTACGCTCTGCAGCTAGAGAAGAGCCCACGCAGCAACGAAGACTCAGCACAGCCAAAATACATGAATAAACAAAATTATAAAACAGCAAATTACACAGTACACATACTTTGACAGAAGAGTGCAAAAGTTTCCTATGAAGCAGTTTTGCTAAAAAAAGCTAATCTGAATTCTATAAACCTCTGGAAGCAACTGCCAATTTACAAGGAATATAGGAGACAAAGGAACCTGTAGATTATGCCACACAGATGCGATAAGCAAAATCCACACTATGAGAAAATCTACAAGACAATATACTTCAACTAAAAAATCAACTAAAAAAAAAAAAAATGAAAGAGAACTCCACAGAAGAAGAAGACTTAATTGCAATGTGTGGTTCTTGTTTGGATCCTGACTAAAATAAACAAACTAAATACAATTTTGAAAGCCTATTGGGTATTTGATGATATTAAGAAAGTATTGTTAATATTTTTAAGTTTGCTAATGGTATTATGGTTGTACTCTGAAAAGTTTTTAAAAGTATATATTGAAATATTTATGAATGGAATGATATGATGTCTGAAATTTGCTTCAAAGTAATATGGGAAAGGGGAGAGAAAATGAGAGGAAAGATAAAATAATTACTGAAGTACAGTGATTGACACATGAGAATGTGCCTGTTTTGTCTACTTATTATTATTCTGTTTGGTCTACTTCTGCATATGTTTGGAATTCTCCATAATAAAAAGTTAAAAAGAAAAAAAGAGGCATATAACCTCATTTTTTAACCACAAAATGATTCAGGATATTCCATTTATTGATAATTTAGGACAGAAAAGGAAAATTCTTAATGATACTTGAAGATATGAGAAATGTTTATATAATAACCACTGTGTATAATATAAGGTAATTATTACTTATTGATATGTGGTAAATTAGGGGTAGTTTTTGTTTTATTATTTATGTGTTTCACATTTTAAAATGTAATACAGTTAAAATTAATTTTTTAGAACTTGGAGGAAATGTCATGTATATTTCATTATTTAATTCATTTAATACATTTATTGAATGGCACGCTCTATACTTGGCAAGAGGGAAATAATGGTGAACAATGACACAAGAAAACCAAAATGACGAGGTAGAAGGACATGTGAAATGCAGGTCATTTTGGATGCTTTGACAGGAAGGAAGGGATCAGTAACAGTCTCTATAAGGTAGTGTTCCTGCAGGACGGAGAGGGTCAGCCATTCACAGAGCAGAGAGACGAATGTCCAAAGCAGAGGAAGCAAGGTGTGGAGATGAGAGAGAATCATTCCGTACTCAATGATAAGCCAAGAAAGGTTTAAGCACTGAATGTGTGGAATTCAAAATATTTAACTGCCATCAAGCTTAACATGCATATTAAACTTGTTTTAAATTTGAGATAATGAAAATACATTTAAAAGATAAATATATTAAAGTTATAATATTAAAAAGTTTTTTTAAGTGTTGTGAAAATAAAGATAATCAGATTTCTTTTTATATGCAAAATAATATATAATATTTTATACCAGTATTTCAGATGAACTAAGAAATTACCTTGGACAAATCTCTGAAGTTACTTGGCAAAGTAAGATCCAGTTCTTCTGATTCATAATTAGTAATGACCCATGGAAACACAGGATACTGATTTAAGTCATTGTAAGTCCGTCCTGGAAGAGGGGGAAAAGGCATTCTTGATTTAGAATAATGAGATGATAAACATTCCAGAATATATTTTATTAAAAATAACAAGAACAACAATTTCTGAGTGCAAAACATTGTTCCCGGTGCTATCATTTATTCATTATTTCACTTAATTTTCATAATAACTCTGAAATAAGGATCACCCCATTTTACAGATAGAAAATTGAGGCACAAAGGTTTATGTAACTTGCCCCAAATCATGGAACTTGTAATGGTTGAACTATATTAAGTCTAGATACGCTGTACCCATGCTGATGTTCTTATAAATTCCACAAGTACTTTTTATTAATTGAAACCAAATAAAATAATCTTCACTAAGAACTTAAAAAACAATTTCCTATCACATAAGAGTTTTTCAAAACCTGAATCCTTTCTCTGCCATTAATTAACTAACCAATCAACCAACGAACTAATCAACCAAGTTCAAATGACTTAACCCCTGTGGGCATTCATTAGTCACCTGTAAAATGATGAGGTTATTCTAAATAACTCTGAAATTCCTGTCAAACCTTTCAAATTCTATGCCCCTTTGAATATAATTCACAGCACCATTGAGGCTGCTTATTCAATTCCCAAATGATGCCATAGACTCATCCATGCTTCTTCGAAATCAAAAACATTTAATGACACATTCAGGTCTATTAACAATATGAATAAAGCAAAGGATGAGGTGGCCCATCCATGTAGAAACAGCAGCTTTCTGAATATCACAACTGTAGGGAGGCAGGCTCAGGAGGTGACATCACTGTTTCCAGAGTAAAAATGCCGCCTCCACCATTTTACTATAGTCTATAACCGATATTTAGCTAGATCTAATGTGAACAAACTTCTATGGCTAATATACAAGGGAGACAAGTATATTAATATTGCTTGAATGCCTTTCTTACAGTGTATTCTATCCCCTTCTTTCTTTTCCAGTTCTCAAATATATACGAATGTTATATCAATATACAGCTGAATATTACACTAGCCCTCCACACAGATTCTCGGTATCTAAGCCTTCCTCATGATTTGATGTTTTTAACATTTTATTTCATTCTATTCATCATGAGCTTGACGCTTATTAGAGTAACAGAGTTCTTCCTTGACTGACGTGGAAACAGTCTTACAAAATATGAATAATAAGATAATTTTAATTCAGATGTAATTATCACACTTCATATTTCTGTCAGTTTTAATTTCTCCCAGAAAAAATAAACGAACTTAACAGCGAAAAGCAGCCTATTTTGATATCCCTTTTCTCCTGCATTTTTCTCTCCTTCTGACTGAGATCTTATCAACAATAAACAATAAAATCCTTTTGTTATCCTATATGCTTAAATAATCAAGTTTACTGTACCTACAATAAAAGAGTACATACCTGCTCACTGTCAACAGACTCTTGTTAAGTAAGTTAAATTCAGTACATAACTACTGAATGCCCATGCCCAGTCACTCAGTCATGTCCAACTCTTTGCAACCCCATGGACTGTAGCCCACCAAGCTCCTCTGTCCACGGGGGTTCTCCAGGCAAGGATATTGGAATGAGTTGCCATGCCCTCCTCCAGGGGATCTTTCCAGCTCAGGGATCAAACCCAGGTCTCCCCCACTGCAGGCAGATTCTTTACCATCTGAGACACCAGGGAAGCCCAAGAATACTGGAGTGGGTAGCCTATCCCTTCTACAGGGGAATGTCCCAACCCAGGAATTGAACCGGGGTCTCCTGAATTTCAGGCAGATTCTTTACCATCTGAGTCACCAGGAAAGTCCAATCTACACCTAAGGTTCTCATATAATCTCCAACCATTCAGTCCTTATATTCAAACTTTTTTATTTTGAAAACGAACTCCTACAAAGTAACTTGTAAGTTCTGAGACGCTAAAGCCTCAGGCATGACTTGTATTCACTGTGAATTCCCCCTCACCTCCCAATCACATTTGATACAGAGGCCAACACTTTCCCCTCTTCCTTTCCCATCATGTCTCAAGCCATCTGCTTCAACTTAGTTCTCCTACTAAGTCTACAATTTCTGGGATCACTGATCCTCTTCCCTTCTTTAATAACTTTCCTCTTGCTTGTTGTCCTGCTCCAGAGCAGTCCCCAGACCTTATCTCACTGCTTTCCGCATCATCTGTCTTGGTAATCTCACCCCTGTCTCATGGTGATTAGTCTCTGTGCATCTCTCTATGCAGATGAAACCAATGTCCTTTCTCTAAGTTCCAAATGTCCTCTATACTTCAGCATTTCTTTTTGATATATTGTATGCCTTGCTAGGACAGTAAAATCATCATCTTTCTCTAGATTAAATTTTCCCCTTCTTTTTCCTTTAATATCACCAAGGTTTCCCCATGATTTAGAACAGAAGCCTGGAAGTCTTTTCTGACACTTTCTTCTCATTTACTCCAGCATTCAGTGTGCTGGATGGCAGATGGTGTGTACCTTGTAAATTCTTGTGTTATCTAATCCTTTGTTTTAATTCCTACTGTCACCTAATGCAGGCCCTCGTTACTCTTTATGTGTAACTGCCTCCTAACTTTTGCTCTCTACCTAGACTCTCTGCACCCCTCTTTAGCCTTCGTATTGATTCCAACTTTTCATACAGCTCTGATATTGCTCATTTGTTCAGAAACTCTGAAAAACTTACCCATGAATTGACTGCTAATCCTTCAAATTGAGAGAAAATCTTTCTTAATTAATGTCTCCACACAATCTTTTTAGTTTTCATTTTCATCAAACCTTTATGAATACATGTACACACACAACATACTAATAATCATTCTTTAGCTATATGTAATTTTTTCTCATCTTTGTATGTTGCTTATGCTTTCAGCTTTACATAGAATGACTCCATTCACATGAATACTCAAATAATCTAATTAATAACTCATTATTTGAAATAAATCAACATATGGGCTTAAATTACCTGCTATTGTGTTGAGAAACATCAAGTACTCAAAGTTTGAAATCTCCCTGTGTTGCCATCGCTGGGTCATATTAGAAGCTTTAAAAAGTTGACGTGGACTAGCTAATGAGATACGCCTGCAAGAAAAAGAATTTGATGTGGAATCAATTTAAACTTAAGATTAGTTATATCAATAATAAATCATGACTTCTGGGCTCATTCAAATTGATGTATTTATACTAATGAATGCTAGAGGTGTTTCAATCTACAATTAATGCTTAAACAAATGATTTGAATGAGCCACAGGTCTATTATCCATGTTCTATTCATTAAAGTAAGCTGTCATTACAAAACCATTATAATATCTAGCTCTATAAATTGATTAATAACAGTATGATTAATAATTCACTACTGGTATAAGAGCTATTACAGTTACTAAGAAATACATAAAAAATTGCAGTCACATCTTTGTCAGCTTTTATAGTCATCTCTTAAAAATAAGATATTTGTACATTATTAATTTGAACACCATGTTTTTCATACCTATTGTAACAGAGGAAAGAGAATCCACTCTTCAGGTGTCTATTCATGGGTTGGGATAAAGGTAAGGGAAACTATTTTTTTTATATACCCTAACAATATACCAAGTTTTCTATTTTCTTAATGTAATATAAATAAAAAAGGACATAACTGACCAATACTAAGTAGCAGTGAGAAATAGGTGGCAGGATTAAATACTACATTTGGAGCCCAGAATCTCAGAGAAGTATGCTGCCATAGTTCTTCCTACCACTAAGGACAAGATACCTATTTTTTTTCGAGCTTAATTTACAAAGGTGTAATGTACATACCATAAAATTTATGAATGTAAGTGTACCATTCAATCTTTTAAAGTAAATTTCTAGAGCTGTGCAATTATCACCACAATGTATTTTGGAACATTTTAATTACCACAAAAACTTGCCTTGTGCCTATCTGGAACTAATGCTTAATTCTACCCCTAGCTCTAGGCAACTATCAAACTGCTTTGTATGAACTAACCTTTTCTGAACACTTCAGACAAATGGAATCAGACATCATGTAATCTTTTGCATTAGGCTTCTTTCACTAACCATGTTTTTCAGATTCATCACTGTGGCAGCATGTATAAGCAGTTCATTTCTTTTGATTGCTAAGTAGTATCCCATTGTATGAATAGAGAATACACCACATTTTAAAAATTCATTCATCAACTGATGGACATTTAAATTATTTCACTTTTTAGTTATTATGAAAAATGCTACTAGGAACATTCACATACATGTCTTTGATAAACATATGGTTGTATTTCTCTGGGGTAGATTACTAGGAGTGAAACTGCTGGGCTGTACGCTGACTTTAACTTTCTGAGAAACTGCCAAATGGTTTTCCATTATACATTACAACAAACAATGCATGATGTTTGAATTTTTCCACATCTCTGCCAAAACTTACTACTGTATGTAATTTTGATTATAGCCATACTAGTGAGTGTAAACTGATGCCTTATAATTTTAATGTACACTGTTGAATTTCTTTTCATGTGCTACTTAACCATTTATTTTCTTTGAGGAAATTACTATTCAGATCTTTTCTTCATTAACTGGGTGGCTTCTTTCATCCTATATTGTAAAAGGTCTCCATACATTCTGGATACAGTTCCTTTATGAGATACATGATGTACAAAAATTTTCTGTCTGTGGCATATCTTTTCATATACTTAAGTGATGTATTTAAAGCACAAACATTTTAAATTTTGATTAAATCCATTTTCTAATTCTTATGAACAGTGTGTGGTAAATGTTGATGTTCATTTTCTTGCATGTGATTTTCCAATCATTATAGTAATATTTATTTAAAGATTACCCTTTCTTCATTGAATTGTGTTGGCAACTTTGTTAAAAAGCAACTGACCATAAATGCAAGGGTTTATTTTCTTTATTCTTAATGTAGTTTCATTAACTTATATGCCTATCATTGGATAAATAGCACACATTTTGATTATTGTGGTTTTATGGTAAGTTTTGAAATCAGATAGTTTTTCTAATTTTGTTCTTTTTCAAAACTGTTCTGGCAAATCTAGATCCATTGTATTTCAGCTGAATTTCTCCCAAAAAGTGTACTAAATTTTGATAGGGATTGTACTAAATGTATAGATCTGGGAAGAATTGAGATCTTTGTACTGAACCTTCTGATTCATGAATATGGAATGTTTCCACTTATTGATGTTGTCTTTAATTTCTAACAGCCACTTGTTTTACACTTTTCATTGTAACAACTGTACATGTCTTGGTCATCAAGGAAAAAGACATTACTAATCTGGATGCCTTTGATTTTTCCCTCCATCTCTTCCTTTCTTAGCATACAGGCTGAAATCCCCAAGGTAATGTTAATAGAAGTGGTGAGAATGGAAGACATTCTAGCTTTCCTGACCTTAGGGGCAAAGCATTCAGTCTTTACACATTAAGCACGGTGTAGTATGGGAAAGTATGGGAAAAGTATGGGACTTTTTTGTGGCTGCTACTTACCTCTTTATCCTGTATTCTATTAACGATGTGCATGATACTGATTTTCAGATTTAAACCAATTTGAGTTCTTGTGATAAAACCCATATGGCTACTTCACAATCCTTTTTGTATATTGGTTTTGTATATATTTGTATATTGTATATATATACAATCCTTTTGTATATTGATTTGGTTTGGCAATATTTTGTAAAGCACTTTTGTATATGTTCATTAGGGTTATTAGTCTATAGTTTTTTCTTGTGACGTCTTTGCCTGGCATTGATATTAGGGAAAAGATGGCCTCGCAGAATGAGTTGGTAAGTGCTTCTTCCTGTTATCTTCCGAATGAGTTTGTGAAGGGATAGTATTTTTCTAATTTATCTATTTAATAAGATTTATCAGTTAGCCTATCTGGGCCTTGACTCTTTGGTAAGATTTTTGAATTCTAATCCAATGGATCTGTCACAGGTCTATTCAGAGTTTTAATTTCTTCTTGAGTAACTTTTGACAATTCTGACTGTCCAGGAACTTGTCCATTTCAACCCAATTGTCTTAATTTGTAAGCTGATATTTCCTGCTAATGTTTTTAATTTCTACATGGTCAGCAGTGCAGTCCCTTCTTTCATTTCTGACTTTGGTAATTCATGTTACCTCTCTTGTTCATAGTTAGGCAAAGTATGTCAATTTTATTGAGCTTTTCAAAGAATCAGCTTTGAAAAGTTCTAACCTGTTACATGTCCACAAATTCTCTGCTATTTTCTCTTAAAGAGAAGGAACTCCATACTGCTGCCAAGGAGCCTGGGCTGTATTTAATAACTCTCCTGAAACAAATAAGATGTGGCAGAATTGATGGCTTGTGACTATCAAGCGCAGGTCATAAGAAGACATTGGGGCTTCTACCTCTATCTAGGATCAATTGATCAAAGTCATGAACTCACTCAAAAGTAGCCTATGGCAAGGCAGGCTTGGCACAGACCAGAGTCCTACTGCTACGGGGCATGGGAGTGTATCAGTTTAGAAAGTCCTCTAGCACAGGATGACTACAGTTCCTACTGATATTTTGGCTATTATCTGTTGATTCTATATCAGTTGCATTTATAAGAAGATAGTAACTAAAAAACCTGAATAAACACTAATCAAAAATAGCCCAAATCAATACAAAATTAGGTATGTTAAAAGTAAACTGCAAGTTTCTACTGCCAATGCATTTCAATTAATATAAAAATACTGGGGTTAAGTCTCTTCCTAGTTTTTAAATTAGCTAACTGAATTTTATTGATGAAAATTAACAACTACTAAGAAATAAAACAGGTAATGAGCCTGCTTTTTAAATACAGACAACTGGCTAGCACATAG
The DNA here is from genome assembly GCF_023699985.2 of Odocoileus virginianus. NCBI lineage: Eukaryota > Metazoa > Chordata > Mammalia > Artiodactyla > Cervidae > Odocoileus > Odocoileus virginianus. The sequence goes on along the minus strand of NC_069685.1, from coordinate 7,033,172 downwards.
GAAAGAGAGATATAACCTGATACTCTTCCAATCCCCTGTACTGTGAGAGATGTTTTCGCATTTTAACATTCCTTTCAAATAGTTATTAAGTTACTTTGAACAGTATAAATGCTAGTTATTAACTCCACATGTATGTACAAAATTAATATTCTAACTCTGATTTACCAGAGGTGAAAGATACAAGTTTTAATTAAATATATTGTATGCAAAATCCTTAACATATGGATTTGATATTGACATCAACAGAAAAAATTAAAACAAATATGATATAATAAAGCAAAGTCTAATCATTTTCATCAAAATGATAAAAAGTTTAATCATTTATTATACATATTAAGTGATGGTACATTTGAAAATGAGTACAAAATAAGCACTTCTGTAACTTAGATATTTTAAACATGCAGAGCCTGTTTTTCACTGACCTTTGCTGGGATAAAACATAAAATAACATCTACCAAATTTAAGTGCACGGTTTAATAGCTTTTGAATGTACCTGTTTCTGTAACCAATCAACACAGAAACACTCCAAAAAGCTAAGTCCTACGTCCTAGTTCCTGGCTCCTGGTAGCCAATGATCCGCTTTCTGTCACTATACGGTTTTGTTTTTACATAATTTCATATAGATAGAATCATACAATTGCACATCTTTCTCAATCATCTCATGTAAGTAGAATCACAGCCCATGATGGCTATGATGTACGTAGCAGACAGTGCTTAACGTCGTTTCCTCAGCACAGTGCTTTTGAGACTCACCTGTGGTGCTGCACGTATCAGTGGTCAATTCGCTTTTTAGTTCTTTTTAAATTTGCTTTATATCTTTTAATTAGATAATAAAAGTAGTGCATCTGCATTTTTTTGAATTGGAAAAATAAAGATTTGGAAGTAGGTAAATCGAAACCTTAAATTCTATAATGTTGAGGTAATGGCTGATACTTTTTTTTTAATTGAAGTGTAGTTGACTTACAATATTGGGTTAGTTTCAGGCATATAGCAATGTGATTCAGTTATACATATGGAAACATTTTCCATATTATTTTCCACTATATGTTAGTATAAGATATTGAACATAGCTATCTGTGATACACAGTAAATCTGTTGTTTATTTTACATATAGTAGTGTGAATCCGTCACTCTCATGCTCCAAATTTATCCCCTCTTCACCTTTCTGCTTTGGTAACCGTAAGTTTGCTTTTTATGTTTTTGAGTCTGTGTTGCTGTTTTGTAAATAACTTTTGTATAGCATTTCATTGCATGGGTGTACTACAATCTACTGATCCATTTACAGTTGATGGACTAGAAATGTTTCAATTTGGGACTACATGAATAACACTGATATTAATATTTGCTTACAAGTGAATGTGTGTACACTGTGTAAAAGTCATCCTTTTTAGGTGTACAACGCAATGAGTTTTGCCAAACACACACAGTCGGGTGACATCACAACAGTCAAGACAGGAAATATTTCCATGCTATCAAAGAGTTCCCTCACACTCTTTTGTAACTAATAGCCCCTTTTCAATTTCAGTCTCTTAAAACCATTGATCTTTGTCCAAGGAGTTTTATTTTTCCAAAATGTCATATAAGTGGAATCACACTGTACACGCACTGTATACAGTACACAATCACACTATACAAGCAGTCTGCTTTTTTCACCTAGCACCACACTTTTTATTGTAAGCTTCTTCATTTTGTATTGGGATGTAGCTGACTAACAATTTTATGACAGTTTCAGGTTGACAACAAAGGGACCCACCCATACATATAAGGGTATCCATTCTCCCCCACACTCCCCTTCCCTCCAGCTGCCCCATGACATTGCCCATTCCATGTGCTACACAGAGCGCTCTGCTGGTTGCCCACTTTAAACATAGCAGTGTGTACACGTCCAACCAAACTCTGCATCTGTTCCAGTCCCCCGTCCTGCCCCGTGGAACCAGAAGTGCATTCTCTAAGTCTGTGAATCTTTCTGCTTAGTCAGTAAGTTCACTTACATCATCTCTTTTTAGATTCCACATACACGGGATGTCGGGCCTCCCTGATGCTCAGTTGGAAAAGAATCTGTCTGAAGTGCAGGAGACCCTGGTTCGATTCCTGGGTGAGGAAGATCCACTAGAGAAGGGATAGGCTACCCACTCCAGTATTCTTGGGCTTCCCTGGTGGATCAGCTGGTAAAGAATCTGCCTGCAATGTGAGAGACCTGGGTTTGATTCCTGGGTTTGGAAGAACCCCTGGAGAAGGGAAAGGCTACACACTCCAGTATTCTGGCCTAGGGAATTCCACGGACTGTAGAGTCCATGGCGTTGAAAAGAGCTGGACAAGTCTGAGCAACATTCACTTTCACTTTATAGGAGATGTCACAGAATAAATTGCATCTTCCTGTCTGACTTACTCAGTATGACACTCTCTAGGTCCATCCGTGTTGCTGAAAATGGCATTATTTCACTCTTTTGAATGGCTGAATAATACTCCATTGTACACAGGTACCACATCTTCTTTACCCACTCCTCTGCCAATGAATATTCAGCTTGCTTCCATGAACACTGCTGCAATGAACACTGGGGGGAGTGTATACTTTCATATCATGTTTTTCTCTAGACATATGCCCAGGAGTAGGAATGCAGGGCCATATGATAGCTCTGTATTTAGGTTTTTAAGGAACCTCCATACTGTTCTCTATAGAAGCTGTGCCACTTTACATTCCCACCATCAGTACAGGAGTGTCACCTTCTCTCCACCTCCTCTCTGGCATGTACTGTTTGGGGACTTTTTGAAGATGGCCATTATGACCACTGTGACTTGAGACCTCATTGTACCTTTGATCTCCATTTTTCTAATAACTAGCCATGATGAACATCTTTTCATGTACCTCTTGGCCACCTGTGTGTCTTCTCTGGAGAAATGTCTATTTAGGTCTTCTATTAATTTTTTGATTAAGTGGTTTCTTCTGATACCTTCATATTTTTAAAATTCATTCACATTATTCTGTGTATTGGAGATTGTTCCTCTTTATTACTGAACATTATATCCTGTTGTATGGATGAACATACTATAATTTGTTCATTCACTAGCAGATGACCACGTTGGCTAGTCCCAATTTTTTGTTCATAACTATATCAACATTTGTGAATAGGGGACTGCATGAATACACATATTTCAATTTCTCTACAGTAAATGCCTTTGAGTGATACTACAGGAGGCAGTTCCTGCATGGGATCTTTTGAAGGAGGTCCACATTACTTTCATTACTTCCATCATAGATTGGTTCATTATATCTACTACTGTGGGCAGGAATTCCTTAGAAGAAATGGAGTAGCCAACATGGTCAACAAAAGAGTCCAAAATGCAGCACTTGGATGCAATCTCAAAAACAACAGAATGATCTCTGTTCGTTTCAAAGGCAAACCATTCAACATCACAGTAATCCAAGCCTATGCCCCAACCAGTAACACTGAAGAAGCTGAAGTTGAAGGGTTCTATGAAGGCCTACAGGACGTTTTAGAACTAACACCCAAAAAAGATGTCCTTTTCATTATAGGGGACTGGAATGCAAAAGTAGGAAGTCAAGAAACACCTGGAGTAACAAGGCACATTTGGACTTGGAGTACAGAATGAAGCAGGGCAAAGGCTAATAATTTTGCCAAGAGAACGCACTGGTCATAGCAAACACCCTCTTCCAACAACACAAGAGAAGACTCTACACATGGACATCACCAGATGGTCAACACCAAAATCAGACTGATTATATTCTTTGCAGCCAAAGATGGAGAAGCTCTATACAGTCAGCAAAAACAAGACCAGGAGCTGACCTTGGCTCAGATCATGAACTCCTTACTGCCAAATTCAGACTTAAACTGAAGAAAGTAGGGAAAACCACTAGACCATTCAGGTATGACCTAAATCAAATCCCTTATGATTATACACTGAAAGATTTAAGGGACTAGATCTGATAGACAGAGAGCCTGATGAACTATGGATGGAGGTTCATGAATTGTACAGGAGACAGGGATCAAGATCATCCCCAATACAAAGAAATGCAAAAAAGAAAACTGGATATCTGAGGAGGCCTTACAAATAGCTGTGAAAAGAACAGACTCAAAAAGCAAAGGAGAAAAGGAAAGATATACCCATTTGAATGCAGAGTTCCAAAGAATAGCAAGGAGAGATTAAGAAAGCCTTCCTAAGCTGTGGTACATATACACCATGGAATATTACTCAGCCATTAAAAAGAATTCATTTGAATCAGTTCTAATTAGATGGATGAAACTGGAGCCCATTATACAGAGTGAAGTAAGCCAGAAAGATAAAGACCATTACAGTATACTAACACATATATATGGAATTTAGAAAGATGGTAACGATAACCCTATATGCAAAACAGAAAAAGAGACTCAGATGTATAGAACAGACTTGTGGACTCTGGGAGAAGGCGAGGGCGGGATGTTTCAAGAGAATAGCATTGAAACATGTATATTATCTAGGGTGAAACAGATCACCAGCCCAGGTTGGGTGCATGAGACAAGTGCTCAGGCCTGGTGCACTGGGAAGACCCAGAGGGATCGGGTGGAGAGGGAGGTGGGAGGAGGGACCGGGATGGGGAATACATGTAAATCCATGGCTAATTCAGTTCAATGTATGACAAAAACTACTGTAATGATGTAAAGTAATTAGCCTCCAACTAATAAAAATAAATGGAAAAAAAAAAAAAGAAAGCCTTCCTAAATGATCACTGCAAAGAAATAGAGAAAAACAACAGAAAGGGAAAGACTAGAGATCTCGTCAAGAAAATGAGAGATACCAAGGGAAGATTTCATGCAAAGATGGGCTCAATAAAGGACAGAAATGGTATGGACCTAACAGAAGCAGAAGATATTAAGAAGAGGTGGCAAGAATACAGAGAAGAACTATACAAAAGATATCTTCATGACCCAGATGGTGTTATCACTCACCTAGAGCCAGACATCCTGGAATGATAAGTCAAGTGGGCCTTAGGAAGCATCATTATGAACAAAGCTAGTGGAGGTGATGGAATTCCACTTGAGCTATTTCATCTAATTTCATCTAATTAGCTATTTCATCTAATCCTAAAAGATGATGCTGTGAAAGTGACTACTCAATATGCCAGCAAATTTGGAAAACTCAGCAGTGGCCACAGGACTGGAAAAGGTCAGTTTTCATTCCAATCCCTAAGAAAGGCAATGCCAAAGAATGCTCAAACTACCGCACAATTGCACTCATCTCACATGCTAGTAAAGTAATGCTCAAAAATCTCCAAGCAAGGCTTCAATAATACATGAACCATGAACTTTCAGATGTTCAAGCTGGTTTTAGAAAAGGCAGAGGAACCAGAGATCAAATTGCCAACATCCATTGGATCATCAGAAAAGCAAAAGATTTCCAGAAAAAAAAACATTTATTTCTGCTTTATTGACCATATCAAAGCCTATGACTGTGTGGATCACAAAAAACTGTGGAAAATTCTGAAAGAAATGGGAATACCAGACCACCTGACCTGCCTCTTGAGAAACCTGTATGCTGGTCAGGACACAACAGTTAGAACTGAACATGGAACAACAGAGTGGTTCAAATAGGGAAAGGAGTATGTCAAGGCTGTATATCGTCACCCTGCTTATTTAAATTATATGCAGAGTACATCATGAGAAACACTGGGCTAGATGAAGCACAAGCTGGACTCTGGATTGCTGTGAGAACTATGAATAACCTCAGATATACAGATGACACCAACCTTATGGCAGAAAGTGAAGAGGAACTTAAAAGCCTTTTGATGAAAGTGAAAGAGGAAAATGAAAAAGTTGGCTTAAAGCTCAACATTCAGAAAACTAAGATCATGGCATCTGGTCCCATCACTTCATGGCAAATAGATGGGGAGACAGTGGAAACAGTGTCAGACTTAATTTCTTGGGGCTCCAAAATCACTGCAGATGGTGACGGTAGCCATGAAATTAAAAGACGCTTACTCCTTGGAAGGAAAGTTATGACCAACCTAGACAGCATATTAAAAAGCAGAGACATTACTTTGCCAACAAAGATTTGTCTAGTCAAGGCTATGGTTTTTCCAGTAGTCATGTATGGATGTGGAGAAGGCAATGGCATCCCACTCCAGTACTCTTGCCTGGAAAATCCCATGGGCAGAGGAGCCTGGCAGGCTGCAATCCATGAGGTCACTAAGAGTCAGACACGACTGAACGTCTTCACTTTCACTTTTCACTTTCATGCATTGGAGAAGGAAATGGCAACCCACTCCAGTGTTCTTGCCTGGAGAACTCCAGGGACGGGGGAGTCTGGTGGGCTGCTGTATATGCGGTCGCTCAGAGTTGGACATGACTAAAGTTGCTTAGCAGCAGCATGTATGGATATGAGAGTTGGACTATAAAGAAAGCTGAGCACCGAAGAATTGATGCTTTTGGTGTTGGAGAAGACTCTTGAGAGTCCCTTGGACTGCAAGGCGATCCAATTAGTCCATTCTAAAGGAGATCAGTCCTAAGTGTTCACTGAAAGGACTGATGTTGAAACTGAAACTCCAATACTTTGGCCACCTGATGCAAAGAGCTGACTCATTTGATAAGACCCTGATGCTGGGAAAGATTGAAGGTGGGAGGAAAAGTGGACGACAGAGTATGAGATGGTTGGAAGGCATTACCAACTCAATGGAGATGAGTTTGAGTAAACTCCAGGAGTTGGTGATGAACAGGGAGCTCTGGCAAGGTGCAGTCCATGGGCTCGCAAAGAATTGGACACAACTGAGCAACTGAAGTGAACTGAACCAGGAAGTATAACAGCATGGTTAATTTTATATGAAACTGCAAAACTGCTTACTTTCCCATCAATATGTGAAGTTCCAGTTACTTTGCATTCTTATTAGTTCTTGTTATTATCATTTTTTAAGCAGTCATTCTAATAGGTGTGCCATGGGATCTCACTGTGGTTTTAAAATGATATCATCATTTACTTGATGACTAATGATGTTTGGTATCTTTTCATATGCTTGATATTTATATCTGTTCTTTGCTGAAGTATCTGCTCAAATCTTTTATTTTTTTCAAACAGTCTGCTTGTCTTATAATTAAATGGAAGAGTTTCCTATAAATCCTTTATCACATATAAGTTGTACCAATATTTCAACTCAGTCTATAGCATACCTTTTCATTTTCTTGAGTATCTTAAAATCAAATGATCTTAATTTGAAAGGCCAATAAGTGGTTTCTTAAAATCTTATTTAAAAAGTCTCTGCCTAACACAAGGTCACAAAGATTTCTCTCCTATGTTTTCTTTAGGAAGTTATACTTCAGCACTTATGCTTAGGTTATGTTCAGTTCAGTTCAGTCGCTCCGTCGTGTCCAACTCTTTGCGACCCCATGAATTGCAACAAGCCAGACCTCCCTGTCCATCACCAACTCCCAGAGTTTACTCAAACTCATGCCGATTGAGTCGGTGATGCCATCCAGTCAACTCACCCTCTGTGGTCCCCTTCTCCTCCTGCCCCCAATCCCTCCTAGCATCAGGGTCTTTTCAAATGAGTCAGCTCTTTGCATGAGGTGGCCAAAGTACTAGAGTTTCAGCTTCAACATCAGTCCTTCCAATGAACACCCAGGACTGATCTCCTTTTGGATGGACTGGTTGGATCTCCTTGCAGTCCAAGGGACTCTCAAGAGTCTTCTCCAACACCACAGTTCAAAAGCATCAATTTTTCCGCGCTCAGCTTTCTTCACAGTATACTCTCACATCCATACATGACCACTGGAAAAACCACTGCCTTGACTAGATGGACTTTTGTTGGCAAAGTAATGTCTCTGCTTTTTAATATGCTGTCTAGGTTGGTCATAACTTTCCTTCCAAGGAGTAAGCGTCTTTTAATTTCATGGCTACCGTCACCATCTGCAGTGATTTTGGAGCCCCAAGAAATTAAGTCTGACACTGTTTCCACTGTCTCCCCATCTATTTGCCATGAAGTGATGGGACCAGATGCCATGATCTTAGTTTTCTGAATGTTGAGCTTTAAGCCAACTTTTTCATTTTCCTCTTTCACTTTCATCAAAAGGCTTTTAAGTTCCTCTTCACTTTCTGCCATAAGGTTGGTGTCATCTGTATATCTGAGGTTATTGATATTTCTCCCAGCAATCTTGATTCCAGCTTGTGCTTCTTCCAGCCCAGTGTTTCTCATGATGTGCTCTGCATATAAGTTAAATTAAGCAGGGTGACAACATACAGCCTTGATGTACTCCTTTTCCTATCTGGAACCAGTCTGTTGGTCCATGTCATACTTGAGTTAATTTAAGCTAACATATGTTACATTTTTAGTTAATATGTTACATTTTGAGATAAAAGGTGAGGTGGGGTTTTCTCTTTTTTTGTTGAAAAAACTATCTTCTCTCATCAGTACATCTTGATACCTTTGTTGAAAATCAAATTGCTCATTTATGGATGGGTCTATTTCTGGACACTATTATATTTCATTGCTCTATAAGTCTATTTTACAAAAATACCAAACTCTACTAGTGAATGTAATTTTATATTAAGTCTTGAAATCAGATAAAGCCCTCCAATTTTTTCTACTTCAAAATTGTCTTAGCAATTCTAGATATTTGCATTTCCACTTAAATTTTAGAATCAGATTGTCAATTTCTCCAAAACAGTCTTCTACAATTTTGTATAGGCTTGCTTTGAACCTACAGATCTGGTTGGAGAAAACTAACATCGTACTTACATTGAGTCTTCCGATTCATGAACATGGTATAGTACAACTTTCCACTTTTAGGTTTCTTTCATTTTCCTAAACTGTGTTTGTAGTTTTCAGTGAACAATCCTTAATGTATTTGCAAATATACCCATAGTTATTTAATTTTTTATATTATTTAAACCGCACTTTAATTTCAGTTTCCAACTGTTCATTGCTATATAAGAACAAAATTATGTATGATGCAAAACAGGTAAATTTGTTTGAGTTCTAATAGCTTTTTTCCTTTTTTGAAAATTTTTGCAGTTTCCTCAGTAATTTCACATTAAGTATACATACTAATAAAGACAGTTTCACTTCTTCCTTTTCAATCAAGATGGTCTTTAACTTCCTTTCTGGAAAAGTTTTTTTGTGGATTTGGAATTCAGGTAATGCTGGCTTTACAGGATTACTTGGGAAACTTATCCTTCTTTTCAATTATCTGAAGAGTTTTCCGAGAAATTGTGTCACATCATTAAACATTTGATAGAATTTGCCAGTGAAACCATTTGAGCTAGGTATTTTCTCTGTTAGAAGGTTTTAAGCTACAAATTCAATTTCCTCTGTAGAGTTACTAAAGCTATTCACTTTCATTAATGAGATTTTACAGTTTGTATCTTTCATGGAATCTGCCGATTCATCTAAGTTGTCTAAATTTGTTCACAATATGCCCTTATTTTTTAAATATCTATAGGATCTGTAGTGATATTCCTTCTCTAATTCTGATATTGGCATTTTGTGTCCTCTGTCATAAGCCTTATATAGATATTTATTACTCTTATTAATCTTTTCAGAGATTCAATTTTTCATTGCATTTATTTTTCTTTATTGTTTTTGTTTCCCTTTTCACTGATGTTCTAGTTTTACTGCTTTCTTTTTTCAGATTAGTTTCATTTACATTTGTTCCTCTTTTTTGAGCTTCTTCGGACAGAAGTTCAGTTGATTCAAAATGATCCACTAACAATTACCATTTACAATGAAGCATAAAACAGAAAGTCATGCATTTCAAAACAAATTAGAAAAATATTATTACAGATTATTTTCCATATTTGTTTCATATAAAACAGTACCTGGTTTGAGGCAATCCAAAACTGGTTCCAATGCCAACACGAGGTAGATAGTTAACCACTTTCTTTACTGTTGCAGGGTCTGGGAAGTTGAACATTATAGCAACTAGGAAAAATAATTTTTAAAAGTCAGAATGAAATATGAGTGCCTTTCTGAAAAACTGATTTCTTGGTCCAATAAAATGCTTACTCTTAATTCAGGTATCTACTCAATAGAAGTTGTATAGTATTAGTTTTATCATAGTATATATGAAGTTTAAGCATTAATATGCCAGAGATGATATTTATTTTACTCACAGAATGTTCCTTCTCTAAATACTGTCAGGACTAATAATTATTGTTTCATTAATGTGACACAAAGTTGAGATTTTATCTAGCTACAATTCTGAATTTACAAAGTTGAATTTTGGCAAGTTAAAAATAAGCCTGTAAATTTCTATTAAAAATTTAAGATTATATACTTAATAATCTAATATACTTAACCTATAGCTACTAAATTGTCAGTTGTATTTACTTCTAATCAGCAACAGCTTAAAAATATTCTCTTTTAATTTATGCAAATTCTTGTATTTTCTTGTAGCTTATGTAAATATTACATAAACGTATAATACAGTGCTTATATGTTTATGCTTTGTATGTTCACATAATCCAGAACAATGTGTGACCTGAAGAAAATTTTTTCCTCCAAGGTCAATAATCAAATGATTTTTAATCATTTCTATTTGAATAATTACATACTTTGAGAACATCATATGTAACTGTACATATCATCATAACTGTGCATCATATATATCAATACACTCAGTATATAAATGTTAATTTATGACAGTGATGTACAAAATTTTATCCTTAAAAAGTATGACAATAACAAAGTCATAAAATCATGGCAGAGAATTTAGAAGATAGTAATTTGGTCAGTCTTGAAATTTTAATCATATTAACTTTTGTATCAGAACCATAAATAATCTACAAATATTCATCTAGAAGATGATCCTTTTTTTCTACCTAACCTGAAAAAATACTATGGGCCAAAAATTTTTATCAATGTCAGTGTAATTTTAAACACTGACATTACAATATTTTTAGGTAAATAAGTATATGATCATGCACTAAACACCTAAAATATATTTAGAACTATCAGATAAACATCCAACATAACTTTTGCATAAGCCTTTCTTACATATCCACTACTACATTGACTATAGGAGTGGAAAAAAAGGAAAAACTCAGATTATGGCAGGTGATCAAGGTCATAAGGAAAAGGCAGTAGAAAAACACACAAAGATACAAAGCAAAGATGCTTAAGAAATTTTAAAGAAGGAAAGTAAGTAAGATGAGCAAGTAATGAATATTTTGAGGTGAAAACCCCTTTGGGACAGCAAGAATGTAGACTGAACTGAAGTGTAAAACATTCACTCAATTATTTGCCTGAAAGAATAATGTTTACATTAGAAAAAGTGGTAAGTGTGTAGAAGAAGACCAGATATGGAAGGAAAAAACATCTTTTCCTAAAGAAATCTGTATTCCCTAAAGACATATGATTCCATTAAAAAAAGAAAGTATGCATGGAATATACATTATGTGCAGATTTTTAAATGAAAACTTGTAGATTATAGAAAGAGAAAATATGAAAACTTAAAAATCTACTTAAATAAAACGAGCATGTACAATAAATCACAAGATTTTACATACTCTCACTTGTAAACCTCCACTCATACCCCACAATGCTTTCCCTTCAAGTTCACCTTGTCCCTCCTTCTAATCTTAATGAATTTCACCAAGTTCAATTCTAAACCCACAAATTGAATTTTAGTTCTTTCAAGAATGAGGTAATACAGAGCAACCAGGACAGTTCAGTACCATCTTCTGATGGTCCTTTATAAATGGCAATAGACTAGACAAAAAAATTAAATAAACGTATGAATTATTTGATTACCCTCTCCCCTCTTGAAACGCAGCCACCTTCCAGGAGTTTAAGCATCAGAGCACTGCTGAGGATACCAAAACTCTACAACTGATTAAAAGGGTACTTATCCCCCATATTTATTAAGTCCTGTACTAATTTGTGATTTTGTCAGAAAAATAAGAAACTGCAGATAATTCTAAGAACAACCAAAGGGGTATAAACTATGAAGATGCACGTGGTTCAAAAAAAGAGATCTGTAATGCAGAGAGTAGGTTACACAATTCTATCCAAATGGAAACAATACGGAAAGGAAACAATATGGTATGTTCAAAATGAAATCTTAAGGAGATGGACGTTAGCTCTGTAACAACATACATCTGCAACATCATCTTACCTCTGTTTGCCATAAAGATCTCCAGGGCTGTATTTTGCAAAAGATAACGACGAGAAAAGATCGATCGTATCTCTGAGAACAGCCATTTCCCATGCAGCCCTTCTGTATATGCCAGGATCTAGTGAAGAAAAAGAGAATCCCGAGTAAGTACAATAGAATCTTTTTGTTCTTTCCCCCAATTAAAACACAGAAGTCCTTATTAAGAAAAATAATTTCTAAGAAATGAATAAACAGTTACTGAAATAATTAGGAGGGTGACTAAAAACTAGATTGCAATTCATGAAAAAGATGTTTAAGTGAAACAGCAGAACAAAACTGTAATACATCTATTTTATACATATATTTGGGGGCTTTTTAAGGCAATGATGTCATCTATTGCTTTTCAGGAAATACATATAGCATTACTGATTGATTTTTGAGTCATATTATAGAAATAAATATTACACAAACTTTAAAAAGAAGAAAGACTTCAAAAGAATGTCCTACATGCTTATAGATCACATATAAAATTCAGTTTCATATAATATATCCAGAAATACTTTTTAGATACTTTAAAATTACAAATTTAAGTTCATAACTTCAAAAAATCACAGTTATAAGGTCACTGTTAAGGCAACAGTCACTCATTCAGAAAGCACAAAGACCAACTGTATAAGAGGTTAAGCATCATTTTGTCAGCGAAGCTAAACACAAACCTTCGAATGAACTCAGCATAATCTCTCCATGGAGTAGGTGGTTGTCAGAGTAACTTGTTACAGATTCTTGTCATCCCATGTGACAGACGCAATGGCTTAGAATGCTTTGCAAACTCAAAGTAATCCTGCCTTTAGTACTAAGCCACTTTGTTGCTTTGTTATTCAAGCTTTGTTTTTTTAAAATTCATTTCAAAAGCTTAATTATGAAGGTGTTAAAGGCAGATTTGGAATTTCTCCACACTAGTACTTAGTACTTCACAGAATATTAATAAATAAAATGAGATGGATGTGCTATCAAACACTGATGAAAATTCGTGAAAGCAAATTAAGGTAAACAACTAAGATAAATGTCTCAAAAGTAACCACCATTAAAAAATACAAATAAAATGACATTTGTATATGATATTGCATTGTACAGACAAAAATGGGGTAAGTAAAGAGGAAAAATAATGAATGTTAAGAATTTATCCTACATAAATGCTCTCCACTTTATATTTCCATTTCTAGATCTTAATTATAAAAAATCTATAATCCTTTAATGCAAAATACAGGGTTTTTGTTGTTGTTGTTGTTTTAAAAGACAGCAACATTAGTTAATTCACTAAACACATATCTAGATTTTTCTACAGAAAATATTCTATTTCAGGTACCACAGCATCTAGAAATGAAAGAATGGGTACAATTCCTAGGCCCAGTGTTTTCTGAAAAACCAAACTCAAAATTCCAAACAATGAATAACACTTTAAGTTTTAAAACAGGTGAAAGAGAAAATCCTTCAAACTCTTTCATACAATCAATACCTATGTAAGTAAGATCAAGAGAGATTAACAGAAAAGAGAGGACAAAATATTGATATGACTCAAGATTTTTTTAAACCAGCTGCCACTTGTACCCCTTTCTCTCACCACAACCAGTAGGTCCGAGGCTCCAGAGTGTGCAGTGGCCTCCTGACTGGTCTCTCTCCTTCTAATCTTACCTGGAGAATCTACCACAACCAGAGGAGTCAGAGAAAACAGCTTTTTAAATATAAATCAGATCCTACCTCCTGTGTACTTAACACCCCCCAGTGGCTCCGCAATACATGCGTTGTAAACTGAGTGCTGCTCAGCCACTATAGTCGTGTCCAACCCTGTGCGGCCCCACGGACTGCAGCCCGCCAGGCTCCTCTGTCCACGGGATTGTCCGGGCAAGAACACTGGAGTGGGCTGCCATTCCCATCTCCAGGGGATCTTCCCGACCCAGGGATTGAACCTGCATCTCTTACATCTCCTGCACCGGCAGGCAGGTTCTCTCCTGCTAGCAGCACCTGGGAAGCCCAATCAATGCTGAAGTTCTTCATAACTGTTTATAAAGTCTTATATCTGGGATTGTCTGATGAGCGCAAATCATTCTTCATCAGGGCCTTTATATGTGCTGCTCAGACTGGTCTCCCAGATCTTCACATGGCTGGCTCATCCTCACATTCATATATCCACCCAAATGTCACTTTGGTAGAGAAGCCACAGGATCTAACCCACTTCTGCCACTATCACCTCATCCCATCCCAAACTCATCAGACTTCCTTCGTAACACTTATTTATTACCACCAGAAATTACATTATTTCCTCGCTTCTCTTTTGCCTCTCTTCAGCACGAGAATACTAGAATCTAAGTTCTAATGGAACAAAGGTTTTGAATGTACTCTATTTTCATCTTCTATGACAACGTCTTACACAAGGAGACAGTTTTGAATGGTTAAACGCATGAACAAACGGCAACCAAAACCCTACATATGATCCACATTAATTTTGTTTCGGCCATAAATTCTCCCCAAATTTCAAGTAGTTGAAAATACTTGAGAAAAGGGTTATTTATAAAAACGGACATATCTATGACTCCTCAGGAAAAATATGGAGCATCTGCCAAGTCTAGGTCTATATACACCACATAGCACAACTGACAGGCACTCTCCATTTTTAAACAATCTCTACACATTCACTTATTTACTATTATCTGCCTAGTTTCCACTGGTATTTGAGATTGCCATTTTTAACTAATCAAGTAATAGAGAATCCAATATATGTTCTGTAGCACTTCTGGTCCAATCTATCCACCATGTGTGCAGAAAAGGAGACCTAAACAAGTTAAATACTTAATAGGAGTCCCTTGGAAAGCTGGTAGTAAAGTTTGGCCTACTCCCAGGTTGTCTAGTCTGAACTGTCCAGAGCCTACTTAGATGATACACTGTTACATTTCTAAAAGAGTTCAAACATCTGTTAAACTAGAACCCATCAGAAATTTTAATCAGCTACATTTTTTCCCCTGTACTTGTGTTAAAAATGAAAGAGAAAAATTAAACAAGAATAAACAACAAAGCTTTAGGCTCCAAGCTCTGTCATACACTAAACATATCACACGCTGGTCTGAAAATTCTACCTCTTGTATCAACAGAGCTATGTAATAAGACTTGTTGCTTAATATGGTGATGGCCAATCATTGCAAGATCACGGTTGTGCAACCTGAAGATTTAATTATTAGTATTTTCTAGAATATGTCAATTACAAAGAGGAGTAAGAACACTAAAACATTATTATAATATTTTTAATGTAATAGTTTTCCAATCAGTGAAAATATTCCATTTATATCCCATTCCTTTAAGCAACATAGGTATTTTAAAAATATACCTTGAAATACAGCAAGTGGCATGGTCCTTTAAACTTTATTACCAAACGTCAAACTTACTCCAAATGACAGAAAATGACATAAGCTCCATGGAACCACCCTGAAACTTACAAAATACTAATACTTTTCCATACTGTTGTATAGATTTTAAAAACTTATGAAGTATTATAGATAATATTGAAATTCCCATATATAACCCTTCCTGATTCCATTTTCCTTCTTCATCAGAGCCAATCACTATCCATGTTTTGAGGTTTAGCATTACCATATAAATTTTTATTCTATTAGTATATATACATCTACAAATAAGATCCAGAATTGTTCTACATGGGTGCAAACCTGATATAAATGGTATTATACTGAATGGATGACAGTGTGTTTCCAGAGTTAAATAAACATAAGCAGGTAATGTTTTAAAACTGAAGAAAAACAGAAACAGGAGGAGAGACAAAAAATTATTTAAAACTGCCAAAGCTATCAACATTTAAAATCTTACAGATAAAATTAGACTGACTTAAAAACAAAAACAAACAAGAAATGAAAATCTGTACTTAACGTCAGGATAGTGGGATTTAAAATAGAAACAAAGAATTTCTTAACTAAGAGAATTACTAGCTGAAATTGATATAATAACATTTCTTTAAAGTATTCATTAGGAAAAGGTGTCAGTACTGAGAAGCAGCTGCGACCTAGCTAGGCAAGAGGTTTATTTCTTATTGGAATAGTATATTCCTGGTCTGAGGCTTCACTTCAAAGTCTCTAGAGTTCAATTAAAACTGGATTAGGTAGAAGCAGACCCTTCTTTGGGACTTTCTGTTCACTGAAACTCTACTTACACTGACAGCACCCTAGACAGAGGTCTAGCCCTCCGATGAATCGGTTACTATGGAAACTGTATCATTACCACTGCTCGGCAGTTATGACCCCAAGTCTAGAACAGCTTGAAAGCTTCAGCCCTCAGCACTCTCTTTGAATGTTTTCCATCTTGTTTCAATATCGTTAGTACTATTATTAGTGAATTCAACTTTCATTTTTTAATAATTTATTTGAATAAAGACAGTTTATTGGTCAAATGTTAACGAAAGGTTGTAGAGAGGAACAAAAGAAATCATTTATAGGTATATATACTCTCACACATATAAATGCATATATACTATTTCTTTACATTAAAATATCAAACATATTTCCTTTAAAATTTTATCTAAAAATTGTGACTCTGAAAAAGAATTTTGCCCAAGTAAACCTACCTTTTCCCCTACACTGCAAATAGTATACTCTGAACACATGTGAAAATTGCTTCACCCTGTTGCATTAATTGGCTAGAAAGAAGAATTTTTGACCTTTAACCATTCATTTTGAGAAGTAAACGAATTTATCCAAATAACACTTCCACTTTTCTCATCCTCATGGAAGGATAAAAAAAAAATCTGTATCATTTACTGCCCAACTACATGATACCCTTATTTATTGAATATTAGGTATGTTCAAAAAATAGATTTTAAAGTAGTCTCTGAAAACATAGCCATATTTGTTCCATTTAAATAGAGAAAAAAGGCTTTCTTTTTAAACTCTACCCTCAATAAATTTTAAATTTTTTCAAATTCTTTTAAAGGGAAAGATATTAAAAAGTAATTGAAAAATATCACAAAAAATATTTGAGAGTTGGCATCTATAGAATCAAATAACTGTTTTTTAAAACACTATTCTTAATGTTTAAAGCTCACACTGCATATCCTAGACTCAAATATTCATCAATTTTTTGAGAGATTTTACTCTTTCATAGAATTCCATAGTAATTTCAAAAGATTTCAGTAACAAAAGTAAAATCAAATAATACAAAGAAACAATAGCACTTAAAATTTCATAACAAAATCATTTCCAAAATATATTGATATATATTTAACATTAAAAAAATTTTTTAACTTAGTATACAAAATATAAACTAATCAAGCCATCAATCAATCAATGATACCACCGTTAGAAAATATTCATATCTCATTTTCATGAACATAATTATAAATCAGTCGCAAGGATTATATCTTAATATGGAAAATAGTAAATATGTGAAATAGAAATGAAAGTACATGTTAAAAAATGCACTAGTCTAAATATAGTCTATCAATCTGCCACTAAACACATGTGCAAATATATTTTATTTACAATAATCGCAATTTTAATAAAACAGTTGAAAGTAATTGTAACCAAGTATTTTAAAGCTGCACCACTCTATTATTAACATAGTTTTTAGATTTTGCTGCTCATAATTTTCTCTGAAACTTGATATCAAAGCATAGCACTAAATTTATTTTAATACTGAATACTAGTTAGTTTAAGGACGTTCTTCATCACCATTATTTAAATATATATTCTTAAACAAAACTTAGAGGTCTCTTTTAATTGAAAAATAGCATATACTTGACTCTGGTAGAAATTTTAACACGGCAATTTTGCTATTTAATATACATCTGTGAACACACAGATCGTCCCCAAACTTGGAAAAAATGACAACAAAAGTATAAAAGTTATAAATATAAAAGAAAATTACCTTTTAAATTAATTATGAGTTATTTTATATTTTTCATCTATATAGTGAACTTCCTCCTGCTTACTGATACTATGATGCAGTATTCTCCTTAGCGTTTTCATGTGTGACAAATTCAATTAAACATATTCATTCCTCTAATGTTCTATTTGGCAGTTTAGTCAGTATGAAAAATTAAAAATATATAAATAAAATGCTGTGTGACCTCTGTATTGATTGGGCTAAAGCGGTTTTAGCCTGGGTGTGGACGATGGGGCATCTGGGAGGGGCTAGAAGGGAGCACACAGACACAGACACTCTCATGTTTTCTCTTCCAATTACTGAGGGAGATGATAAAACCACAGCAAATGATGTATCAGCTCATTTTATCTTATCGCTTTGGGGCTAGGTGACAATGAAGTTCATATTTCACTGACTCCCATTGAAGATTGTGAAAATTACTTGCCCTCATGACCTGAAATTTCACTAGAAGACAGAAATTTCTCTTCTGCAAAGTAATGCAATTTTTCAGATGTCAACCTTTAGCCCAGCTTTAAAAATTAATTTCATTTATATTAACCAATGATATTGATATTTTCACAGAACGCTCTTTGATACATGAAGCACAGACTGGCAAATTGATGTTGCTTTAGATGAGTAAAACTATTTTATTTTAAGCTGCGATGGCAGACAGATTTATGGCAAACTGAAATTCCCATTTCATAATTTAATATTTGTGCTAGAGCAGAGAACCTTTAAGCCCTTGGCCTGTAAATAATTCAGACTCAGTTGGTTCTTTTATTTTCAATATTCTCCAGCTTAAAGATAATTTGCATTCTAAATGATGTTTCATAAAAGCCACCTCTTACTGAACTAACATTTAATATATATATTAACAAGTCAAGAGCCAAGTATACTAATGAATAAGCAGAACAAAGAAGATATTTAGCCATCATCCAACTAATTTTTAGATTTTTAAAAATTTAAACTGTATCTCCATTATGATTTTTATGAAAGAAGAACCTAAATATACAAAAGAAGGATACTAAGGAATAATAATTAGCAACATGAATGTATCTTGGTTTCTTTTTCACAGCGCATAAAGAGCAAGGTACTAAATTTTCAGAAAAAGAATAGAATAAACAGGTACATAGTTGAATTAAAATAGAGATATTTGGATTTGGAGTTACTTTTTAAGATAAAAGTATAATAAAAATAAAGCCACAATGTCAATTTTATCATGAATAAGATGTGAAAGTGTTTGATTTCAGTATACAGATACAGAAATTACCTTGAATATATACAAAGAAAAATGTAAGTATTTTGGAGTAGTAAAAATATTACTTAAAAAATACAGTTACTAAAAAAAGAAGATATGTATACTTTATCAAGTTTTTATTACCTTTATCCAGTAAAGACTTTTGTTTAATTCCAATGCCTTGAGAAAACAATCATTAGACCAAAACCCTTCATTTTATTAATAAGTAAGTTAAACATAAATATGTACTAATTTATCCATTAATCTATACTCTTAAAATTAGAAAAACGCCCCCCCCCAAAAATGTCTGCAATTTAGCTATTTTCTCCCCAAGATGGATTAATACCACTCTGCCTAACTTTCTATTTCCAAAATCACTTTTGCAAGTTGTATGCAAACAATATCTGTATTACTTTTTCTTTAAAATATTTATAGCTAATTTTCCTTACAGGTATGATATGGGAAAATGATAATATAAATGATACCTTATTTTTTCCATTTAAATTGAAAAGAATCCTAGTTACTTCTTACAAGCTTGTGAGAGTGACTGCCACTGTCACTGAATTGAAGTCACAAAGTGTTTTTGCCTATTACTCTGTACACTGACTCTCTAAAGAACAAAGAGTTAAGTTTAAATCAGCACTAATAAAATACAGCCTAACTTTTAATGGGCTGGAATATTCTACAATGTATACTTTTAAAGTAAGCAATGGACACAGCCTGTCTTTCTTCTTGATGTCAATTCTTCCTTGATGAACTTAATATCAATCTCAGATTGGTATCAAAGGCCCTCTCTACATAAAGGAAGCAAATACCCAAATTAGAGTAATAGCAGCGTGTAGCTGGGCTTCCCAGGTGGCGCAGCAGTAAAGAATCCTGAAATGCGGGAGACACGGGTTCAACCCCTGGGTCGGGAAGATCCCCAGGAGAAGGAAATGGCAACCCACTCCCATTTTCTAGCCTGGAAAATACTGTGGACAGAGGAGTCTAGTGGGCTACCGTTTACAGGTTTGCAGAGTTGGACACAACTGAGCAACCGAGCACACAGCCTGTAGGTAGACGACTTATCCCTTTGTTGCAGATACAACATGGTTTAGTCATTCCAAGTTTCTCTGGGGACTAACCTATTTAACTAATTAAAGGAGAAACCTTCAATGCATTTGTTTCTGTTCTTCAAATATAGAACAGAAATAAAAAGGAAAAGGGAAAAGTTACACTAGAACTTGATGCTAAAAGTAGGACACTTTCTTCCTAATTAGAGGGAAATACTTTTCCACTTAATTTTTTTTTAACTTTATTCCTCTTAAGTATTCAACTTGTTTAGCTGAAGCCAATTATAAATGAGTAGTACAGGTTCCTATTTGCTTCCCTGTTAAAGCATGAAACTGAATACTGGGCTCATATTCTGCTTCAGATACAATCTTTCAAAAAGTTATTTTCTTAAAGGACACATGTTACAGAGAACATTATGAATGCTACTTAAATAAGATTTGGAGGTCAACGTGATTCCACTGCGTAACTCCGTACACTGGAGTTCCGACTCGCCTACAGCTTTATGAGACTAGGCCACTGGTCCCAGTCATCTTTCCATTCACATATCAGATACGGTGCCAGGAACATGGGAGACACTGACGAACAGACGGAAAGCCAGCCCAACCTCACGTACCACATTCAGTCTCAGGCGCTAGGGACGCATGAACACAAACACAGCAGAAAGCAAAAAGAGACAGAAAAATGAAAGGGAAAACTACAGCATAACATTTAAAAAAATCAAATTGAACAGTCAGCATATTTCAACTTCTGACCAAGATGGAGTAACAGGGACTGGACTTACCCTTGTACATAAATAATACTTAAAATAGATACCACATGTGGAAAAAAAAAAAAAACTGTTCTTAAGAGCTCAAACACAAAGTAATGAGCAACAGTGAACTCAGAGACAGGGAAAAAAGTGGTGACACCAACTACCGCTCCAACTCCCTCCCGGAGAAGACTTTGCAAGCTCCAGGGCAGGGAGAAGAAATACAATTAGAACATAGTGGTCTCTTATGGCAGAGAAAACAACTTCAAGTACTACAAGATCCAGGGGGCTAAAACTGCAAGGACAAGTAGCAGGTGAGCGAAAGATGAAAAGCAACATCACTCCTGAGATTTGCAGTCTTCAGCTGAGACCTGATCAGCTTAAGAAAACAATTCAAGGCCAGTAAAAGAATCATTCCATCAAATTATAGGGCACAATACCCAGAGCTCACATAAGCAGAGAAAAAAACAATCTCATAATGCACCGAGCAATGGCTAGAGTCCTCAGAAGCGTTTTGCCTTAGTAGTGGGGAAAACTAGACTAGACCAAATGCTGCTCTGGTCCCCCCTAACAAACCTTAACAGCACCATCCACATGGATCAAACTATTTCCAAGGTAACGTAGTTGTGTCCTAGAATGACAGATTAAAATATTTATAGAATACAAAAATATCTACAACACAATAGGGCAAAATTCACAACTGGCATTTAATTCATAAATACTAGGCCTGAATAAAAATCAGGAAAATATAACCCATAATGAGAGGAGAAATTACAAAAATGACAGGATTATTGGTAAAGTACATCAAACTAGACAAAGTAGGTATTAGAATTTAAAAAAGAATTCCATTAACAGGATACTAATAGGATAATAGAGGGTCATTTCATTTGCAATAGTTGGGCTTCCCTGGTAGCTCAGATGGTAAAGAACCTGCCTACAATGCAGGAGACCTGGGTTCCATCCCTGGATCAGGAAGATCCCCTGGAGAAGGGAATGGCAACCCACTCCAGCATTCATGTCTGGAGAATTCCACCAACAGACCACAGGGTTGCAAAGACTTGGGCATGTCTCAGCAATTAACACTTTCACTTTCTTTCAGAGGGTCATTTCACTTGCAATGGTCATCATAACAACAGATCATTTCATCAAGAGGTCATACTTATCCTAATTGTTCCTGAAGGAATAGTAGAGCTTTAAAACACACAAAAGAAAGACTGAGAGAACCAAAATCAGAAATACATAAATCCACAATTACAAACAGATTACAACACTTCCCTTTCAATAACTGATAAAGTAGATGGACAATCAGTAAAGATACGGAATACTTGAATAAGACCACTGACCATGAATTAGTTTACAATTGTAAAACAGGAGCTGAATATACATTTACAGAGACAGTGCATACTATGAACCAAAAACCAAGCTGTGATAAATTTAGCAGATTCAGATCATATAAAGTTTGTGCACATGCTCAGTCATGTCTGACTCTTTCTGACCCCATGGACTGTAGCCTGCAAAGCTCCTCTGTTCACAGAATGTTCCCAGCAAGAGTACTGGAGCAGGTTACCATTTCCTTCTCCAGGGATCTTCCTGACCCAGGGATTGAACCTGCGTCTCGGTAAGCAGGTTCTTTATTAGTTGAGCCATCAGGAAAGCCCCATAAAGGCATATTCTCTGACAACAATGGAATTAAGTTAGAAATCAATAACAGATTTTTTTCATTCCCAATATATGAAAATGAAACAGTACACTTCTAAGTAACCCATGGGTCTGAGAAAAAAAAATTAGGAGGTATGTTGAACTGAATACAAATGAAACCAGAACATACAAAAATTGTGGAATGCAATTAAATTAGTACTTAAAAGGAAATTTCTAGCACTAAACACCTATATTAGTGGAGAAAAGGTCACCTCTCAAGAATACAGCTTCCACTTTAGAAAGTCAGGAAAAAATAACAGCAAATTAAACCCAAAGTAAGCAAAAGAAAAGAAATAAAATCAAAGTAAAAATCAATGAAACAGAAAACCAGAAAGAGAGAAGAAAATAATCAATGACACCGAAGATTGGTTATTTTAAAAGATCGATAAAATGTATGTCTCTAACCGGACTCATTAGGCAAACAAGAGAGAAAACACAAATTAGGAAAATCAAATGATATGAGAATCAATATCAGCAGAGAAAAAGCATCACTATGGATTATAGACTGTAATAATAAGAATACTAAGAACAATAATAATAATCATAAAAAGAATAATAAGGGAATACTACCTAGCCCTGGTGGGCTACAGTCCATGGGTTCACAAAGAATTGGACATGACTGAGCAATTAAGCACATTACATAAAACTTTATATCACTAAATTGGACAATTCTTTCTGGTGGTCAGATTATTTGAAAGACACAAACTACCAAAGCCCCCTCAAGAAGAAACATAACATAAATAGCATTATACTTATTAGAGAAACCAAATCAACAGTTTAAATCTTTCCATAAACTAACCTCTGGGCCATGTGACTCCAATGGTGAATGCTACCAATATTTAAAGAAGAAACAGTGCTAATGCTATACAAACTCTTCCAGAATACTTAGGAGGAAATACTTGCCAACTTATCCTATGAGGGCAGCCTTACTCAAATATTAAAACCAGACAAAAGCATTATAAGACAAGAAAATCCACAGGGCAGTCTCACTTAAATATTATATAATTTATTGTCTTAAGACATTAAGGATGTTCTGTACAATAGTAGATTAACTCAAACTACCAAGAGAAATTTTCCCACTCCTGTGCTTTCACAAATTATCTTGAAATGTATCCAACCGTTCCCAACATTTATCAAGAATGTCTACAAAAATGTTCTTATGTAATGCATTCCAATTTGACTTTCCTTGGATTTTACCAGAGTGGCTGAATTCTCAACCTTCTCTTTTACAGTGAGGGATTTCATCAATAACCACTGTTTGCAACACCAAACTTTACAGAGGTGCAAAAACCAAGTGATAAGGCATTAGAGGTGATTACCTCTAAAAGGTAATGATTCAGTTCAGTTTAGTTGCTCAGTCATGTCCGACTCTTCGCTACCCCATGAATCACAGCATGCCAGGCCTCCCTGTCCATCACCAACTCCCGGAGTCCACCCAAACCCATGTCCATAAGTCACTAATGCCATCAAGCCATCTCATCCTCTGTCACCCCCTTCTCCTCCTGCCCCCAATCCCTCCTAGCATCAGGGTCTTTTCCAATGAGTCAACTCTTCGCATGAGGTGGTCAAAGTATTAGAGTTTTAGCATCAGCATCACTCCTTCCAATGAACACCCAGGACAGACTTCCTTTAGGATGGAGTGGTTGGATCTTCTGGCAGTCCAAGGGACTCTCAAGAGTCTTCTCCAACACCACAGCTAAAAAGCATCACTTTTTCGGCACTCAGCTTTCTTCACTGTCCAACTATCACATCCATACATGACTACTGGAAAAACCATAGCCTTGACTAGATGGACCTTTGTTGGCAAAGTAATGTCTCTGCTTTTAAATATGCTATCAAGGTTGGTTGTAACTTTCCTTCCAAGGAGTGAGGGTCTTTTAATTTCATGGCTGCAATTATCATCTGCAGTGATTTTGGAGCCCAAGAAAATAAAG
This sequence comes from Odocoileus virginianus, assembly GCF_023699985.2. Lineage (NCBI taxonomy): Eukaryota > Metazoa > Chordata > Mammalia > Artiodactyla > Cervidae > Odocoileus > Odocoileus virginianus. Next base: position 7,008,506 of record NC_069685.1, on the reverse strand, counting down.
TCTGACACTGCTTCCACTGTTTCCCCATCTATTTTCGATGAAGTGATGAGACCAGATGCCATGATCTTAGTTTTCTGAATGTTGAGCTTTAAGCCAACTTTTTCACTTTCCTCTTTCACTTTCATCAAGAGGCTTTTTAGTTCCTCTTCACTTTCTGCCATAAGGAGGTGTCATCTGCATATCTAAGGTAATTGATATTGATCCCGGTAATCTTGATTTCAGCTTGTGCTTCTTCCAGCCCAGCATTTCTCATGATGTACCCTGAATATAATTTAAACAAGAGGGTGAAAATATACAGCTTTGATATACTCCTTTTCCTATTTGGAACCATGGTGATGTTCCATGTCCAATTCTAACTGTTGCTTCCTGACCTGCATACAGCTTCATGTACTGGTGAACCCTGGCTTGGAGAATTTGGGGCATTATTTTACTAGCATGTGAGACGAGTGCAATCGTGCAGTAGTTTGAGCATTCTTTGGCATTGCCTTTCTTTGGGATGGGAATGAAAACTGACCTTTTCCAGTCCTGTGGCCACTGATGAGTTTTCAAAATTTGATGGCATATTGAGTGCAGCACTTTCACAGCATCATCTTTCAGGATTTGAAATAGCTCAACTGGATTCCATCACCTCCACTAGCTTTGTTCATAGTGATGCTTTCTAAGGCCCACTTAACTTCACATTCTAGGATGTCTGGCTCTAGGTGAGTGATCACACCATTGTGATTATCTGGGTTGTGAAAATCTTTTATGTACATACAGTTCTTGCCACCTCTTCTTAACATCTTCTGCTTCTGTTAGGTCCATACCATTTCTGTCCTTTATTGAGTCCATCTTTGCATGAAATGTTCCCTGGTACCTCTAATGTATTTGAAGAGGTCTCTAGTCTTTCCATCTATTGTTTTCCTCTATTCTTTGCATTGATCACTGAGAAAGGCTTTCTTATCTCTCCTTGCTCTTCTTTGGAACTCTGCTTTCAGATGGGAATATCTTTCCTTTCTCCTTTGCTTCCCATTTCTTTTCTTTTCACAGCTATTTGTAAGGACTCCTCAGACAGCCATTTTGCTTTTGTGCATTTCTTTTCCATGGGGATGGTCTTGATCCCTGTCTCCTGTACAATGTCACGAACCTCCACCATAGTTCATCAGGCACTCTGTCTATCAGATCAAGTCTGACAGAATGTGGTCCACTGGAGAAGGGAATGGCAAACCAGTTCAGTATTCTTGCCTTGAGAAACCCGTGAAAAGTATGAAAAAGCAAAAAGAAAGGACACTAAAAGATGAACTCCCCAAGTCGGTAGGTGCCCAATAGGCTACTGGAGATCAGTGGAGAAATAACTCCACAAAGAATGAAGGGATGGAACCTAAGTAAAAATAATACCCAGTTGTGGATGCGACTGGTGATAGAAGCAAGGTCCAATGCTGTAAAGAGCAATATTGCATAGGAACCTGGAATGTTAGGTCCATGAATCAAGGCAAATTGGAACTGGTCAAACAGGAGACGGCAAGAGTGAATGTCAACATTCTAGGAATCAGCGAACTAAGATGGACTGGAATGGGTGAATTTAACTGAGATGATCATTATATCTACTACTGTGGGCAGGAATCCTGTAGAAGAAATAGAGTAGCCATCATAGTCAACAAAAGAGTCCAAAATGCAGCACTTGGATGCAATCTCAAAAATGACAGAATAATCTCTGTTCGTTTCCAAGGCAAACCATTCAATATCATGGTAATCCAAGCCTATGCCCCAACCATTAATGCTGAAGAAGCTGAAGTTGAATGGTTCTATGAAGACCTAACAAGACCTTCTAGAACTAACACCCAAAAAAGATATGCTTTTCATTACAGGGCACTGGAATGCAAAAGTAGGAAGTCAGGAAATACCTGGAGTAACAGGCAAATTTGGCCTTGGAGTGCAGAATCAAGATGCACAAAGGCTAATAGAGTTTTGCCAAGAGAACACACTGGTCATAGCAAACACCCTCTTCCAACAACACAAGAGAAGACTCTACACATGGACATCACCAGATGGTCAACACCGAAATCAGATTGATTATATTCTCTGCAGCCAAAGATGGAGAAGCTCTATACAGTCAGCAAAAGCAAGACCGGGAACTGACTGTGGCTCAGATCATGAACTCCTTATTGCCAAATTCAGACTTAAACTGAATAAAGTAGGGAAAACCACTAGACCATTCAGGTATGACCTAAATCAAACCCCTTATGATTATACAGTGGAATTGAGAAGTAGATTTAAGGGACTATATCTAATAGACAGAGTGCCTGATGAACTATGGACAGAGGTTCGTGACATTATCCCCAAGAAAAAGAAATGCAAAAAGGCAAAATGGCTGTCTGAGAAGGCCATACAAATAGCTGTGAAAAGAAGAGAAGTGAAAGGTAAAAGAGAAAAGGAAAGATATACCCAGTAGAATGCAGAGTTCCAAAGAATAGCAAGGAGAGATAAGAAAGCCTTCCTCAGTGATCAATGCAAAGAAACAGAGGAAAACAGTAGAATAGGAAAGACTAGAGATCTCTTTAAAAATATTAGAGATACCAAGGGAACATTTCATGTAAAGATGGGAAAATAAAGGACAGAAATGTTACTGACCTAAAAGAAGCAGAAGATATTAAGAAGGGGTGGCAAGATTATACAGACAAACTATACAAAAAAGATCTTCATGACCCACATAACCACGATGGTGTGATCATTCACCTAGAGCCAGACATCCTGGAATGTGAAATCAAGTGGGCCTTAAGAAGCATCACTATTAACAAAGCTAGTGGAGGTGATGGAATTCCAGTTGAGCTGTTTAAAATCCTGAAAGATGATGCTGTGAAAGTGCTGCACTCAATACGCTAGCAAATTTAGAAAACTCAGCAGAGGCCACAGGACTGGAAAAGGTCAGTTTTCATTCCAGTTCCAAAGTAAGGCAATGCCAAAGAATGTCTAAACTACTGTACAATGGCACTTATCTCACACGCTAGTAGGTAATGCTCAAAATTTTCCAAGCCAGAGCCATGAACTCCAAGCATGAACCATGAACTTCCAGATGTTCGAGCTGGAATTAGAAGAGGCAGAGGAACCAGAAATCAAACTGCCAACATCCACTGGATCATCAAAAAAGCGAGACAGTTTCAGAAAAACATCTATTTCTGCTTTATTGACTATGCCAAAGCCTTTGAGTGTGTTCAGCTCACTTCAGTTCAGTGACTCAGGTGTGTCTGACTCTTTGTGACCCCATGGACTGCAACACATCAGGCCTCCCTGTCAAACACTAAAAACTCCTGGAGTTTAGCCAAACTCATGTCCATTGAGTCGGTGATGCCATCCAACCATCTCAGCCTCTGTCGTCCCCTTCTCCTCCTGCCCTCAGTCTTTCCCAGCATCAGAGTCTTTTCCAATGAGTCAGCTCTTTGCATCAGGTGGCCAAATACTGGACCATCAGCTTCAACATTGGTCCTTCCAATGAAAATCCAGGACTGATCTGCTTTAGCATGGTCTAGTTGGATCTCCTTGCAGTCCAAGGGACTCTCAAGAGTCTTCTCCAACACTACAGTTCAAAAGCATCAATTTTTCAGTTCTCAGCTTTCTTTATAGTCCAACTCTCACATCTATACATAATTACCAGAAGAACCATAGCCTTGACTAGATGGACCTTTGTTTGCAAAGTAATTTCTCTGCTTTTTAAAATGCTGTCTAGGCTGGTCATAACTTTCCAACCAAGGAGTAAGCGTCTTTTAATTTCATGGCTGCAGTCACCATATGCAGTGATTTTGGAGCCCAAAAAGATAAAATCTGCCACTGTTTCCATTGTTTCCCCATCTATTTTCCATGAAGTGATGGGACCAGATGCCATGATCTTAGTTTTCTGAATGCTGAGCTTTAAGCCAAGTTTTTCACTCTCTCCTTTCACTTTCATCAAGAGGCGCTTCAGTTCTTCTTCGCTTTCTTCCATAAGGGTGGTATCATCTGCATATCTGAGGTTATTGATATTTCTCCTGGTAATCTTGATTGCAGCTTGTGGTTCATTTGACTGTGTGGATCACAACAAACTGTGGAAAATTCTGAAAGAGATGGGAATACCAAACCACCTGACCTGCCTCCTGAGAAGTCTGTATGCAGGTCAAGAAGTGACAGTTAGAACTGGACAAGGAACAACAGACTGGTTCCAAATAGGAAAAGGAGTACGTCAAGGCTGTGTATTGTCACCCTGCTTATTTAACTTATATGCAGAGTACATCATGTGAAATGCCTGAACACAAGCTGGAATCAAGATTGCAGGGGAATATATCAATAATCTCAAATATGCAGATGACACCACCCTTATGGAAGTAAGTAAAGAAAAACTAAAGAGTCTCTTGATGAAAGTGAAAGAGGAGAGTGAAAAAAAATTGGCTTAAAGCTCAACATTCAGAAAACTAAGATAACAGCATCTGGTCCCATCACTGCATGGCAAATACATGGGGAAATAATGGAAACAGTGAGAGACTTTAGCTAGACAGCATATTAAAAAGCAGAGACATTACTTTGCCAACAAAGGTCCGTCTAGTCAAATCTATGGTTTTTCCAGTAGTCATGTATGTATATGAGAGTTGGACTATAAAGAAAGCTGAGTGCCAAAGAATTGATGCTTTTGAACTGTGGTGTTGGAGAATACACTTGAGAGTCCCTTGAACTGCAAGGAGATCCAACCAGTCCATCCTAACGAAGATCAGTCCTGGGTGTTCATTGGAAGGACTGATGCTGAAACTGAAACTCCAATACTTTGGCCACCTGATCCAAGGAACTGACTCATTGGAAAAGACCCTGATGCTGGGAAAGATTGAAGGCGAGAGGAGAAGGGGACGACAGAGGATGAGATGGTTGAGTGGCATTACCAACTTGATAAACAGGAGTTTGAGCAAGCTTCAGGAGATGGTGATCGACAGTGAAGCCTGGCGTGCTGCAGTCCATAGGGTCACAAAGAGTCGGACACAAACAACCAACTGATCAGAATTGAACTTCTACATGGAGAGGATAGTTTTGGACTTATATTGAACCAGTTATTAGATTAGATACCTTTACAACAACGTCCTCTAAATTCTCAAATTCAACATATCCAGAAATGAATTCATTATTCATTCACCTCAAGAGCTATTGTTAATCCATTACAATCTATTTTACTAAAGGAAATCACAAAAGTCACATAAAAATCTGAGTCATCCTAATCCCTCATCTCCCAGTCAACAAGTTCAGTAGATTCCATCCTCCTGTCTGCACTTACATTCACCTGCTTTAATGTCCACTGAAATCTACTTTAAAGCAAGTCCTCACCATATTTTGAGTATTTTCAGACATATTTCATGTTCCAACCATGTCACACAACATCATGTCAGTCATGCTATGGTGTGGTGGTATCTGAAAAGCAAACTCTTACTGAGCTTTGTGGAGGAGACTCTGCGGAGGCTACTTGTATTAGAGGAGCACAGACAGTAGTAGCGACAACAGCAACCCATACGATTTAATTAAAGCTTGTCCTATGCCGGGATCTATGCTAAGCGCTTTATTTCAACTATTTTTGAAACTGACACTATGAAATATAAACAATTTTCACCATTTTATAAGTGAGGAAACAATTCTGAGAAGTTAGATGAACTGGTCAAAATCACATAACTAGTAAGTGGGCTAGCCAAGTCTACCAGGCATCTAACACTGTGCTCTAAGACACTACCTAGTACTTCCTCCATGGTGGAAGGTCAAGCCAAGGTTTTGTAAAATGTCCTGACTTCCCAAGCAGATGCAACCATTCTCTGTTTTCTGTTATCACAGGCCTAGTACAAATTCCATTTATTTGTACACCTTATCAGACAATAAACTTCCTTAGATAGACATACCTATTATTTATTCTTATAAACTTGGAGTATCCAGTACACTATATAACTGAATACATGATAAGATTAATGAGTGACTGATGAGATTAACTATTTCTCCTGAAAACTACTCTTCATTTCCCACTCCGTGCACCTATAATTAGTTTCAAAACAAAACAGAAAAGAGATCTCTAGACTTGGCAAAAATAGTGAATGAAATCTGTGTCTCAGCCCCTATTAAGGGCATTCAGTCAGGCCTTAATCAAGGTTAGTAAAATTTACTGTTCGCAAAGAGGGCGGTTAAAATAACCTCTCTTAAATACTAAGAAATTGAGAATTTATTTGGTTCACTTAAAAATGAATGTATTATAAGAACAAAAAGTGGAAACTTTTCTAGAAATTGAAAAAAAATCTTAATAAAAGTATCATTGCCCTACCCTGAGTTAGCTGTACCTAAAGAAGAAACATAAGCTATCCAATACCTCATCCCTCCCTCCAAAAATTCTGAATACATATGTAACATTAATTTTCTATATTATCTAAAAACATTCAATTTGCTACAGAAGGGAAAAAATGGGATAGATGGAAACCAAAAGAAACATTAAACATTGAGAGTAAGACAGTAACTTATGAGATATAGGCAAAATTCATAGGCTGTGTTAAGTAGAGATAAGGAATAAGGAAGTAGCTTCTGAGATATACATTTTTTAAGTGCTAAATATGTACAGTAAATTCAAGGTTAGACATCTGTTAAAGACAAAGTAGACTGAATGTATGACAGAATAAAGAAGAGTGTTACAGACAGACAGACACTGAGGGACCAAGTCACAGAGTATAATCATGACAACTTTGTTTGGAATGCTGACATTTCTGCAGGAGTTGAGAGTGAAGCAAAACTGCTCTTTTGTATCAGACATTCTTTTGAAGGCTGTTTGTACAGAGAACAGCTCTGAAGAGACAGAGAGTGTCCTGCTTCAGAGCAAAGGGCAAGTCTGTTTACTACCCAGTATAATAAAGATAATGATGACCTTTGGGGCAAAGGCCAGACTTCACCACCCACTGTAAACATTTTGGGTTCCTAAAGATACAGGCGGCTCAACAGGGATGTAAACTCACTGGGTACAGAGTACGTGTCTGGGTTTCCTGGCTTAGTCTGCTCAGACTGCCAGCATCTAGTATCACAGACTGGGTGGCTTAAGCCTCAGAAATATATTTGTCACACTTCTGGAAGCTGGGAGATCCAAGGTCAAGGTGCCTGAAGATTTAGTTCCTGGTAAGAGTTCTTCCTGGCGTGTAGATAGCTACTTTCTCACAGAATCCTCACATGGTAAAGAGAAAGATCTCTCTTCCTTTTAAATCCTATCCCATTAGGGAACCAACCTCACGACCTCATTAAAACTTAATTACCTCCTAAAGACAGATACAGTCACAACTGGGGTGTAGGATTTAGGGTTTCAATACACAAATGAAGAAGGACACAATTCAGTCCATAGCACCTCTCCATATCACGTTGAGAAACCTGGGGCTAAGGGGAACAGACATTAACATGATGCTTATTCTCTACACCGTGTTGTAATAAAGGTCTTTGCATCAGACCCAGGAGTCTCATGTCTTCTGCCAACATTCAGGAAATTTTGGCAAGTTAAACTGTTACCTTGCAAGTAAGGTAAAATTTCAGATCTGATAGTTCTTGACACTCTGGAAGACAATTATCAGGCTTAAATGTGAAAAGGAGCTATAACATACTTTGCTGACAGGAATGCAAAGAAAAGTATATATTGCTAATGAAAAGACGAAATGTAAAAACCCCTTCGGAAATCAGTCTTACATTATTTACCAAAAATAAAAATAGCTACATTTTTCACAGTGATACAAACAAAAATGGTAGACGAGACTACAAAATCCAATGTCATTAAAAAAATAATGAAAAATTATGATATCTCCTCTTCAGTTATTGAAGACAATGAATCAAACCTATTATCAGCTTGACTTGCTGGATATTTAGCATCAAAATATAGTACAGTGAGAAAAACAACATACTAAAAAGCATAAATAATAGGATTTCATTTTTGGAAATCAATAAAAAATTCACAAACAAAAATTTGAATGAAAATGGAGAAAAAATATGAAAGAATCTGTGCTAGACTGTTAGTATGTGTTAGGCATGAGGCAGGTGAGAATCTGTCGGAAAGGAGAGGGGAGTGAGGAGAACCAGGAAAAGAAGGGGGAAGCATGCAGAAAAGTAAAACATACGTGCAACAAAAACTACCACTAGGCTGAATATATTTATAATACATAACTATGTAGGCATGCATAAATAGATTCCTTAAAATATGAATAACGAAAAGGTATGCCCCCATTTTTTTATATTGACTATGTTATCAGTTTTTGTATATCATCACGGAGGACAAGAATGATTTTCTTTCCTTTCCTTTCTTTCAGAAGTTTTCAAGGTTCAACCTATTTTCTTTCTCTCCTGAAGTTTCCAAAATTCTTTCCATAGATTCTTAGAGTTCTTTAGGACTAACCTTTCTTTCTTCTGTCTTTAAAGGTAAGACTACAATTCTTTTCCATTTTAAATGCTTTATTCCTGATTTCTATTACCAAAGGTTCAGGACAGTGTCCTTCACAATCTTAGAATGGAGACTTGATTTAGGAAACGGAAATGAAAACTAACATGGACTTCAGTTATCATCTCAGATTCACCAAACCGTTTTTCTTACCCATATATTTGTAACCTTTGTATACCTGTTGTAAGAATGAGAGTAGAACAGTAATTTACTGAGGTTCAGTGAGTATATTTTATTTCTGAGGATCAATAGCCTTAAATACCTATCTATTTGACCTCTACTAGAAGCATTAATTGTATAATTTGTTCATATGTTTTTATGTTGATATGAATGTAAACCTTTCTTGGCAAAATTTCTTCTATGGTTTATTTTACTTCGGTCATAATTTATGTTAAAAATAACAACTTACAAATGAAGCAAACTAATTCCATATAATATAACCTTCAATGCTCAAAGCCCCTACATATTAGAAGCCAAAAAGAAAACACTTGGGGACTGAAATCAATCACTATTTTTGTAATTAACAATTTATTAAGGTATTACTTACATACGGTAAAATACACAAATAATAGGTGGATACAGCTTGATGAGTTTTAATAAATTTATACATCTATATTATCATCACCCTCTCCAGAAAGTGGGCATAGAGGGACCACACCTCAACATAATAAAGGCCATATATGACAAACTCATAGCCAACATCATACTCAATGGTGAAAAGTTTGAAAGCATCTCCTGTAGGATCAGGAACAAGAAAAGGAATTTTGGAAGTCTTAGTCAAAGCAATCAGATAAGAAAAAGAGATAAAAGGGAACCAAACTGAAAAGGAAGAAGTAAAACTGTCACTACTTGCAAACGACATGATGTGATACACAGAAAATTCTAAAATCTAATTGGTTGATAGTGTTTTTCCAGTCTTTTACATAGTTACTGACTTCATACCTATTGTTCTATCAATCGCAGAGAGAAATTTTAAAACCTTTAAACGTGCAACATCATCTCCCAGACTGTATCTGGGAGGTGACAATTCCGAAATAGATCATGAAAGGCTAAAACAAGTAACACCAGTCTGAGTTCCTTCTGGAGGCTTATGAGGAAAATCTATCCCTGTCTTTTCCACCTTCTAGAGACTGCCTACATCCTTTGGCCAACAGCCTCTTCTTCCGCCATCTTCAGTCAGCAGTGCAGTCTTTAAATCTCTCTCTTTGACTTCTGCTTCTGACATCACATTTCATTCTTTGATCTTTTCTGTCTCTACTCTTACTTATAAGAAACCCTGTATTTACTTTGGGTACTCAGATAATCCAGGATAATCTCCCCACTTCCAGATTCTTAACTTAGTCAACACTGTAAAGTCCCTTTTTCATATAAGGTACATATTCACAGGTTCTGGGGGATGGGATATGACACGTTCAGGGAACACTTATTCTGTCTACCACTGACATACACACAGTTAGGCCTTTAGTATCGTCTTGATAAATTGGACCTCTTATGGTATGCTTTTGATCTCTGACAATATTCCTGAAATCTATTTTATGCATTTTTAATACTGTGGTTTCAGACTTATAACTAGTGTTTACATAATATATGTATTTTTAAATCATGTCACGTACACTTGACATTGTCCCATAGCTGACTAATGTTCGGTTCACTTTGTATTAATTTTTTTTTTCTTTCTGTGCTTCCATTAACAGAGTTCCTATTGCCTTGACTTTAGCTTAACTTTGATCACTTTTTTTTTCCTTACAGTATCAAATACAATGTTAGGCACATCAAGTTTTCAGTTCAAATATATAATTTCAGTTCTAAAACTTTCATTTGGCTCTGTTTAATACTTCTCATTGTTGTAATGAGATTTCCCATGGGCTTCCTCCTTGCACTAATATTTTCCATTAAATATTTGAATATATTTATAATAGCTTTCTTTTTGTACACAGAAGTGATTTTTTTCTTCATTTATTTATTTTTATCATTACCTAAACTATAGATTTTATTATGATTTCACCATTTTTTTCATAAATTTCCCCTTTCTATTCCAGGATCCAATTAAAAATTACCACACTGTATTTAGTTTTCTACTCAGTCATCTTTGGTCTGTGACAGCTTCTCAGTCTTGCCCTGATCTTCATTAACCTTAACAATTTTGAAGAGAATTGGTCAGAAATTCTGTAAACTGTTCAGAATCTGGCCTTTTCTGTTGTTTTCTCATGATTATAATAGGACTATGTGGTAATTGTTACTAATTGTTACTAATTTCATAGAAGTGAAGAACCCTTTGAGTCACATTATATGAGGGATTTACATGATATTTACATGACATCACTGATTAACAGTAACCTTCACAAGTTGGCTAAAGTAGCATTTGGCAGGTTTTGCCACTGAAAATTACTATTATTTCCTTCCCTTGATCTATTCTTTGGAAGCTGTTACTAAGTCTAGCCCATCCCTGGAAAGAAGTAGGTAAAGTGAAAATAAGCCCATCTTCTGAAGTGGGTAGTATTTATCTATTTTTCCACACATATGTACTAGATTTCTTAATTCCATAATCTCTATAATTTCTGGAAGCCTTGCTACTAAATAATTTTCCTTCTAAAATCACATTAACTGCTTCTTGGTATGTCTTATAGTTTTTGTACACTGGATATTATGGACTCACAATTATTTTGTCTAGACTTTGCTGTCTTTCTTTAGAGACGGTGAAATTTTGTTCTGGCAGACAGTTACTTTTCTTGTGGATCAGATGGATCCTTCTCAGGTTTGTTTTATATTCTGTTAAGACAAGTACAGACTAGTATTTATTACCCACAGACAGAGCAGCTCAGTCTCCTATAAGCTGCTTATACTCAGTAATAAAATAGAATACTTGGAGCAGGAAAGGAGTAGCATACACTGATTTCACCTTACAATAAGACCACTAACAATCGAAACTAACTTCTTTTGCTGACATTACTTTTCAGCAAGACAATTACACTCCACATTTCCCTCCACAGAAATTAATCCATGGACATCTTCCAATGTTTATTTCAACACAGTTTTACCTCAATAAGCGTGAAGGCTGGAATGCACATGGGTGGTACACCCAGTCTAACTCAAACCTTGGAGTTTGAAGGGATAACCCAAGATCAGTGCACATAAGAACTGATTTTACTATGCTTTACTCAATGGAAAATAAACTCAATTGGCATTCTGCACATTTATCAATAACAGTTGCTTCTGAAACTTGATATTATATTTATCAAGGACTTCTACAGTTACAGTTTATACATTTCACTGATGAAGTAGCACTATGAGTAAGTTTTGTACTTAGACTAAAGTCAATAGTCCCTTCAATCTACAAATATGGTGTATTTCAAAACACAGACCATAAACTAGCAATTAGTCCCATCAAAGCAATGTTATAAAATTTAGTTCAATTCATAGGCTAGCTCACAAAGTTCTATTTTGCAAGAACAGTGACTAAATCACATAAAAACTCTAAACTCTAAATCATCTAAGCCCACTCTTTCGATTTCAAAAGCTTCTTTAGATTTCAAATACAAAACTTGAAAAAAATAATAATTTTTAAAGAGAATAATAACAATTAAAATTTTCTAAGTAAAGAATAACCTATGCATATCTTGAGGCTTGTTCAGAAAGTTCAGGATCTCCTTAATACATTTGCCAGTTATGTAGGTCCAATTCTAATATGGGTAAATTTCTTTTAAAGTATACACTGCTGAAAATAGACTATATACAACTTTTTCCTATTAATGTATTTAAATCATTTTTAAAAACTGCAAAGTGAGCATCAAAACGTGTTTCTCATATTCTGCATACTTCGGAAACAACAAAATACTACTACACACTGTTTCTAGGCAGCAGATGAAATAGTCTGGTGGGTCCTTTTTTCCCCAAGAGAACACATTTTTGTTTAATAGTTTTTCAGTTATGTTCTTTTTTTCCATAGTCCCAAAGATTCATTACTTTGATGACCAATTTATCAGAGACTCAAGTTCAATCTATAAAATCCAATGAGATAGCAAATAACTCAGCCTCAGTGACGGTGTGTGTGGAAATGGGCTGTGTCCTAGATTAATGGGCGATCTGCCTTTGACACAGATTATCATTCAAACTAACCACAGATCTCTACAACAAACACAAGGAAATACAAGTTCACTTTAGCTGATGTTTCAGCTTTTACTGTAGATTCCTTTTAGACAGTTACAGTATTATAAAAAAAATCATAGCACAGGCTTGAAACACTAAGATTCAGTAATACAATGACATTTTGTAAGTTTAAAAAAACCTCCAACTATTAAACATATGTACAAACGACTTCTCTTTTACATCAGAGCATCTTCTAAATCCCTGCTATTTCAGTCGAATTTAGAAGTGAATAAACTATATTATGTTAAGGTTGCAGACAAGAAAAGCAATTACAGATATAAATCTTTTCCATATTCAAATACGCTTTTTTGTGTTCTTTCAAAGTTCTGTTCTCTCCCAGTTTGTCTTGCTACTAGAAAAAAGAAGTAAACATTAGTCAAAGAGACCGGCTGGCTGGCTACCTGGACAACTCCTCACAGGGTGGAATTACTTTGGTCCAGACTTGACTCACTAAACTTATAGGTTCGGAAACAGAAACAAAACAAGATCCATTTGATGGGAATAGATTCATATTAACCAAGCACACAAAGATAAAAATATAGAAAAATAATTTTTTAAAGTGTGTAGAAAGGACAATTACTGATAGAAGACTAGGTATAGACTACATTATTTATCTATTTGAAAAAAAAGAAGGCTAGTCAAATTCAGAATGACAGTTTACTAATTTAAAATAAGAAATATATTAGCTCTCTTCTGGTTAATCCTGGCAAAATGACCATAAATTTATCTCTTCTCTTGCCCTATGATAGACTTTAAAGGTTAGATCACTTAGCCTTTCCAACACTCTTCTGTGTCTTCCTATGAGAAAGGTTTCTCTCCCTTCATAATGCCCTCTCTTACAGACACTCTTTCAGTCTTAGTGAGACTTAAAGACACTTGTAAAGGCAGACAAACTGCAGAAACTATCATTCTCGCAATAAAGACGTGCTATTGGGCTTCCCTGGTGGCTCAGAGGGTAAAGAGTCCGCCTGCAATGCGGGAGACCTGGGTTTGATCCCTGGGTCGGGAAGATCCCCTGGAGGAGGGCATGGCAACCCACTCCAGGATTCTTGCCTGGAGAATCCCCATGGACAGAGGGGCCTGCTGGGCTACAGTCCATGGGGTCGCAAAGAGTCGGACACGCCTGAGCGACTAAGCGCAGTGTCTTTCCTCTCTTCCCTTTCAGCTCTTCTTTTTAAGACTTTCCAATAGGAACATCTTCAGATATACTCAAAAACAGACTTAGTCTATATCTCTGTCATACAATTCCAAGAAGTTTGCCAACTTTGTGTCCTCTCCCTTCTATGTGAATTATTTCTTTGGAGAGTATTTTTCTTTGGGGGTGGTTTAATTAACACAAGCATGATGTCATTATTATACATAAAGCAAAAGTAACAATTCTTAACATTACCAACATACAAAAGTCCTCAGATTGTCTAAAAAAAATGCCCCTTTTCCCTTTTAACTGCTTCCAAACAGTGATGATATGAATTCTACATACTATAGCTGGTTGATAGGCTTTTCATATTTTTATTCAGTAAGAATCTTCCCTCCCTGTATTTGTTGTTGTTGTTCAGTCACTAAGTCATGTCCAACTCTTTGCAACCCCATGGACTGCAGCATACCAGGCTTCCCTGTCCTCAACCATCTCCTGGAGTCTGCTGAAGTTCATGTCCATTGACTCAGTGATGCCATCCAACCATCTCTGTAGTCACCTTCCCCTCCTGCCTTCAATCTTTCCCAGCATCAGGATCTTTTCCAGTGAGATGGCTCTTCATGTCAGGTGGCCAAAGTACTGGAGCTCCAGCTTCAGAATAAGTCCTTCCAATGAATATTTTGGGTTGATTTACTTTAGGATAGATTGGTTTGATCTTCTTGCAGTCCAAGGGATTCTCAAGAGTCTTCTCCAGCACCACAATTGAGAACCATGAATTCTTTGGTACTCAGCCTTCTTTATGGTCCAACTCTCACATCCACACATGACTCCTGGAAAAACAACTTTGACTAGGCAAACCATTCTCGGCAAAGTGATGTTTCTGCTTTTTAATATGCTGTCTAGTTTGTCAGAGCTTTTCTTCCAAGGAGCAAGCGATTTTTAATTTCATGGCTGCAATCACCATCTGCAATGATTTTGGAGCCAAGAAAATAAAGTCTGTCACTGTTTCCATTGTTTCCCCATCTATTTGCCATGAAGTGATGGGACCAGATGCCATTATCTTCAGTTTTTGAATGTTGAGTTTTAAGCCAGATTTTTCACTCTCCTCTTTCACCCTCATCAGGAGGATCTTTAGTTCCTCTTCACTTTCTGCCAATAAAGTAGTATCATCTGCATATCTGAGGTTATTGATATTTCTCCTGGCAATCTTGATTCCAGTTTGTGAGTCATACAGCCTGGTATTTCACATGCTGTATTCTGCACAGAAGTTAAATAAGCAGGGTGACAGTATATAGCCATGATGTACTCCTTTCCCAGTATTGAATCAGTCTACTGTTTCACGTCTGGTTCTAACTGTTGCTTCTTGTCCTGCATACATGTTTCTCAAGAGACAGGTAAGGTGGTCTGACATTCCCAACTCTAAGAATTTTCCATGGTATGTTGTGATCCACACAGTCATAGCTTTAGCAAAGTCAAGGAAGCAGATGTTTTTCTGGAATTCTCTTCCTTTTCTGTGATCCAATGGATGTTGGAAACTTGATCTTATCCCTATATTCTGAATTTGGCTGACTGTTTCTTCATGGTATCATTTAATTTGTTCCTCTATTCCCCAGTTTAGAATCTGTCATTTCCCCCAAATGAAACGCCAGCATCTAATGGCATCTGATTAGCAATTTATAGGAAAGGTTTTGTATCTCTCAACACAAGAAAATTTTCCTTTCAGTAGAAAGTGATATTAGGGGCATTCACTGCTCCCAGGCCAATTTCAGTAGAAAGAACTAAGAAACACGTGCTCTTATGCATCCCAGATCACTGGAGCAAACTCACAAGGGCACTGCAAGATACTTTTTGAGGGACACAGGAACAATAAATATCCGTCAAATGTCATACAAACTACTAGCTTGAGATCAAGTTCCAATATTAGATCATAAGACATCTCTTTCAATCATGTCACATTTTTGCAAAACTGAGTTTGCAGTAGCAGAAAGTGTCATGTTAAAATCAATGTGGATCAGGAAATAAGAACAGAGATATGATTTCAAGATTAGAAGAAGCTGGGCAATACCAAAGAGAAGCACATCCCATTAAGAAATGATCATGATTATTTAAGAATTAAAAAAGAATAGTTTTAATTTATCCAAAGAACCACTGCATAACTTTCTAAGTTGTCTGAATCTATTTAACAAATGGAGCTCCTATGCATTTCTTTTAGCCTAAGGTAGGGTTTCTGACTTCAGCATTGACACTCTAGACTAGATAGTTCTTTGCTGTGAGGAGCTGTATCTTGTGGATTATGGAATGTTTAGCAGTATCCCTGGTTGGATACTTAACAGCATTTCTCCAACTGTGACCATCAAAAATGGATGTAGATATTGCCAGATTTCCAATCAAGGGGGTGAGGAAATGGGAGAGAAAGCTAAAATCACTGCTGACTGAGAACTAATGGCCTAGAATCACTGTAAAAAAAAAAAAAAATTTACTGAAACATTAAGGATACCATGAATAAAGATGGTTTTGGAAACTAACATATTTTTAGAAAAAAAAAAAAACAACATGAGTTAGTACTTCTCTAATTCAGTTAGTAATTTTCTAATTCAAAGTTAAGAGTTGTAGTATTTTTAATTCTTGAATTTTAGGCTTGAATCTTTTTCTTTATGCTGAAAAGGTTAAATCCTAATAATAAATAACAGAAGTTCTTACTTTAATTTGGAAAATACATATAACAGCTTGAAAAACGTTAAGACAATAATACACTAAACAAGTTTAAGAATTTCATTGTAAATTTTACCTTTACTACATATTCAACTACAAATGTATAATCAGAATACCTTTTATTTATACATATACTTATGTAGTTTGTCACAAAGATAATGCATAGTTAAGTTCATTTATTTCCAACTGTTTTGATTTTTATTCTCTTTTTCCTGACTGTCACATATAATCTTACAATTATGGGGAGACATGCATGGAAACATAAGACAGTATGTAATAAGGAACAGAAAAGGCCTGGATATAACTCAATGCATGAATGAACAGCTGAACCATATCAGTAACTATCTGGTAGGTGAGAAATACACTTCTTACTTAGGCAAGATACTTTGAGTAGGGGTTTTCAGTTCATTTCAGTCGCTCACTCATGTCCAACACCTGCAACCCCATGGCCTGCAGCACACCATGCCTCCCTGTCCATCACCAACTCCTGGAGCCTATTCAGACTCATGTGCATCACATCAGTGATGCCATCCAAACATCTCATCCTCTGTCATCCTCTTCTCCTCCCGCCTTCAATCTCTCCCAGCATCAGGGTCTTTTCCAATCAGTTGGTTCTTCGCATCAGGTGGGCAAAGTACAGGAGTTTCAGCTTCAGCATCAGTCCTCCCAGTGAATATTCAGGACTGATTTCCTTTAGGATGGACTGGTTGGATCTCCTTGCAGTCCAAGGGACTCTCAAGAGTCTTCTCCAACACCACAGTTCAAAAGCATCAATTCTTTGGTGCTCAGCTTTCTTTAGAGTCCAACTCTCACATCCATACATGATTACTGGAAAAACCATAGCTTTGACTAGATGGACCTTTGTTGGCAAAGTAACGTCTCTGCTTTTTAACATGCTGTCTAGGTTGGTCATAGCTTTTCTTGCAAGGAGCAAGCGTCTTTTAATTTCATGGCTGCAGTCACCATCTGCAGTGATTTTGGAGCCCAAGAGATAAAATCTTTACTGTTTCCACTGTTCCCTGGTGGCTCAGACAGTACAGAATCTGCCTACAGTGCAGGAGACCCCAGTTCAATCCTGGGTTGGGACTATCCCCTGAAGAAGGGAATGGCTACCCACTCTAGTATTCTTGCCTGGAGAATTCCATGGAGAGAGGAGCCTGGTGGATTACAGTCCATGGGGTCACAAAGTATCAGACACGACTGAGCAACTAATATTTTTGCTTCAGTTACCTGCAGAAAAATCCTTCAAATCTGTTAACCTGCTACGACTGCTGCTAAGTCACTTCAGTCGTGTCTGACTCTCTGCGACCCCGCCCCTGGGATTCTCCAGGCAAGAACACTGGAGTGGGTTGCCATTTCCTTCTCCAATGCATAAAAGTGAAAAGTGAAAGTGAAGTCACTCAGTCATGTCTGACTCTTCTCGACCCCATGGAATGCAGCCCACCAGGCTCCTCCGTCCATGGGATTTTCCACGCAAGAGTACTGGAGTGGGGTGCCATTGCCTACATCTCAATAAAACTTTGTAGAAAGGAATAAAAAGGCATCAACCCCACAACAAAAGGAGTTTTAAAAGGAAAACTGTAGCAAAGAAATTTCAATAACATTTCAGAAGACAAAGATAAGTACCAGTGGTCATTAATTTAGTAAAAGGAATGGAGTCCCAATCTAGTAGTCACCTAGAGGACTCTGATAAGAATTTACCTATTTATTCCACAAAGCTTTTAAAATTCTCATCCCTTAAAAGTACTAAGGAACACAGCAAATAAGTTCATAAAACGAGGAAGATAGGTTATAAGTCTACAGACACTAGCTGGATCCTGTACCTGTCCCACAGGCTAAAGATTTTTCTTCTCCTATTTTTCTCTCCCTTGTGAAATATGAGATTAATTTGCTAAGAAATTAGGAACCTATCTACACAGTGGAAACTAGGAATAAGGTGCATAGATGCTACACAGCAGAAAAGAGAAAGTCAATATACTTCTACCCATTTGTTCTCAGATTACCAGAAGGCGCATTATGCATCCTATACTTTTTGCATTCCAAATAACACAAAACCTTCAGACAGATCCAAAAGGATTCTTACTTGGAAAAACTGAATGGTTCCAACAAAAGAAAAAACATTCAGATGCTCATATGTGACTGGGTTTATTGTCAACGAAAAGAATGGTTTAAAGGCTGCTAATACTATAGAAAAAGCCCAAAAAACATACTTGCATATAAATAGAGCTTCCTATTAGGTTTCAAGGCACTGCAGTCAACAGCCAAGTATCTCCTGTAATTTCAGGAAAGACTCCAACAGAACAAAGATCAAAACAAAACAAAACAGAAACTCAGAAGGGAGAAAGAGAATTCAGTGAACAGAATGAAACTTAAAAAAAACAGGATCTACTAGAAGACATTACAACCACGTAACAAAGGCAAGATTCTATCAGTTCAATTCATTTCAGTTCAGTCACTCAGCAGTGTCTGACTCTTTGTGACCCCATGGGCTGCAGCACGCCAGGTTTCCCTGTCCATCACCAACTCCCAGAGTTTACTCAAACTCATGTCCATTGAGTTGGTGATGCCATCCAACTATCTCATTCTCTGTTGTCCCCAACTCCTCCCGCCTTCAATCATTCCCAGCATCAGGGTCTTTTCAAATGAGTCAGCTCTTTGCATCAGGTGGCCAAAGTACTGGAGCTTCAGCTTCAGCATCAGCCCTTACAATAGATATTCAGAACTGGTTTCATTTAGGATGGACTGGTTGGATCTCCTTGCAGTTCAAGGGGCTCTCAAAAGTCTTCTCCGACACCACAATTCAAAAGCATCAATTCTTTGGCACTCAGATTTCTTTACAGTCAAACTCTCACACCAGAAAAACGATAGCTTTGACTAGACAGACGGACCTTTGTGGCAAATTAACGTCTCTGCTTTTAATATGCTGTCTAGGTTGGTCATAACTTTTCTTCCAAGGAGCAAGTGTCTTTCAATTTCATGGCTGCAGTCACCATCTGCAGTGATTTTGGAGCCCCCCAAAATAAAGTCAGCCACTGTTTCCCCATCTACTGCCATGAAGTGATGGCACTGGATGCCATGATCTTACTTTTCTGAATATTGAGCTTTAAGCCCACTTTTTCACTCTCCTATTTCACTTTCATCAAGAGGCTCTTCAGTTCTTCGCTTTCTGCCATAAATGCGGTATCATCTGCATATCTGAGGTTATTGATATTTCTCCCGGCAAACTTGATTCCAGCTGGTGCTTCCTCCAGCCCAGCGTTTCTCATGACCAGTGGTCACAGGACTGGAAAAAGTCAGTTTTCATTCCGAATGCTGACCTATCCAGTCCTGTGACCACTGGTGAGTTTTCCAAATTTGCTAGCATATCGAGTGCAGCACTTTCACAGCATTGTATTTTAGGATTTGAAATAGCTCAACTGGAATTGCATCACCTCCACTAGCTTTGTTCACAGTGATGCTTCCTAAGGCCCACTGGACTTCGCATTCCAGGATGTCTGGCTCTAGGTGAGTGATCACACCATCGTGGTTATTTGGATCATGAAGATCTTTTTTGCATAGTTCTTCTGTATATTCTTGCCACCCTTTCTTAATATTTCCTGCTTCTGTTAGGTCCATACCATTTCTATCCTTTATTGTGCTCATCTTTGCATGAAATATTCCCTTGGTATCTCTCATTTTCTTGAAGAGATCTCTAGTCTTTCCCCTTCTATTGTTTTCCTCTATTTCTTTATATTGATCACTGAGGAAGGCATTCTTATCTCTCCTTGCTATTCTTTGAAACTCTGCATACAAATGGGTATATCTTTCCTTTTCTCCTTTGCCTTTCACTTCCCTTCTTTTCTCAGCTATTTGTAAGAGCTCCTCAGACAACCATTTTGCCTTTTTGCATTTCTTTGTCTTGGTGATGGTCTTGATCCCTGTCTCCTCTACAGTGTCAGGAACTTTCCATAGTTCTTCAGGCACTCTGTCTATCAGATCTAATCCTGTGAATCTATTTGTCATTTCGACTTCCACTGTATAATCTAATCCCTTGAATCTATGTCACTTCCACTGTATAAGATGCCATCCCTCCCTCTAAAAAAAGGAGAAAAGCAAAAGAATTCTTTACAATCAAAATTTTAAGGAAAAAACAAACAAAACCCTTCAGTGAAAGGCTTAAAGTTTAAGAAAACTCTCACAGAATTAGAGGGGTTAAAAAACAGAGAGGGAAAAAGGAAAAAGATGTGTACAAATATTAAAGGGTAAATTCAAGATACATTTCAGAAAAGAGAAAAAATAATTAAAGGAAAATAATTTCAGGACCAAAGATCACAAGTCTCAAGATCTAAAGTTTCTACACAGTGCCCGTATCAATGACTGAAATAAAGATTCACATTAAAGCAAATAATAAAAAAAGAACTGAGAGATGGTCCTAAGATTTTCCAAAAAGAAACAAAATCATATTCAAAAGAAAAGTAATAAGAACTAACACGTTTTCAACAACAGCAGTGAAAGAGTTAGGTAGATTTAAAATTCTGAAGGAAAAGTGGTAACCTGCAATTCTATAGCCAGTCAAACCATCAGTCAAACATGAAGGAAACCCAAAGATTATCTCATATTCAGTTCAGTTCAGTCACTCAGTCATGTCCGACTCTTTGCGACCCCATGAATCGCAGCACGCCAGGCCTCCCTGTCCATCACCAACTCCCAGAGTTTACTCAAACCCATGCCCATCGAGTTGGTGATGCCATCCAACCATCTCATCCTCTGTAGTCCCCTTCTCCTCCTGCCCCCAATCCCTCCCAGCATCAGGGTCTTTTCCAATGAGTCAACTCTTCACATGAGGTGGCCAAAGTACTGGAGTTTCAGCTTCAGCATCAGTCCTTCCAATGAACACCCAGGACTGATCTCCTTTAGGATGGACTGGTTGAATCTCCTTGCAGTCCAAGGGACTCTCAAGAGTCTTCTCCAACACCACAGTTCAAAAGCATCAATTTTTCCGTGCTCAGCTTTCTTCACAGTCCAACTCTCACATCCATACATGACTACTGGAAAAACCATATCCTTGACTAGACAGACCTTTGTTGGCAAAGTAATGTCTCTGCTTTTTAATATGCTATCCAGGTTGGTCATAACTTTCCTTCCAAAGAGTAAGTGTCTTTTAATTTCATGGCTGCAGTCACTATCTGCAGTGATTTTGGAGCCCAAAAAATTAAAATATGACACTGTTTCCACTGTCTCCGCATCTATTTGCCATGAAGTGATGGGACCAGATGCCACGATCTTAGTTTTCTGAATGTTAAGCTTTAAGCCAACTTTTTCACTCTCCTCTTTCACTTTCATCAAGAGGATTTTTAGTTCCTCTTCACTTTCTGCCATAAGGGTGGTGTCATCTGCATATCTGAGGTTACTGATATTAAAAAACTCAAGAAAACAAATTATAGCCTATGAACTTCTTGGGAAGTTATCAGAGGATGAGCCTTCACAAAATAAGAGTATAAAAAGCCAAGGAAAAGGAAGAATGAGAACTAGGAAAGAGAATCCAATGAAGCATAAATTCTAAAATGAGAGCTATGAGCCAGGCCTAAAAACAATCAACCAAGGAGGCCTCCAAAGGGAAGATGACTAAATGTGCTGGAAATGGCTTGTTTATTCTCGGCACCATCTTTGCTCTTCTAAGCTCTATTCTCAATAGCAAGATTAGGGAACCTTTGACCAAAACCACTGCCTTGGCCAGGCATATGATTACCACTTGCCTGAGTTGTCCCACCACAGGAGGTGCTAATAAAGAACACGGGCTGCAGGCAAAAACTAACCAGAGAGTGCAGGATGGGCTGAGACAAGGAAGGAGGAGGGGCTGAGACGAGGAAGAAGGAAGCATGTCCTCCCAACCTCCCAGATACCTTCACACTGGATTCCACCTGGGCCGAGAGATGCACGCATGCCACCAGGAAGACCCTAAGTCAGACTAAACAGGGGTCAAGCAAGACGACTGGCCAAAGGTAATGCAGGAACTAACCTCACTGCCACAAGACCTGAGACTGTGACCCACATGGCAGGACAGTCCTCCTGGGTTCCCGTAATCTGCCCCTCTCCACCGGGTGCCCATTTCCAATAAAGACTTTGCTTCGTCAGCACGTATGTCTCCTCCGACAATTCATTTCTGAACGTTGGACAAGAATTCACTCTGGAGCCCTGAGAGGGGTCCCCTTATCCTATAACAAGGGGAACTGAAAACTTGTAAACTATATTTCCTATATCCCTTGCCAGCAATTTTAGTTTAGAGCCCACAATGAAAGCATTTGTACAAATTTTAGATGGCAGAAGAAAATGAGACGCCATTATTTTTCAGGGACCCCAGAAGGCAGAAGCAGTGATTTTTAGGTGCCAAAGATAACTGGTATTAGTAATTGTGATTTATCTGCAGTTCCCCTACTGTCACATTCTTAAAACCAGCAATGGTCTTCTAGTGGTTGTGTTAGCCTCTATTTATTAAATTTTTTTAATTATGGAAAATACTTTGTTTTATTAACCTAATTCTGACTAATCTGGATCCATGAGGCAAAAATATAGAAATTATAGATCATTTGATAAGCATGATCATATGGTTTTCCTCAATGACTATTATTTACACAGTCACCATATTATACATTCAACCTCTACTTAATAAGACTTTGATATACCTATATTTGGAGGATAGGAGATGGAGGAAATTGTTTGAGAGAACTATGATGATAGAGGAACACAATCTCAATTACCATAGAAGGGAAATCTATACATAAGTATTTAAAGTTGATGAGTTTTTTAAAACAGAATGCATCCATTTTTTTGTCTTGCAGTAAAGCTAACTTAAGAGGAGTAGGTCAAGGCATATGGCAAACCACTACTGTTAGGTAATAAAGAGTGTATAAGCAACATTAGGTAGGGAACATCTTACTTTCCAAGAAACAAAAAGTTATAAAATAAAAACAAAATATAGTTGTAAAATAACTGGGATATTCAGTCCATTTAATAAGACACTATTTCTTTTACAGGAGAGGTCAAACTACAGATTGTTTTTCTGGTATGCATCAAATGAAAAAAGTTGAGCAAAATAAAATTTTAATTTCCTTAGCTTATCACAGCCTGACATATCCATGTCTACAGTGGGACCAAACATATATCACCTAGACTTAAGAGTATGGAGGTTGCCTTTTCTATAGAAAGAATATATTGCCATATATCACATATCTAAATACCACATATTACGCCTACAATATATGATAGGGAGCTCCAATGATTCCTTCTGTGATTACTCTGTTTAGGCTTCCTAACCTGTCCAGTTGCCCTACATGGTTGGTTTATTGACATAGGTAGGCTTATGTTTCTGTAAAATCAGGGTTTAGAGAAAGATGGTAATGATAACCTTATATGCAAAAAAAGAAAAAGAGACTCAGATGTATAGAACAGACTTCTGGACTCTGTGGGAGAAGGCGAGGGTGGGATGTTTCAAGAGAACAGCATCGAAACATGTATATCTAGGGTGAAACAGATCACCAGCCCAGGTTGGATGCATGAGACAAGTGCTCAGGCCTGGTGCACTGGGAAGACCCAGAGGGATGGGGTGGAGAGGGAGGTGGGAGGGGGGACCGGGATGGGGAATACATGTAAATCCATGGCTAATTCATTTCAATGTATGACAAAAACCACTGCAATGTTGTAAAGTAATTAGCCTCCAACTAATAAAAATAAATGGAAAAAAAAAAAAAAAAGACTCTCTGATTTGGAAGCCACTATACCTTTACAGTAATACACATGTTTCTTCTGTAACCTATTTGATGACCTAAAAGCTAAATTTCCACTGTGTCCAGGAGGTGGAATTTTGTATTGTCTAGGAAGATAGTTAACTTGGTGGGAGTGATGATGTCACAGAGATTCATGTAAAACAAACATTAATTATTAGCTCATATTTAAAGTAAGAATTCAGCTTAAGACAGGAGGACTCTAACAATCAGTACATTTTTTCTACTTTTTATTATGAACAATTTCAAACATACATCTAAAGCAGGGAGAAGAATATAGTGAAATCGTATACTCCCAATACCTAGATTCAGTCATTATCCATTTTCACGATCTTATCTTTGCTATTCCCTAACTTACTTTTCTTTCTAGAGTATTTTAAAAATGAATGCCTTGCATTCCAAAATGCAGAACAAACTATCTTAACTGATTTTAGCAGTAGTTAATATTTGAGTAGATAGTTTCGGCATAAGGAGAAATACATCTTAGGTAACGTGATTTATTCTCTTCATGGCTCATATAAATTCAGAAGATGACTTAAGAGAACCGCCTATTCTCAGGCATGGAACATAAAGGTTACTAGCCCTTTAGGACATCTATTCTCTGTGAAGGTACAAGAGTGTTAAGAAATCAGAAAAGTTTAAGGAAAATAAGAGGAGAAAGAAAGTGACCTAGGAAAAGAATCATCAAGGGAATGCAGAAAAAATGAATTTTAGAGACAAATACTAAATTACCCAGGAACACTATTTGTCTGAGAAAGATTTAATGACTGTAACAGATATTATCAGGGCCCTGTTCATATCCGGTGGAACTTAAATATCCTCCTGCAGACTTCCAACTACCAGGATCTACATCTCTGTGCCTGAGGGCCCTGTACCTGAGGGGAGTATTGCCTATACTTGGAAACTTAACTGGAATGATTCTCAGAAGTTGGTGCATAAATATCAAAGCTCCCTCAACTCTCAGCAGGGATAATTCTGTGACAGATTTTTGCACTGTTTCCAAAAACTTCCATAGAAACCCCTTCTGCAGCTGGTTTCACAGGTACCCAGCACTGTCTCCCTTTCTCCTCTGTCATTCTCCAGTTCTCCTACTGGCGTCACCTGAATTTCCCAAACTACTTGAATTTGATCCTTTGTCTCAGCATTTCAATCTGGGGAAACCTGAACTAAGACAGTTACTAAACAAGATATACTTCTTGCTTTTAGATTTTAGATGAGCCAGAAAAGAGAAAGACCCTGTGGCAGATGCTTTACATGCTTCCTTTACATTAGCATTATCAGGATTTAGTGAGATGATTACACACATTACATCTCACTAAATCCTGATAACGCTAATGTAAGGCAAGCATTACAGAGATAGAGAGAGATGCTCAAAAAAGCTGTGTCCATGGCCTCACTATGAGGAGAAAGCTGAATGCAGGAGAAAGATTAGAAAAGGGACCAGCAATGTAAGTTAAATCTGAATCTCCATATCTCCTTTCCTCAAGCCAATATCACCTAGCTTTAAATACTCAAAGCACTGTATTAAATGAAATTATCTTGCTCATTTTTTGTTGTTGTTACTGTTCATTTATTTATTTACTTATTAATTCTTTCTCTCCTTCAACCCCTTTTGAATGGAAGCCACATAAGAGCAAGAACTTTTGTCCTCATTAGTAAATTCTCAGAGCTGCAAGTAGATTTAGGTACACACTATCTGCTGGATGAGCAATTTAACCTTATATCCAAACAAAATACTTTGGCCTATATTTTATACCTCCTTTATCTTGTCTAGATTTTCTGCAACTCAAGCCTCCTTTGCTAACCTCCCAGAAATGCCTAGCTTAGTTGTTATTGCAACTGTCCTTTTGCCTCTAGGCCTCTGCACTTCCTGTTCTCTCTACCTGGAATGTTCTTTCCTTGGACAGCCCTCACGGACTGTTCCTTCACTTCCTTCGGGTCTCTTCTGAAGCAGCATGTCATTAGAGGCATATTATGCTTTTATCTTTCTCTTTTGCTAATTATCACCAAATAACATACATATTTACGTGTATGCCTATCCTCACTGGACTATAAGCTAAATGCTAGAAATCTATTGTCCATATTTCTTTAGTTCTATTCTCAACACTTTGCACCCCTGGAACATTGTAGGCATTCAATAAATTTTGTTGAATGAACGGGTGGGCACAATCTAAATAAACACTGTCATGAAAGCAACAATCTCCAGAAAATTACTTTGGCTCTCTGAAATCTTTTTCAACAAGTATCAGTAATAAATGTAAACCTACAAGGAGACCTGGGTAAGTGGGACTCCATGTTTCCCTGTAACCACAGTCCAACAGAAGGGCTTATGTTTACACTGCATTGATTAAAAGAAGACAGAATTAAAAAACAAACAAGAGGAAGACAGAGCACATGGACTCAAAAGCTACACTTTCCAGCTCTCAATGCAATAAATTCAGATGCTATGCTAGATCTCTACTACGTATGCCATTTAAATCTAAATACAAAACTTCACTCATGTTTGATTAAATGGTATCTTGTTAGTTTTAGTTCCGTCTTCCAGCAACAACTGTTAGTTTTCAACAGTTTAGTAAAAACTAGAAAAGATAAAGTAGACTATTCTATAAGGAGTGCTCTCACAGATCTTACAGGGTGTTGCCATTCTCACCTCTTTCTTGGAGCTTGATTGATTGCTCCTTTTCCCTATGTTCATTAATCTCATCACCTTATCTTTTATACCACTTCATTTTAGTAGAAAGGTAATAATAAAACCCTCATCCATTATCCTTTTACTCATCTAGTCAAGCGGAAATGGTTAATAACATGCTACAAATTGAACTTCAATCACCTCATTTTCTCCTTTGTTGAATACACATTAAAATATATTCCAAAAGTGCAATTTGTTTTACAGGAGAATTTGTGTTATATTGCTACAGACAACTAAAATTAAGTGTTTCTCAGTTCGGTTATTAAATATATCCAAGTGCTCTTTTATCGATAATACTAAAACATTAACTCATTTTATTAGGGTATAATAATACAAGAGCCTTATCTCCCAGAACACAAAGACATCTAGACTACCTAATAGTATGTGTTGGATGATGGGTCATTTATCTTTAAGAAAAAAATACCACTGATAATTTATGAATTGGTACATTATTACAGATGAAATTGCTCTCTATTTTTAAAAGTTAATTTGTTTACATGCAGCCTTATCTTGAAATGCAAGCCCTATTAGTGAAGAAGTCTATAACTGTCATATAAAGCAGAAAGAGAATAGATCTATACATAAAATAGACATAATGATTTAAGATTTTAAAGCTATGCCCTTTTGAATAGAACAAATATGTAATTATTCTGTGCTTTTCAAGAAGTAAAAGGAAAACTGTTAAAATTATATATTTTTCTATACATTATAGCAAATCCTTAGTGAAACAAATTCTAATAGTTCTGAAACTAGTAGAAGGAAATAGCTATCTTTTTGTGGAGAAAAGATTTTCCACTAATTTGGATGGGAACCTTGTATTTATGAATGTGAATGCTCAACAACTGACTAAAAATTAGATTTACAGTAAATCATGGAAAAATTAATCAGATAATAAAGGCTCATTGGATATTATCTTCCAATCATCCTGAAAAAATGTTCTATGAATATAGAAAAAAATTACTTGATTCCCCAAGTTATGTCACTTTCTAAGAATAACACATCTTTAATATGAAAGAAACATTTGCAATATACTTATAAATCTATTTTCTTACACTATTGCTTTAAAAAAAGTTCCTTTTTATCCAGTAAATTGCTTCACTGTAAAATATACACAAAAATCATATGTGAGAATTACAAAGTTATTACATTTTAGGTATTCCAGAATTAAAAGCAGATTAACAGAAGTAAGAACAGGTATCAATTTTTGTTTACATTATAAGACTTTATAGAACATAATTAAATGTTTCCCATGAATAAGTTCATTTCTTTTGGCATGACTTCACACTGCCTGTGTTACTGGACGATTTTTAAGATACCAGTCATGTTAGGCATAAATTACATGTCATAGTTACATCATGTTCTCCAAGAATAATCCTTATTTTCTGTAAACTAACACAAAATATAATCCTTATTATAATATCACTAAGCTACAATGATTCAATACTGACAACATACTACAAAGTTCATATTATATACATCAAATGTATATTTTCCTTTTAAGGAGAGGGAGGAATTAATAATTTTTTGCTATTTAGCATATGAAAATTGCAAAGGAATCAATAATTAAGCCTATATATTCAACAGTTTTTATTTCAATCTCTAAACATCCTTGAACCGTATCAGATGCCAATGCCTGTAAGCAAATGAGTTCATCAACTTAATGAGAATTCAGGCAAATCAGCTGCTTACTGAGAACTCCAACTTATGTGGCAGAGGTTTTGCTCCAGTGCTGACAAAATCAGTGTAATAAAACTGTAACAAACTTATGAAAGCCTGTTTTTTAAAACTTAACATTTCATGTAATTAATGGCAAGCAGCAAAATATGATCACTTTAAAACAATTTTATTTGAACACTTTATATTTTAGTGTTTTAACAGTTTAATAAAATAGTTTTAATTTTTTTATGTTCCTAACTTTTATCTATTCTTACTGTTTAATTCATCTCTCTAAATTTTCTCCTCCCTTGTTTGTTCTCTTTCTACATTGAAATATACATGTAATATCACCATTTGAAGAAGGAAAAATCTTAATGACTGTTTTTGTAGACAGTAATTTCCAATTTAATGATTAAACAAAAAACATTATTTAAGCAAAACTGTTAGCTGAGTAATGCTTTGGTCCATAATTTGGAGAACTCCAAAAACAAAATTAAGAATATTCTAAACTGAAGATGGAAAATACCTTTTAACATTCTTTAAAATATAAAATACTTTTATTCCTGAGACAAATATTGAAGTGAAGTGAAAGTCGCTCAGTTGTCTCTGACTCTTTGCAACCCCATGGACTGTAGTCCATGGAATTCTCCAGGCCAGAATACTAGATTGGATAGCCTTTCCCTTCTCCAGGGGATCTTCCCAACCCAGGGATCAAACCCAGGTCTCCTGCATGCAGGCGGATTCTTTACCAACTGAGTTATCAGGGAACAAATATCACCCCTACAGTTTCACAGAGGTGGTACAGTTAGGAGCAAAAGACTGAAGGTAGATCTGGAGATGTCATGTGTTTCCTCATGAGGCACCATCACCGATACTATGCTGTTGTTTTAGTTGCTCAGTTGTGTCTGACTCTTTCGCGATCCCATGGGCTGTGGCCTGCCAGAATCTTCTGTCCATGAGATTCGGCAGGCAAGAATACTGGAGTGGGTTGCCACTTCCTCCGCAGGTGATCCTCCTGATCCAGGGATCGAACCCGCATCTCCTGCATAGGCAGGCGGATTCTTTACCAATGAGCCACCACGGAAACCCTCACCTATGCTATACTTTCCCCAGAAATATTTACTTTAATCTAATTAAGGCTTTGGACTGCAAGGAGATCCAACCAGTCCATTCTAAAGGAGATCAGTCCTGGGTGTTCATTGGTAGGACTGATGTTGAAGCTGAAACTCCAATATTTTGGCCATCTGATGTGAAGAGCTGACTCATTTGAAAAGACCCTGATGCTGGGAAAGATTGAGGGCAGGAGGAGAAGGAGACGACAGAGGATGAGATGGTTGGATGGCATCACCGACTCGATGGACATGAGCTTGGGTGGACTCCAGGAGTTGGTAATGGACAGGGAGGCCTGGTGTGCTGCGATTCATGGGGTCGCAAAGAGTCAGACATGACTGAGCGACTGAACTGAACTGAACTGAATTAAGCCTTTACACTTAACTTCTAGTTTACAGGAATTACAAAGAATAGAAGAACAAGCTAAATAATAACTACAAGAAAGCAAATTGATAAATGTAGAAGGTGGGACATTCTATAGCACAAATGCCCTAGTCTCCTAAACAAGTAAGCGTTATGAATAAAAAACTGTTGCAGAATAAAGAAAGACTTCAGATTTTGTATAACGAGATACAATATACAGTCCTAATTTGGGCAAACAAGTTATAAAGAATACTTTGGGGACAGAATGATACATTCAAATATAGGTTAGGTATGAGACAATAAATATTATTAATCTTGTTGGGTAATATGTTATTTTGATCTATGTAGGAAACTATATTATTTTAGTGAAATATGAAAAAAATTATTTGGGATAGATAGCTGAATAACCAATTTATTTGAAAATCTTTCAGCATTTCAGTTATGGTAGCGAAACAAAGAGGGCACAAAAAGGGGAAAGGTGCTGGTAATGTTCGTTTCCTGTTCTGGCTGTTGGCTTCATGTATCTGTGTGCAAAGTGTCAACAAGTAAAACAATTATGTGTACTTTTCTGCGTGCTCTATTTCAATAAAAACTAAGCTTAATTAATATTAAAAAGAATTAAGTGGATTATTTTTCAAATGTATTGGCTCTGGGACAAACTGCCTAGGTTTAAACTTTGGCTCTACCATGTTCTGGCTCTGACCATGAGTAACTTACTTACATCTCTGAACCTCTTCATCTGCGATATGCTGTGTGCTTAGTCCTTAGTTATGTCCTATTCTTAGGAACCCCATGAACTGTAGCCCGCCAGGCTCCTCTGTCCATGGGGATTCTCCAGGCAAGAATACCAGAGTGGGTTGCCATGCTCTCCTCCAGGGGATCTTCCCAACCCAGAGATCAAATCCCAGCCTCCTGCACTGCATGTGGATTCTTTAACCATAATTATTCTTTTGCATTAATAATGCCAATTTATAAGGCAACTTCTGGTTTTTATTTGCCTTTTTTGTGTGTTAGACTGCAGTCCTTATGTAGTCCAAAACAGAGCTCTAATTCCCTACCTCTGAAAATCGGAAACATTCTGAAATAAACCTGCAACATTAGTCCTAAATTGAACTAAATGTCTGTAGTCTTACCTATCTGAAAGAAAATTTACAACATCAACCTGGTTTTAGGTGTATGTTAAGATATCTGCTCTAGTTGCTTGGAAGTGGCAATAATTCTGTGGTAAAATTCCAGCCCAAAGAAAGAATACCGCAAGTTAATTTGGTTTGAATACTATTCAACATGCTAAGTGATCTGGAAAACAGAAAATGATATACATACATATATATAAATGAAAGTTGATAAAGGGGAAGTAAACAAGGTATTACTGAGAAGATCATTCAAGATTATTTTATCACTACTGGATGTATATTTTATCAGAAATGGAAATATCTAAAAATATCTTTTAGAATATCAGTTCAGTATCAATAAGGGAATGAAAATATTTATATACTTTAGGAATATTGATTTATTATTTAAAATGCTTTTTCTAATGTTTTATATTTAACTTGAGATTTTGATGTCATTTGAAGCACATTAAATATATTTTAAATCATTGTTAACTTATTCCTTTTTCCATATTTCCTGTCTCTTGAAAATGAGTATCAGATATTCTAGGTTTAACAGATATTTTAATACACAAACTGAGAATTATTTTTGTATTCTCAAAATCTACTATAATGTTATTAGTATGCTAAACAACAATTATAAAATTTTTAAATTTTTTATCCTTTTTAAAACTACTTATAATTGGAAAATAATTGCTTTACAATACTGTGTTGGTTTCTGCCAAACATCAACATGAATTAGTCAGAGGTATACACATGTCCCATCCCTCTTACACCTCCATCCCACCCCTCTAGTTTGTCACAGAGCCCTGAATTTGAGCTCCTTACATCATACAGCAAATCCCCCTGGCTATCCATTTTACATATGGCAATGTATATGTTTCAAGGCTACTGTCTCAATGTGTCCCATACTCTCCCTCCCACCCCATGTCCATAAGCCTGTTCTCTATGTCTGCATCTCCACGGCTGCCCTGCAAATAGGTCCATCAGTACCATCTTACCAGACTCCAGAAATATGTGTTAATGTAACAGTATCTTTTTCTCGTTCTGACTCACTTCACTCTATGTAACAGACTGTAGGTTCATCCACCTCATTAGAACTCAGTCAAGTGTTCCTTTTCATGGTTAAGTACTATTCCATTGTGCATACAGACCGCAACCTCTGTATCTGCTCATCTGTCAGTGGATGTCCAGGCTGCTTCCGCGTCCTGGCTATCGTAAACAGTGCTGCGATGGACAATGAGGTCCATGTGCGCTTTCCAGTTATGGTTTCCTCAGGTGCAAATGCCCAACAGCGGAACTGCTGAATCACATGGTGCTTTCATTCCTAGTTTTTAAGGAATCTCCGTACAGTTCTCCACAGTGGCTCTGACAATTTGCATTCCCACCGACCGTGCAAGAGGGCTCCCTTTTCTGCATACCCTCTCCAGGATTTACTGTTTGTAGATTTTTTGATGATGGCCATTCTGACCTATCTGAACAACATTTTAAAAAACAAAGAAACTGCAGATTCTAAGGCACGTTGTCAGGTTCTACCAAATAGCCCAGCTTAATCTTGTAGTTGCAAAGTAGGCCAACAACAAGCAATTACAAGAATGTTTATAACATTCCTTATTAAAATAGCAACTTGTACTTTCTTAAAATTATCTTTCCTTTTAAAATTTTATTATCCAACTCAGTGATGTACACGAGCTATATAAATTAGTGCAACTGTCTAACAGAAGATATAGCCAAACTGCCAGGGAAGAGGGACTCTATATCAGCAAAATCTACTTTATTTACAGAGTATCCTATTAGAAATGAGATAGCACTTGTAAGGTACAGTTCCGGCGAGGCAGAAAAGGAAAGACGACCTCAACAGAAGTAGGTTACCTTTATTCAGGCAAGGAGGGGCGACAGTCAGCCTAACGATGAGGCTGAGCGCCGAAAGGGATCAGGGAGGCTTCATACTTATAGGGAGGTTTGTGGAAGCGATAAGGGAAATGTCAATCAGGCGGGATATTTTGAGTATTCTTTTGTTGAGATGACACTTGTAGTTGGGCAGGGGGTGATAAGTCTTCTGGGAGGGTGGAGAGGGTGGTAGGTTTCCGGACAGGGGGTGATAAGTCCCAGATAGATGCAACCGGCCTGGAGCATCAAGGTGGAACTAAAATTACGCTTTGTTTTCTCTGAAGTTAGATGATTCAGCCAGGGGCCTTTGAGACTGTTTTCTCTTTTCTAGGCCCAAAGACTCCTTCAGCACTAACCCAAATTTAGAGCTATCTTGTTGCCCTGAAAGTTTTAACCAGGGAAACCTAGTGGGAAGCTGGTGTGTAACAGGGAGCTGAGCCTGATGCTCTGTGATGATCTAGAGGGAAGGGATGAGGCAGGCTGGATGAGAGGGACGCACGAGAAAGGGGGCATACACGTACACATATAGCTGAGTACGCAGTATGCACTCAGTATGCATGTTGTATTGTACAATACAACACTGTAAAGCAATTAGCATCCAATTAACTTTTTTTCTAACTAGAAAAAAAAGTTTTAACCAGACACATGCACTAGTAAATAAGGTTACTTTTCTGATTTTCAGTATGAATCTTACAACTGCTAATACGAAACATGGGAAATCATAATGATAATTTAAAAAAATGGTGGCTCAGTGAACTACAGTTACACTTGGCCACCGGGTAAAATCTGGGCTTCCCACATGGCTCGGTGGTAAAGAATCTGTCTGCTGATGCAGGAGATGTGGATTCGATCCCCGGGTCAGGAAGATCCCCCAGAGAAGGAAATGGCAACCCACTCAAGTATTCTTGCCTGAGAAAAGCCCATGGACAGAAGAGTCTGACAGGTTATGGTCCATGGGGTCGCAGAGAGTCAGAAATGACTCAGCGACTGAACACACACACACACACACACAAAATCTAACTAAAATTATTTTAAGCAAATTAGGGACTTTCTCTTTCTTGTCAAGTAACCAAGGTAATCCAAAGGGAGCCAGTTATTGGATCAGTGGTTCAAGAACACACAGCTTGAGGTTTCTGATTTTCTTGACTTGTTTCAACGTTCAAGTTTTAGGAAGGGATACAGAGAAAAAGGACAAGAGTAAACAGCAAAAATGAATGAACTCCAGAGCCTCCAGTAAAATGCTTTCCTAGAACTCCAACGCAGCAATTTCCATCTATATCTTATTGGCCCAAATTTTATTTAATTGCCAGCCCTACCTTCTAAGAAAGCTAGGAAAGAGTGTCTGTGTGTGTGTGTGTGTGTGTGTGTGTGTATGCGCTTTATGCTGGGAACCATGATGTCTTTTCAGAGTCTTGTCTTCTTATATGTTTTCTTAAAATATGTCTATGAAACTATTTTTATCCAAACCATTTCTTTTTTCATAATATAGATCTTTACTCCTCTTTGAAAAACATCTCTAAGGAGAAAAATATACACTGAGGACAGGATAAATTACTTTGCAAAAGGTAAGAATTTAAGATGCTTAAATTTTTTGTTGTTTCTACTAACATTTTTCAAAATCAGTCAACAAGGCATATATTATTTTCTCTGAATAATTCACTGCATTTTACAATGGTATTGTACCATCCATAGTACTTTTAAACCAACTTTTTACTTTGGAAATAAATCTTAATAAATGTATTCACTGCCTCCCTTCCAAAGGTATTTCCAGACATTTCCTCCAACTGAGGAAGCCCATTCCCCAACTGAGACGGCCCTATAAGCAATAAAAACGAGAATTAATTCTAGAATCAGACTGCCTGGGCTTAAAATGACTAGCAATTGTGGGGAAAATTACTCATAATTTCACAGGACCTTGCTTTCTTTAACTGTAAAATACTAGAAATAATTGCAACTGTACTAATTAAATGAGTTAACATACATAACTCCTAGCACATAATGTATTATCAATATTCCTTCCTGTTACTGTCATTACTTTTTCCTTCATTTGAGGTATCTTCACTGAGTAGTTATCTGTACACCAGACATTGTGATAAACCCTAGAAATGCATATTGTGACCAAATCATACATGAGCCCATCCTTATAAAGCAATGACAAAAATTTATAAGGAAATGAAACCTAGACAGTTCCTGTTTTCTATAACAATCAGCTATAGCTGTCCTTAAAAGACAAACGCAGAATCAAAAAGAATTATAATTTGAAGTTACCCAATCTTTTCAGAATTTCCATTCCATTTAACTATAAGTTTGATACTGACACAGTCATAATCATATAAAAATAAATTTTTTAAAGTTTCACAGCAAACTTTAAGAATGTTCAAGATACCTTGTGGTATTAAAAAATTAGATAAAAATTATACTGAGTCTTGGAACTAAAAACACAACAATGCAAATAAATTGCCAGTGGTTTTATCAAAAGCAAATGAAAGTACTAATCCGCCAAGCCTCCAAAAAAAAATGACATATATTTATTAATTGAAAGGACTTTGCTAATTATGTAAATGTCTATCTTTTCTACATGTAATTTTATTCAAACTTCTTCTCTTTTCCCCAATTAACAACGCTGCCAAATGTTTGAACTCAAAAAGGCCAGCTTTATACACAATTAACAGTCAAATTCTAACACAAATTACATGTCATTCTTATCTCTGTATACACATTGAACTCCTGTATCTTGTTGCCAGCATGCAGCTTGCACTAGGGGATACATTCTGAATTTGTTTAATGTCTAAGAATAACATTTCACACCTAGAAAAGAGATACTATCCTTTGCCAGCTATGTGAATGAAATTTGTACCATGCTCCCTGCTTTTCATTTTGTTCAGACAAAATGAAATGTAGCTTCACTTATCCACTCGTCTGTTTTAACAAATATTTTCTTGAAACATGAGATATAAAAATAACCATCATTTTTTTCTTTTTAAAAATTCAAGGTGATCACAGAAACTTTTACGTATGGTAAATGCTTTCTGAACTAGAAATTGGGGAAATATCATTTGACAAATCATCTGACTACAAGAAAAAATATTTTAATTCTAGAAATATTTGGATTCTAGAAATAATTGGATCAATTCTAGAAAATTAGACATGTATGGTCACTGTATCTGTGACTGCTTCTCTAGAAAGGGTTTTCACAGTAGAAACACCAGAAATAATTAATTTCTTATTTAGCAAGCATATCAATCATCACTTCAAAATGCTCAGACATGCCTTAATCTTTTGAAGTATAGTATTTTATTAAAAGATTATCTCAATAAATACCATTTATATAATAAAAGGGCAATAAATATATCTAATATATATTAATATGTATTCTTATGTTTTAAAGACAATACAAAAGGAACTCTGTAAATCAAAGAAAAAGCTTAAAGTACAAATATCAATCTCAATTAACCTTTTAAATAAATACATCTGATTGGGTTAGTTACCAGCCTGAAATTTTTCAGTGGTTGCTCACTGAGCTTGGAATAGCTCCTTAACTGACATGGTCTATGCATCCATCTTCATCTCCGACCACCTATACCCTAAGCCCCAACCACAACTAGGATTCTGTTTCTCCATCTCAACCATCTCAAGGTTCTCTCAAATGGGTTTACTTCCTGGAGTCTGAATGTACTTTCCTCATGTACCTAGGAGATTCCTGATCATCCTCCAGTTCATAGTCTCAATGCCACTTCTTCAATGAAATCTTCCATGAACTCCTTCCTCCTGTCCCCCCCCAACACACAGACAACAAGATATATACTTCCACATCACCCCCACCATAACATTTACTGTTACATACTGAAATTGCTTACTGATCACCCTCTGTTGGAGTATAAGCTCTGTGAGTACCACTAAGAAGAACAGCATTTATCTTGCTCACTGTTGGATTTCCAAGGTCTACAACATTAGGGCCTCATTCTCAATAATTATTTGATTTCTAAAACGGGCATATGTGTGTTTATACATATATATGTATATGCATCAAGTCAAAGCAGAGCTCATATGCGTTATAATATCCATTTAAAATATCATATTATCTTTTCATCATTATAAATTCCTTCTGTGAACATATGATGTTCTAACAGCTGGAAGGGAAAGGAGAAGGAAAGGGAGTAGGAGGCGATGAGGGAGAAGAGGCAGGGAAAGGAGGAGGCAAAGAAGAAACTGTGACATACTTGGACATGGCATCAATTTGGTGCATGGGAGTAGTATGGAATTTCAAGTCAGTATCCTAAATTTGAGTTTGAACTGCACAAGCTGTTACCCATATGATGCTGTGACGCTGTTTAAGGTCAAAATCTCAGTCTCCTTACCTGTAAAGTAGGGAATATTAATGCCTGTCCCACAGACTTCAGAAGAGTGGTGAGGTATTAACAAAATTAAGCTTGTGAAAGCCCTTAAAAAAATTCAAGTACTTCATAATAAAAGGAATTGTTAGTATCTTTATTAATATCTCAACGTATTATTGTAATTGCTAAAAAGAACGCTTACTCATTTCAGAAAATGAGGCTTATATATGAAATGATATATACTATTTAAAAATAATCACAAAAATTCATAGTCAAAAGAATGTTACAAAGCAGTCATAAAATATGTTCAAATATTCTAAGATCTTCCTGCTATAATCTCAGAACAGCTCCTGAAATTTTTTGTCCTTCACAATATTAAGATAACATTAAGTTCATTTGAATTATTTTATTTCACTTACTGCACTTCAAAATTCTACACAATTCTACTTTTTTTTTTTTTAAAGAATTTGCTACCTAACCCTCTACTAGACGGTGAATAAGAATTTTCTGCTATTTAACCTCAAACTCTTTTAAGCTTTTTAACAGGTATATATGATCTGAATAATGGCTAAGACTGCAAACATTTCAAATTTGAGGATAAGGATTTAAAGAAAATAAAAAGTTAGATTAGAACTCATTTTAAGGTTTCATTAAGGGAATCAGTTAAATGTGATTAAATAATGAAACCAAATTCTCTAAACTCACTTTGGGACAGTTATTCATGATTCTGTTACCTACCGAGAGTAAAAATAACCCAGATCCTTAATTTTTGAGTGTTATAAAATTTACACTTTCCAAAATTCAGAGATAACCCTTTTGAGGGAAACATTAATTTGAAAAGGAAAAAGATTCTATTTTCTTTATTCCTACCCATTGTAAGATTCAAATATAACCATAAATAGCATGTTTCCCAAAAGCTCTGAAGGCATAAAACAAATGATTACAGTTAAAGCTTGAGAAAAGAAGTCTTCTTAATCCCCATTTTTCATATACAAGATGTAGTTGTATATTTTGTAAAAGGAATACTATTGCGATGTTACGACTTTGAAATAAAACTCCAAAATCATACTATTCAACTAAAGGTTTCTTTGGCAATATTAACATGGCCACGCTGCACATGTTACTTTTAGCTTCTTTATGTACAACAAACTGCATTCAATTGGTGAACAAATACAATGTTTAGTATCATATTTAAAACCACCATTCAAACCTTTTCTTAATGCTATTATCAGTTTTTCTTTTGCAACAATTTTGTGTATAAAAATAAAAGCACTGGATTTTTATTAGTGCTGCCCCTTCTTTGTTTTGCTCCACTCTGCAAAGGCCTTTTGGGACACTAAGCCTGCATTTACCATAATACGGATTAAACTTTCTTTGTCCCACTGCACAGGGTTTGTTAGCAGGTTAGTCTTTTTACATTTTTCACAGGCAGCCTGCAGCTTACCCTTTAGGCCTCACTCAAAATACTTCTGTGGATTTACAAAAATGCCAGAGTGGTCTTGGGGTTAATTGGAAGATAAGTGTAGCCTTTAACATAGAGACTCATTAAACATTTAGCCTTACCACAATCCAGTATTCTTGAAAAAGGAAAGTTCCAGGGCCAATTTAGAAATAATAACATAGTAAATACTTTTGTTTTTTTTTAATGACTGCTGATTGTTTCACAGACTTGGAAATACCTGACTTAACTGCTCTAAAGGTGATATTCCTCTGGCTGACTTTTTTTTTTGGCTAACATGTGTTGATTATAGATTAAAAAAACAAAAACAAAAAACCCAGATTTCTCCAAGCAACTAAAACTCAATATCTTCTAAGTTTAGGTTGAGAGAGTTGAAGTAAAAACTCCACTGACTTGTAAAGACAGGTAATATTTATCTCTAAACAATAACAAAAACAATTCTGAATTTATATTTTATTGATTTTGTCCAAGTAAATCACCAAACCCAAAATATTGATTTGGTCTATACAGCCTAATGCAAACAAAATTTACCAAAGAATACTTGTAAAGTGTTTTTTAAACAAATTATTTAATTTCTGAAATACAAATATACAAATACACACACTTAAAAATGAAATCTGAAGTATACTCACTGTTATTAGGTTATTTTTTATATAATTATGCAAGTAGATTGTTATCCAGATTAACTTTTCCATTCCCTAACCTCCTTCCAACACTATCACTCACACTTAGAAAGAAGAAAAAAAAGAAAAGAAAATGCGACAAAACACAGAGATACTTGAAGTAAAGGATTA
The DNA here is from genome assembly GCF_023699985.2 of Odocoileus virginianus. Lineage (NCBI taxonomy): Eukaryota > Metazoa > Chordata > Mammalia > Artiodactyla > Cervidae > Odocoileus > Odocoileus virginianus. Next base: position 6,968,927 of record NC_069685.1, on the reverse strand, counting down.
GACATATTTGCCCAAGATGCAGATAACAAAAGCAAAAGTGAAGAAAATTGAAGAGACAGCCAAACTTCAGCAACAAAATGGTTAAAGAATCTGATGCATTGTTCCCCTTAGTTTAAAAGTCCGATATATTTTGAACAGCGCAAACATCAGACAAGTTAAGATTACTGACCATTATCTCCTTAATTTTCTCCGCTTTCCCTCACATTCCCCCTTGCTATCTGGGCACCATTTTTCTAAAGCTTTATTTCTGCTAAGAAGTAAACTTTCCCTAATCCATCTATTATGGAACCTTTAATTGGATTGGGAGCAGGGTGGTGTATAAAATAGCCCCTATTCACTCAAAAGGACTGTAGTTTTAGGGACTTAAAGGAGAAAGGTATTGTGAAAGAAAATCCTCAGGGAATCAAGGATTAAAATGTGGCTCTCTTAAATTCATCAACTCCAGAACACAAATGAATTGCTTCCTTAAACAGGTAACTTTCCAAATAAATGGCAAATCAAAAGTGAAAATAAAATTTTATTCTAAGGCTAACAATACATTTACACTCACATTTTAAGTTTTAGCTTTAGAAACAACTTATACTTTCTTTTTCTTCAACTCACATTTTAAGTTGTAGCTTTTTAAGTGTTAGTTTTAGAAACAACTTATACTTCCTTTTTCTTCAACTCACATCTACTATGCCAGGGAACAAGTGGAATGCTATAAACATATAGCAAATGTAAACATACATTTATATTCTCCCTACTCTACATACATATTTTCCCCATTAAATGTCTAAGGAGAAAAGAGGAAAAAAAAGTTTCTTTTTTAACGTAATTCCCTCCTATACATGTCTGGAAACACTGCTATAAGACAAGTTTGTCTCTAAGCAAAAATACATTTTGTTCTGCAGGAGACCGGATACAAATAATCAGTAGTCAGTCTTCCTTACCCAGCCACACTCTTGGTTTCTTCCACACACACCCCATCTCCAGTCTTTGTTGGGCCTATAGTACTTCTGCCTCTGCCCCTTCTCAAGCGCACTTCCAGCTATCTGGGGTGTCTTCTACAGTGAAATGGAGCTACAGTTCATACTTATTAACAGTTACTCCCCTACTGAATCAAAGATATTTAATGTGCCAAATATAACATCTAAAGTGAAATGAAATCCAGAATGTACCTTCAACTTTAGTTTCTCAAAAATATACATACTCTTTATCAAAACAATTGGGAACTGCAAAAGGAAAGTGCTAAGAGAGATGAAGATTCCCATGAGACTGGCACTTCCTTTGTGTAGGCTACAAGTCTTCATTAAAAGGAAGTAAAAATAAATCAGTGTTGGCTGACTTATTTAATAGTGCTATTGAAAAACACTTTCTTTATTCAGTTAATTTCAAGAAAATCCTCATTAAGAATCCCCTCCATTTTGGAACCCGTATCACAACTTAACAAACACACGTTTATTGAACATGTCTGGCTGGCACTGTGCTGATAATAATACATTAATTATCTCATTTTATTCTCTCAATAACCCTACAAGGTAGATGCTATTACCTATTTTACACACATGAGGAAACTGAGTCTTAAAAACTTCTGTAAAATTGCCCAAGGGTACATAGCTCCAAAGAAAGTAAGCTCTGTGAAAGTTTGTGTTACTGTATCGCAAATGTTTTCCACAGGAAAGGAGACCAACTTTCCAGATGTTTATCTGCTAAACTTACCTACATTATCAAAATTACCTATATAACAGTAATAAATATATAAAGAATATTGTTCTTGAATATACTAAATATATGATTATATCCTAATGAACATATTTTTCTAAGATATTATATTCCTTTCATCAACATTTTAAGAACTATTCAGCTTTCAAAGCCAAGATCACAGGACTGTACTATTCTATTACAAATAGAACTAAAATTTTACTTTTTGATATATGAATTTTTCAGTTTATACTGATTTCTACTTTTCAGTCTTCTTTATTTTTCTATTATTTTATCATAGTTAGTATAATTCTGTCACCTTCACATATTTCAAAAAGTATTGTATTAGTTGAACACTGGTTTTATAGCTTTAAAAATTTTGTGAAAATTTAATTGACCAGTTTTCCATTCTACTGCCCCAGATCTCCCTGCTGAAGCTGAACGAAGCCTTTTTTGGAGGAATGATAGAAAAGAAGGCACTCATTTCAAGGAGGGGTTCTGATTCTTGAGACCACTAAGAATGAAGGGTTAGGGGCAGGTACCAAAAGGCAAGGTCAGAGGATAAAGATGAATCATGGTTATCACAGCTCTTCTAGGCCCTCTCAATCCATGAAAGACACAGTGAGTCAACAAAAAATAAACAAATTGGTTTGGGGTAATTTATTACAGCAGAGAATTGTTTTTCAGCAAATTGAGCTCAGTTCCTAGGAAAATGACATGCATATTAATAGAGGCTTCATAAATACATGAATGCCTATGCTAAAATTTCACACAAGGCAAAACTAAGTACCATGTTATGTATTTCAAGAACAGTCTTTAATTGGACAGGTAAAAGTATTTTATATAAATCATATTTTTAAAAAATAACAAGAGCACATGAGTTCTATTGTAGGGGTTACTTAATTGTTCCATTTATGATACTCCAAAACATCTTCTGAAGGATTGCTGACTTACTTTTTTAAAAAAAAAAATCCAACTATGGGGAAAGAACAAGAAAAGGATTCAGGAATATTAGAATCTATAACAAGTATCTTCAATAAAGTGACTTACTTATTAAAACATATTTAGAATATAAAAGTAATAAATACTATTTTGGAAGTTTATGAAAAATTAAGAAATCAACTACTATTTTCCTCTGTACCATTTTACTAACAGGTTACTTAGTATGTAAACCTCAGTTACAGGTCAGTATGTAAACATCAGAGTAAAATATAATTTAATCATTCCATGTGCATTTATGCTTCTTTACAACTTCAACTAAGTTTCTACACAAAATGTGTTACCTTTAGATGGTTGGCCAAAAACTTTGATGAGTTAAAAGTTATCTTCCATTTGGGTGTTCATTCATAATAAGTTACCATTTCTAGGGCATCAGATAAAAAATTCAAGCCTTTATTTGCTGCTCAGTAAGAGGCAATTACCCTTACATGGAAAACAGTTCTTTCACTGAAAGACTATCACTATCTTGGCTTCTCACAATGAGGTTATCCAGACTTTGTATAAGACTGGATATTCAGTTACATTATAAAATATTTACAACAAAATAAATATGTAAACAAATATCTAAATATGTACACTTTATATATATGGATAAACATATTGAATCAGAACAACTGATAAAACTTGGAGGGCAAAGCTGGATTCAAACAGTAAGAATTTCATATGTTATATATCAGAGTGGCATTTTAACTCACTAACAAAATTACATTTTAAGTGCCAGAAAAAAGCTTAAAATTTTTAATATCATGCTTGGTGTTTGAAAAACAGGATACAGAAAGTAGTTTATACCAAGATCCAAAGAAATAAAGTCAGAAAGTTAAGAACATCATGTCTGTGTCCATGCTAATAATTGTGTACCCTACAATTATATATACACAGACACACTTGCCAAAGCCCCTAGTAAGCTGCCCGAATTTTAAAAGAAATTTCTGTTCCTTTGACATCAACTTCATATTTATATAATTTTTACAGGAAAGTATCAAAAGTTCACCATTAGCTGACTTGTTAGTGGCTGTATATTCAGCATATTTGTGGAATGAATGACAGATACTTGTAATAGAAAGGCAGGACCTTCTGATTGACACCCAGCTGGTGCCTTAGCAGAGAGAGGTGTGCATGAGAGAGGATGAGGAAGAGAAGTTTCCCACTAAGAAGACACTATGGTAGAACCAAGACTCTACAGCTGTAGGTTTGATAGGGCGAAGGGAGGGGAACAAAATGCAGGAAGAAAAATAAGCACAGGGAGGTTGATTAAAGGGAGGTTCCCCCAAATCCCTTTTCAAATAATAAAATAAATCTTGAAGGTTTAAATTACTTGGCATTTCTGGCATTGAGCTGGAGCAAGGAAGCAAAATCTAGGAAGTATGATTAGAATGTCAAGAATTACAAAAGCTAGGACAGAAATCAGAATTTAACAGTCTGCTAAAAGATTAGACCAAAAAAAATACTCCAAATTTTGCTTATTTTCTAACCCCTAAAAACAAGGAAATCATTAGTATCTAACTGAAACCATAGAGATGAGAAACCCTAAAATGTTTTTAGCAAATATGAAATGAGCTGGATTTAGAAAAGGCAGGGGAACCAGAGATCAAATTTCCAACATCCGTTGGGTCATAGAGAAAGCAAGAGAATTCCAGAAAAAAATCTACTTCTGCTTCATTGACTACACTAAAGCTGTTGACTATGTGGATCACAACAAACCAGCAAACTCATAAAGAGATGGGAATACTAGACCACCTTACCTGCCTCCTGTGAAACTTGCATGCAGGTCAAGAAGCAACAGTTAGAACTGAACATGGAACAACAGACTGATACAAAATTGGGAAGGAGTGCATCAATTCTGAATACTGTCACCTTGTTTATTTAACTTATATGCAGAGTACATCATGCAAAATGCCAGGCTGGATGAATCACAAGCTGGAATCAAGATTGCCAGGAGAAATATCAGTAACCTCAGATATGCAGATGACACCATCCCTTATGGCAGAGAGTGAAGAGGAACTAATGAGCCTCTTGATGAAGGTGAAAGACGGCAGTGAAAAAGCTGGCTTAAAACTCAACATTCAAAAAACTAAGATCATGGCATCTGGTCCCATCACTTCATGGCAAACAGATGGGGAAACAATGGAAACAGTGACAGACTTTTATTTTCTTGGGCTCCAAAATCGCTGAAGCCATGAAATTAAAAGATGCTTGCTCCTTGAAAGAAAAGCTATGACAAAACTAGACAGCATATTAAAAAGCAGAGACATTACTTCTCCAACAAAGGTCCACCTAGTTAAAGCTATGGTTTTTCCAGTAGTCATGTATGGATGTGAGAGTTGGACCATAAAGAAGGCTGAGTGCCGAAGAACTGATGCTTTTGAACTCTGGTGCTAGAGAAGACTCTTGAGAGTCCCTTGGACAGCAAGGAGATCAAACCAGTCAATCCTAAAAGATGCTGACCCTGAATATTCTGAGGCTAAGGCTGAAGCTCCAATACTTTGGCCACCTGATGTGAAGAGCTGACTCATTGGAAAAGATCCTGATGCTGCAAAAGATTGAAGGCAGGAGAAGAAGGGGATGACAGAGGTGAGATGGTTGGATGGCATCACCATCTCAATGGACATGAGTTTGAGCAAACTCCAGGAGATGGTTAAGGACAGGGACGTGTGCCATGCTGCAGTCCCTGGGGTTGTAAAGAGTCAGACATGACTGAGCAACTGAACAACAACAAATGAAATACTATTGATATTTCCTTTAAAAACCTCATCAACATATTTTTAAAATATAAGAATAATCAAAAGGGCTTTTATAGGTTCACTGCTGATCTTAGTCCTTCTAACCCTGATTTCCCTATAATATGTTAAATTCTTTAGAAAAATTCTACCAGTGAGGCTTGTAAATAATGTAACACTCTGCATAAGGTAATAGCAACCCTTATAAATAATGTCCACTATTACATTAAAAACAAAATTTACTAGGGCAGCAAGAAAAACGAGCTTTCTTTACATCATAGACAATGTGTTAAGGAAAGTATTTACATATTCATTCACTTCTAAAAAATTAATTGTTTTGAAAGCCCACTCTGTGCCAGACAGTGTTCTCAAATTTGGAGATCAGAAATCACCATTTCAGATACATGCTATCAACATGGCTTATCACTAATGATGCTAACTTTGATCACCAGGGTAAGATACATGTTTCTGACAGTTCTCCACCACACAATAACTCCAGGCTCTCCATTCCCTACTACACTCAAGGGGTGCAGAGTTACGGTGCACTTTTTCTGAAGCAAGTACCTACTAAATCAGTTGGAATTCTTCAGAAAGGCGTATTTCTCTTTTCCTTCCTATCTATTCATTTAGGTATTCAGATATATCAATATGGACTCAATTTTTACACTTTGGGTTATAATCTAATACTAATTTATTTGTTTTGTTGGTCAAATTGCTCCAGCTTTGGCCATGGAAATTCTTACACTTGGCTCTGAGTCCCTCTGACATAACCCCATCCTACTTTGTGGGCGTTCCCTTACCTTCTGACACTACAATATGCTCAGGCTCATCTTGTACAGTCTTTGCCCCAGCATGAGAATCAGCCATTTCTCTAAGGAGTCCTGGTTCCTTTTACGGGATACTGGCTTTAGAAACTAAAATCTGGGAACTGAGAATGCTCATTGCTACTGGGGTATCATTGCTTCTAAACCCTCTCAGAAGACAAAACTAAAAAATATGTGTACATACACTAACCTATGTAAAGACATGTATCTATAACTTACTTCTGTACACACCCATTTCTATCTATAAGCAGCTAAACACGGGGTCCATACTGAAGTCTCAGACGCTCTCATTTAGCACGGCATGATTCTTCGAGACTAAGGTGAAGAAATTTTGATGAGAAGTAGGATATTTTCATGGTCTCACTACAGACTGCTTACTAATTGTAAAGGATAAAATAATAAATATACTGGAAATATTGGAAAACACCCTGACAGGCTGATCAAAATTAAAACCAGCATTGAAGAATACATGGATACTGTATACCTCTTGATGTGAAATTCTGAGAAAGACATATGACTTATACAATATTCCAACTAGGTGCATAACTTGAACCTAAATCATAAAAGTATATAAATTCAAATAAGTGTTATTCTTATAAGTGAGGGGGGAACTCTATTCTCTAAAATCGTTGATGTGAGAAGAAAACAAAGAAAAGCTGTGGAAATGTTTCAGATTAAAGGAGACTAAAGAAATTAAATGTAATGCCTAATCCTAGACTAGATCCTATACTGGAAGAAAAACATTATTTGGTCAACTGATGAAAGTGAAATATAGATGGTATATTAAAGTATTATAACAATGCCAAATTTCATAAATTTGATAATTACTGTGGCTATATGAATAATATTCCTATTCCTAGAAAATATACACTGAAACATTTAGGAATAAAGGAGCATATTGTATACAAATGGTATAGGGGAAAAAAGTGTACATTTATATACATATACATATTTATACACTGGAGGAGGGCATGGCAACCCATTTCAATACTCTTGTCTAGAGAATCCCATGGACAGAGGAGCCTGGCCGGCTACAGTCCACGGGGTCGCAAACAGTCTGACACAACGGAAGTGACTTAGCACGCACAAACGTATTTATACACACATATGTATTTATAACCCATATATATATATACACACACATATATTTATAACCCATATATACACACACACACACACACATATATAACCCATATATATATCTCATATATATATGTATATATATATAAAGAGAATATGAATGAGTAAATGTTAAAACAAAAGGGCAAAATGTTAGAGGTAAGTATATTCAAGTAAGTTTTTTAAAAGAACATGTTCTGCGTTTCAAGTAAGATAAGCATATGACATATATCTCATAAGCCTGAGCCAACATTAGTGAAGTATGGGCTTTGGAATATTTTCCAGAAATAGTTTCTTTTTCATATGAAATAAAGGATATTTTTGGAAAAGGGTAACACTGACTGACCTCCACCTATGATTTCATTATTACCTCTGAATGATCTATATTTACAGAGTATCACAAACACAACTTTGGCCTCTTTAAGGAGTCTTCCTAGTTCAACCACTAGTAGCTCTAAACTGATACTTACGAGAACAGCACATAGGTCCATAGTCATAATTCAAATCATTAGTAATTAAAAGAATTACAGTGACCAATAGTGTTACCTGAAAACTACAGTAACAATTTACGAAGAAGGATCTTCTACTTCAAATTACAAAAAAAAAATTCTTCCTGAGAATTCTGACACAAGCTTCATATTTTTAGTCTACTCAACATGATGTAACTGTGTTATTCTGGAACCAGTGAAGAAGAACTATCCTGAATGAGAATTTTTTCTAAATAATGAAAGATTTAATAACACTGTATTCCTTTAGGTGAAAATCTTTCTAAACCATGATGGTACTCTGGTATGCATAATTACACTCCTTCCTAAAGATGTCAACATTCTAACCCCTGAAACCCAGGAATATGGTCTCTTACATGGCAAAAAGGAATTAAGGTTGCAGGTGGAATTAGGTTACTAATAAGCTGACCCCCAAATAAGATTAACCTAGATTATCCAGTGAACCCAATGTAATTACAGGGGTCCTTCAAAGTGGAAGAGGAGGCAGAAGGGTAGTAGGTCAGAGGAATGTGATGGAAAAGGCACTCAACCAGTGGTATCTGACTTTGAAGGTGGAGGAAGGGGGCCATGAGCCAAGGCATATGGGAGGTCTCTAGAAAGTGGAAAGACAAGGAAACAAATCCTTCCTTCAGAGCTTCTAGAAAAGAATGCAGCCCTGCCAACACCTAATTTTAGCCCAGGGAGACATGTATTGTTCAAGCCACTACATTTTTTGGTAATTTTTACAGCAGCAATACAAAACTAATAGATAAATATTTTTCCTTTATTGAGCAGCTTCGTAAGTTGCTCAGTCACGTCCGATTCGGTGACCCCATGGACTCCTATGATTCCCTTCTCCAGGGCATCTTCCCAACCCAGGGATGGAACCTGGGTCTCCTGCATTGCAGGCAGATTCTTTACCATCTGAGTCACCAAGGATGTGTAATAAATACATATATGGGTTTCCATAGATACCAGAGATGGCACAGTCATAGATACCAGAGAAGTGGGTTTGTTCCCGGGTAGGGAAGAGTCCCTGGAAGAAGAAATGGCAACCCACTCCAGTAGTCTTGCCTGCAAAATCCCGTGGAGACAGGAGCCAAGTGGACTATAGCCGATGGGGTCGCACACAACTAAGACGTTGAGCGCACACCGTAACTGGGGGCACACTCTCTATCTATGCACGCGCGCAAAGTCGCTGCGGTAGAATCCCACTACACCACCCTATGGACTGTAGCCCGCCAGGCCCCTCTGTCCACTGGATTCTCTAGGCAGGACTACTGGAGTGGGCTGCTGGGCCCTCCTCCAGGGGACCTTTTGACAATGAGACTGCTGCATTATTATCTGTCTCTGACTGTTCCTCCTCTGCTGGGAATGACTGCTCTCATCTCTCTCCACATCACTGACTGTGCCTCAGTCTCTACTGTTCTTCCCACTCAGCCCCCCGTTTAATTCCTTCCTGTTAGTACTGGTCAGACATCTCGGAAAGATCTTGGCTCTTGCAGAAAGCCTGGCCTTAAATGCACAAAGCTACTCAATGCCTTTTTTCCTTGTCTGCAAATCTACCAATCAGCATATAATAGTCTGCTCACCTCAGCTCTTCTCACTGTTGCTGAGTATTCACTGGCTGCTTTCCAAGGATATTTCTCCCCCTGTTTGCAATCTGAACCTTGAATTTTCCTGGGAATTTACTGAACACTAAGTACATTTACTCTATCTGCAAACTTGAATAGGAAAGAAGCAAAGTTAACGATAGTGTAGTCACACACAAACTTGCACACTGCTGTAGGTGGGCTGTGATAAACAGCAATGTAAGGGCATGCTCATCTTCCCTACAGGTGGGCACCCCTGCCCTGAATGTTCTCAGCAACTGTTTGACAGACAAGTGAGAGAACAAGCTCTTAACTTCTGAAAGTTATAGGGAGCAGAGAGAGAAAACAAAGTCAAAAAGCACGAAGTACTGAGACAGCAAACAATACACATTTAATATGTGATGCATGTTCTTAAAACTTACCTGCATTCAATACATTAAAGCTTTCAAGCACTTAAACAGTACAAATATTATTAACTGAGAGCTCTGAGATATTCAGAAGTATGTCTTATTCATTTCTTATGAGTAAGATGTCTTATGTCTTACGTCTTATTCATTTCTGTTTCCCTGATGCCCAGAATTAGGTTTGTTAGGAAGTAATCTTTTTTCTGTCTTATTACGAATTTGTATAGAAGCATAGATCTAACAATAATAAAACTTGCCAATTAGCATCATATAATCACAGGAGTGAAAAAGGCTATTTTTTCCCAAATTACTTTTAAAAAATTCTGGCCACACTGCAGCCCGTGCCCCGACCAGGGACTGAACACAAGCCCTGCCCCCTGCAGTGGAAGCTCATAGTCATAACCACTGGACCACCAGGGAATTCCAGTGATGTAGGAATGTGTGGTTTTCCGGGGGGAGCGGGCTGCCACAGCGCTTGTGGGATCTTAGTTCCCTGACCAGGGATTAAACCCAGCATCCCATGCAGTGGAAGTACAGTCTTAACCACTGGACCGCCAGGGAAGTCCCTTCCTACGTTTTGTATTGATCACATGCAACACTGTAGAGTAGCAGCATGTGAGTTACGGTTTTACATGTATTTTTTTTAACATGTATTTTTTACACAACTCTCAAGGTAATTCCAGCTGACAATTTCCAAGGCAGAACATAATGGAATCCTGATTTAATTCTTTAATATACAAAAGACAATAAAATATGGTAAAGCTATACAACCTAAGAGTTATTTAAAAACAAATTAGATTTTCAAAGTTATTTATTTACATATACAAATATTTAAATTTGCTGGATAAATATTAATAAAATAATGAAGGAAATTAAATTTCTTAAAAGTTAACCACTATTATTCTAACTATTTCATTTTTTGCTCTTTTTTGCTCCTTCTCTTCAAGTCTTTCTTCATGAATATAACGTTAAGCTTAATGTATGTAAAATCACAGCAGAAATGATTTTGTGTTTTTTTTTTTCACTTAAAATTTCTTTTGAAATACTTCAAATATGACTAATGCTCTAATTATATAAATCTGTCACTTCAATTCCCCTATAAAAACTGTAAAAAAAAAAAAAATCACAGAATCATATGGCATTTTTATGAGATTGGAATATTAACTTACTATATCTAAATTATATCTGAAAGAGTCAAAGGTATAAGATAATTTGAATAAAATGTGATTTAATAAACCATAAAATGAAACAGACTCATTTCAAAAAAAAAGTTATTTTAGGATCTTATTGAACTGTCTTCTAATTAAAGATTTCCAATTAAACTATTTAGGAAAAGCTGCAAAGTAATTTAAATTTTAAAAGTTCAAAGAAGATCAATAATTGATATTGATTTCAGACTAAAATGTTTTCAGTAATACAAATAGTAATCACCATGACAAATTTTTTAGTTAAACGTGAATTGATCTTTATTGAATAAATGAGAACTTGAATAACTAAATTCCTGCAAGCCAAATATATGGATATGAGTTTTAAAAATACACAAAGTATTGCAGTGCTTATGAAACAGAATGCCATCAACATCCACGTAAAAGCTGAAATCCAAAAAGAAATTGAAATTGATGCCAGTTTACTTCTGAGAGCTTACTATTTTTGGTAAACTGCTTCCTGTTGTTTGATAACACAGTGGTTTCAATTTTATATAAAGACTCATTATAGGCCACAATGTTTCCTAAATATAAAATATGTATTTTATTAACTCCATTTCCCTTTTACAAACAGCCATGGATGTAACTACCAATCACTTTACAACCAAATTTACATTTCAAGCATTTTTCTAATGATTTAGTACATATTACTTTGGAAATTTTCTAACCAGGCTACATAACAGTTTACACTGCAACCATCTCTTAAAACTTGCATAAGACGATGATCATGACAACTGCTATTTGGTCCTCCATGAATTTAAAAAGGAAAGCAAAACAAACAAAAAAACCACAAGCTTGGGCTCTCTCTATCTCTCTGCATTGTCTGATCATGTCACATTTCAGAGTAGCATATACCAAGCTTTCTCCTCTTCTGAAAATTAATGGGAAAGAAAAGGACCTTGGAGTATCTTGAGAAGGTAAGGGTAAGTAGGTCTGCAAAGTATCACTTAAGTTTCAGGAAAGCAGAAGTTGAGAAACCATCACAGACAACTGCAGGAAGGGCATTAAAAAAACAAAAAGATCACAATGTTGGAAGGATACCAAAAAAAAGCTAACTGTTTTAAAATAAACTGTCATTATCCTCCCAAGTCATGGTTTGCTACTTCCTAGCTTTAGAATTAATCCAGGTATTTAATTTCTCTGTGCCTTGGTTACTACTATACAGATAGGGATAATAACACGCTATAACTCATACATTTACTGAGAGGATTAATACAATGAAAGTGCTTCGTACAGTGCCTGGCACAGAATAAGTGCTCAATATTTTTGTATAAATCTCATTTCAACTGAGTTCTAAAAGAGTTTTAAAACATTGCCTCTAGAAACCTCACATTAAAAATTTGGCCTTGGTAACAGAAAGAAACCGGTTAGAAAAAGGAGGGCACCAAAATTACTTACCAATCTACAGGTATTTATTGAGCATGTACTACGTATCCAGTCATGCAGTGCAGCCAAACAAATAAGATGATGCCTGCTTCCGTAACTTTTCACATTGGTAAGGTAATAAAGGGAGAAGAGTGCGTAGATAATGACACAGAGAAGACAACAACAATGGAAAGATAAACTGTTTGAGATTGATGGTAACTAGAATATGAGTTCAAAGAAAGCTTTCTGCGGGATATTACATGATAAATGCAAGGATGTCAGCCTGGAAAGACACAAACTTCCGATTGAGGGTTAGTGGAAAACAAAATTGATTAGGCAGAGTTTTTAAAATGCTGAAGAAAAGTAACATAATGAAAGCCTGTTTTATTCTATACATAGAAGTAAAAATTTGTCAAAGGAAAGAGAATTAATGCAGGTATTCGACAGAATCATTGAGTTACTGAATCAATGAAAAGTGCCCATGCTTCCTTTGATGCCTCCTTGTTTCCACAAACAGTGAATACCTACTATCTAGAAGGTAGTATGTAAGATGCTGGGAATAAGAAATCATTAAGATTAGGACTATACTTGGTAGGATGAGAAAGGTCAGTGTAGATAAATCTCGGAAGAGAACCAACCAAGATTATTTTACTAGCACTATTTTATCTTCTTTTAAGTGAGCAAACTATTCTTATTACAACTTAAAAGATTTTACAATTTTAAGAGTGAATCAAATCGACGCATTTATGACATTTTAGATATACATTCACATCAAAAGCACACATTCCTAAACTCCATCCTGAAAGAACCAATCACTTAAAAACATACTAATTGAGGGAGTTTAGGGACTTATATATTTTAGTTTAGGCACCTGAAAAACTGTGCTAGACTAACTTGCACACGAGCCCTCAGATTTAAAATACCCTAGCAGCTTTGTCAGCTGCCAGAATACCAGTAAGAACCAAAAATTAATCCACGTCGGAAAAAGGGAAAGTGAGAATAATTTAGAAGTACATCAGGGTTAGAAGAATATAACTGACCTCCAAAAGGTAATTCGACATTTATAAGAGCATGTAACCTTGGGCAAATTACTCTACCTTCTTGCATCTCACTCTCTTCATCTGTACCTCAAAGGGTTGTAAGAGAGGATTTGTGACAACATAGAGAAAGCACTTAGAATAGTGCTTACACAGAGTAACTGCCTCATATGTCTTATTATTATTGTAAAAGCATCTCTCCAATACCCACTTAGTGAACAATAATCCCTGCAAAAAGTAAACAACAGCTCTAAAAGAGAGGGAGTGCTCAAAAGTAGCACAATAGAAGAAAAAGTAGGAAGTCACAGAATTGTTTTAGTGATCTAAATGTGTTTAGAAGAGGAGAGGTAAACCAGAGGTCACACCAAATTCGTGTTTTAAATAAGTATATGGGAAGAGAAAGAGAATTATAATCTATATTTAACAAAATCTAAATAACTTCCAACCACTGTATATCACCCTAACAAAAGTTAAACTAATAACAAAGAGTATACTTCTAACAATATAGAATTTGGAATCCCATCACAATGGTTTGTTCAGCTTGTGTAAGTCACAACTGATTGGACACAGTCCCTGTGGGCATGCCATTTCATCCAGACTGGACGGTTCATTAGTCATAATTACTATAACTGTACAGCCGAGACTGCAGTTTTATCTCATCATACATCTTTGATCAAGCTGCTTCCATTTCTGCTTCATCAGCATTTGAAGTTACATTACTGGAGTTTTTTATTTTCCATCAGTGATTAACAACAGATTAGGCTGTTCTATCAAAACATGGATTTGGTCTTCACATTTAGTAAGGAGGGCCCAGATCTGACCACCATTTGACCTCTGACACTTCAAAAGCACCTAAACACCATGAATCATCAACTGAAATCCAGAACGTTACAGAGAAAATTAAACAAAGAGAAGAACTGACCTGTGTTAAAAAAGTAAGACGATTGGACTTATCGACATTGAGACTAACCATATTTGCTACAGCTTCTCATTAAACATTAAATCACACATCAGAAGAACACATCATACATATTAATTGTTTCGCAATGTCACTTTGGAAAGACTCATATCACAATTAGTGCTTCTCTCAAACTATAAGCTACATAAAGAAATTTCCCATGAAGCTTGAAGACAAAATGATGTAGGAGATTGTACAAAAAAGGTTAAGGAACAGATGGATAATAGATTTCACTGAACACTAAAGCATAACATACTTAGTTTAGAAAGGAAAATGTTGCCAAAACATGGTTCAAATGCAAAACACTGAATGAAATTGATGTGTCAGGAATTTTTTCTTCCAAGTTCTATTGGAGAACAATAGGGGACTAAAAGGCCTGTCTCACAATTTTTGTGTCTCACTATTTTCATGTGCAAAGTGTCCCCACTGTAGGCTGCATGAACAATCATAACCGACAGTTACATGCAGGCACTGAGGCTGCAAAAATCCCAGAGTAATTAGCGTTGTCTGAATGCAATGACATCTGTGTTCTCATGGTCCTCAAGACATGTCAGGCCAATGAGATGTATATGAAAAAATATGACAAGCATTGCAAATGCCCTTCTGAAAGGTCTTACACTTTTGGGGGAACACTGAAGAAATAACACATGTCATCTTCTTTTCGTAAGCAGTATATTTAAAATTAAAAGATCTAAAAAGAGCTTTTGAGTCATTCATTCTCTTTTTGTTAACTATAAAGCATTTATTCAATATGCAGCGATGCAATATGAAAAAAAGTCTGCTGCATGTTTCTCTCTCTTTAAAACTTTCTTAACACAAGTGATTTTGTGCAATGGCAGTATATGTGCCCATTCCCATAAGTGACAAAATAGGGAGCATATCTTATTAACACTGCTCAGATTCTTTACATTTTAATGTTAAAATAATATCTCTTAGTACTGGACATATAACAACTTAAAGTGTGCCAACAAATGCCTTAGAATTATGCTTGCATTCTTCTAATAATAGAGACTGTCAAACTGACTGCATTAAAAAGTCTTTGTCTTAGGACACCTAATGCTCTGCCGAGTGGTGCCTATTGCTGAGCCCTCTCTCCAGGCTGTAGCAGTATGCTGGAGCATGCACTTGCTCCAAGAAAGACATTAGTCATCATTAACAGAAGCACTGACACCAAATCTAAGTGCCTCTCCGCAATGACCAAGTGGCAATCATCTTTCTCTTACACTGTCACTGCTGATTAGGATTTTCTTCCATGAAAATTTAATTTGTCCCCCTTTCTTCAGCTTTTTTTTTTTTTTAAAACATTCCTATAAAACTCTGCATTCAGGAAAGATTTCAAATACAGCAAAAGACACTGCACCTATAACATAGCTGACAATATAGAGGTTACAACATTCTCACTAAATATTTTATCTAATACAACAGAAAAACACAGGTTAGCGAATGAGTGACAAACAACAGGGAGAAAACCATGACTCTAAAAGGAATCCTGCTTTTAAGAATCTGTAGACCTCAAAGGAGGACTAAAGCAGGAGACCTGAATAAAATTTCTCTAAATATTAGTTACATAAAACGAAAACTTCTTTAAAACTGAGATGGTCAGATTTCAATAGCAGCCATCTTTCACTATGTTTCAGTTGTATATTTTTTCATTTCTTAAGAAGGAAGACAGGGGTATTCACACAGACATGTCACTGCAAACTCGAGAAAATATTTAAGCATCCATACTATCAGTGAGCATTAACATGCTGGTTATGCCAAAAAAAAAAAAAAAAAAAGCGGGGGGGGTGAGCGGTGGTATTTTCAGTTGCACTGGACAAACAAAAGTGATTCATGTGGCCATGCATGGTACCCCATGACTAGATGATACTACAGACTTAAACTGCGGTTCTGTACAATATCACAGTGTTAAACAAGATATCAGAGCGATAAGTTATTTAAGGAAGTTTTTAAAAATATTTACTTTTCTGTTTTATTTCAAACTGTCTAAAGGTTTTTAAAAATGTAAGCATGTGATAGTTTGCAAGGATCCTGGTACAATCCAAACTCCCTCTTTCTAGTTATAAATAATATCTTCTCTTTATATTACTTAAATTTTGTAACAAAGTAGATGTTGGGTTAAATTTAAAATATTTCTTATATTATTTTATATCCCTTTTAGAACATGTGTACTTTTAATCAAAACCTGTTACACTTTTGTGTTTAGGTGAATATGAACTGTACTTACCTTTAAGTGTAAATATCCATATGAAAGCCTTTTAAAAAAAGCATCAGCCTCACTTCTTTTTAAATTCAGAAACAACCATAATTTATCAAACTTTAATCATTAAATGTTCAATTCCTGACTAGTTTACTGTGAAAAGTAATTTAAAACAAATTTGAAGGTCAAATAGTAACTGCTTAGTCTCTAATACATCACATTTATAAATGGTTCAAGTTTTTTTTCTACTGCAGTTGAAATATTTCAGAAGAAATTAGGATTTATAAAGGATCTTTAGGGGCAATTTCTAACTACTGAACTTTTATAAGTTCAGAGTCATCATGAATAAGCAAGGATCTAGTCTAAATTAAAAGCAAAACCATGCAATAATGACCTAATTGTGCTTGCAGAGTATCTTTACAAATAATCTGCTCATTTCTTAATTTCTAAACTAAGTAAAAATGTTTTTTGAATTCTCAAAAGCTTAAAAGTAAACTCTACTGAGTTGCACAGAATTTTACAAATCAGAATTTCCAAAACTTACAACCACATAATTACTAATTCTGAGGTCCAGTACTGAAATCCAGTACGTGTTCAAGTAGAGAAGTTTAGCTCTGTAACTTCCACCCCTCAACCTAGACCTCCAAGTCACTTGGCAGTTACGGGCTGGGCGATTTATTGACCGGCCCTGGGTGCACACTGTCAGGGCTGAAGGAAATATGAGAGGGCTGTGGCGACGGTTCTGGGGCTCATTGATAATGACATACCTGCCTCTGTCACCCATTACCCGTACTCCAAACTACTTAGACCTAACTGAAAAATCAATAGCCTGCTCGCACTGGTTCCTGTGGCTGCCTCCTTTGATTGTCAGCTCCTGTCTAGGGTCAGCACTTACATGAAAGGGGCTGTGACTGCCTGATGCTTTCAGGACAACCTAACGATATGAAACTAGCCAACAGAACAGTAAATTCTGTCTCTCTGCCCTCCTCATCAATTAGGCTTTGACTAGGCTTGCCTGTAGAAACCTGACCTTTTAAGTTTAGGTGAATATGGACTAGCTGAACACACCATTGCCCTCAGCACTGAGCCAGGAAATCCACTGACAGGTTAAACAAAACAGAGGGTTGTAACTGTCATAATTTGCATTGCACTTTCACGCCAACAAGGGTGTTATCAGTAGGGGCAAGCCCTGGAACACACAACTCCAGCACCCTTAAGCCACGCTACTCATAAATTTTCAAGTGAAGTGAGATAAAACATAAATTCACAAATAGCAATGCATTTCTCATCTCTTAGTCTTTCAGGCTTGCACTTTGCAAACCCACAGAGTGTCCATCGGCAACGCTCTCGGTGGTCACCTGCCATGCCTACTGCAGTAACAGCGGATTTCCAACGAATACAGTAGAGACATAAAAATAACTCAACTATGCCCACTGAAAAGCTATTTCAGAGTGAATTTATAATAAAGCAGACAGACTGATTGATCTATAACTCAAAATGAGAACAATTAGATCTCAGTATGCTGTCTTTTCCTGTCTCACTTCCCTCCCTCCAAAAATACCCACAAGCTCAGACAAATAATAAGTTATCACATAAGTGAAGGGAGGTGTTGAAATTATTTCCTACCATGCTAGTCTGATACAGCATCTTTTACAGTTTGAGGGAAAACTAAGAACATCTGTAAAATAAAAGATGTTAACACTTTTATGCTTGTCAGATCTTCTGATGAAAACAAGTGAAAACCATGAGAAAGTAGCATAAAACTTACTTTAGTGACTCATGGTTTGAAAACCATTTCCCTGCTTGGGTCTATCTTTTATCACAACATAAATATGGTAATGTTATAGTTGCTTAAAGCAATGTCATTTCTCTAAAGAGAAGACCAAACATTCCTTTTTTTAAAGTTCATTGTGAACTTGAACTTTATTTGGCTTCAAGAACTAATATTTACAGATTAGGGAATCTTAGTGAAAATATCAGAAACACTGAAAGATAATTCAACAATCTGAGGAAATAAACACACCTGCCAACCCTGTCTACACTTTTAAACACATACAGTTTTGTTAAACATATAAGAATACACAGCCTGTTTCATTTTCACATTTCTGTGATCCAACTCTTACCAAGCAATAATTAGCATACTCTTGCAATTTATTCCAACTTGCTAGTGGGATGTCCCTCACAACTGTCTTCAATCTATAATTTGCATTTTCCCCTAAAGTCTAAAATATGGACTATAACCATTTGTAAGCTTTTTTTCTGTGATTATTTTCACATTGAAAACGTTCAGATGGTTGTAGCAGAACAGCGCGGAAACTCTAAATGTGTGCAAAAAGATTTCTGAGTTAAAATCAACTGCTAAAGATACAAACAACAACTCTGATCATGCTGGGGTAAGAAATTATAGATTTCTGACTATCTAGAAGAGGCAGAAAACTCCTCATCTGTCCCCTCATTTAACAGTTAAGAAAACATGAATAGAGATAATGACTTGATCAAGGTCATTCACACAACTTGTAACCAAGAAAAGGTAAAAATTCAGGGCTTTTTATCCCCTAGACAAATGCTGTTTAATAAGCTACCCACCCCAATAATCTTGCGGTTCCCTTGTGGCTCAGCTGGTAAAGAATCTGCCCGCAATACCGGAGACCTGGGTTGGGAAGATGCCCTGGAGAAAGGGAAGGCTACCCACTCCAGTATTCTGGCCTGGAGAATTCCATGGACCTTATAGTCCATGGGGTTGCCAAAAGTCAGACACAACTGAGAGACTTTAAATGTAATATACATCTCCCTGTATCTTATCTATCCAGGTAAGCTATGTGACAGCCAACTTACATTAAAAAAAAAAATACACAGCTTTGTATTTCATTAATTTTTAATACAATTTATAGAAAGTTTTGACTAATTTGAAGGAAAGATTAGATTTGTAGAACATTTAACCAAGGTTAAATAACCAACAGAACAAATAACTATTAGAAATATAAGATCTAATTAAGTAAGGTTGGAACCCTTTACTTATCTAATAAGATGATTAACTGTGCATCTGGTAGTCTTTCAGGTCCTCTGTGTGCACCTATCTGATAGCAAAGTGAAAGGGCATGGATAGTGTCTGTCCCAGCAAGCAAATCATTTGGAAAAAGTCACAGTCGTAGATCAAAGATTTTTCACTCTATCTAGGCTGATTTAAACCTACCAACCCAGGTTTTGTCTACAGACAAAACCAGTCAAAAAGTAAGAGAGTGATTCTTTCGGATCCAAAGATCATAAGGGAAGGGAGAAAGGGCAAATTCAAAAAAAGAAACAGACTGGCAGAATCTTGATATACACAGGCCAAGACAGCTGCTTTATATCCCAGCTTTATTTCACATGGTTAAAGGAAAAGTTTCCACTCCTTAGACCATCAAGTATTATTTCATTTATACTACACAGATGTCTTCTATATGTAGATTAGAGCCAATGAGGGATTTTTGTTCTTGTTATTTAACCACTACCAGGAATCAGAGAAACCTCTCAGCACATCACTTTTACTCAAATTCATAGTGTTTAAAGGAAGGAGTAGGCTAGATTTTTTAACATGTTCATTAAAAATACCACATAGTCTATTAAAAATCTTCTGTAACTGTAGCAGAAGATGGATTCAAGATTACTACTAATAATAATAATACAGATGGAGTGCTGCAGAACCTATGTATCTCAAGAAAAACAGATGTTGAAAAGAACTAATTTTCCTGAAATGTAACAAAAACTTACCTACAATATGCTTAACTGATAAATTTTAAACAGAGATACACAAAATGACTCATAAGGACTGAAAGAAATACGGAACATAACACCAAGTCCTACATTTTGAACTAAGCACAGCTCAGTACTGGCATAATCAACATTCCTCCTCTCCATCATCTGTTTCGTAAATGTCTGGCACTGATTGCAAGAGAAAGTAGAAATGAGAGTGGGGATGGCTCTGAGATCCCAAGAAACATTCTACATGTGACTCAGTACTATTATCTTATGAAACAAAGGAAACCACATCTTCTTTATAACAAACAATTCGATGTTCCAAATAGAACTGAATGTAACTGAAATCAAAAGGCTTGACTTATCTAGCATCAAGTTTAATAGTAACAATCTTGATTTTCTATCTTCTGGAAGTGATATTAAAGGCCAGTAAAAGTTTGTTTCTCAAAGATGGAGGAGACACAAATTATAACCCACTAATTATATAATCCTCCCATAAATCGTTAAGAATTGGCTTTAATAAAAGCACACTTTCATTTGTTGCAAATTATAGTAAGTCATGCTGTCAACATTATTAAACAGGAAAAATATGTACCTCAGAGTATATTAGTAAGATAAAATTGTTAAAATGAATGAAAGAAGGAAGAAAGGAAAGATGAAGGAAGGAAGGAAAGACAGACAAGGTAGACTTTTATTTGTTCAAACTTTCCAGACCTGTCTTAGAGAAATAAAGGAATGTGACTGCTGCAGCTCAAAAATGTGTATATTTCTTGGTAAAGTTAAAAGACATAAGTGAAAATATAGTAAATTCAATGAAATACCTTCTGAAAAATAATCGCCAAATTAACTTAGACTGTCTTAACACTGCATATCCTAACTCAATAATGTTGCATTTACATTTCAGTCAGGTTAAAAACTGCTCACTTCCATTTTCCTGAATACAAGTTCTTTGCTCTATCATCGTCCACTTGATGATATTACCTTATGAATAGCTTAATAAAGTACTCATATACACAGCTGGTACTAAACTTCGGGAAAAAACATCTATTTTCAATTGTCTCATCCTACTAAATTATACAGAATTAGACTTGTAAAAGTTCAGTAAGTATAAATATCACTAATCAAATATATTATCTAAGGTAACCCAAACAAATTTCATTCCACGAAACAATATTCAAAGGTACATAAAAGTATTTTTCAATAGAGTTTGAGGCTTCAGTAATGCAAAGTTAAGGCCATTCCTTTGACTTTACAGAAACTAAATTGAAACTATTCAAACAAGAACAATATCCTTGGCTTACCAATCAATGAGATTACAAAGTTGGAGTTTCTTCTTTTTTTTTCAAGCTATTCTGTGAAAGAAATTTTTAAGAACATCTTGTTTTGGTAGTATGACTTGCCATCTAAATAGGAACTGCCGTGAACTGCTCACAGAAAACACTGAATGACTGATTATTCTCCAGACTGATGTCAGAGTCATAATTATCAATAGCTTATAAATAATTTCTCTGACTCTTAGGAGTTTTGGAAAATTAGATCATTTGACAGAGAATGAAAGAGAATATGATTTTACTTTGACTTTTAATACAATGTGCATCATATAATCCTAACACTTGGGGCTGTTAAAGCTTACGGATATTTTAATATCTTAAGTAATGAACTTTCATCAATTAATACACTATCAAACTATGTTTGGATTATTCTTATTTTTACTTGAATAGTTTTTAAATTTGGGAATTTAATAGTTACTTATTTTCCCTTTTACACGCTGATCCCCTAAAAAAGAATTTTCTTCTTAAAAATATTAAGCATTTCTATAAATACACTGAATGATAAAGCATGTAAGAACCAAACATTTAGCAACTTGCATTGATATTTTTAAAGTCAGATTTTAGAGGATAAGAATATATACAGGTAAACATATGATCTTTTGTTTTCCCAAAAGTATAAATCCTTCAGGCAGTTGATATTTTTAAGTCAATAATCTGATTTTTTTAAAAATAATTCTAAAATGTTTTCCTGGAAAACAAAAACATATAAAGTTTCCATACTCTTTAGGAAAGATTATTAAAATACTATATGCTGTTTCCAGGGATAATAAATTAATGGGTATCTTTTAAGTCCCAGTGATATGATAAAGTAAAACCTGCTCTGAAGTTTAACTCAGCACATTTCTAAGTAAAGATCAGCAAAAAAATAAAACAGTTTAAGGATTTTGAATTCCCTGGAAATGTAAACAGGATTATAACTGTCAGATGTACAGAAGCACTGGCTTCGGCCATTAGCTTGGCTTTGCTCTGAGAAACACAACATGAACTACTGAATCATTTCTTTTCAAATCCATACATTCCCTGCAGCAGTTCAAGCTTCATCAGCAGTGCAAGAATGTATAAAACTGACAGGCAAAGAGCATCACTTTTCTTTTTCTCTCATACTGTTTGCCTGCAAATGGAAAACAGGGTTGTTTCTCAAAGAACTGAAGTTGAAGCTGCTTAAGTCAATTGCTGAAGGAAAATACGACTGAATTCTCTATGCAAGAAAGTCTTGTAATTGGACAAACTGAGAAAATCAAGCACTGTAGTATTATCCCAGAATAAAGTATTATAAGATTAACATTCTAACTTATTTGCCCATCATTCTTCAATTAGAAATATTTTCAGCTTTAAGTATTCTGTCAACTCATCACCTTATTTTAGCACCATCCATACAGTACCTGGTTCTGCTTCTGATTTTAAATATAAAAAGCCCTTCAAATTAAAACAATTTTTTTTCAAAAACATTGTATTTGTATAAAGAGTTAAAATTTTTATTCCCAAGTTTTTGTACGCATAAGTGTTTCACTGCAAAGGGAAATTCAATTAATAATTAAAAGTTTATTTAACCACAACCAAGTAAAAATAGGATCTAATATACGACCTGGCTACTCTTCTGGAGTTTAAACATTCACATTTTTCAAAAACTAGCACAGTAATTGCTGTAATTTGACTCATTTTTTTTTTTTAAGGAAATGGGAACTTTTCAGACTAAAGTTTAAACATCCATATTTGAGTTTATAGTAACTAAAAACATGCCCACCTCAGTATCTTCTATAGTCTCATAAAATGTTCCTAGTGTAAGGACGATGAACGTAAATCCTAGAGAAGTCTGAAGGTTATGGGCCACATGAAATCCAAAACAAAATATTCAAATCACACACTGCATGTCCTCCTTCTCTTTTTAGGAATGTCTGTAGCCAGACCAACATGATAAGTCTGGGCAGAAGCATGCTGATGTTGGCACTGCCTAAACCAAACAAACAAGATGTTTAACAGTCAAATAAAATGTCCTGCAGCCTCCCTAATGAATTTGTCAAGGACCATCAGATTCCGCTCCCCCTCTTTTGCCTCATTAACTCAAGTATGATGAGACGGATTATAACAAGAGAATACAGATCAATCGGTCTGAAGACTTGAAGTGGCTTTTAGCCTCTAGAGTTTCTTCGGCTCACTTGGCCTCCTTTAATAGAGTACGGTGTCTCCTGCAGAAGGGGCTGCCACTTCGTTTTAATACACCGTCAAGGAGCTGCTGACGGACTTCTGTACCAACATACATAAAAGCAGAGGTGACAGGGGCCCTTCAATTACAGCCTCCTCGGATGCCGTCTCCCCCTTCAATTATTCAACCAGAGGAAGAGCTGATCAGCAAACACACAGCTGAAGCTGCCCGGAGAGCGGAGGCAGCCAGTGAGTTGGGGTGGGGGAGGGGGGAGGAAGGGAACCAGCAAGAGGGAGCATTATTTGCTGGAAGTGTTTAAGTTTATTGCTCAAATGATGTTTCTAATTAGTACCACGGCAATAAATTAAAGTCGCCTTTGTTTAACTGATTTATTATTTACTAGAGCATCTACCTCGGACAGGGTAAATTGGTAATGAATTGTTTTTAAAGCAAAACATTTGTAACGTTTTATCATCCCTCGGCCTCAGTATGTAAAAGTGGACCAGTGAGGGGACAAGGGTGGGACGAGGCTTGGCTGTGCTGGCCGAGCCGGGAGGAGAGGAGGCGGGGGTGTCCGGCGAGCGGCGGCAAGAAGCTCCATGCGGCCCGGGCCGCCCCACCCGGGAAGGGCGCGCGGGCGGAGGGCGCCGTCACCCGGGGCCTTGGGTACACGCTCGCTCCCCGAGGCGTCGCGACCCGGGCGGTCCACGCGCCAGGCCTGAGCGGCTCAGACTGGGGGCGCGGAGAGAGGGCCCAGGAGGGCAGGCTCCGCACCTCCGGCCCCGCCGCCAGTCTCCGCCCAGCAACCGCCCTCGGGAGAAGGCGCGCGGGATCCTCCGCCGGCTTTCACGCCGCTCCCGCCGCCAAGTGCGCCTCCTGCAACTAACACTGCCCAGAGCGCCTGCGGCCGCGGCCAACCACCCGGGTGCCAGCGGAGCCCGGGCGCCCGCGCGCGCGGACCACGGAGCGCCACGTCCGTCCATCCCCCCGCGGCCCGGGGTCCGACGCCAGCGGCGTGCCCGGGAAGGCGGGAGACCGCCGGAGCCCGCGGCCGCCGGCGCCGCCGCCACTCCCGAGAAGTCACTACAGCTCGGCGTCCTGGAGTCCCGCGGACTACTCGTTCCAACCCCGGCCGCTGATATGCATGGCGGACGACAAATCCGACTTGATTCAAAAAGGGCAAACTTCATTAGAAAGAGATCTATAGCAACAAGAGTGAAGGGGTGACAAGATGCCAGTGGTCTGCACCAGACATGTAAGAAAGAGGTCCAAGTGTCTGACAGCAAGTGCCTGATGAAACAAACTTTCCTCCGCAACTGAATTCGGGTTCACCTGGTTCAGCCTTATGAGAGCAAGTCAAACCTTTCCACGGGGTTTTGCAAAGCCTCATATAGTTTGCAAAATGAAGTCTTAGCACAATCGGCTTCATAGATTTTCATTGTTATAGCATTCTCGGAGAACATAAGGTCCAAAATCTAACTGAAAGTATCCCCATCTCCTTGATGTGTCCTAAAAAGACTCGGAATCCACACACCTGAGGTTCAAACATAAACCTTCAATTCTAAGCAGATCAGAAACACTGTTACAGCTTTTTCAACCAAAAGTACCTAAAGGCTACCATGGTTCAGCTTGAAAGACTAATACGTCGACTAAAAAGCACATGCATGAGTCTCACTGAAATGCCAAGGGAGGAGTAAGCCATCTGTGTAATCAATAACAGAATAGTTTATAGATTTTTGCAGCAGTTAAGTCTTTTAAAAGCAAGAGTCAATTATGAAAATAAAATGATTTTACAAGAGAAATTCTGTACTGCCTGAAAAACATATTCAAAATTAGATTCGTAACATAACTTTAGGTCAGGTTCACATTTACTTCCCTTCATTTTTATTAAGTTTAAAATAATTTTAGTGGCTTATTTTAAAAGTATATCCAACAAAATTCTACCATATATAAATCTGTACCATTTCTCACAATTTAAACATATTTTCTCTCTAATAAGTTAGTTCTTGCAACAATTAATCTTAAATATATCTTAATCTTAATTATGAAGTAATTATAAAACAAGGTACTTGCACTATTTGTGTCCTGCCTTGTTTTTCAACAGCATATGGAAATTACTGGAAAGAGATTTACGATTATAAACCTTCACCCCATGTCCACTCCCCCACCCCAATTGCCCAACTGGCGCACACATACAGCAATTGCTAGGGTTCTTGGCAACAATAGGAGGGGAGGGGAAGAAAAGGAAGACTTTGCCTGAGGAGAAAATCTAGAAAAATTTAGGTCCTTTCCCAGATTTCCCTTCCTCCTTCCGTTTGCCTTGAAGCGAAAGTAATTTTGTTAGTTTGCACCTTCTTCACAATGCTGATAGGAAAGGGGGGAAAAAAAAGTGAACCTTTCTGAACCACTGCTACTCTCCCTTGAATCACTCCAGCCATCTCCAAGAAGTCCCTTCTCTATATACTTTTTCTTCCTGGCAATCGATAAGAGAGGAGGATAAAGAAGAGGGGCTGTAAAATGTGTGTAAGCGGCTGACTTCTACTATCTCCTCGTCTTTTCTTACTTCTCGCGTTCCTCCCTTTCTTTATCAAGGGCAGCGGTGGCTGCTACTGTTTGCCAAGCATGCCTGTCTTCTCTCTGGGATTGGCTGCAGCACTGACAGCTCGGAGAGCGATTGTAGGAACTGAAGCTCCACCCCCCTCAGGATGGTCCTGGACCATTCATAAACTAAATAACTCCAGGAAACAGCAAGGGAAGAGAGAGATTGGGGGGGGGGGGGGGGGGGGGGGGGAGAGAAAGAGGGAGAGAGGGAAAAAGACAGGGAGGGGGAGAGGGAGGGAGGGAGAAGGAGAGAGATTAGGAGAGGGAGTGAGAGAGAGACATCGGAAGGGAGGAGGGAGAGACGACTCAGAAAGTGGAATCTGCACAAGCAACCTAAAGGGGGAGGAGAAGAAAAATCCTGAAGTCGTTATAACTAAACCCCAGATGCAACGCAAGCAAGGACTTCGTCACACTAAAACAGATTCTGTGAGAGCCAAATTTATAAATTACGAAGCAGAAATGAAAATCAAAGAACTTCCAGAGGTTTGCACCTAGAGAAAGACAAGGACCCACTGCAAACAAGGGAACCCAGTCCAAACAACGCCTCCAGTAGGAAAAGAGGAAAACCGCTACCAGAGGACCCCCGAGCGGAGAGCAGACCTACACACTGGGAGTGCAGGGCGTCTTAGAACCTCTGAGCTTGCTGCGAGCTGAGTTGCACTTCGCTGCTCTCTGGACATTAATTACACCCTTCACCTTCCATTTGGGGGAGGGCGAGGAGGAAAGCGCTCACCTAAGCTGAATAGAGAAGTGCTACCAGCGTGGGAGAGAAGTTTAAGAATGAAACACTGAATGTTTTGCTTTTATTTTTAAATTTACTTCGGCACTTAACAGACCTCATTTCCAGATTTCTGGACCATCTTCGCTGCAGACGTCTAAGCCTAACCTCTTGGTAACCTGAATTTTCCCGTCTCACCCTGTCTTTCCCCACCCCCCTTCTTTCCCTTCATCTTGCCCACAGGCACATCTTCATTTCACTTATCAAGAGAAAGGGGAGAAAAAAAAAAGTCCCAGCAGGTACTTTTCTTTGTCAAAGATCTTTTTTTTTTCCCCCTTATTTTCTGGAGAAGAAAAAAGCTTTCAAAAGAGGGGCAAGAAAGCGCTAGACGGCTGAAGCATCAGCCGGTCAGCCCAGGTGGAAGCAAGAGTGAGAGTGGGGCTCAGGGGGAGCGCAGTGCCTCTTTCGCAAGCCGCAGGGCCACCACCAGCGCCTGAGCCTTGGATCCCTCAACGTACTGCGAGACGCCGGTGTACAGCCCGGACCTGTGCCCCAACATGATCGCCGCTCAGGCCAAGCTGGTTTACCAGCTCAACAAATACTACACCGAGCGCTGCCAGGCGCGCAAGGCGGCCATCGCCAAGACCATCCGAGAGGTCTGTAAGGTGGTCTCGGACGTGCTCAAGGAGGTGGAGGTGCAGGAGCCTCGCTTCATCAGCTCCCTGAGCGAGATCGATGCCCGCTACGAGGGTCTGGAGGTCATCTCGCCCACGGAATTCGAGGTGGTGCTCTACCTAAACCAGATGGGCGTCTTCAACTTCGTGGACGACGGCTCGCTGCCCGGCTGCGCGGTGCTCAAACTGAGCGATGGGCGGAAGCGGAGCATGTCTCTCTGGGTCGAGTTCATCACGGCGTCCGGCTACCTCTCGGCACGCAAGATCCGCTCCCGTTTCCAGACGCTGGTGGCTCAGGCGGTGGACAAGTGCAGCTACCGTGATGTGGTCAAGATGATCGCGGACACCAGCGAGGTCAAGTTGCGCATCAGGGAGCGCTACGTGGTGCAAATCACTCCTGCGTTCAAGTGCACCGGTATCTGGCCCCGCAGCGCGGCGCAGTGGCCGATGCCCCACATCCCCTGGCCTGGCCCCAATCGGGTGGCGGAGGTCAAGGCCGAAGGGTTCAACTTGCTCTCGAAGGAGTGCTACTCGCTGACCGGCAAGCAGAGCTCCGCCGAGAGCGACGCCTGGGTGCTCCAGTTCGGGGAGGCTGAAAACCGCCTGCTGATGGGCGGCTGCCGAAACAAGTGTCTCTCGGTGCTGAAGACGCTGCGGGACCGCCACCTGGAGCTGCCCGGGCAGCCGCTCAATAACTACCACATGAAGACGCTGCTGCTATACGAGTGTGAGAAGCACCCTCGGGAAACAGACTGGGACGAGGCGTGCCTGGGGGACCGGCTCAACGGCATCCTGCTGCAGCTCATCTCCTGCCTGCAGTGCCGCCGCTGCCCCCACTACTTTCTGCCCAACCTCGACCTCTTCCAGGGCAAGCCCCACTCGGCCCTGGAGAGCGCTGCCAAGCAGACCTGGAGGCTGGCCAGGGAAATTCTCACCAATCCCAAAAGCCTGGACAAGCTATAGGGTGCTGGGGACTGCTTGAAAAGCGACACGGACGGGAATGCTCTCGAACACACGACAGACACACAACTCGGCGACAAACTGCTAGAACTCCAGACATAAACTTTTCTGTCAGCCACCTAAGAGGAACGGAACCCGGCAGAAGATTTCCTTAATTCACAAGCAAACAAAAAGGAGAGCAAACCCACCACCCAACCAAAATCCCATTCTTGCACACAAGCGATCGTTTTCTTCCAAACAATGTGAATTTTAAAGGTCACACAAAAGAAGCAATCGGACTTTGCCACCAACAAAATGAAACCCAAGGTACATTTTCAAATCAAAATATAGTCGTTTCTCCCTTTTCCTTCTCTCCCCTTCTTCTCTCTCTCCCTCTCCCACCCTCCCCACTTTGTTCTGGGTTGCCTGAATGTTGTCACCAAGTGAAAAAAAAAAGTATTTAATTATATGTAAAATTCCTCTTTTAAACAAAGTTTTACTGATGTTAACTGTATCTCAGTGCCAATGTCAAATGTGCCCCTCCTTCTCCCACACCTTTTCCCTCACCCTAAGCAGTCTTGTTGAAAACAGTAATAAAAATATGACTTTACATTGTAATTGACTGATTGTGGATTGTTCTTAAATGAAGGCAGGTGAGAGCACAGTTTGTAATTTATAATATAAAGATGTGACCTTAAGGAACTAAATCCAAGAAGCTTCCATTTTAACTCCAGTCTGCAAAATTTACAAATGTAGAACATTTTGTAGATTTAACCATTCAAGTTTCCACCAAGATATTTAGAAAAAGGAAAATATTAATTTTACACAACTATATATTTGTTCTGTAGATTTTCAGATTAAAACTAGTATCTTAGTTCACACTTGAAAAAAGAACAGATTTTGTATGGAAGAACTAATTCTGATCCTAATTTTAAAAGAAAAAGTTTTTTCACATTAAAAATTAAGAGACTTGCTCTCTCTTATGCTATAATTTAAAAAAATCCCAAGCCTGAATTACAAAAGAAACATTTATGGATCTTTTCTGAATAGTTAACACAATGAGTTAATACTTAGCTTCCAATCATTTGTTCTCTTTACGTTTTAAATAATACAAACTTAACAATTAAATCAGCAACAGTAAAAGAGAATAAAATGGATACAGTAATTTTCCTTTCCCCCAGCAAATGGTGAAATGAACAATCCAGATTTATAAATTACTTCAAGTTTTTAAATGCCTTAGTGATAAATGCTGTAACTATGATCATCTTTTTGAAATCCAAATCCCAGAATTATTCAGAAGTAGCTTATAGGCAATTTAAATTTTAAAAAGTGTTTCATACTGTTTTTATGACCAAAGAAAAATTACATATAAGTAGGCTCCTCCTCTTTCTGCCTTTCTAATGTATTCATTTCAATGTTTCAACTTTAACAAAGGTTTCTTTCTAATTCAAGGAAATAACTGATTACAAAATTAAATAATTAGTAAAACTGAAAGCATCCCCAAGGTTCTTCTTTATGCTGAAGGTTACTGTATACTCCATCAGACATGCTAATACAAGGCACAGGTACTGAATACATGTCAGATTTTGCTCTTTAATTTTATTCTTTGAATTAGCCCATTTTTTAACTTACTGAGAAAATCCATGAATGAGAGATACAAAGAAGAATGTTCTACAAAGCAATTTTAAAGATCAGAGAAGTCAGAGTGGGGGTCGCAGGGTATGGAGGGATGAGCAGCAGGATAGCAGAGATGGATGAAAACAAGGAAGCTACTCAGAGCTCTAGTGCCTAGTTCACTTGGTAAAGCAGGCTTCAGCTTTTAAGATTCCCAGGTAAAAACTCCACAGCAAAAAACAGTTCTGAGCTAGAAATATAAACTTTGATTTTAGCAGTTCTGAAATCATCTCCACTCTTTCCACCTATACCAGACCATTCTCAGGTCTCTCTTCCTGCAGACATAGAACAAACACTGTAACAATAACTGGGTCAGGCATATATACCAGTTTTTAAAATAACACAAATGAATTTATTCTCTAGGGAAAATGTTCTGATTTTTAAGAACAATTTCAAAGCAAGCAGAAGGTACTTACATTTACAAAGAAATGACGTAAGGGCAAGTGTTTAGTTGAAAAGATAAAAATGACATTTTAAAATGACCATTTTTTCACTCACGAAAGTATATAAAGCATTAGACATGTCTTCTCCCAAATGTCCCAGGAAAAAAGTTTTAAGAAACAAAAATTCCCCCAAATTCAGTATCTTTTTTCCATTCTTATTTAATATAATGCAGGTATCACCAACAAGAAAAGAAAAAACTCCAGTGCCTCAATTAAAAAAGCACCAACATCTATACAAAATCAAAAATTCTTCAAATAATGGGCTGAAACATTTTACTAATATAAAGTAGCTACAGTTTTGATTTCTGTACCTTTGGCAGGATGCAGCAGTACAAGGTCTGTGATTAGGCTCAAAGATCCTATATTACACAAGCAGCAGGGGAAAAAATAATTTAATGATGCTGCACAGAAAAAGATCAGACAGAAACAGAAGTTATAACTTCCCCCAAAAGGAGTCAATAACTTCAAAGAGCCTAATCATAAAGATTGGCAGAGCTTTTAACAATAAGGACAACTCATTAGATACTTTTAAAATAAATCACATTTTAGACTTTACGCCATGTTTGTCCCAAAACCTAATAGAATATTTTGAATTAAATTTTGGCCTTTCACACACAAATTACTATAAATTAGACAGGTTGAGTAATTTTGGTTATTTTCCTTAGGTAAAGAAACTACAACAGGTTTTCAGACATTCCAGCCATATAACAAAGTAGAAATTTTTCCTAGCTGATATAATTTCAGAATTCAAGTTTTCTCTACATTGGATTAGCTGCATCCTCAGACTCAAAACAATCAGTTTCAGCACAGACTTCCTTTCATACAGTCTACCAAGTCCCACCTTAATAAAAGCAGCAATGCTGAATACCCAAGGGCTATAAACATGCGTAAGACAAGAGATGATTTGTAAAGTTTTAAAAAATTATAACATTTTCATTAAGAATGACTTTGAAACTCTTCTAAGTCACTAAATTTTAATAATTCAGATGTTTACAAATTCAAAGAATTTCCTACCAATAAACTCAAGAAAAAAATACACATGTATGTGTGTGGACATACACCACACATGACACATGCACACTAACAGCCTGGAAAAGAAATGATTCCATTTTTTAAAAACCTCTTCTCTTTCCACAGGTTACTTACTTTGCTCATTTTAAAAGAGACTCAGAACAAATTCTACCATTCAGTTTCATGAAATAAACCTAATATTGGCTTTACGGCTGTGCTACAAATGTCTCTTAGTAAAATAAAGTTGCCAAGGTCTGAAAAGTAATCAGAAATACATTTTAAAGGGGAAATTACATTTTCATTTAAGAATAGGAAATTATGCAGTGCCTTGTAAAATCAACTACAGGTAATGGGAAACAGAGGTATCTCGCACACACAAGCCATGCTTGCGTGCACGACAGAGTAGTAAGTCATGTGGACAAAGCAAGCAGAGTGATATATTGGTATTATATCCAGAAAATATAAAGGCTAAACAAAATAATTTCACTCTCAATCTCACTGAATTGTGTAGCTTAATTCACCCTGGACCCTTTGAGGCAAAATATATTTTATAGACAATATTCCCTGAGGTTCTTCCCCCACCCCAGAATGAGCTAATGATAAATGCAATTAAATGGAAATTGTTTCTGAATCTAAATGAACTTCAATAATGTAACTAGCTGGTAAGGGAATCATAAGCTAAAAGAGATAGTTGCCTTGCATACAGGCAGGAGCAATTCATCAAGAAATTCAAACAATCTCTCTCAGATTTTACTAATGCCAGTCTTACTCAACAGCAGTCCACCGTCCCATCATAAGAAAAACAAAAATTCCATAAAAATGAAACGCACTCCTCATCTTCTCACCTTGGGGTCGATTTTCTTGAAGTTAGGGTCTTCTTCATCCACCTCAAAATAGAGTTCGGAGGAGGTGACAGAAAGAGTGCCCTTCACCACAGCAGAGGGGGCCACAAGCTGAGCCGGTGTGCTCAGGCTAACAGGACCTGCCAAGAGGAAAAGACGAGCCGGACAAGTTGCAGTGACATTTTTTCAAAAAATCAAGTGGATTTAGGCAGAAATTTCATACAATTTTTAAGTTCTCTCCTCTAGCAAACTGCCAGCCAACCCCTTTTACACTTACAAATTCTGCCCACCCCAAATCTCCCTCTGAAAATGCAAAGTTAGGGTTCTTATATTAAGAAATCTATATATAAAAGGAGGTTAATCATAACAGTAAACTACAATGCAATTATTTTACAAGGAGTCTGCAAAGCTTGGGTCTAATCTCCTGGTTAGAAGGTGACTCTGCCTAAATAAGTCTATCCACATTCCATTTAGAAAACAAGCCTCAGGCTTTCAAACAACATGGAACAACAACTAGGAGCAAGGAAGACTCAATAGGTTTCAAAGGCCAGAGGTTAGCTTAGTGTTTGGCTGAGGCATGACTATAAAAAGATCATCAGCTTATTAGTGAAGTGAGAAACGTTAAACCATATTATCTGATAAAGACTTTGTGCCAGGCTGACACAAAACCTTTTCCATAACAACTTTACCCCATAAAAAACTGAGAAAAATACTTCTTTTCTGAGCCTGCCCTTCCATTGTTAAATATTGTTCAATGTGTCCAAATCTAATATTAGTGTAGTTCGGGGACTCTGGGAGTAAACAGCTGGAGGGTGGATTTCCAAGTGAATGAATTTTTATTGGAATAATCAAATCTCCACAGGGCTTATCAAAGAGACAAATCAGCCTGCTACTGAAAACAATGGATTCACTACAGATAGAAGAGCATAAAGTATATTAGAGCCAAACCTAAAATAAGGATTAAAAATAACGATTATACATATATATACTTATGTAATGATAGATGTAGTAAGGTTTTGAAATTCCATGTAAATTCCTCACTGGAAAAATCCTATAGGTGAAGAAAAAAAGCAAGACAAGACTGGCATTTATAGTCTTGAATTAATATAGTGCCTACAAACAAGGTACACCTATTCAGGTAATCAATGGGTGAATAAGTGTTTCAAAATTCAGATGAATTGACATTTCTATCGATTGTTGGAAGGGTGTTGGTCCTTAATCTCACATCAATCTTA
Source organism: Odocoileus virginianus (assembly GCF_023699985.2). Taxonomy (NCBI): domain Eukaryota; kingdom Metazoa; phylum Chordata; class Mammalia; order Artiodactyla; family Cervidae; genus Odocoileus; species Odocoileus virginianus. Next base: position 6,934,993 of record NC_069685.1, on the reverse strand, counting down.
ATGTGTGCCAGCAGGACAATAGGAGGGATGCTCTGCGGAGATCAGAGCAGGCTTTGCCCTCTATTCCCAATGTACAAATACATTGTGTTTGCAGATGGGCAGCAGATAACTGCAGAACAGCCATGATTTCCCAAAGCTCATCCCCATAAATGGATGAAATAAGCAGCTATGTGTTCTTTTGCTGTCTCCTTTGCCCTCCGTACATTAGCATGTAATCCTGAGAAGAAATAACATTTTTTCAATCATTCTCAGACATTCAATTACAGGGTAAGCAGACAGCTGCAGGAGCTGGGGCAGCCTAGGTCCTACAGAAGACCCCTGACAATTTCCACTTCATTTCTAACCCACACCACTTTATTAGTGTGGATTACTTCTTAATCCTATTGCCATTGTCAAGATTATATAATTAAACTCCCCTTTCACCTCTATTACTGTATGAATGTATTACTAGTGGCAAGAACAGAGGCAAAATAGAGGAGGAGGAAATGGGTAAGTGGATGCAAGGGAAGAGCCTAGAGAAGAGCAGGGCACACCTTCCTCTCTACTCCTGCCCCAAATCCCTTCACAGTGTGCTCCAATTAATTTTATTTCACTTTACAAAGAGATTTACGGCCATCAGAGAAGATACCATCATCTGTTTTTGCTTTTCATTATCATTCATTGCATGGTTGCAGATATGTCACTAAATGAAAGATTTTTTCATGCCTTTTAATTTAAAATCATCAAAATAGAAGGGTATATAACTTTCATCTATGGAAGTTGTACAATCTTTCAGACTTTCCTCCTTGAGGGACAGAGTCATGGGCATTAAAGGAAAAAAGCCATTTAATGAATGACTAAAATTTCAAGCTAAACAAGAGAATTTTTCCCTTAAGGGAAGTAAAACTGAAAATCTGCAGAGTGCAAATCAAAAATTCCTACATCAGGTAAAATATGTGAATCCTGTGAAAAGCCATAGCATTCTTGAAATGGATTTTTTTTTTGAGAGAGTTAAATGTATATGCAGCATGTTTCTTAAGACCTGTATATCAAAGCAAATAGCTCATCTGCCTCCAAGCTTTATTTACAAAGCAATTGCCATAATTTTACTTATAGCTTTCATTCTGTAGAGATTAGGTAACTCCCATTAGATGGGTGATGCAATTTTGTTGTTGCTGCTTTACACTTTTATTCTTTCTCAGTAAAGATTATTCATCAAAGTAAAAGATGAGTAGGTAGAGAGAATGAACAGAACAGTGTGACGGGGATACAGCATTGAAGATGCGGGAGGAAATGTTTAGAAGAACAAAAGCAGTCTTCATTTAACATAATTGTGGGTGCAAAGCTGGTAGTCCTAGCAGTCACAGCTGGAAAAGTATGTAATTAAATGCTTCTTGGACCAGAGCTAGCCCAAGTATGTGCACAACCACTGAATTTACCGGTGAGATTCTCTAAATCCTTTTCATCCATGGATGACAGAGTATCATCGTCGCCTTCCAGGAGGGTCTCGTTTTCCGAGTTCTGATTTCCTAAAGCCTGACTCTTGATGGACTGTTTTCCTTTAGCAAGAATATCTTCATCTGCAGCTGAAATGAAAAGGAAACAAAGCTGTCCATCAACTCTGGGAAGAGTCCTGTGGCAGAGGGGCAGGGAACTGAGGTAAGGAGAGGTGGCCAAGATGGTCACTCATTTTACCCAGCATCATCCGGGGTGGGGAAAGTGATGGGGATGGCCCACACGCCCCTTCTGACAACCATGATTCCCCAAACCTAGTCTAACGTTACCTTGAACAAGCACCCTAATCCCATTAAATCTGACCCTGGCACTGCTCACTGAACCATTTGTTTACTTATATTTAAGGCAGAAGAAGGTTCAATAACAGTACTTTTTTTTTAGTAGAAAAAAATCAGAACCTAGTTTTGAAAACAATACCCGCTTAACACTGAAAAATAAGGAAGACGGATTTATTCCTGTGAATAATATTATACCCACAAACATTATGCAATGGTGGGGGAGTGGCTGTGAAGGAGAATCCAGAAATCAGAAGGGTTTAGGGCCGGGAGCTATTCTCAGCCAATGAGGATCCCGGCCAGCTTCTGAGGCCATGGCTGATGCTAATAAAGCCACAGCAGCTCCCAGAGGCTGCAGGCTCTTCCTCTCCCTCCATCCGCCCTCTTTCCTTCACACTGACCTTCCATACACTTCACCCCTGCCACAGCCCTGCCGCAGCCCTTACACAAACATCCAAGAGCAAGGCAGTGCAGAAACTACGTGGAGGCTCAAACACTACCTCCTCCATGTGTTTAAACTAAAGGGCTAAGACACCCCGGGGGCAAACATAACAGAAAGCCCGGGATGAGAGGCATCTGGGCAAGGAGTCTCACACCGCCCGGGCTGGAGCAGCCTGCGCAGAGCGGCGGCGCCAGGATCGCCAGAATCACAGTGCGGAGGCAGCCTCAGGGGGGAAGGAAGGAAAGGGCCCAGCACCGATGAGGGAAGGAAGGAAGGAGAGGCAGAGCATCCACAGCCATGGGCGGACCCAGCGAGAGCAGCGGGAGGCCGGCTGCCAGGAGTCCGCGCAGAAGCTCAGACCCTGGAGCCCTCCAAGGTGACTCCCCTCAGTCTGAGCAGCCTTCTCCTTAACAAACACACAAAAGCAGATGCTAACGTCTGGACTGGGACTTTTTTAAAGCTCATAGTGTCACATAAGGGCAAGTTCAGACTCCTCACTATGTGACTGGGAGACCTGAGAGGAAAAAGCACCTGCTCCTCCAGGCAGCAGCTACTGGCAGCAATCAGATGGAGAGGCTTTCTGCTCCACCGCAGTGTCTGATGAGGCACAAGGCCCCAAACCCAGATACAGGACAAGGCACTCAGTCTGAAGAAATACTTATCTACAGAATTTATTCCAGATAGTTAAACTGCATGTGTCCTAACTGGTTAACGTGACAAAGCAAGGCTTCTTTGAGTTTAATAGGTATGGTTGTGGATAATGTTAAAGGTAAAAGTTTATTTTTATCATATTTATCATGAGTTCACCATGTATAACATTTACATATAATATTTATGACACTATTTAAATGAACACAGGAGCTTTCTATTAAATAAGAAAGTCATGGGAAGAAGCTTTCTCTATTTAGTATTGATTATCCTTTATGGATAAATAAAATCTTATTTTCTCCCACACCCACATATAGCATAGAACGGTATACATATATGAAAGTCTCAATAAGTATTTGAAAAGAACTTAAAGTATATAATTAAAATGGCTCTATTTTCTTAAATACTGTCAAGAAACATACCCAAAAACCACTATTTTTTTTTGGAAAATAACAGTATAAGTTTTTACATCATTGTTTATATTTGCAGCATTTACATTTCCTTACCTTGAAATCACAAACATTGCTAACAACACCTTTTCCAACTTACTGACAATTTTACTAAAAATAAATTAGTCACAGAGAAACACAAGAAAAATCATCATCTGTATTTTGTTATGAAGTAAATTATAATAAATTAACAGTAGCCAGTCAGAGTTTTAGCACAAATTCAGTATTCTACATTCTCACTTCCTGGATGCATAATTCCTTCAAAACCGAAATAATAATGCTAAAATTAAATACACTTATCATGTGCCGAAGAGTATTCAAAAGCACTTTAGACATTTAACTCATTTAATTCTCATACGCCTTCTGCTAAATTCTCCTTTTCATACGAGCAAACACACTCAGAGAGGTTTTATAACCTCCTCAAGGCAACACAGTTAATGAGAAGTAGTCAGGAATCAAATCTAGTCACTGTGGCACCAGAATCTGGGCTTCTAACCACTATGCCAGAGAAAATGAAAATAATCAATATACAAATATGAATGTATACATAATTTACTGGTTGGTTCACTAAATCTAATGTTTCCCATAATGCATTTTAAAAGATTAAGTCACAATCATAAGAATAAGTATAGAATAAAAAGACATATTCATTTCCAAACCTAAATTTGATGAACATAGGCCCAACAAATCCGAGACAACTAAATTCAAGACCTCACTCACTACTCTCTCTGATTACTGCCATACATGGTTGCCATACCAACCTTATTTGAAAGAAGGAAAAAAAAAACTAATCTGAAAACATTTACAAAAAATGAAATGACTGTAAGAGTCATCAGTGGCAATATGCAATGGTTTAAAATAGCTCAGTAAATTACATTCATTTAAATGACTACTAACTACAACCTTTTATCCCTTCCAACTGAAATTTTAAAATTTTAAATATGTTTCTCATCATGCTGACAACAAATAAGACACAATAATTTCTGAATTAAATAAAATTTTATGGAAAAAATTTAAAACACTATAGCTCTACCATACACATACAAACACCACTTTAATTTATTTATTTACTTATTTTTACAAGCTCAGATTCTGGGATTGTTCAACCTCAACTGAAAAAGCTCTTGTCATGGAAAATATGCAGCTTACTGATATTTAGAATGGTTTTCCTGTAATTAACTCCCCCTTGAGGATTTTAAGTTAGCAGCAGTAAAATTACCAACAGTACTCTAATACACACCACATGCGCTGGTGTTCAATTCTCAGTGGTCTAATAGCTTTCTACTAAAGAACTTCTTTCCCCCCTCAAAATTAGAACAAAACTGTCCCAAGCATAAAATAAAAGATAATTATCATGTTTATATGTGCTGGGAAAAGTATGTTTTTTACTTTCATTTGTCTTATACTCAATCAACCATTAAAACAAGAATCAATTATTTTAATATCTTCCGTGAGTATATCCTACACTTGTATAAAAGTTTAATTGGATGAAGTCAAAATATACTTTTGGTTCAATTTTAAAGCTTGATTCAGATCTTTTCTAGTTAATAAAATTACTAACAAACATGACAACTGTTTAAATTTTTCATTTCACTATCAACAAACTGCCTTCACTAATCTCATTTCTTATTCTGATTTAATATTTATCCTAACTTGATAACTAAGTTGCAACTGATACATAAAACTGCAGAAATCTGTAAAAAATGTTTTATTTGAAACATGTGATTCACTGGGGCTACGAGCAATGAGCAGGCTCAGAGAAAAGCTGGTCCTCAAAATGTAAAGTTCAAGTTCTTCAGAGCTAGCTGAGTTGATTTATCTAGGTAACACAGACGAGCCAAGTAAAATTAAAATGGGGAAAGAATACAGAAAACTGTTCTACTCATGATATACAAATCTCTTTTTAAAAGTCCAGTGACTGTTCCAGTGAACTGGAATTATCAATAGTCCTAGTATGGTATGGTAAAAGAGGTTTATACATTAAGAATTAGCCACTTTGTTAATTAAAAAAGAAAGATAATGACTGGTATAACAAAGTGACCTTAATTGTACATAAAATAAATGAGTGTAGACTTAGTGTAATGTGTAGTGGATACCATAACTGTTGATTCTGAACAGGGCACATAAAGAATGTTTTATATTCAACTACTGTCCTAAACTAATTCTCCTTTATAGTTTATGCAATTTCCAAAGTCAATCAAACTTATTCTAGAAAAGTTACTTAAACTACAATGTGTAATTAGGAGAAAAAGCCAAGTCCAACATGGATTTCTCAAAAGCTTTAGACAGAGAATCTAGTGTATGTTTATCCTAAAAAAGAAGCAATAATATCTGGCATTATTTGAAGATATGAGAGAATGATATGATTTATGGTCTTTACATAGTCTGTCATCCCTAGAAAATCAGATCAATTGCTTGTATCAGTAAATGTGATTACAAGACACTTGTAAAACTATGTAAAATATTCCTCATATACTTCTATTAGTATGCAAATTCTCTACAAAATAAACATGTCTTAAATGCAATAGGATTCTAGTGCTAAACTGTTTTAGTATTTGAATTAAAACCAATCTTTCCACCATTTAAAATATTTTTTTAATTCAAAACATGCCTTTAAATATAAAATTCCCATTATATTTAACAGTGAATTTTAGAAGACAGTACAGCAGAGTGGTAAGAAAATCTGATGAGCCATCAGTTAACCTGGGATTTAGCTCTGTATCTACTAAGAAGGATGTTGGATTTTTGTTTCCTCAGTTTCCTTATCTGTAAAGAATAAAGTCAGACTAGACTTTAGCTTTAAGTTCTTTTCAGATCTAAAATGCTCTGATGATAAATAACTGACAAACTGGTCTCTGCATTAGGAGAATGTTACAAACCATTACAACTGATTTCTGATAAATTTTAAAACTACAAAATTGGAGAAAATGCCCTCAAAAAATCAAACACCCACCTCTGCTTCCTGCTGCTAGTTTTTATAAAGAATATTTAATCATAAGAGGAAGTATTAATTTTAATTTTAAAATATGACTCAGTTTCTACAAAGTTAAAGAAATCTCCCATTACAAAATGACTTTTATAAATAACCACTTTGGAGGGTCTCTCTGTGAAAAATTACCTAAAGCCCTTTTCCCCAAGCAAGTTAATGTGAACTTGGGAAGGGCAATTAAATTGTCAGAATTAAAAAATTTGTTTTTAACTAGAAGGTAGCCAGAAGTAGAGTCATGGGGCTGGTATTGATCGCCTGAACAGAGAACATCACTCTTCAGGTATTTACTCTGCCACCCTTACACCAGAGGCTTTCCTTCAAATCAAATCAATCTATAAAAAAAAGATGGCTCCTACTACTAAACTACATAGCTAATCGCCAACAGTATTTCTATTTAGATATCTTCCTTTAATAATAGTACTATAGCTTGTGATGTTTTAAGATTCTGCATTTTCAAAATGTCCTGTCTCCTTAGTTAAATTACAAATAAAAGTGAGAAGTCATAAAAGAGCATTCAAGTGACATACTATCCTCAGGAAAATCTATTTAATTCTTTGAATTCAACACTGAAGCACAGTGTTCATCCACAATAAATTCTATGATTTCAACTGCATTTTGATCACATTAACTATGTTGTTTTGCATACTTGATTCTTAATATATCAATATTTATTTTTATTAGCTTCCTTACTGTAATTAAGTTAGGATTTAAAAAACAGAGAGCTTTATAATTAATACAAAACTAAAATTGAATGTGAACTAAAAGATACTCTAATTAATAAAACATCAAAAAATTAAGCTCTTTGCTTACCTAATACAGTAGTATAAATCACACAGACATCAAACAATACTATACTACAATCTATGTGCTGAGTTCCCAAACTGACTAATTGTTATTATTTAAAATTTTTAAATATGCAATATTTGATTAACTAGAGCTTTTACCTTTTTTTTAAAAAGTTATATAAAATATAACATCTTCTTAATTGGAAGCATCTACTACATAATACACATTTTGTTAGTTTTTAAAAATATATTTCAGATTTAAATATATAGTATGAAATATTACCAAACGGAATGGCATTACATAAAATGCTAAACTTTACTTCTCTCTTAATTTAAAAATGCATAATAAAACACAGATAACATTAATATTATGTTAACCTTTCAATTACTATTTAGACTAATTGGAGTGAAATCTACTTCTAAATAGGATTCTAAGTCTTAAATGACAGTAAGCATTGCTAACAAATATCTTTTAAAAAACATCAGACTCAGCATTAAAAAAGGTGACATGTTATTTGAAAAGTTAAAATTCAACAACAAAATTAAAATTTACTCATTATAAAAAATCCTATGATTCCCCAAAGTGGTTCAATGTACTATTTTTGATCAATTGATTTTAATAAGCTCTGTACAACAGATTTTAAATTCAGTTAGTGCTATTTCTTTCACAATAAAGTACTAACAGTTTGCCTATATGCAATTTTAGAAAACAGGGCCCCCCTTCCACATAGAAAAGGAAAATTTTTCACAAAAATATTTTTACAGTCATTCATATACTTCAGAACTCACAACTGAATGCTAAATGACAATAAGAGAGATACTTATTAAATTTTAAGTGCACATGGCAACATCTTTTTGATTGAAAAGAATAAAACTGCAAAAGGCTAATTGTTTTCAGTGTAAGAGTTATTAACTAAAACAAAAAAAAAAGGCCAAAAACAAAATGAAAGAAGAAAAAAATATATATAAAACTCTTGAAATTCATAGCACTACATAAAAAGCACTTGAACCTTAAAAGCAAAAGTGGCCTAATTAATTCTACATCTTATTTCTCCTTCTCCACCTCCTGCAGTTGAAGATGTAGGGCCCTGCGACTATTATTGCTTTAAGATCACTTTGTTATTGACTATTCTCTGTATGATCATTTATTTTAAAGGACTGATGTCACATTTGGTGTTGTATCTGATGACATATTGTGGACATTTTCTTCCAGAAATGGCTCTTTAAGGCTGAGTGCAAGAGGTTAAGCTGCCTGACTGAGGCCAAACCTAAGATCACAGATTTTTAATCTAAATTCTTAATATCCTTCTTGAATGTAATTTAACATTTATTTTGGACATTATATATTATCACTGAACCATAAGCTGCTGCATGTTAAACTAATACCCTGAAAAAGGGAAATGAGAACTATTTCTCATCTTACTAAAAACTAACCGATTTTTATTTTATAAAATAAAAAACAATTTAATATGAGTGGGTACATTTCCCCCCTTAACCAACAAAACTTAATCAGCTTTCAAAAATTACAAAACCTATGTAGAAATCCTATGATCAAAGACAGTATACTATCAAAAGTCCAAAGGACTTTTTCAGTTTTTCCAATTTGCTCATGAGGCTTCTACCTCAACTGAATCACAGTGCTATGCATTACATCAAAAAAGGAAAAATTGCTAAGTTCTGATAACAAGATGATGCAGAACAGGAACATATGAAAATAATGTCTATTCTTTTTCCAGGAGCCATCTATCACAACCATGTACAAATCAAGGCTCAGAAAGTATCGAGGCACTTGGACATTTATTACTATCTCTCCCACTTCATAATCTCATGCTAAAATACCATGATTGAGGGAAAACCATACGCACACGACAAGACCTGGAAACCTATTTGGTTTGTAAATGCTGTCTTTCTGATATTCATGGATTTAAGACAGACGTCCTGGATTAATTCACTCAAAGCTGAGTATGTCACTTAAAAGGAGAAATATTTTATCCTCCTACTCTGAAACAAAGGGTCTATGTTAAGTAAGGTTTGCATGTGTAACATAATAAATAAGTACACTTGAGACCATAATTTCACAGGACCCTACACTGACTATAAGAATTGAACTTCTGATTCTGGGGTGAAGAGCTGGGGGATATGGCACTGAGCATTTTACAGTACCTTGTAATAATGAAGGTATGCTCTTCATTACCAAGTACTGTACCTGCTGCTTGCTACTGGCAGGGAGTGGTTTGCACACTGACCATGTTCCACGGCTGTTTTTAGTGTCGCTTCAGGATGTGTCGATCCTAGAGGGTTACGCACAAATCGTCGCCGGCGCCGCAAGTCATCTTCCCAGTAGTCGAGGCGCCAGAACTCACGAGGACGACTACAATGAAACAGAGAAGCCACATATGTTAGCAATTATCAAACAGCGTGGTAGCACTGAATTTCTGCATAAAGCTCTCCTTGTTTGCCCTGCCTTTTCTTCCCTCCCATTCCTCTTAATTCTCCCTCCACCTCACACTCCCCTTTCTGCAATCTTTAACTTAGGTATGTCCTTGAAAATAACAATATCACCTTCCAGTCTAAGGAACTCCTTTTCCTTTTCCTTGGAAGGTGAAATGAGCACTAAATACATCATTCTGAAATGAATCGCTGACAGTGTGATCAGTTTCCCCACACTCCAGTGGCATGTGCTCTGATTTCAGCCTCATTTCAGCCTCAGCAGGGCACCTTTCTCTGTGGCTGCATTTATAAACCAGAATAGGGAAAAGGCTATTATAAATATGGTATAGCATTACCTATATTAATCAAAGTCTGTCCCCCTTCATTTTTCTTCCTAATTTGTGCCTTTTTGCACAAGGTCAGTAAATCATACCATGAATTCTTGGTCCAGAAAGTGTTAACTTTAATGAATATCTCAGTTACATGGTTATGTATGTGATAATAAAATATTACTCTGTTTAGATGTGCAGGAATTTAATTAAAATAATCTCTTAAAATATTCATTACATTTAGCCCCTGAGGCTTAGAACAACACAAGAAAATGCATTTCTTTTCCACTTACTGTTTTTAAATAAACCATTCCTATAGAGTGAAATAGCAATCTATTTTCAAGCAAATCAGATTGGATTTCTGTTTTATGTAGTCGGTTTTTATATTTAATTAAAAACTACATGGTATATGATGTGCAATAATTGCTATATCAAAAGCATACTTTTAGAAATGTATTTTTTAAAGGGTTCACTCAATTCAAGTTCCACTCTCTTTTCCCCAATTATGTAGATATTTTTACATGGCAATATATGAATGTCAACTTTCTTTTCTATTAACTAATCATGATCTAGCATGCTGGAAAATGTTTTCTAAGGAAAACACTAATATGAAGTTTTTTCAGTTACAGTTTAAAAAAAATCTCTGCAGAATATATTTACATTAGAGATATACAACATGAAAACCTGTAAGTTTCAATAATGAAATTAAAAAATTCATAATCAAAGCTTCTGCAAAAAAAAATGACTAATGCAAAATAAAACCGCACTTGTATTTCATGAGCTAATAAAATTGTACCTGTCACCTTTGACAAATTAGTAGCCTTGACCAACTGACAGTCCCAAAATACCTACATAAAAGTTATCCATATTGTGATGGTTTAAAGAGGCTACCTTTAAAAGTTCAAAATAGATTTGTAAATAAGTACTTCACCAATTAAAAATTAGCTCAGATTAATGAAAGCATAGATTAAGAAACAGGGCATTATTTAAAGAAAATATTTTTAGGAATCCTATGCTCTTCATGAGAATGCTGGGGAGACAAGTAAACAGCAAAGATTTCCTTTGTCGATTTTGTTCATGCCTAAAGAGGAGTAAATATAAAGTAATCTAAGTGGAATACAAAAATGTGTAAGAACTGCAGCCCTCAAAGAGAAAAAAATTGAAAACCTCTTTCATTCTTCTGTTATTTTGCTGTCTACCTTTCAAATGAAAAGTATTATTATGATAGCATTTAAAGTTAAATAAGAAATACCTATAGAATACACATAAGCACAGAAAACAGCTGTTTGAATTCAATTAATAAAATAAAATTCTCCTTAGGATAGTGGGGGAAAGGCAGTACACAGATGGCTATGTGTATGGCTTTGATAGTCATGGAGCTTGGATAGGTACTTCATCATTCTGCCTACCTACATTTATCTGTTAAAATTATTATCAAATATCAGCCAGGATGCAGTCGTGAATCACAGGCTGCTCCTCGTCTTCAGGGGAATGATACAATGAGGGTCTATTCATCAGAGCAGCAATCGGCACAAGTAATTAGTTCCCTAGACTGAGATCTCCTACAAAGCCTATTTCAGTCAGCACCACAAACATATGACAGTGTAAAGCTAATGAAAGCTGCTAAAATTTGTTAACCTTTTCTGTCATCAATCCTTCTAATATTCTGTGCTTCAGTATTATGCAAAGGTGGTAAATTATTAATTTGTCATTCATCCATCCTTCCGAATTTTGAGTCAAATTAAATGATGTCATTCTTCTTGATAACAATTAAAATTATAAGACATGTTAAGCTGCTATTATAAAATTGTTACTAAATTAAGTAACAATAGATTCTAGTATAATATTGAGAGAGAAGTCAAATCCGATGGCTATGTGTGTGATCATTTTTGTCAAGCAGTAGAAAAACCAGAGGAATTATAAAATCATTCACAAATTTTCAAGAAACTCAAAGAAAATATCTGTAACAATAATAACCACAATTAGGAGGAAACAGAACTATATCTATTTTTGTGCTCTTCGACAATAACAAATAATGGTCACGATGGTGACATTTGGCTGAAACAAAAGTATTGATGTATTAGAAATGTAGAAACTGTGCACATCATAGAAAAAATTTTAAGGTAAGTTTTATGTAAATAAAGCTAATTATGGACTTCTGGCTTCAAATGTAGACATTCTATCAATTTAAAAATACTTTAGATATATCCAAATAAAATGAAGTAGTAGACAAGTAGTCTACCCCGTTACAACAATTTAAAATAGTCTGAAGACAAAAGCGAAATCATTCATTTCAGATCAGAGATCCAGAATGGATTACAAAAATCAGTTAGAGAGACCAACAATTTCAATACATTTTTGAAAGTCTCTCCAGATAATGCAGAATAAAAACCTTCAAGGAATTTACTCAAAATGGAATCATTATTAGCCTCATTCAAAAAAATTAGCATTTACCATCCAATTTGATTAAGAGTAATATATGCTCTTTGAAAAAAACGTCATATTCATTTTTTCTTTCAGATACGGATAATTACTAGCAGGTTTAAAGTCATCTACCTAGTAAGAAACTGAGACATAAAAATTCACTGTTTTGTCCCAACTCTGCTCCTTCCAACAACAGACAGTCTCAGCATAAAGCTGTATCACTGAGAAAGAGTCACAATTTGTCAGTTTAGAACATGACTGGGAGGGGGAATGTGTAGGTTTCAATCTCAACTTAGTATCTTTTGATTATTCACATAAAGATTTCACTCTTATTTAGGAAATACACTCCCTCTCCAAAATCTCCTTCTCGGGAGAAAAAGGATAAGAAACTGACAAATTTGGGAAACTGATCCAACACTTTTCTCATAAGTTTATGAACTAACTTGTTATATATTTTTGTAGTTATCACTATGGTATGGTTAGAAAAATTTAAAAGACTTCAAGTACTCAGAAACACACTGCTGACCAAATACAAGCATGGATAAGATGAGAAATCACTTACTGTAAGAACTTAGGAATATACATCTAGGTCATGATATACCTATACCTCTATATATCTGTATCTATCAAAACAAAATTACATTAGTACTACATGATATCACATTCAAAAACCTCATCTATACCCATTTCTACAAATAATTAAAACTAAGATCCTCAGAAAAGTACTCCAATTCAGGATGTAACCCTAGGCTCTATAAGATCTAGAAATAAAGCCTTCTCTATAAAAGGTCCGGTAGTTAGGTCCCCTGTTATTACACAAGCTCCAAGTACCTTTGACTAAAAGGAATATACTATATTTGAAAAGTTGTGGATGACGGTGAAAATAAATGTTCTAATGATTCTTTCTAATTATTTCTTCCCCTTTCTTTGGCTTAATCTCAAAGTCTAAGATTAAAATGACAACATAGGACTGTCTTTTTCAAAGTATAAGCATGCATGCATGCTCAGTTGCCTCAGTCGTGTCTGACTCTGCAAAAGTCACCTAATTACCTTTCTACTCTTCTAAAAACCTACACATACATGTATTTGTACAAACAGAACTTTAACATATTGCTATGAGCTACATAATATAACATAATGCCATTTTTATATACAGAATATGTACTTTCTATTCTACAAGAACAAAATCAGATAGACTGCTGAAATAAATCTTAGAAGGAAATACAACTCAAGCAGCAATAAATAGGCTATTTGTTCCCCTCCCAGGCCCACTGTGGACAGTGATTTGATCTACTAAAGAAAATGAATAAAGATGAGCCAGAAGAGAATCCCTTGGAAAAGGAAGAAATATTAAAACAGAGTAACTAAGGGATGATCCATAATCTTCCTCTAACAGTTGAATGGTTTACCTATAAATAATATATTATGTTCCACAAGTAAACTGCAAGACTCTCTAAAGTTTAGCTTTCCTCAGAGAAAGTATGGCAATCCAATCGGCCAATTAACAGTGCTGAATGGATGGATACTGAAGTAGACTCCTAAAACACTGTCTAATAACGACCAACTCAACCTTGAGCCAACAGCTAGGGATACAAAGACTATTAAGATATTTTGTCTCTGACCTTGAGAAAAGACAGATGAGAACACAGTAAGAATTCAAAAATTATGTGTGATAGAGCAGAGCTCTATTAAATGGCACAATTCAAAGGAGCACTATTCTCACCAAAATTTGTGCAGGCGGCACTCCTGGAGTTGTGCGACGCTCATTTTGTGCTGCTGTATTTAAGCACCCTATGAGAAATGATAGGGTGCTCTGAGAACACCTTATCTTCTCCCCGCTCCTTTCTTTGCTCAGGCTCCTTTTTTCTCTGCCCAAGTTAAACCTAATCTTCAGAACAGGGAACAGAATAAGCCTTTCCGATGCTATCAGTAGCAGTCACACATTTAGCATTTCCCTGATGCAGGAAAAGGTGATCAGACCACAAATAGGCATGACTGTCAAAAAAAGGGCAAAATTCAATATTCAGAATAAAATAATCAAGAACAAAACAGAAACACTGACATTTATTTCACTGAAGTCATTAAATTCATATTGTTCTATTAAGGTATATTATGTTCTACTATCATTCTATTACAGTAAAACAATTTTAATTACTGAAATGAGGGGTAGCTATTATAAAAATTATTCTTGTTATTATATAATCTAAATGCATTGTCACATTATTTAAATTAGTCAAATATATGCACGTTTGTGATCCCTTTGGTTGTAGGGTTATTTTTATGTAACTTGGATCTATACCAATAAATGAATTCTAGTCTTAAAAATAAAAACTGTCAAATTCAATTATATTAGAAAACTATTCCATTTTGCATCTTTCCTGTTTTCTTGTGATAATACCTGATAAATCTTGATGACCTTACCACAAGTCAGTAATAAATTCTTCTGGCCAAAAAAAGTTCTAAATCCTAGAAAATTTTGGTATTCATATTTTGCCCTTAAGTTTGTATAGTACCTATTTTTCTGACTCCTATATCTGGCTAGCTTCTAATTCTACAGTTTTAGATTAAAAATTAACACCAGACATTAAATGGTAATGTCTAAAAGAGAAGCACATAAACATCTTCAGTGCACTGTCAGTTAGAAGATAAAAGTGCTTAAGTTCTAGAAGGGTTTCACTTTCTGCATAAATCTTGCTGAAATAATGTGCAGGTACTATATGGGTTATCGTACAATATAAAAGAATGCTTTATCTAACAAACTGAAATCTATTATGCCTTCATGCAGATAAACAGAATATTAACTAAAACCTGTTTACCAGATACCAACTATAAATCAAATGCAAGTGATCTATGCACTATACTATCTTAATTTAAAAAAAAAAAAAGGAAAAAAAAATCCCTCACTTGTAGTAGAGGAGACACCTTTTGAAGCGCAATCCTTTCTTAATTGAGGACTTACATAAAGAATTTACATTACATTGAATCACTAGAGCATCGTACGTGTTAATTAGGTAAAATTACATTTTATGCAGTGATGAACTTAAGCAATGGGGCTAGTCAGCAGATTTCTGTTTGCTTTCAGAGACAACCAGAGACCCATCTTCATTAAATTTGGACATTTCAAAAGAAATACAATCTTGCAACGAAGTTAATTATTCAAAAAATAATACCAAAGTTTTCTTAGCTGTTGTTAGCCTGTTAACCATTTCTTTATTCACTCAGTATTTTTACCAGGAGTAGGTTATGAGAAATCAAAATCTAATGTTAATTGTACTACCAGTTAAGACTCTTAACAACAGAGAATTGAAAAACAAATTAAAATACATGATATTACTGGATACCAGAAACCCTAAAATTCACCTCAGTAGCCACACCAATTGTACAGATCTGTTCTCTTTTCTGAAAAAATCTTATTTAAAAAATAATTCAGCAAAAATCAGTTGAGTGCCAACTATGTACCAAATCTTGGTACCAACAAATAAACTATGCTAGATTCAGCACAGAATTTTTTACATTAGAATCAGAATAAGAAATTTATCAAATGTAAACAATAAAATTTTAAATTAGATACCAATTACTGCATTAGGCTGCTGTATGCTAGACATCACACTCTTTTACATGCATTATCAACAAAGCCTCACTACAAGCCATCCATGATTAAATACTGCTCTTCTCATTTTAGGATGAAAAAGCTCAGTCTTGTCCATCAGTAGTAAATCATAAGAGTCCATGGACTTCAAAGCCGACAGCTTTTCACAAGACATTTCCTCTAGAAAGTCTTTTGGATACTATTACAGCTACAATCAAAGTACTAACTGACCCGGGCTGGGAGGACTGAATATTTCACTAAGCTTTCAGTGAGGATCTATTTTGTAAGTTCCATGAGGACAAGGGTTTGGGTCTACCTAATTCACTGACCAACCACAGTAACTGAAACAAAGCCAGCATTTAATAATTAAAGAATGAACAAGATGACTTTCTAAAAGTAATTTAAATGATAAACAGCAGTCTGCCTGGCAAAATAGAAAAGGCATTACAAACAGAAGAAACATCATGCACAAAGGCTGACATAAAAAGGCGTTTCTATCGAAGAGGGTTCGGGTAAGAAAGATCATTTCAAAGCAGCTTCAGAATGGCAAAAACTAAGGCAGGAAACACAGGGTTAGAATCAAGATTTCAAAAGTCACTGTACGGTTAAGTAAAATAGTTACTTTTTACATCTTATAGTCAACAGTGATAACTAGACTTTTTAAATAAAGGATTATCTATGATCAGCCTTGTATGTTATATGGCAGCAATATAAAATAAGACAGTGGGGATGGAGTGTAGAGGCTACGATTTCAGAGACATATTTGAAATGGAATAAAATTTGATGAGACATTCAATGTGGGAGGTGAGAAAAAAGGAGGTAATGAGAATAAAATTGAGGTTTGTGCCCAAAAGAGGAGTGAGGGGGAAAAGATGCTATTTATCTGAAATGAAGCAGCTTAAGCAGACATGGTTGGCGAGAATAACCATATCATAGATACCTAATAATATCTAGGTGTGCACAGTCGCTCAGTCATATCTGACTCTTTGCAGCCCCAGGGACTGTGGCCTGCCAGGCCCCTTTGTCCACGGAATTCTGTAGGCAAGAACACTGGAGTCGGTTGTCATTCCCTACTTCAGAAGATCTTCCAGACACAGACTGAAGCCTCCTCTCTTGCATCTCTTCATTGGCACGCAGATTCTTCACCACTAGCGCTACCTGGGAAGTCTAGGTAGGCATGTCTAAAAAGTAAGCAATATAACTTGGGAACTCGGAAAAGCAGTCTGGACTAGACATATAAAATTGGGAGACTGATTAGCCCTAGAAGCCAATGGGTTTAGATACTTGTCTAACAAAAATTTATTGAGTGTTTACTATTAGCTAGGTATTGTGCTAGATCCAGTGAAAACTATATTGAAAGGATAGGAAAAAGTGAAATATAGGAAATTCCAATATTTTAAAAATTACAAAAGAGGAAAGAAATAAATAGGAAAAGAAGTAATTGCTTCTCATAATCAATAAGATAATAGAAGAAGCAAAATATAATGGTGCCAAAAAAGACAAACAAGCAAAGATTCTTCAGAGCACTGAATGGCCAGCAATATTTAATTCTGATAAAAATGTCCAGAAGGACAAAGAATGGAGGGAAACCTGATTGCTTTTTGTGTGTTTTAAACAATTTCATAATATATAATTTATATGCCATAAAGCTCACTTGTTTACAGTGTACCGTTCAATGCTTTGTAATGTGTACAGAATTGTGTAACAATCACAATATTCTAATTTTAAAATGTTTATTTCCCTCCAAAGAAATCCCATAGCCACTATTTTCCCTTCCTTGGGGATGGATAAGTACAGGATTTCACAGTATATAAGTTAGACAATATAGGGTTTGCTTTGGACTGGAGCGTCTTAAGTTTGGGCCAATCTAAAACAAGTCAAATTATAAGTAATTGGTTAAAGGCGTCATTGTTAGTACTGGAACTTTTCAGAGAGCCCATGAGAATGAATTTTTTTCTTTAACATTTCCATTATACACAAAAGATACCAAAGAACTGAGTCTAATTTATCTTTTAAGGAAGATTCTTTAAAATCAAATTTATAACTAATTCATACTGTAACATAAAGGGTAGCTGAAGTTTTAGAAAAATTTTTATTAAAAAATCACTAGTCTTTAAAATTTCTATGCAAATGGCAAACATATTTTTGCTCCATTTCTATAAAGTAAAGATAGTCACATCAGTTGTATCATATATCAGATCTACAACTTCTACATAAGTCATTTATCATTTTGGGGCCTCCATTGCTTTAATAAAATAATTCTAATTTATTAATTTACAAAAGTGCTATTGTGAGGAATCAAAAAATGAAGTATATGGAATTGCTTCAATATAAGTAAAATGCTATGCAAATAAATACATGGCATTATTTTCAGTTGATAATAAATTTAAGTGTTCAGATACTTCTAGATGCCATTTATTTACTTGGATAATACAATGTGCTTAAAGTCGACCAGTGACCTCAAAACTGACTAAGGGGAAAAAAAAAAAAAAAACATTAAAAATCCTTTATCAGTCCTGGAAATGATTAGCTTACTTATCTTTCTCTACAGATTTACCTATCTTGCATAGTTTACACAAACGGAATTATACAGTAGGTAGAGTTCTGTGACTGACTTTCACTTAGCATAATGGTTTTATTTTCTTAATATATTTGACTATATGAGCAGTAACATCTCTTTTTAAAAATATTTATTAATATTTAAGTTACATAAATTTAAATATTCATTATATTTGTAAAGTTATTGTATTATTATATTTATTAAATTTATATTTATTTTAAAATTATTATTTTAAATTACTAAATATTTAATTATTCAAATTAAATATTATGACTTCCCTGGTGGCTCAGATGGTAAAGCATCTGCCTACAATGCGGGAGACCCTGGTTCAATCCCTTCGTCGGGAAGATCCCCTGGAGAAGGAAATGGCAACCCACTCCAGTACTCTTGCCTGGAAAATCCCATAGACAGAAGAGCCTGGCAGGCTATAGCCCATGGGGTCGCAAAGAGTCGCACACGACTAAGTGGCTTCACTTTCACTTTCACCTAATAACTATTCATTGAGATAAATGAAGGGCTCTTCCTGGCTGCACGCAGGCTTTCTCTAGGTGTGGTGCACAGGTTTCGCACTGCGGTACGTGTCTCACTGCGGAGACAGTGGCCCCAGGCCACCCAGGCTCAGCAGCTGTAGTACATGTGCTTAGCAGCCCCATGGCATGTGGGATCTTCCTTGACCAGAGATCAAACTGGTGTTCCTTGTATTGCAAAGCACATTCCCAACCACTGGAGCACCAAGGAAGCCCAGAAGAATGTTTCTGAGATCCAACTATGTCATGGCTATAACAGCACTGTATTTCCTTTTATTGCTGAAAAATATTCCACTGCATCAATACACAAAAGTTATTGACTTTATTTAAAAATTTTTTGTCATTGAAAGGAATTAGGGAGATGTGGTGGGAATTAAAGAAGGTGAAAAACAGACAAGTATGCATGCAAGTGAAAAAGAGAAACTTAAAAGAATGAAGACAGCAAGGAAGAGGAGGTAAGAGCGAACTAGAGGAAGAGAAGAGGCAGGATCCTGCAAAAGAGCACCGTGGCCTTGGGAGTGAACAAAGCCATTTCCTCTGCGGCAAGAGGGATGCCTGAAAGGCTGTGCATTTTAATAAATGAGTTTAAGGCTGAAGAAAAGAAAAACTGAAGGACTAATTTTGGCCTGGTTATTTCTATTTCCCCTATTAAAAAGGAGGGTTTTGAGTAAAGTATAGAATGAAAGGATAAAATTTTAGAGAACTGAAAGAAAGAAAGCTAACTAAAGGAAAGTTTGAGGATGACTGAAGTAGTTCTGAAGGCCTAGCAGAGATTGGAAACCATTCAGCTGAAGTGGTGCTAATCTGTACAACTGTGATCCTCCCCATCCCCAGCCATATTTAGCAACCTAAGAGGCAACAGTAAAAAGAGCAGTTGGCTAAATTCACTCAAGGAAGGTAAAGCAAAATGAGTAGGAAAATGATGAGAATGTCTGGGATAGGGAAGCACGATAAACCCATGATGTTCCTGGACCTCAATGAAACAAACACTTAAATGGAAGTTTATTATATATTGATTCATAGGGAAACCAAATTTACCCTGCTTTCAAGTCACTGATACTGATGATAATTTGGTTTCCCAAATAATTAATCAATATATGTTTAATCAGTGTATCTTGTCCTTCTATCTGATACTGTTATGAATTTTCAACTTGTATTAAACCATGCCTAGAAGAAAAGAACTGAGCCTATACTACATTTGGAGACTGTCTTCATTATTCAAGCTCTATGATCACAGTAATAAATAGTCACAGAGCTGGACAACATACACACAAAGAACAATCTGAAGCCTGAGGAAGATAGGACTTCACTCTCTTGAGAAATAAATTACTCTGAGCTTCTGGAAAGGGCATGGGTTCTAAAATTTACTGACTGTTGATGATGTATCAGGCACTCTACACTAAGTATTTTATACATGATCTCATTTAATTCTCAAAACAATCCTATAAGTTAGGAATATAACACCAAATTAACAGGTGAAGAATTAAAGTTCAGAAGTCAAGCCACTTAGCCACAAAGAAACAAAGCTAGACCTTCCATCTGGAACTCTTCATTACCAAAGGATTTTGGTAATGCTCCTATGTCTAGTCAAGGCTATGGTTTTTCCAGTGGTCATGTATGGATGTGAGAGTTGGACTATAAAGAAAGCTGAGCGCAGAAGAATTGATGCTTTTGAACTGTGATGTTGGAGAAGACTCTTGAGAGTCTCTTGGACTGCAAGGAGATCAAACCAGTCCATTCTAAAGGAGATCAGTCCTCGGTGTTCATTGGAAGGACTTAAGTTGAAGCTGAAACTCCAACACTTTGGCCACCTCATGCGAAAAGTTGACTCATTGGAAAAGACCCTAATGCTGGGAAGGATTGGGGGCAGGAGGAGAAGGGGATGACAGAGGATGAGATGGCTGGATGGTATCACAGACTCGATGGACATGGGTCTGGGTAGACTCCGGGAGTTGGTGATGGACAGGGAGGCCTGCCGTGCTGAGGTTCATGGGGTCGCAAAGAGTCAGACACGACTGAGCAACTGAACTGACTGAACTGACTGACTGACTGACTGACTACTTCTACACCAAGATATTCATACTAGTCTCAGAAATATATTATGACAGTTCACTGTACTGATATATGTTTTAACATCTCTTTTATAAAATGATGAATTAGAATGGAACCTATATTTTGTATAAATTATATGACTATTTGCACACATTCCAAGAAAGAACAATTACAAAATATGTACTTTTTCCAGCACTAGCATCACCAAAATTGAAATAGTAAGGCTATAAGTTTGGTGGGTAGGGGAAGGGGTTATAACGCTCCGTTGCTCTTTAAGGTAAGTAAAATTAAAGTAAATATTATGAGTACCGTGTAGTATAGGTCAGTATTTGTTACTAAAAAGTCTGGAATCTATTCATATTCACTGAATGTTTCTTGTAGCTCCGATCACTTGCCACAAATGGGTAGGACATGGTTTTTAAGCATATTTAGGAACCTAATCTCACAGCAAAGAACCACTACTTTGGCATCTAGGACATCCTTTTTTCTCAAACACAGGCCCTGCAGCACATTTTTGTTGCTGTTGTCCTGTAGATAGTTTATAAGTTATAGACAGAGACAGAAAAAGGCAAAGAAGTATCATCCTCCAATGTATAACATTCATATTTTAAATAAATAATTTAAAGGCTGAAATGCATCAGCAAGCCAGCATAATCCAACACTTGCTGCCTTTAATCCAAAATGCTCAGGGTGCTGTAATGTGCTAGAAATACTGGCAAAAGCAAATAACAGATTTTAACTAGCATAAAATAAAAGATATATATACCATTCTTTGCAACCTAGATAAAATTAGCAAAAGTATATGCTCCTTAACCACAGGGGAGAATGGGCTTATTAGGTTACACTTCCAGGTTTTTAAGACAGTTGGAAGCCGGTTCTTTCAGTACTTGCTGTCATCCCTCAGAAACTTTCTAGTACTTTCAATTTTGAAGCAATTATTCACATTCGGAAGTGATTTACTTTCCTCCCTTTCTTTACTGGATTTCATATTTTTTCTGGCTCTCAATAACCAGTTCTGCTTTGGCTTAATTATATTCACTTACAAACATTTTTTTTCTGAGTGTCCACTACTGTTTGGAAAGCACTGATTGAGATATAAGGGGTACTCATATGAGGAGCACAGGCTCTCTCATCTCAAGGCATTTACAATCTAATAAACGGGATAAAACAAGCAAAGAATTACAGGGCATAAGATTCATGCAGTAAGAAAAGTGAAAGTCCAGAGCCTTGGAAATTCAGAAAAAGGAGTAAGTGATCACACATGTTTTAAAGGGATCAGGAAACACTTTAAAGAGTAAGAGATTTTTGAGAAAGACCTTTAAGAAAGGGTCAAGTTTCAGTTGATATACTAGGAAGAAGATGGCATTGTAGGCTTTTAAGAGAACATAAGCACAGTATAGAGGTCAGAAAATTAAGTAATTTCATTTGGTTGGTCCCAGTAGGAAATGAAGTAAAAATGAAAGGTTCTCTCCGGTTGTAAAGGACTAGAGATGAAAAAATAACCAGTTTGTATTTCACTCATTCATTCTATTCAATTTAATCTATTTAATTCATCTATTTAATCAACAAACACTTATTAAACACCAACGGTGCTCAAGGATCTATACCAGGCACTGGGGACGTCAGGAGTCACCTGGCGGCGGAGTCATCACCCTCAGGGCCTCAGAGTCCAAAGGAAGAAACGGACATGTGAAGAGACAGTCTCAGTGCACACAGAAAGTCCTCTGAGAGCATAATGGAGAACATAGGCAACTTGGAAGGCCCTGACATGTAAATTGGGACCAAGAGTTAACAGATGCCAACCAGGAGGAGGAGAAAAGGAAAAGCATTCGTTCTGAAGGAACAGCACTAGCAAAGCCAAATAAGTAAGAAAGAATTGGATACACGCCTAAGTTAAGTGTTTCCAGAACTTTTGGAGAGTCTAAGGCAAGAAGTGGCCAATGAAGAGACTACAGAAACAGGCAGAAGTCAGATCAGGGAGTCTGACTGAGGAGTCTGACTCCTGGAACATGTGTGAATTTTTTTTTCCAGATTAACTATAAACAATTACAAAGGCTTTAACCCTCCAGGTACTTTTAGGGAAAGCTGCCCTCCCCCGCTCAAACCAGACCTGGTGCCCAGCCAGTGCACTGCAGTCTCTGAACACAGTTGCGGCCAGGGGCTCAGACCCCACTGCCACTCATGCCCTCTATGTGCTTCCACCCTAGACCCTGCAGCTTCATCCCTGGGCTTCTTTATCTGAAGCTTTGACTGTGGGTCCTCTTCAAGTACCTTTGGAGAGGGTTTTTTACCAGAGGGGGGCTTCCCAGATGGTGCAGTGAAAAAGAATTTGCCTGACAATGCAGGAGAGGAAAGAGGCACAGGTTTAATCCCTGGGCTGGGAAGATCCCCTGGAGACAGAAATGGCTACCCACTCCAGTATTCTTGCCTGGAACATTCCATGGATGTTCCATGGAGAAGCCTGGTGGGCTACAGTCCATGGGGTCACAAAGATTTGGACACAGCATGAGCATGCACATTTAAAAGAAGAGAAAGGGGAAACCTTGAGGACACTTGCCCACACTTTCATTCAGTCAACTGAAGCTGTACCCCTTTGCCTTCTTCCAAACTCAGGGTCCACAAAACTGCTGGAGTCTTTTGTTCAGGGCTCCCTCAATAGTGAGACCACCCCAATTTCTACACTAAACTATGCTGATCTATTCTGAACCTGCTGACTGGCCCCTGGGTCAAAGTTCCAGAGAAGAAATATAATAGAAGGAGTCCTACAGTTTTCAACTCTTATACTACTGCAGTGATTAAAGGCTTAACTCTTTCATATCGCTTTGCCTCTTTAACCAACTACTCGAACACCTTTTAGCTCAATAATCTCTCCCTGACACCAGGCATGCCATGCTAAGGAGTTTGGGTTTTATCCTGTAGCAGTGGGGAACTACTGAAAGAGTTTTAAGTAGTCATTGTGACAGCAGGAACAAATATATAAAAAATTAGGTTAGAGGGAAGATTCAGCTAAAATCAGGAAACAAGGTGTGGGGAGAGAACAAATTGGCCAAGATGGCGAGTTCAGGCTCTGGTCCCACGTTTTGTAAACAGTGATTATGTAACAGCTGAGATCATTCGCAGCACTAGGCATGCATGTCACAAGGTGCTCACGTGGTCAGAAGCTACTTCATGCTGTAACTCAAAGCACACGCTCCACCTAAGAAAGCAGTGGCATTTTACTGCTTCACGGCTGTTCTGTGGGTCAGCCATGAGAGGAGAGAATGCAGCGCGTCTGTGCTTGTGGCTGCTGGGCCAGCAGCATGTGGGCCATGCAGAGAGCATGTGCTGTGCTGCGTTATGCTATGACCGCTGTGTCAGCGAGGAGAGAATAAACGTGTCTGCACTTCCTAAGGCTCACTGTGTCTCCTTCCAGCCTCTCAGCTCTGCCTTGCCTACCCTGGGTTCAGGACAGTGTGGACAGCAAGACCACTGGTGTCACAAACAGGATCAGCGATATATAAAGATACTATGAAAATAATTTAAACAAGATGAGGGTCTTCAACAGTAATTTTAAATTCCCTATTTTTCTGATTTAGTTTATTAATGCATTATTGAAATTGGTTTAAAATTCTCTGAGATACAATGTAGGGAATAAATGAATAACACATGAAAGAAAGTTCAAGGATACATGGAAGACTGTTCAAAGTAAAGTGGGTTCCAAAGCATACGATGTACAAGGCTAATTAACGTTACATGGGGTGAAAGAGGCCTAGAACTAAAGTAGGTATCAAAGTCCTGAAGCAAAGAGAAGAGATGGGAAAATCTCTTAGGAATGGTCTAGTGGGTGCGCTACATGAACCCAGCCCAGAAATGACATACATATCCTCTATTTACATTCCATGGATCTTACCAAATCATATGACTCTACATGGAGCAATGTGGTCACTCGTTGGATAGTCATTTCCCAGTAACAATCTACACATGGAGAAACAGCAAGAAATCAAGATTATCAGCTAGTCATACCTCCCACAGAGAATAAGAAGTGCCACAGGAAAAATGAAGCATGAACGAGGAATAGAAAATACCAAGAAGAGAGCAGGGGACTGCACATACCTTAAACAGAATGAGCAGGGGAGGCTTCCAAGAGAAAGGAACACTTGGGTAAAGTTACCTGAAGGAGGTGAAAGCACCTGTTATGCACATGGAAGAAAATTTCAGGCAAAGACAACAGTAAATCCAAGGGCCCTGAAGTAACCCGAAACCACGAAATGCAGGGAGGCCGGCCACTTTGAATGGATGAAGAGTCGCAGTATCAGCAGAAAACAGTTACCAAGAGGACGGGGAGCACATTAGAATACTTTAGGCAGGGAAGAAACATGAGTCGCCGAGGTTCACTCTGGCTGCAGAAACAGCATCAGTATGGGTGGGAAGGTGACTATAGAAGCAGGAAGTCCTGTCTGTAGACTCTGCAATAATCCAGAAGATGGGGGTGTCAGGGAACAAATGGAAACAGTAAAAATGGTAAATAGTCACTGAACTCTGGACATATTCTGAAGGCTGAATCATCCAAAGGACACAGTGACTAATCATATATTGGGTAAGAGAGGAGAGGCGGCCAAGACTTTTTATCTGGGAAACTAGAGGAAAAGAATAGACATTAACAAAGATGGAAGACAACGTGAGAATAGATTTTGGCAATTCTTTTTTCTTCTTTGGCTGCATGGCTTGTGGGATCTTAATTTCCTTACCAAGGGATCAAATCCATGTCCCCTCCAGTGGAAGCAAGGAGTCCTAACCACGGGAATTCCCAAGGATAGGTTTTGATAAAGAAGGTCAGGAATTCAGATTTAAACATGTTATGTGTGATGTGCCTATTAGAAATCTGTGACAGCAAAGGATTAACTCTTCACCAAACAAATTTTTCTCTTCTGTCTAGGCATACAACTAGACCGCTTTCCCCAATCTCCTTTGCAATTAATTATGGCCATATGACCATATGACTGAGCTCTAGCCAGTGAAATGTGAGCTGAAGTGGTAAGGGTCACCTCCAAACTTGGCTACAAAATGTTTCTATACACAATCATCCATGCTTCTTCTACTGGTTTGAAGTAGATGGATTTGGCGATCTTAGAAACCAAAAACTAAAGATACTGCGGCTATAAGATGAAATAAATCACCTATCAGAAACATTTAATTTGTATGTACTTTATATAAGAAACTAAATAAAGTTCTATTATGGTTAGCCACTGAATGAGATTCTGGGATTTCTTTTTTAAAGCAGCTTGTATCACACAAGCAGTATAGATATCTAAACAGAGATGATGAGTAGGCAACTGAATATATGAGTGTGGAATTCAAAGGAAGTATCAGGATATATGTTTTGGGAGTCACTGATTTTTCATGTTTATATAACACAGGTGGGGATGGACTGAAATCTTGAGGTGCATAGAGCCAAAGAAGGAGAAAGTAGCACTCCAACAACTAAGGCCATGATAATCCCAATAATAAAGAGGTTGAAGAGATGAGAAACAAGCAAGGAATTTTCAGA
This sequence comes from Odocoileus virginianus, assembly GCF_023699985.2. NCBI lineage: Eukaryota > Metazoa > Chordata > Mammalia > Artiodactyla > Cervidae > Odocoileus > Odocoileus virginianus. The sequence continues at coordinate 6,908,473 of NC_069685.1, read as the reverse complement.
AGTAGCTATTAATAGGAGGAAAACCTAAAGAATATGGTGTTCCAGACACCAAACAGAAAAGTACTTAAGGAGGCAGTTATCAGCCATTTCAATAAGTATTCTAAGTCAAGGAAGATGAAAGTTAAAAATTAACTGTGACTTAGCAACATGGATATCACTGGTGACCCTGAAAAGTATAGGTTTCACATAATGAGGAAGCAAAAGCCTGAGTGAAGTGAGTTCAAGAGAGAAATGAGAGAAGAGAAAGTAGAAAGCAAGTAGAAACTAATCTTTCAAAGTTTCTTCAAGTATAGTAAAGAAGCCATTTATATTCTATACTGTACACTGTACATTATAAACATTTGTGGGGAAAATGCTATGCCATGAATATAAGTAGTCCCACTTAATAATTACTATATAAATGTCACAGGATTTTGCAATATAAGGAGATTCTACTAGACCTGGACATATGAGTAGAACACTCTAGGCATGGATAAGTATATTGTGTAAAGACAAAAGGTCAAAATCACGAAAGTTGAATAGACATCCAAGAGTTCATTAATGACCCAATCCATTAATCTTCATAGGCGCGAATTTTAGTGACTGTGCTGCAAGTTTGTTAACTAGGAATTATATTTCAAATATTGATATGAAAGTAACAATATTCAACTTTGAATAGGAAAAGAAAGATAAAGAGAAAATGGTACTTAAAAATTTATTAATAGGAGCTGAAATGGCTCCAATAAATGACATTACTCTCCATATTAATTTCAATAACTAAAAGATCAGTTCTGTTGCTCAGTCATGTATGACTCTTTGCAACCCCATGGACTGCAGCACACCAGGTTTCCCTGTCCATCACCAACTCCCGGACTCTACTCAAACTCATGTCCATCATGTTGGTGATGCCATCTAACCATCTCATCCCAAAAGATGGACTGTCTCAAAAGAAAAAATCTCACAAAGAATTAAACAAGCTTTAGTAATAAAACACTGAATCCTATACAATTACATTATTAATGCAAACTGGGAGACAGGCTACAAATTGAAAAAAGTTAATTCTGACTAACAGCACTACCAAACTGGACAACTTAATGCTTGTGTCAGAACTTTTATCCATTGTACCCAGAGAGACATTACTTTGCCAACAAAGGTCCATCTAGTCAAAGCTATGGTTTTTCCAGTAGTCATGTATGGATGTGAGAGCCGGACTATAAAGAAAGCTGAGCACCAAAGAATTGATGCTTTTGAACTGTGATGTTGGAGAAGACTCTTGAGAGTCCCGTGGACTGCAAGGAGATCCAACCAGTCCATCCTAAAGAAAATCAGTCCTGTATATTCACTGGAAGGACTGATGTTGAAGCTGAAACTCCAATACACCTGACTCATTGGAAAAGACCCTGATGCTGGGAAAGATTGAAGGCAGGAGGAGAAGGGGACAACAGAGATGAGATGGTTGGATGGCATCACTGACTCGATGGACATAGATTCTGAATAAGCTCTGGGAGTTGGTGATGGACAGAGAAGTCTGGCATGCTACAGTCCATGGGGTCGCAAAGAGTCAGACACAACTAAGCGACTGAACTGAACTGATTATATATACATATATAGGTTACACATACATTTTGTTCTAAACACTCTTTACCATAGTGACTAAACTCATCTTTTAATATGAGAACAAATGCACTGACACAGTAACGGACAAAACAATGGAACAATAGAAATTTCTGAAACTCAGGATATAAAACAGTTTAGTATAGCATATAATTACAATAAAATATTTCAGACCCATGAGAAAAGGATTATTAAATGAGTGATTTTGACTAGTAATGTTATGAGTTATCACATTAACACATTTTGTAATATTTCACTATCCTTAAAATTCTAGAATAAACACTGTGACATTAAAACTAAAAAACTATAAAACAAAAAAAAAATATAAAATAGAATGCAATAGATCTGTTAGAAGATTCTGCACTGAGAGTTTATACTCTTGCCTTTATGCCCATATAATCAGCCTCTGCAAATTATTGTAGTTAAAACTTTATTTTTCATTATACTGCTTCATTCATTTGGTTATTCATACTGGACTACAGATAGAGCATGGGGAAAAAAGGAGGCAAAGACTCTATTCCCTTAGCATTTTTATATATGTGAGTCTGAATGACAATCCTAAAAACACATCTTGCCACATTTTTCAGTAAAGAAGGATGCATGCTAACAAAAATAAAAGGCAGAAATGTTCCAAATGGTTGAAAAGACTCCATTAATCTTATTTTCACTAGGAAATAGGAAAATTAAGTTATTCAAGTTCCAGCTCTTCCCTTTCAACTCCCAATATTTGGGAAACTGACTAATTTTTAAAAAGATAAAACATAAAAGCTATAAACTTAAGTATAAATTTCTATAAAAGAAATGAGCTGCATCTTCTCAACAGACTAATTTGAGATATGCTGATCAAACTTTTATCGCCTATTCAGCTGTTTTACTGCAAATATGGAGCAAAGCCTCCTGGTCTGCTATAGCATTTCTTTTGGTCACAGAACTGTTAAAGCAGTATCTGTTTCAATCATGTAGTAAATTCACAGCAAACATGATATATATCCTAAGCTAGGAGTTTGAATGAAAAGACAAGGATCTATTTAAAATCCACTAAAATCATTAAAATAATCATATTAGAAACTAACACCAAGAATAACATATGTTTTCATCTCCTATAAAAATAAATGCAATGGTACCTGTAACAAAATACATTTCATTTTAAAAGAGAAATCTTTATTTCTAAACTTAACAAAATTATCAATCCAAGTTGACAAAGGAAAAAAAAAATCACAGAAAGGTAGATTTTGTTTAAATGCCTTATGGTTTCATTTTATACTTCTCATATCAGGGTGAAGTCTTAAAGGTAATTCAAAAGGAAAATGAAAGTTTTTTACTCAGAAGATAGAGTCCATATGTTTTTCAATCTGGAAACCCATTGGGAAAAAGACTTGAGTTTTTTAAAACTGAATTTTGACAATTGGAAGCTGATGTGACTTTTTTCCCTCTCCAGGAAGATTTGAATCATTCTCAAGGGGAATGAAATAGCTCTTTATCAAGTATAGAAAAGCTTAACACCTGTTTAACTCCAAATTACTTAGAAAAAAGTTACTGAGTCTTCAGAATCTCACAATGAGGGCATACAATCAACACTTATTCCTAAGTGTAAGATATTTTTTTAAGCTTAACACAAGAATTCACATGTATATATTTGAGTGTGTTCATACTGCAAATTCTATATTTGTTAACACTTTCAATGAGTCTATTTCTTATTGATATACATATTCAAATGTAACTGTGTTTTGTTTTTAGAATTGCAACAGTAGTTTGTAATCAATTACATGTACACCTACCCGTAATATCTTTAGGCTCTAAGAGGGCAGAGTCTTTTATTCTCATTACATATGAATACTCAGGTTCTACCACAATGCTTCTAGTACACACTTTAAAAAGTCCACCAAGAAGATAAATATATAATTTCTTTATACTATACATTCTTTCCTAAACCTAAAATAAATTTTATATTTTCAAAGTCAAATCATTTCCTCTCAAAAATCAAGATAAAAATGGCCTACAAATTTTAAGGGAAGCTCAATTTTATACAATATAGCACTACTAACACATTCAATTCCTAAGTTAACTGTAAAAAATGTTACTGTATACCCATTATGTGAAAGGCAATTTGCTAAGACATACTGACATACGTTTGAATTGTCTATATTAAAAAGTCAGGTTTTCACTGATGTAAAAAAATTACATGGGACATAAAGAAAGTAACTGACAGTGTTTTTGTGGGTTTTTTGGTTTTGTTTCGTTTTTAAAAAAAAAAAAAAAAAAAACACATATTTATTTTGCTTTTTCTTTAAAGGAATTTAATTTTATTCTGTTGTTTATTAAAGGCACCCCAAAGCAACCTCTTATGCATTGCTTCCTTCTCCTCCAACTTTCTCCCCTACTTTGTGGAAAAACACTATCTAATAAAAGAAGAAAAAGGCAAATAAATTTTAAGGAACAACAACTCTCAGTAAACAGAGACTGATCAAACACTGCATGAAAACAGAAATTATGGCCTTAAGTGATCTCCAAACATAGAGAAGAGCTTTAAAAGATGTTACTTCATAGTGATTTAAAAGCTCTTCTTATACCTGGACCTCTTCAATCATTAAAATTATTTTTTTTTAACTTTTTCAAATTCCCTTTTGAAAAACTGTGGGCTTCCTAATTACTTCTTTCTTAATTCCTTAACAAATTTTATGTATTCTAGGTGGTTTTCATACATATGTTAATAAACAATTTAATTAGGTCACTCTGTGAGAGTGAAAATGTTAGTCACTCAGTCCTTCAGACTCTGTAAATCCATGGGCTCCCTAGGCAAAAATACTGGAGTGGGTAGCCATTCCCTCCTCCAGGAGATGATCATGACCCAGGGATAGAACCTGGGTCTCCTGCACTGGAGGCAGATTCTTTACCCTGTCACTCTGTAATACTACTGTAAAAGCAAGGTGGTGTGTAAACAAAACAGTATCAGGTGGAAACAAAGAATATCTAGATTCTAGTTCTAACTTCAAAATTATTTAGCTGTTGGGTCCAGAGCAAACCTGGTTAATCTATTAGGGCCTGAGTCTCCTCTTCTATAAAATAAACAGTTTGAACTGAATAATCTGCAAGGCTCTACCATTCTCAAAATATTTTGTTGTTATACATAAAAATATATATATTCCACTCTTAGGGCACTCCACATACCTCTCTATGTGAATGCTCAAAATACTATTTTCTGTTCCTTAGAATCTTAAAGTATACTGTTTAATGGCAAGGAAATTCCTGGAATTAATTATTTTACTTCCTTATTATCATATATTTCTCTTGGGAGTAGGGAGGGCAGAAAGCAATAAAATATGTCTAATTGTGCAGTGGTAATAAGTCTTAGCTTTTACTGAGGGAAATGCTGCACCTCTTTGATCCATTAAAAGGGGGTCTAGCATATAGATAAACACCCCGATGGAAACCAGGAACTCTGGGATGAACTTTTTCTTTCCCTTGCCATCCAAGACAAGAGGACACAGTATAAACAAAGTAAGGTAAATGAAACTTCTGTAAGCATACTGGGAAAAAAGTGGGTGCATCTAATTTTTCTTCAGTCTGATGAACGCCAATGGGTAGAAGGACACTGAAGTTGAGGGGTAAGGTCACAAGTTGACCTGGTTTTATAATGGGATGGTCATTGTAATGAACAGTTAAGCCACAGAAAGGTGCTTGAGACTTAGAACATGAAAATAAATATATAACCAATACAGAAGAAGTCAGAAGTTACTAAAACACAGAAGGTGATAGGCTCACACGCAGATGTACACAGAAGAGAAGTCCTCTGAAGGAGAAACAAGGAGTCCCAGTCTCAGGCAACTGACACAAGCAGGGGGCAGAGATGTAACCTAAGACAGTCTGCAGGCTGATTTCACATCTCTCCTCCCCCTACTTCATCACAGCAGCCAGCAGAATTGCACACTTTTGGTAAAAAAGGTATGGACTCTTAGGTTCAAAGGAGGGCAGTGTCCTAGCTAGAAATAATAATGATCAGTAAGAGCAGAAAGCTCCTGCTGGAGATCAATTACCGATACATCCTGCCTGGCAGCGTTTGCCCAGCACCACAAGGAGGTGGCGTTCTGACAATCTTTAATGAAATTTTTAGTGCATGTAATACTTTTTGACGTAGAAATTTCACCTCTAGATATGTATCCTATGGAAATACACATAGTCCTAAAGATGAATCTGCCAGGATTGTGGCACTTCTATAAGTAATTGTTAGAAGCAAGCTAAATTACAGGATGTTCATACTATAAATTATAATTTACCTGTTAAAAATAATGATATGTTTCAAACAGCACAGAATATAAGTAAAAAGGGTAAGTGGTTAAATGATACACATGGCATGGCCCCAATTATATTTTTAAAAATTACATGTGCTTATATAAGTGGCTCAGCTGGTAAAGAATCTGCCTGCAGTGTGGAAAACCTGGGTTCGATCCCTGCGTCTGGAAGATCCCCTGGAGAAAGGAAAGGCTACCTACCCCAGTATCCTGGCCTGGAGAATTCCATGGACTGTATAGTCCATGTGGTCACAAAGAGTCAGACACAACTGAGTGACTTTCACTTTCAACTTTCACAAATGTAGAAAAACATGAGAGTAGACAATAAACGACTCCCCTTCTCAACACAGGGAGGAAAGCAGGACTCCCGGGTAAGATGAGGCAGTGAAGGGGGATTTCACACACTGACCGAATACTTCAGAAGAATTTATTTCTACACATGCTGTGTAACTTTAAAAGGAAATAAAGTTTGACAATTTGAATCTTAACCTGAGAAAAATCTTTCCCATGTACATAAGATTTTACTAAATTTAGGAATATCAACAGTTTTTGAGACAATGCCCACAGAGCATCCTATTAAATTTATTATGTTATAAATAATCACAATGCACACATATCAAAAAGCTGAATGAATACAGTACATTACTTTTTCACTTTGTGAATGCATTCAAGTAAAATGTTTTAAAAATCTGAACCTTCTTTGAGCTTAAATGTCATTAATAAAAATATTTATTTTATGGCAGCTATGTGCTTATTCTCTCCCTTGCCACCATGTGGATAGGACCAGCATAACAAACCCAGAGTTATTCACACTTTCAGAAACAGAAGAAAAAAATCCTATTATATAATTTTAACCAATAAATATGATTAAATATTTGTTAGTAATAGACTGTGAGTCACGTTTATGCAACTAAAGTATATATAAATCATGTTACACAAAACTAGATAAAGACAGGGAACTAAAAACATGCCAAATATATTGTTTAAAATTATATTCTTTTAGTTAAGGAAGAAATACAGAAAGCTCAAACAAATGATCCTGAATTGTTTTTCGATAAGAAACACTACATTTTTATTAGACTGATTTTTACTACTTAATTATAAGAGCTCCAGAAAATAGAATATTGGAAGTTATAAACTGAAACATGTATAAATTTACTGCTTTAAAATAATTATGGGGAGTGGGAAACAGTGGGTATAGGGTGTCATGTCAAACAGGAAAAAAAAGAAAATATTCAGAAGAGATTTTCAAGCTGTATGGGCTACTTATTCTTCCCACTCTTACCTTCTGAGATTCCTACAGCAAAGTTACCAATAGACATAGGCCACACAACTGACCAGAGTGTAGACAATAACCAGATGTGAACTACTGCTTTTGACAAGTGACTAGTAAATTTGAAAAGTCAAACTTTTAAAGTTTTTCAAGAGACTGTCCACAATTACATTTTATGCAAAATAACAACAGCAAAAAACATACCACTTTTTTGAATACTAACACAAAATCAACAGTTATACAGATCAGCTCAGAATCTTCATCTAACTTCAAAACCCACCCTAATGATCACAAACTACTCTGGACTCCACAGAAAGAGATAAAACCATTCAGTGGTGCCTAATCTTGCCAGATAATTATTAGATTTATCTGGGAAACTTTAAAAAACACCCATGCCAAATCAGTGTCTCTCTGGGACTGGGAGCCTGGCACAAATGAACTGCTGTGTTTTGCTTTTTTTCTTACTTCTTTCACCACTGCGAGAACCATAAACACAGCACTGAGGCTGAGGCATTCCCCGCCCAACCGAGAAGACAGGTTTCACTAGAAGGTGGGAGCAGCAGCTACATGCTGATGGCTCTGCACCCACTCCAGGCTACTGAGCACCCTGTGGAGAGATCTCCAAACTCCTCCCCTGGGAACAGAGAACCAAGGGCCCCGGGGACAACCAGCCCTCACTCACCATGTGGGCTGCGTTACAGGAGCCCCTCCGCTCATCTCAACCCAGGAAGATGGCAAGGGAATCTGACTGTGGCAGCGAGGTGAGGAGGAGCATGTAAGTATGGCACAAGGACCATGGCATAGCAAGTTCATACCTGTAGTTCCCAAGAAGCTCATGCCAAACAGCAGCTGTGCTCACTTGCAGAACTGAGTTAGGGGTACACTCAGACCAGGGAACTCGAGGGGTGCAGATCTGCCAGATTTGGATCCTCCAACAAGGAGCTTTGCCAGCCATCAAGCCCAGTAAGCCCACATCCAGGCAAGGACCTGAATCACAGCCTGCCCGGGTAGAGACTGTCCTCCCGGCACATCTGACCAGAAGGGCTGGGGAGGGCACCTAGACGCCGTGCAGCCCACACGGCTACATCACCGAGGCAGGAAAGCGAACTGACAGTCCCATTTACACTGTATGGTACCGAGGGCTTCGCAGGTAGCGCCAGCGGGGAAGAACCTACCTGCCGATGTATGAGACTCCGGAGAAGTGATTTGATCCCTGGGTTGGGCAGATCCCCTGGGGGAGGAAATGGCAACCCACTCTAGTATTCTTGCCTGGAGAACCCGCTGGACAGAGGAGCCTAGAAGGCTACAGTTCAAAGGGTCGCAAAGAGTCAGACACGACTGAAGTGACTCAGCACATTGTGCCCGGTTCTGACTGTCCAGAAGGCTCAGCAGAGAATCCAGGAAGCTGCGGAGCCCATTCTCTAGGCTCACGTGGGTAAGGAACCAAGAGAGAAGTCCTGCTCAACAGTTCTCAGACAGGGGCACGCACACCCCTCCCCGTCCACTGAGCTCACCTGCCTCACCCAAAAAAGACCATTAAGAGCAGGCCCCGCCTGGCTAAGGACATTACCAGGTAAGAATCTGTCTCTGCAAAAGCAAACATATAAAATCTGGAGGAGGAGCCCAGTTACTCAAGCATGCAGTTACAAGGCAAAGAATCAACAATCACCAAAAAAATCAGGTAATTTAACACAACCAAAGAAAATAATAGACTTCCAATAACTGAACCTAAAGAAATGAAGAACTATGAACTTTCAAAGAAAAAAATTCAGAGTAATCCTTTTTAAGAAGCTTAAGGTCCTAGAGTAAGCCCCTACCACATGAACTTCAAGTTGCAAACTTTCAAAGATGCAAATGTGCATGCCAGCCTCCGTATGTTGGCTGTTGTACTGCACAACTGTACTTTTCAAGATTCTGCATTGTAGGATTAAAAACGTTTTCTTTGTTGTTTGTGATTTTTTTTATATGTACATATTATTTGTGTTAAAAGTATCATATACTTACTACAGTACTACATAACCAATTGTGTTAGTTGGGTACCCAGGCTAACTTTGCTGAACTTATGAAGAAATCAGACTCAATGAACGTGCTCTTGAAATGGAACTCATTCGCATGTAGGGGATTTACTGCGCAAGGAAATGTCGCTGTTTTTCAGTTACTCGGTCGTGTCCGACTCTCTGACCCCATGGGCCGGACATCACCAGGCTCCTCTGTCTGTGGGATTGCCAGAGCAAGAACACTGGAGCAGGATGGCATTTCCCTCTCCAGCGGAACTTCTTGACCCGGGGAATGAACTTGCGTCTCCTGTACTGGCAGGTGGATTCTTTACCAATGAGCCACCAAGAAAGCCCATATGAGAAAATATAGACAACTAAACAATAACCTCAACAAGGAAATAACATTTTTTTTTTAAGGAAATCCTACAGTTTTCTTTTATAACCACAATAACTATACTAAAGAATTCAGTAGAGTTTCAAAATTTGTCGCAACCATGGAAATTAAAGAATCAAAGTCATGGAGGATACCAAACTGGAAATTACAGAAAAGCAAAAACAAAAAGAATGAAAAAAGAGTGGAGGAAGTCTACAGAAGTTATGGAACACAGCAAAAAAATAAAAATAAAAAACTGGAATTGCAAGAATTCTAGAAGGAAAAGAGAAAGAGAAAAGTAATAATGGTTAAAAAATTTCAGAATCTGGGGAAAGAAATGTACATCCAGAAACCAGAGATCCAAAGCACCCATAGTAGACTGAACCTCAATAGAGTAACACTGGAACACATTATATTGTAAAAATTCAAAAATGAAGAAAATGTTGAAGAACAGAGACAGGTTACATACAAGGGAATTCCTATAAGTCTAATGATAAATTTATCAACAGAAACTTTTCAGGCCAGTAAAGAATTAAATGACATATGAGAAGTATTGAAAGAAAATAACAGGCGATTAGAAATCTATAATCAACAAAGCTGTCCTTCCCAAGGAAAGGATAATGCTTTCCAGTACAAACAAAAGCTGAGTTCATTACCATCAGACATATGACTTCTTTGAGTGGAAGTAAAAGAATGCCAATTAACACCATAAAACATTAAAAAAAGAAGTATGAATCTCGAAAGTATAAATGCATAGTCACAGTTAGATTCTGCACTATATAAAAATGGTGCATAATTACAACTCTTGTTTAAAAGTCACACAAACATAGAAAATGTAAAAATAACCAGAACTGCAATAACCTGTTATTAGTAACAATATTAAAAACATGTTCATTCTAATAGTAAGAACCTAGAATGTGAAGGGGAGGAGAATAAAGTTTACAAACTCAATTGGAGTTAAGTTGTTATCAGTTTAAAATAAGGTGTTATAAGTTTTATTTCATCTAAGCCTCATAGTTACAAGGGAGAATTCTATAATAATAATACAGAAGAACACAAGAAAAAAGTTAATGCAGGGAGACTTCCCTGGTGGTCCTGTGGTTCAGACTCCATGTTTCCACTGCAGGGGGCAAAGGTTTGATCTGGGCTGGAGAACTAAGATCTTACAGGCCCATGGTGTGGCCAAAAAATAAAACAGTCAAGGCAGACTGACACAAAAAGACATCAAACAGAAAAAAAGAAAGCCTAAGAAACAATAAAAAACAAATCTACAAAAACATCAGAAAACAATTAGCACTAGTAAGTTCTTACCTATCAATAATTACTTTAAAAATAAAGATATTAAAATCTCAACTAAAACACAAAATAGGTGAATGGACAAAACAACAGGATCCAACAATAGGATTCCTACCAGAGACTCACATTAGCCTAAAGCACACAGACTGAGATTAGTAAAGGGATGACAAAGACGTTTCAAGCAAATGTTGATGAAGTAAAGCAGACAGAGCTGTATTAATATCACACAGAACAGACTTTAAACTATAAATGGTTAAGAGATAAGGAAGGCCACTGTATAATGATAAAGCGGGCAATACACCAAGATTATAACAACTGTAAATATTTAAGTGCCCAACACTGTAGCACCTAAACATATAAAACAAAAACTGATGGACAATATAATAGTTGGGATCCTAATACCCCACTATCAACAATGGGTAGATCATTCAAGAAAATAATCAGTAAGAAAACAGTGGATGTGAACAGACCAAATATACCTAACAGATATAAATAGAGCATTCTACCTCTGAAAACAACAGAATATACATTCTTAAGAGCAAAGGGACATTTTCTAGGGCAGACCATATGCTACGCGAAAAATCAAGTCTTAACAAGCTGAAGAAGACTGAAATAATACTACATATCTTATTTGGCCAAATGGCATGAAAGTAGAAATCAATAACAAGAGAAGAAATGGAAAATTCACAAACACATGGAAATTAAACCAGACCCTCCTAAACAACTAATGGATCAGAGAAAAAATTAAAAGGGAAATAAAAAATTTCCTTGAGAAAAATTAAAACGGAAACCACATACTAGGAACATTTAGGATGTAACAAAAGCATATGTAAGAGGGAAGTTCAGAGCAATAAATACCTAAGTTGAGAAGAAAAGCCCAACTCTTATACCTTTAGAAACTGAAAAAGAACAAACTGAACCCAAAGTCATTAGAAAAATAAAAATAATAAGATTCGAGCAAAATAAATGCAACAGAGGAAAAAAATAGAAAAGATTAAACTAAGAGTTGGTTCTTTGAAAAGATAAATGAAACTGACAAATTCTTACCAATGGAAAAAGAGAGATCAAAATCAGTAAAATTATAAAGGAAAAAGAAGACATTATAACAGACACCAAAGAAATTCAATGGGTCACAAGAAGCTACTATCAACAACTACACACTAACAAAATGGTCAACCTAGAAGACATATGCTTAGAAATAGGCAACTTACAACATACGACTTATTAAGACTAAACTGAAAGGAAACATAAAATATTAATAGTCCAATTACTAGTTAGGCAATTGAATCAGTAATAAAATATCCCCCAACAATGAAAAGCCCAGGACCAGACTGCTTCACTGGTAAGTTAAACAAACATTTACAGAAGAATTAATGCCAATCCTTAAACTCTTCCCAAAAAAATGAAAGAAGAAAGAACACGTGTAAACTCACTATGAGGCCAGCTTTATATTTGTACCAATATCAAAAAAGGAAAAGAAAAGATAAGCCAATAGAAAAGAATCTGCAGGCAATATCCCTGATGCATAGATGAAAAAACTCTCAACAAAATACTACCAAACTCAATTCAGCAGCACACTGAAATGATCATTCATTATAATAATCAAGTGAAATTCATCATTGGGATACAAAGATGCTTTCAATATATGCAAATCAATCCATGTGATATATTAACAGAATGAAAGTAAAGGAAAAAAATCTATCATCTCAATAGATGAAAAAAAAACTTTTCGATAAAACTGAAAATCCATGACAAAAATTCTTAAAAATTTAACCACTAAGGAACAGATCTCAACATAATAAAGGTCATACACAACAAGTCTAAGGCTAACACCAGATTCAGCGGTCAAAGGCTGAAAGCCTTTCCTGTAAGATCAGGAAGAAGACAGGGGCACCCACGTTCACCACTCCTATTCAAGAAGTCTTAGCTAGAGCAATCAAACAAGAAAAAAAGTAAAAGGAATCAAAACTGGAAAGGAAAAACTGTATCTGTTTCCATTTACAGGGGACACAATGTAATATATAGAAAATCCTAAAGACTTAATCAAAAACTATGATGTAGCCAATGAATTCAGTAAAGTTGGAGGATACAAAATAAACACATTATTGACTGGGGAATTTTTGCAGAAACTAATGACTGCTGCTGGAGATTGTTTATATAAGTGAATATTAAATGTTTGGGATCAATAACATTTGGGTAACAAAGACCTATTAATATGATTTTGGTCAGTAATGAGTTAACATAGAAAAATGAGTAGCATTTCTATACCAATAATTTTATAGAAAATAAACATACTGACTCCATTTACAACAGCATCAAAAACAATAAAATATTTAATACAAATTTCAACTAAGGGGTAAAAGATCTCTACTCTGAAAACCACAAGACACTGATGAAATAAACTGAAAAAGAGACAAATGAATGGAAAGGTATTGGTATTTGTGGCAGGGAAGAACTAACATTCTTAAAATGTCAATACTACCAAAAGCCTCCTATAGATTTGATGCAATCCCTATGAAGATTCCAATTGCATTTTTTTTTTTTAAATAGAAGAATCGCTCCTAAAATTTATATGGAACTTCCAAAGACCCTGAATAGCTGAAAATCCTGGGAAAGAAGAATAAAGCAGGAAGCATGACATTTCCTGATTTCAAGCTATATTATAAAACTGTAGTCATCAAAATAGTATCGTACTTGCATAAAAACAGAGATACAGACAAGTGGAACAGAATTTAGAACACAGAAATAAATCCAAGCATATACAGTCAATTAATATTTGACAAGGGAGTCAACAAAATGCAATAGAAAAAAAGACAGTCTTTTCAACAAACAGTGCTGGGTAATTGAATATTCACATGTGAAAGAATGAAACGAGAGGGACTTCCTTGAATGTTCAGTGGTTAAGATGCTATGCTTCCAATGCAGGGGGACCCCAAAAACAAGAAAAGAAAGAAAGAACAGAGACTGGACCTGTACCACACTTCACTCACACAGACGGACTCAAAATAGGTTAATGACGTAAATGTAAGTCCTGAAATCAAAAAGAAACAGAAGAAAACATGAGATGAAACTCCTTGACACAGATCCTGGTAATGTTTTTTTGCATATGACATCTACAGCACAAGCAACAAAATATTTTAACAAATAAAACTACATCAACCTAAAAGGTTTCTGCACATCAAAAGAAACTATCAACAAAGTGAAAAGAAAACCTACAGAGTGGGTTAAAATATTTATACATGATATATCTGATAAAATGTTAAGAACCTACATATATAAAGAACTCATACAACTCAATAGCAAAAACACAAATAAGGCAATTAAAAACTGGGCAAATGATCTGACCAGTCATTTCTCCAAAGAAGATATACAAAAGGTCAACACGCACATGAGAAGATGCTCAAAAATTCATTATTAGTTAGAGAAATGTAAATTAAAACAACAACGAGATAGAACCTCACACCTGCTAGAATGGTCACCATCAAAAAGCTAAGAGATAACAAATATTATGAGGATGTGGAGAAAAGGGAACCCTTCTTCACTGTGGTAAGAATGCAAACTGGTACAGCCACTGTCAAAAACAGTACGCAGGATCCTCAAAAAATTAAAAACAGAACTACACTACAATCCAGGAGTTCCACTTCTGGGAGTATTATCAAAGGGAACAAAAACAATAGCAATTGCAAAAACAAAAGATATGTGTATTTCCATGTTCATAACAACATTATTTATAATAGCCAGGAACAGAAATAGTTCAAGTGTTCATCTATGGGCGAATGAATAAAGAATTTATGGTGTATACACACACACACACACACACAATGAAACGTTACTCAGCCATCAAAAATGAGGAAATTCTACCATTTCCAACAACACAGTTAGACCTTGAAGGCACTGTGCTAACTGATAGAAGTCAGTCAGAGAGAAACAAACACAGCATGATCTCACTTATATGTGGAATCCAAAAAAAAAAAAAAAAAGAATCAAATGCTGGAAAAGAATGAGGGCAAAAGAAGAAGTCGGCAACAGAGAATGAGATGATTAGGTACCATCACCGACACAATGGACATGGATCTGAGCAAACTACGGGAGATAGTGAAGGACAGAAGAGCCTGGTATGCTAAAGTCCATGGGGTCACAAAGACTTGGACACAACTTAGTGACTGAACAACAACAAATTCATAGAGAAAGAGATCAGACTTGTGGTGATCAGAAGAGGAGCTTAGAGGGGAGAGGAGCTGGAGGAAGGTGGACAAAAGTTACAAGCATCCAGCTGTAAGATAAATAAGTTCAAGGACCATAATGTACAACAGGATGACTATAGCTAACACTGCTGTATGATATATAGGAAAGTTGTCGAGAGAGGAAATCCTAAGACTTCACAACAGAAGAAAATTGCTTTTTCTTTTATCTTATCTACGTTAAGAAGCTGAACCTGCTGAAATCATTTCACAACAATAAAAATCAAATCATCATGCTTTATGCTTTAAACTTCTACAGTGTTGTATGTCAATTATTTTTCAATAAAACTGGAAAAAATAACAGAAGGAAAGAAAAAAGTAAATTACTATGAAATTCTATCACTCACTAAAAATTCTGAAATCATGATTACACTCTAGGGGCACATTTTCGGTATCACACATCATGAACATTTATTCTTTGTTGCAAAATACACCAAAAACAATAAATAAGATATTATTATTTTCATGTGAATTATTTTCATCTAAATCAACAACTAATTTACAGATAATAATGACATTAGACTTAAGCAATTAAATACACCTCAAAAAGTATTCACAAGAAACAACCAATAGATTCATTTTGAACAAATCAACACTTCATTGTCCCATATTACACAAGCATTTAATAGTTTCTGCCTGAACACTTAGAATGAGATTAACATTAGAAGGGTTTCCCTAGTAACTTAGCGAGTAAAGTATCTGTCTGCAATGCAGGAGACGTCCAGTTAGATAAACTGGTCGGGAAGACCCCCTGGAGAAGGGACAGGCTACTACTCCTGTACTGGCTTCCTGGTGGCTCAGGCAGGAAAGAACCCGCCCGGAGCACAGGAGACCCAGGTCCAACCCCCGGGTCGGGAAGGTCCCCGGCAGAAGGGAACGGCTCCCCACCCCAGTATTCTTGCCTGGAGAATTCCACGGACAGAGGAGCCTGGCGGGCCCCAGTCCACGGGTCACAGAGAGTCAGACACAGCTGAACGGCTTTCACTTTCACATTAGGAAGGCATGAAAAGCCAATGAAGAGTTTCAAAAAAACTTAACTGAAGTGCATATAATTTGAGATTTACACACTCTAATTGGAATAGAAAGAAAATAAAATACTACTTTTAAATGTTATGGCTGTAATAATTTTTCCAACTTTAAAGATGGTAAAATTTATATTAGAAAAATCACCTTTCATTTATTAGAACATAATTATCAACTAACCATATAGTTTTATAAGCAGAAAATATAAATTCATGTTTATTTTTTATTAGACTTAAAAAAAATCTTTCTCAAAAAAATTAAAGCACATTTTAAAGGTAGGTATAAATAATTTGCAACTAAGTATTACTTGTTACTAGCATTACTGGTTCCAATCTGGCACCACAGAAAACGAGAGTATGACTGTAAACTGAAAAACAATCAACAGAAATACAAATAATAAGCTTCAGTTCAATATTCCAAACTACTTTGACAAAGAAAATTCTATGATACTGTGATAAAAAACATATAACAACAGCCTTATTTAATTTTATATAAATTGCAAATCATTATTAATACAAACACAAGGCTACTTAATTTTTAAAATATTTTATACAGAATATATTTTGCATTTTGAATTATTTTCAAAAATAACTTCAAAATTATGGCCAAATTAACAATCTAAAATAATACAGTTTAAAAAAAAGCAAATAGTCAAAATTAAATAAAGCAAAATTTAGCCCTCATTATTGTTTGTTGTTTAGTTGCTAAGTCATGTCTGACTCATTGAGACCGCATGGACCGTAGCCCACCAGGATCCGCTGTCCATGGGATTTCCCAGGCAAGAATACTGGAGTGGGTTGCCATTTCCTTCTCCAATTCAGCCCTTATAACATACATAAAATATTTATATGATAATATCTATTTATCACTGAGATGTTAAGGAAGGTCAGAATTGGTCTGGATGCACAGTGCTGTTCACCTGATTGAATCTTTTATGATACTACAGCTCCAACATTCTTTTTACATTTCTAAATCATAACAAGATGATTTTTTAAATTCAAAAATAAAAATAATTTTGTCTGGAATGTTTTCTTGCTCTAATATTTGGGAAGACAGAGGAATTCCAAAGAGAAGACAATCAGTTAAAACTATGCTTTCTTTTCTTCTACTTTAACCCTCCTTGAAGTCAACCTTTCAAGGTCCAATATCAGTTGGAATGCAGCAGTAAGGTGTTATGACACTATGCTAAATTTTTATTATTTCATCTAGAAAAATAATAAGAAGAATAAAAAGAATTAGGATCTATTTAATATTTCATCATTTTAAGCTTCTTTTTTTTTTTTTGCTTTCATCAATTCTAGTCTGCCATAAATCAAAAGTATTCTTTTAATCCCAACAGTAGACAAAATAATGTATTTTATACTTAAATATGCCCAAGGAAAAAAATTAACATTCTTTATCATTTCCCAACAGAGGCAGTTAATACTCTAAGGCCACATTAATAGAATCTTTCTGCCATTGTAGAAAGTTTGATAGCACTCCTATTTCAATGTCTGAATTTTTCTCCTTTTTTTTGACAAAGACAAATGATTGCCATCAATCAAGATCCAATCGCGTATACAGAGAGTCAGGCAAATGCATCACTCTTTACTGGTTTTCCTGTTATTTGAGCAGGCTTTGCCCCATATTATTTTATAGAATGATCAAAAAACCAGCCATAAGATAGATCATTCACACCCACTGTAAAATTAACTTTCATGAATAATGAGAGTCTTAAACCTCAGATAATGTATATGTTATACCAAGGATATTACTGAGTTCATTTCTGGCTAGAGATTATGTAAATGATACTATATGACCTTTATCATTACGCCAGGACATGCAAAACACATATTATTTCATACATCATTTTAAAGCAAGTCAGTTTCTAAGGGAAAAACAGTCATTTATAATGTTCATGGTAAAGTGTTAAAGTTCTGAGAGAAAGACATTAAGTACTAGTCATCATTTTGTGTCCTTTCTTTAACCTGTTACTTAAGCTAAATATATCAGAGGGTAATAAAACCTACTGTTTCAAAAATATGTACCTGGTTTCCCTATTCCTTTTTTGAGCTAACAATATCATTTTTAAAATTCAAATCATGCTGGACAATTAACACTAAATTTTTACTGGATAACAAGCATTAATACATGTGTATAAGTCACTCATTCAAAATCTTCAAGAAAATGTCAATGCAATGGGGAAGGAATTGAAGAAAAACATAACTATATTCTGTCAATTTTAAAATGAAGAGGGTGAACATAAATGAAAATGGTATATTAATTATAAAACAGCCTTTTTTTTTAAAAAAAGGCATATAAAGAAATGCAAATTACAAAATCGTAACTCTAAGGCTGGGCATCATCCATGTAGTTATCCAAGCAAAGAGTCTGGCTATCAACCTTGGACCCTCCCTCTCCTTAACCTTCATCAAATCAAACCGCAACACATTTTTCCTCCTAAAAACATATCAAATCTATATCAAACTTACTACTACAGCCTCTCTTGCCTCGTCTACTGCTACTGTGATACTTTTCTATCATTTCATTATTGGCAATATTTTTCTTCTTCAAATCCATAAGCAAAAGGACCTGCCAGAATGATCTATTAAACAGAAAATCTGTTGACATCAACATCTTTTTCTGACCACTTCAATGTTACTCAATCCGTGAGACCAGTGATCTCCAAAGGAGTGTGTACGTACATGATATGTAAGATAGTTAATTAGGAAGCTGAAAGATAAAAGTATAACTTCTATTGACATTTACTTGCATAGGGAAAAAAGCAAGAAGTTAAACTTTACTAATGTTTAAAATATGTAGTTTAACTGGAGAAGAAAATGACAACTCACTCCAGTACTCTTGTAAGGAAAATCCCATGGAGCCTGGTGGGCTACAGTAAAAATATAAATAAATAAAATATATAGTTTAATTCTAGCATTTTTACCCAATCTAAGTATCAGGAATCATGTATTTTGTGGTATGCAGTCTTACTATATTGAGATACACTGAGTTAATTTGTGCTCAGTTGAACAGGTTTACAGATTTCACTATTGTAAACAGTATAATATTTTAAATACTTTGTAATGAAATATAAAGGACTGAAACATAACTGATAATGGTTGAATAGGATGCTGGCGGAGTTTCCCTGGTGGCTCAGATAATAAAGAATCTGCCTGCAATGCAGGAGATGCCGGTTTGATTCCTGTGCCAGGAAGATCCCCTGGAGAAGGGAATGGCTACCCACTCCAGTATTTTTGCCTGGAGAATCCCATGGACAGAGGAGCCTGGCGGGCTACAGTCCGTGGGGTTTCAAAGAGTCACACACGACTGAGTAACCAACACTTTCACTTCTCTGTGGCAACAATATGCTACATTAGCAACTATTTGAAAATAAAGACATACCCCTTGGACAGAAAGGTGGCATTTTACAGTGAAAAGCAGGCACTCTTAAAAAATACATACTACAGAAACATTCAGAGATAGTTCCATCATCATGAGATTTTTGTTGCTAAAAAATATTTGTATCACCTATGAAAATTCTCAAATTTGTACTTTTAATTAAAATAACTTAGAAACAGAGCTTCCTAACCCTTGGATTTCAATGAATTCGATTAAAATACTAATAATCATCTATGAAAAGAACCAAAAGTTTTTGTACAGTTAATGTTTTCAAAATACTTTCATCAGCTTTATTTCATCTTTTAATTTCTCATACCAAGAATCTTCCACCATTTTATTAGAGAATTCTCAGTATTTAGACTATTTCCACTATGTACTTTGTGATTTTTAAACTAGTAAATGCAGGGACTCATGTTATTTTCCTCACAAAATAATAAGGCTTATGAACTTAGTAAAGGAATGTCTAACTAGTGACAGAAGTTGCTACAGTCAGGCCACCAGCAGAACATCATCAGCAGTAGGACACAGAAAGGGACTTGCTTCCTGGAATGAGAGGGTGCAATCTTATGGCTAATTTCTAAGAAACTGAAGTTGAAAGTACCCAATCTGAGAATAAGATGGGCTTGAAAAAAAATATGGATTTCCCATTTTTCAGCAAAGCAACAAGACCATCTGAATGAGTGGCCTATTTGTAGAGGTGTTAAGATGAGCATAAATTGCTTTTAATTTCCATAGATATTATTACTTAATCACCCTCCAAAAGAATACTACCAATTTACTCTTCTACCAGAAATATATCAAACTGCTTGTTTCCTAACCATAATCACCACTGACCAGTATCAGCCTTATTAATCTTTGCCAAATTTACGGTTGAAGGTTATGATAGACAGTACATGTTGATTATGAATCCACAGCTTTAAGCTTAGATTTCAAAAATGATCCCACTAACAAAAACAGGAAATGTAGGAAGGCTTGCAAGAGAAGGTGAATTTAGTTTTGGGTGTTTACTTTGAGAAGCCTGAAGTACAACTGCATGGAAACACTTAGAAAGTCCTTCAAAACAGTGCTGTGGGGCTTACAAGACAGGTAAGAACCACAGACAGTGGAATCAGGTGTCTGCACAGAAGCAAGGGCTGAAGTGCGAGGAGAGGTTAAGATCACAGAAGAACCAATTTAAAACAGTATCAGCAACAAAACTTTCCACGGATGGCTCTAAGAAGGGGGATTAGGAAAAAGGAAGATTCAGGGACACAAAGTGTTCTTGCAAGAAGCTGTGCTCAGAGTACATTCTATGTAAATGTGCTGAACAATTAATTCATGTGAGCAGGAAACACAGCATCAAAATGCAGGAGCAGCAGAGAACCTGAGCCAAGGAAGATACAGAGAGAGCGTCATCAGTCCTGGCCCCACAGCATCCTTCAGCCAGTGAAGGACTTTCTTTTCCATGCTCTCCTCTCTGTCTTCCAGGAGCTCCCTATTCACCTGCTAGCAAGTACCGTCAGTCAAGTAACTCTCAGCTTAGACATCAGGCCCTATAGGTAATTTTGATCTCAGTAACCTGAACATTCTGTATCACAGCAGTTACACAAGTGTCTTATAATTTTGTGTATATGGTTTCACCCTTTCTGTAACCATTGATACAAGCCCTGTGCTATAGTTTCATCTAATATGAATTTAATGGGTTATAATCCATTTCCATCATTTTTTATCTTGATGTTTAAATCGTCCAGTTAAGTCACTGAGAGTCTTCCAAGCTAATTTTTTTCCCTTCTTAAACTTTCCAACGTTCTTTCAGCACTTTTACTTTCTACAACAACAAGGTATTGTTGGCTCATCTTAACAGTTTCCTTGCCAAGGTCCTGAACATTCCCATTACTCCACAGAGCCCTGGTTTCAATGTGGAATCTTATTTCAAAAATCAAGATCAGGGCTCAACTTATGATCAACTAATGATGTTGATCATTACTGCATGAGCTTATTAGCCATTTGTCTTTCAGCTGCTAAGTCCTATCCAACTCTTCATAACCCCTAAGGAGTGCAACATACCAGACTTCCCTGTCCTTCACCATCTCTTGGAGTTTGCTCAAACTCATGTCCATTGACTGGGTGATGCTAGCTAACCATCTCATCCTCCGCTGCCTCCTTCTCCTTTTGCCTTCAGTCTTTCCCAGGATAAGGGTCTTTTCCACAAGTCGGCTCTGCATATCAGGGGGCCAAAGTACTAGAGCTTCAGCTTCAGAACCAGGCCTTCCAATGAATATTCAGGACTGATTTCCTTTAGGATGGACTGGATGGATCTCCTTGCTGTCCAAGGGACTTTCAAGAGTCTTCTCCAGTACCACAATTCAAAAGTATCAATTCTTTGGCGCTCAGACTTATTATGGTTCAACTCTCACATCTGTACATGACAACTGGAAAAACTATAGCTTTGACCTGTTTTTCTGCAAGACACAGAACCTCTAAAACAACTGAGTCCAAGTGACAAGATTTTCCAATTTTAGTGGGGAAGCATTCAGGTTTACCAGAATGCTTTTAGCTGTAAGTCTTTCACAGGTATTGTTTATCAGCTTGAGGAAGGTTTCTACTATTCCTAATTTCTTGATAGGTTCTTAAAATTATGAATAGGTTTTTAAAAATTGCTTTTGTATCTATTGCAGTGATCATAAAGTTTTGACCATTCTTTGATTAATGTATTAACTGATTTTGAATGGCAAACTACTCTTGCATTCTTTAGATAAATTCTACTGGTAAAATTATACTACCACTTCTATGAGTTATTCAACTTTTCATAATATCTTATTAGAAATATTTGCATCTGTGCTTATGAGGGTACTCATGTAGTTTTAACAACAGAATCCTAATTTTAAGATGATAAAACTATGGTCCATATACTACCTTACTTAAAGTCACACAAGCAAAATATGGGGAGGATGAGACCAGAACTTAGGTGTCTCTGAAATTAAAAATAATGCTCTCTGTACCATACCACTGGTTCTCAATAAGTGTAGTACTGTTCCCTGGAGGGAGTTAAGGAAACTTGCTAGGAAAGTTTTGATTGTCACTAGGACTAAGGAGTGTGACTATGAGTTATTGGAAGAATATGCAGAAAGGGATCCTAGACATTTTACAAGAAGTAGAACACTATTAAATTAATGATGGTCTTAGATCTTGTATGACTTTAATGGATATCAGTAGATATGAAAGTAGACAACTAGACAGATGACTACCTAAACCTATGCCCCAAATATTTTTGCTTTTCTTCCCAAGTAATTGCTGTGTAAACTGAGGTAAAAACTGAACTTTGTCTTATTCAGTACTCTCCCAACAGTTTTTCACCATCCAGGAAAGCCACATCGTAGCCAGTCGTGTGCTCCTGAAAGACTCACTGTATGCTGTAACTCCAGCAGTCAGATTTGTAGCTGTCACAATCACAGTGAATTTATATATGACTGCGAGCATCTAGTCCCTGATATGTCTTTTAGCATCATCATGTTGGAGTACTTATTGAACACTAAAATAAATATTACTTATTTTTATTTACTTTCATTTTATTTCTGTTTAATAAGCCTTTAGACATTCTGTCGAGTTGTTTAATATTATTTATCTAGGAAAAGTCTGTTCAGTATTAGAAAGTAAAATTCATAGACAAGGGAGAATTGTGAAATATTTGTTAAAGAAGAAAGCATTAAATTTGAGAAAGCAGAGAAGCACTGCACCTGCCTCCTAAATCTGACCCTCTCGCACCACACCCACGGGCACTGCCACAGGTGACACTCCCACTGCCTCTGGTCCTCTAACCTATCTCGACAGCTTCTTACCTACACTCTATCACTCGAGCCTTCCCTTCAGAACAGCTTTCAAACTGCCAAAAATGTTCTGCTTTTCCTTTAAAAACACTGCTATCCGAGGTGTTAAAACAATATCAAAAATGTTTTTCAGGATTCCTATCTTCACCAGAAAAAGTCCTAATTCTCCACTATACAATTTAGGACCTCCTAGGATCTGCTTTCACCTGGTTCTAGATTTATTTACAACCATTCCCTACCATACATCCTGTATCAAAACCATGCCTTCTCTCTGGACGTCCTCAAAATTTCAATATGCTTCACGGCAGCTCCCTGCATAAGCTCTTATGACTTATCATCATTCCCACGCCATCTCTTCTCTGTCTGGATTTCACGTTCATTGTGAAATCCTAATATTCCCATTCCCTGCCAAATCCACACCATGCTTCACCAAACTCTGAAAGTAAACCATCAGGTCTTTTGCCACACATATCCCATTGTAATGTAATTAGTTATATGTATGACTTTATCATTAAACCACAATATTCTCAAACACAATAATACATCTCTATGACGTAGAATGAATAACTTTTATCAATGGTCCTTATCAAGATTTGTTGATTTAATGATTTAATGAATATTTAAATAATTTTCCATTCTTGTCATATCTTTTCTGAAATTCTAGACAGAAGCCACAAATAGCTAAATATTTTAAATGACAAAATTAAATTTATTCCACAAACTATTTCTTCCTTCTTCCCTGGTGGGTCAGATGGTAAAGAGTCTGCCTGCATTGCCGGAGACCCAGGTTTGATCCCTGGGTCAGGAAGATTCCCAAGAAAAGGAAATGGCAACCCACTGCAATGTTCTTACCTGGAAAATCCCATAGATGGAGGAGCCTGGCGAGCTACAGTCATAGGGTCACAAAGAGTTGGACACGACTGAGCAACTAACAATTTATTCTAAATATGTTATGACAGAAATAGGTAGCTAAACTTGACATCTGCTTTTTAAACAACATCTCAGCACCTTTAATACACTTAAAACAAGAAAATAAATATACAAGCAGGCATTATTTGCCTATTTTTCTTTTCCTTTGCAACAAAAAGATTTAGGGAAAAAAAAAAAGCCAAGACTTTGATTGTTTCTGTTCAAAGGAAACTACCTAAGCATCACAGAATACCAATAAATACCTTCATATGCACAAAGGAAAAATCAAGTTCAGGAGTACAGGAATGAGTTACAGGCATTATGCTATAATACAGCAAATACAGAGTCACTTTAAGTAAATTCTAAAGGGCTATAAGGTCAAAATGCAAGACTGCATAATTTATCATATTACTCAAATCACTGTGAAAGTACTGAGTTAAGTGAGGCATTAGGCTATTACTGCTTTCATAAATAAAGCTTAATATCAATGTTTATCTACTTATACATTAGGTGGTATTTGCTATATAAACTTGATTCTTATGAAATTTTTCTGAAACTATCATATTTTAAATCACAATTGGATCAAATTTAATTCACAGCACTACAGGACACTAATGCAAGTAACATTTATTACTCTAAGAATTATTTAAAAAATTAAAATTATCTGAGACATGTTGACTAATATGTTCTGAAAATAAAACCTCACTTTGGCACCAAGAGTCACCAACGAATAATTCAAAAGCACAGAGAATATATATTTATGTAAATTCTGTATGCATTTAAAAATATGACCTTTGTTGTTTCTTGTTAATTTTTGTTGCCTATTATTTCTGCGTATTATTTCTCTTGTAGAAAAAAAGCTAAAGAATCAGGGAAGGTTTGGACTAAAATATTAAACCATCAAATAAAGATGAAAAAAAGTAAGTTTTATTAAGTAGTTGTTTTCCATTTACAAACATGATGGGGTTTAGGTCATAATTCCCCGAAAATAAGGCACCCTGTCATAGTGAATATTTTAAGCTGAAGGAATCTGAGTAAACAGCAGAAGCAGAAAGGTCATTCTGATCTTCCCCAGCCAAACCCTCTCACTCCCAGCCTTCTTCCCTGAAAAAGGGTACAAAGCTCTCAAGCAAGAGATGCCCATCCTATACCCTGAGGAAAGGAGCATTGTTAACTCTGAAGACAAAGCAAAGCCAAAAAGAATCATACCAGGTCTTGCTAATTTCCCCCAGTTTATTGCTATTAGCTCGTACTCCTTAACCTATCATATTCCTCCACCAGGGTTCACTCATCAAACCTAACATAAAAGTATACAGGTCTGTTCCTTCAAGGCTCCATTTCTTTATGAAGGCTCCCATGTCACATAATACTTATATTAAATAAACTTGTATGATTTATTCCTGTTACTTTCTCTTTGTTAGTTTACATTTCAAACCTAGCCCTGGACCCTAAAAAGGCAAGAGGAAAACTTTTTCTCCCCTACAAAAGGAAAGAGAATAGTACTCTACTTCTGAATAAATTAACATATTTTGAATGTTATATATTTCATTTTGTAAGTTATACAGTAACATGTGAAATTCATGAAATAAACAAAATAACTTGGGGAGTATACAGAAACATATTGATGATAAAATTAAAATTACTGTTTCAAAATAAATCCCACAATAAAGAATGCAGATAGATGAAGAAATATACACAAAGCAAAATCATAACAAAAATCAGCTCTATTATATTCTCATGTTGCTCTATTTATAACAACCTTCAGAAAAGAACCAGTATTCCAGTCGAATTCAATGATATGAAATAGCAAAAATTTATCAAAATTGATCTTTTGTGGTCAAATCACTTCAAATAAATGATCATATAAAAGAAAGAGTTACAGCATATTGAAGGCATTTTACGAAGCAAAAGTTAATTATGTATTAAGATTATAACACAGAGGGGATAGTAGAAGAGGTAGCCTACAAAGAATTTTCAGATTCTGAAGCAACACAACAAAAAAATTTAACTATAGTAAACTGAAACTATGATATTCATAACATGGTACTTTTTTGAATCAATATACTGATAATTTTGCAGAGACTGTACCTATCATTTGACCTAAAGAATAAATTTTTCCATGAATTACTTCAAGGTAAATTTGAAGGTCATATAATCCAACCATCATCCCTTTCACCGAACATAAAAGTCCTCAAATAACAACCTCTATCCAAAACTGGTCCATTCTAGGCTGAGAAACATAAATGAACAACAACAACAACAACAAAATAACCTATCCTAAACACCTTCTCTATTTTAGGAAAGCACAGACCCTTAGAGATCATTCATTCATTTCACAAATATGCACCTAGCACCTACTATATGCCAATCACTGAGGATGCACAAGTAAATAAAACACATTTTCTGGTCTCATGGAAGAGGTGGGGAGGGGTGGAAATAATGAAAAAATTAAAAGAATGCCATAAAAGACATGATGAAGGAAAATAATTTTATGCTATGGATGCAAGTAAGAGATAGTGATGAAGGTACATGTGATGATCAGAAAAGGCTGACATAAGAAGGCTGATCAAAGATGGGCAAAGTGATGTGTGATTAAGACCATGAATGTAGACAGAATGTGAGCTATATCAATGGTTAAGAATGTTCCAGCATGAAAAGCATGTGTTAGGGTTCTTAAGGTTGGAGTATGATAAGTATACCCAAGTATATTTTGAAGGATATGCCATTAAAATTACATGATACTGTGGGGAATGAGAGGAAGAATGAAAATAAAGATAACTTCAGAGTTTAAGTGTGAGCAACTGAAATGATGGAAGTAGTAACATTGAATGAAAGAGAAAGAATGAATAAAACAGATTAGAAGAGGTTCCTTTTTGACATATTAAGTTCAAAATATTTACCAAACAGACAAACGGAATAGGCAATTAGATACAGAACTGTGAAGTTCACAGGAGCTGGAGATGTAAAGCTGGCAAAAAAAGATGGCTTTTAAAACTTGGAATTGAATGAAATCATCAGTAATTTTTGGTAAATAAATATTTTGGGCCCCGGAGCATTATAACATTCAGACTTGAGGAAAAATAAACATAATCCAGCAAGGGAAACTGGTATGGAGTAATGTATAATAAGCTGCCTTGAAGCCAGCTAAAGAAAGTGTTAGACAAAGGAAAAAATGATCAATCATGTCATGTGTCAATTAAAAAATACCACTATACAATTTATTCCAGGCACATGGGCAGTGTTACAGCACCATAAATGTTTATCTTTTAATGTATCAGTAAACTCAATGGATTTTAGCACCAGTGTTACAACTTATGTTTTTTCATCATGTGCAGTTCTAAACAATTCTTTAGAACAATTCCAACAACCTTGGCAAATGTCTTAAGGAATGTGTCAATATGCATGAATCAACAGTTGTCAGAAACACTCATGTTTTTTGATTTAGTAATTATATTTCTGGAAACTAAGTCCTGAAAGATTACTCTAACAGAGGAACAAGCTTGGACATGCTGGTGGTACAGGAGACAGGAACCCACCGGCCTGTGGAAGGGGCACAGGCCTGATCCCTGGTCTGGGAAGATTCCACATGCTGCAGAGCAATCAAGTCCCTGCTCCACAGCTACTGAAGCCCATGAGCCTAGAGCGTTTGCTCCGCAACCAGAGAAGCCACTGCAATGAGAAGCCCGCGAACCGCAACCAGAGAGCAGCCCCTACTTGCCACTAGAGGAAGCCCACGCGCAGAAATGAAGACCCAACGCCGGCAAAAAGAAAAATTGATGAAAAAATATAAATAAATTAGAAACATAAATCTCTTTTCCAGATTACCACTCACACTGTGTTCCTTTACACTGAACTACTCAAAGTTCCTTAAAGATGTGATAATGAATGAGCCCTGGGATCACATTATCAGCCTAATTAAGCAAGTTAATCTGTCATTACTTTCAAAGATACCAGTATATCCTGGATATTTTAACTTACCTATTATTGTGATTTATCATATTGTAATATACTATTAACATGTCTTCCTTTTTATTGGCAAATATCCTTCTTGGCACTAGGGTCCTGTACAAGGCTCAAGAAATGCTTATTGATTCCAATTCCAAATGGGTAACAGAGAGTGTAAATAGTACCCTGAATTCAGAGAGTAGGACAGAAGATTCAGGAAAAGAGCTACCTACATGCAATAATTAAGATAGTCTTTAAGCAACAAGTGGAAGACTGAGAAAAAGGCAGAAGACCAGGAGAACAAAAGACCTCTGGATGCCAACTCATGCCTGAGCAAGAAGAGTCTCTTTCACATGAGATCATTTTTACAGGTTGCAAAGAGGCTCGTTAGCACTTTAGAAGATGTTGGCAATACATCTGAAAGAGAAAGGATGTTTGGGGAATACATGAAGGAGTTTGTCACAGACAAACTGAATTGTCAGAGATAAGTGAGAACCTAACTTACAATAGTTTCAAATAAGTTTTTATCTTTTCACATCATCAAAATTTATGAGAGATATCTCTTCTCATTACTTCTGTTTACTAAACATTCACTCATTCCCTAGACCTTATAATCTGTCCTCCACTATTTCGATACCAACAAAAAAGTTCTAAGATATCTAGGACTTTCTTGGTTGCCAAGTTTAAAAGTTCTTTCTTATTATTTTGTTTCCTATCACCTTTCAGCATTGAACATGCTCTTTCTTAAAACCACTTATTCTTCTAGCACTATCCTACTTCAAGCACTTGTTCACTCCTGAAATACTACAATATTTCTTGTGTCTGCTTTCCATTCAATCTCATCCAACACTTATCCACTTTACAAAAGACAATGATATCACCTTATGGAAACACAGTAACCCATTTCCTAGCTCATAAACTTTAAAATGACTGACAGAATAAGGGCAAATTTCTTGTCTCTAATTTAAAAGCCTTGACCATCATGGCCTCGGTTCTCACTGGTCTGCTTTATATACCACTCACTGCAAACAAACAAAAGAAATACGGAGTATTCTCTCCACATGCCCTCTAGCTCCTGTCCCTGTCTGATCATTTACTTCTTTCTAAAAGTAATGCCTTTCTGCTGCATCATTATATATCCAGATCTTCTTCACAACTTGGATTACAACTCTAACGTGAATTCTTCCTTTATCTCCCAGCTGTAACCAATAGACCTATTCTTCTGAACTTCACAGTACCTTATTTGTTCCTTTCTTTGTTCCTAAATATACACTTTTCACATCATTTGCAAATCTGTATTATATATTTTCATATAAATATCTTACCTTCCCTATCAATTTCATTAATGGTTACTATTTACTAAGCATTAATACTATACGCTTACATACAGCACATTATATCTTCTCAACAACTACACGGTGTTCAGTTCAGTTCAGTTGCTCAGTTGTGTCCAACTCTTTGCGACCCCATGAATCGCAGCATGCCAGGCCTCCCTGTCCATCATCAACTCCCAGAGTCTACCCAAACCCATGTGCATTGAATGGGTGATGTCATCCAACCATCTCATCCTCCGTCGTCCCCTTCTCCTCCTGCCCCCAACCCCTCCCAGCATCAGGGTCTTTTCCAATGAGTCAGCTCTTTGCATGAGGTGGCCAAAGTATTGGAGTTTCAGCTTCAGCATGAGTCCTTCCAATGAATACCCAGGACTGATCTCTTTTAGGATGGAATGGTTGGATCTCCTTGCAATCAAAGGGACTCTCAAGAGTCTTCTCCAACACCACAGTTCAAAAGCATCAATTCGTCAGCGCTCAGCTTTCTTTAGAGTCCAACTCTCACATCCATACATGACCACTGGAAAAACCATAGCCTTGACAAGATGGACCTTTGTTGACAAAGTAATGTCTCTGCTTTTTAAAATGCTGTCTAGGTTGGTCATAACTTTCCTTCCAAGGAGTAAGTGTCTTTTAATTTCATGGCTGCAGTCACCATCTGCAGTGATTTTTCGAGCCCCCCAAAATAAAGTCTATCACTGTTTCCACTGTTTCCACATCTATTTGCCATGAAGTGATGGGACCAGATGCCATGATCTTAGTTTTATGAATGTTGAGCTTTAAGGCAACTTTTTCACTCTCCTCTTTCACTTTCATCAAGAGGCTCTTTAGTTCTTCTTTTTCTTTCTGCCATAAGGGTGGTGTCATCAGCATATCTGAGGTTACTGAAATTTCTCCCAGCAATCTTGATTCCAGTTTGTGCTTCCTCCAGCCCAGCATTTCTCATGATGTACTCTGCATATAAGTTAAATAAGCAGGGTGACAATATACAGCCTTGATGTACTCCTCTTCCTATTTGGAACCAGTCTGTTGTTCCATATCCAGTTCTATTACTCCCTGAACTTGCATACAGGTTTCTCAAGAGGCAGGTCAGATGGTCTGGTATTCCCATCTCTTGAAGAATTTTTCACAGTTTGTTGTGATCCACACAAAGGCTTTGGCATAGTCAATAAAGCAGAAATAGATGTTTTTCTGGAGCTCTCTTGCTTTTTCGATGATCCAGCGGATGTTGGCAATTTGATCTCTGGTTCCTCTGCCTTTTCTAAATCCAGCTTGAACATCTGGAAGTTCACGGGTCACATATTGCTGAAGCCTGGCTTGGAGAATTTTGAGCATCACTTTACTAGCGTGTGAGATGAGTGCAATTGTGCAGTAGTTTGAGCATTCTTTGGCATTGCCTTTCTTAGGGATTGGAATGAAAACTGACCTTTTCCTGTACTGTGGCCACTGCTGAGTACAGCATCATCTTTTAGGATTTGAAATAGCATGTTAGTTACACCTAAATCTAATACATGTATAAGCAGGTAGAGGCTTAGAAATTAAGAACACTACACAGATGAGCAAATAATAAATAAAATAAATGATTATTCCAAGATGACAGACCACTCTAAATGCTTACAAAGATATAAGGATGTTTCATTTCAAATAAACCAAAGGCAGAGATCCAAAAATAGGTAAGAGCATGTCATAGGTAAGTGGTTGTTTTAAATATAATATTAATCATTACAATTTACCCTGAGCACTTTCTATTTGCCAGGCAACATGCAGAGCACATTCCATATGTTATTTTACATTCATAACAATCCTTTAGAGTACATACTTTCACTGAATAGATGTTTTCACTGAGCAAGGTATAGGGAGGTTATGTAAGGCTAAAGTTCCAAAGCCAAAATATACAGAATTCAAACTTTCTGACTTAAAAAATCTTTATGCTACAGTAGTTAGTGAAAAGGCCCAAAGTGCCTAAGCCTGAAAGAAAAAGATTTAAAAATTATGGCTTTTATTTCACTTTTTTTTGTTTTATTAAGAATGGACAACTACCAAAGGTAATACGTCATATAATAATGAAGAAAATATCATATTTCTCCTAACACCTTCAAGTAGATTTGCGGGCTGCGGCCCTAAAAAGTGTTATCGGAAGTGAAACATTTCTAGAAAAACAGTATATATTAACTAACAAAATTTCAAATACAATAAGGAATCTCAAGGAGAAGTTGAATAGTATTAGAAATACCTGATTTTAAAATACAGCTACAGAGCCAGCAGAAGGATAGATAAAATGCATGCAAACTCATTTCCTGCTGGTACTTTTCTGTAAAGGTTGCTGGCCAGACAGTGATCTGTTAATATTTGAAATGAGATTTATATTAAAATGCCATAGTGAAATAAAATTTACATTAGCAAAACTAAAATTAACTGCCGTGAATGTCAGTGCCACTTGCCATGGTGTTTTATTTCATTAGAGTAAAAGACTAAGAAAGATACTCTACTTCTCCTCACAATAAATAAAACTAATCAATGTTAAAATCTTTCCAAGAATCATTAGAACTCTGGGAGAGAGCTGAAGAGGAGAAACATCATGTCTGTTATTACTCTGACTAAATGGGATTAACTAATCCTCATGAGATAAAGTTATGAATTAAGTGAAGCTCAGAACACTAAGAAAATTTGTGGGGAGAGAATGCAAATAGCTCCCTAATTATCTTCAGCCTATTAACAAGCAATCCTTATTACTTGCAATTAAAATCCTCTTAAATTTTATGGCAAAAGTTCATTGAAACGTTGAAAATTACATGCTAATTATTATACTGTAAAGCACATGTTTAGTATGTACTTTACTATGGGCTCAATAAATAACAAAATATCAAATTCTAGGTGATACAATGACTAATTATTTTACTAAATGAAAAACACCAGGTGGTGTGAAGCCAGCATGGGCTCCTGCTGCAAATTCACAGAGCTATAGTACTAGAATACCTCACTAACTGTAGATTCCACATGGATGGGGGCATGATGAATCTGGTAACGTCAAATCCCTAACACCATCTCAGGGTTCAGCGTAGGTAAATACTTATGATTTACTGAAGAAATTACTTGGCAGGGTATGGAAATATTTTGTGATTAATTTATATTATTCACTTTCCAGTTCTGGATCTTCAAATGTTACTGCACAGTTTATTTACAACTTATGTAATTATTTTATATACAACATCTAAATGATGGCCTAAATTCTACCTGTATCACAGTACCCAGCACATATAAAGAAATCAATAAATGTAATTATGCTTGGAGTTAAATGTCAACTGGACTTACTGAGGTGGTCATTTTGCAATATATACACTTATCAAATTAGTATGTTGTACACCTAGAATTAATAAAATGTTATGTCAACTTGTGGAGAGACAGAAAATTAGCCAAGACGGCATATTCAGGCCCTCTCACCCCAGGTTTTGTAAATAATTATGTAACAGCTGAGATCACTTATAGCACTGCACAGGCTCATCATGAGGCACCCGCTTTGTCACGGGTTGTGTGCTGTACGTACATATGAACCCACCTAAAAAGCAGGGGGAGTTACTGCTGCTTCACCGCTGTGTCTGTGGGGTCAGCCAAGACGAGCAAATTGTGGCACGGCCGCCGTGCCAGCCGAGAGAGGCTGTGCTCTGTTAGGTTATGCCATGGCTGTGTGAAGAGAATAAACATGCAGGCAGTTCCTACAGCTCCGCAAGCCTCCTTGGGCCTCTTGCCCTAAGCTTTGCCGAGCCTGGGCTCAGTGAACAGCGTGCACGATGAGACACGGAGGGGTGACTGGTGCTGTGAGCAGGATCAGCAATACACAACTGTACCTCAATTTTGTGAAAAACATGAATGCCGCACAGCTGTGTCTGACTCTTTGTGACCCCATGGACTCTACAGTCCATGGAACTCTCCAGGACAGAACACTGGAGTGGGTAGCCTTTCCCTTCTCCAGGGGATCTTCCCAACCCAGGGACTGAACCCAAGTCTCCCACATTGCAGGCAGACTACCAGCTGAGTCATGAAGGAAACCCAAGGATACTGGAGTGGGTAGCCTATCCCTTCTCCAGCAGATCTTCCTGACCCAGGAATCGAACCAGGGTCTCCTGCATTGCAGGCTGATTCTTTACCAACTGAACTATCAGGGAAGATCCAATATGAGGGAAAGTGATAGAAGCAGATGTGAAATCACCGCAGTCTGACTATAGTCCAAACATCTCTAATTCAGGCTTGAGTAGGTGGGTAAAAGTCTCTGAATATTCCACAAAGTTCAAAAGGCAAATCACTCCAAGGTATAAAGCCTGCCCCCACGCCCCCCAGATTTCATACAGATTCTGTAAATACAGGAAAGAACAAAATAAAAGTTGCTAAGCATGATGTTGTAATATTGTCAACAACAACAAACACAATGTTCATTCTTAATCTCATCTAAGAAAACCCAACCTCTCCTTATTTTGGGTCCCATTTTATTTATTAATATAACAGTAAAACAGATTCTAAAAAATATTTACACTACCTTCAAAGTAACAGTTTGTTCCTAGGTTTAAATCCATCCCTCTCCCCCTCGCTTTGCTAAGGAAAAAACCGTTTCCACAAATCCAGGAGCTGCCGGATTTGGTTTGTGTGGTAAACAAATGAGAATGATGCCCACAGGTGCTGTCGTCATCACCACACGGGTTTTGGAGCTCCTCTGTCCTCAGAGGGAATTGAAAATCTCTCTAAAAATGCATTCTTTATAAAAATCCTCAATACATGTCATGGATATATTATTAAAGTACCAGTCAATAAAGACATCAGCTTAACAAGGAGTTGAGTTAATGTGATCCAGAGGTACAGCCCTCTCATCAACTTGACAAAGCTGCCAGTGAATGTAACTTAACCTCCTCAATTTTTAAAAATCATTTTTGTTTCTTTATTTTTGGCTATGCTGGCTCTGCTGTATTCGTTTTCGCTGCTGTGCAGGCTCTTCTCTAGGTGCAGCAAGCAGGAGCTGCTCTCTACTTGCAGCGCGGGCTCCTCCATGGTGTGGCTTCTCTTGTTGCTGAGCGCCGGCTCTAGGTCACTCGGGCTTCAGCAGCTGTGGCTCACCGGCTCAGCAGCTGCGGCTCCTGGGCAGAGCACAGGTCAATAGGTGTGGCACAAGAGCTTAGCTGCTTCATGTAGGACCCTCCCAGACCAGCGATCAAATCCCATGTCTCCTGCACCGGCAGCTAGATTCCTCACCGCTGAGACAACAGGGAAGCCCCCAACCTTCTCAATATTTACGTTGCTGTTTTTTCTTGCTTTGAAAAAGTCTTACTTCTTAATATCGGTAACATAATTATTTGCTGTGAATTTTGTGATCATAATTATACCTAAGCATATATTAGAAGCTAAGTATTTAAGAATTAAATAAAAGGATGAATTAATAAAAAAGGTTGCACCTCTGAGGAATTATAAGAATTAAGTTCAGAATAACAATTCCAATTGTTAGGTTCTGAGCTTAACCCTCTTTGAAAAATAATGTATGCAGCAGCTATTGGTTTCCACTATTCAAATAAGTCAGAAAACCAGGGGGTCAATTCTTATGATGACTGATCTTGCAGAAAAATAGGGCAAAAAGCAAAGAGGGAAGACAAAATGAGACACAACAGGCAAAGAAAAGATACGCTTATTGAGTCACAGGGTCAGGATCATGAGTAACTGAGAAACAAATCTAGGCAACTTTGTTGCCTAAAGTGTGATTAAGGCAAGACAGCTGTGTCTGTTATATAACTATAGATACCAATTATACTATCAGTAAGATAACCGAAAACTTCAAAACTTTATAGCATATGTATACTGGTGGGGGTGAGGCATGTAGGGAGACAGGAACAAGGAAAAGTCTCCAACAGAAATCTTCAAAAAGTCAACTGAAATAATCCCTCTATATAAATAGTATTTTGTTGTTGTTCAATCACTAAGTTGTGTCCAACTCTTTGCAAATCCACAGCCTGGACCACATGAGGCTTCCCTGTCCTTCACCATCTCCTGGAGTTTGTTCAAATCCATGTCCATTGAGTTGGTGATGCCATTGAACCATCTCATCCTGTCCTCCCCTTCTCCTACCTTCAGTCTTTCCCAGCATCAGGTTTTTTTCTTAAATGTAGTATAAAATACCCAACTGATTTATTTCATTTGACTTCCAAATTAGCCATTGATTTTTTTTAAATTTGTGTATAATTATGGATGAAAATGTCCATATATGATGCAAGGTATATTCAGAAATTATTTTCAATTTCTGTTTTTCTTCCTTGTTCCTCTTTCCCCTTTGAAGTCATTTTTATTTGTTTTTAAGTTAAAACTTCCATTTTTAAAAATAAAAGCAAATATATTTATAGTTAAATTTGCTGCTCACTTTCTCAGATAAATGGTAGCATACTATACAAATTTTTCTCTACCTTGTTTTGTTCATTTTTCCTAGTGACCATTTTCATTTTTTTCCCAATTATTTTTATTAGTTGGAGGCTAATTACTTTACAATATTGTAGTGGTTTTTGCCATATATTGACATGAATCAGCCATGGATTTACATGTGTTCCCCATCCTGAACCCCCCTCCCACCTCCCTCCCCATCCCATCCCTCTGGGTCATCCCAGTGCACCAGAACCGAGCACTTGTCTCATGCATCCTACCTGGACCAGCGATCTGTTTCACACTTGATAATAAACATGTTTCGATGCTGTTCTCTCAGATCACCCCACCCTCGCCTTCTCCCATAGAGCCCAAAAGTCTGTTCTATACATCTGTGTCTCTTTTTCTGTCTTGCATATAGGGTTATCATTACCATGTTTCTAAATTCCATATATATGTGTTAGTATACTGTATTAGTGGTTTTCTTCCTGGCTTACTTCACTCTGTATAATGGGCTCCAGTTTCATCCATCTCATTAGAACTGATTCAAATAAATTCTTTTTAATGGCCGAGTAATATCCATTGTGTATATGTACCATAGCTTCCTTATCCATTCGTCTGCTGATGGGCATCTAGGTGGCTTCCATGTCTTGGCTATTATAAAAAGAATGCTGCTATGAACATTGGGGTACATGTCTCTCTTTCAGATCTGGTTTCCTCGGTGTGTATGCCAAGGAGTGGGATTGCTGGGTCATATGGCAGTTCAATTTCCAGTTTTTTTAAGGAATCTCCACACTGTTCTCCATAGTGGCTGTAGTTTGCATTCCCACCAACAGTGTAAGAGGGTTCCCTTTTCTCCACACCCTCTCCAGCATTTATTGCTTGTAGACTTTTGGATAGCAGCCATTCTGACTGGCGTGTAAT
Source organism: Odocoileus virginianus (assembly GCF_023699985.2). Classification (NCBI taxonomy): domain Eukaryota; kingdom Metazoa; phylum Chordata; class Mammalia; order Artiodactyla; family Cervidae; genus Odocoileus; species Odocoileus virginianus. The sequence continues at coordinate 6,871,705 of NC_069685.1, read as the reverse complement.
AGTACTTCACTGAGGTTTTGATTTGCATTTCTCTGATAATGAGTGTTTGTTGGCCATCTGTATGTCTTCTTTGGAGAGATGTTTGTTTAGATCTTTGGCCCATTTTTTGATTGGGTCATCTATTTTTCTGGAATTGAGCTGCAGGAGTTGCTTGTATATTTTTGAGATTAAACCTTTGTCTGTTGCTTCGTTTGCTATTATTTTCTCCCATTCTGAAGGCTGTCTTTTCACCTTGCTTATAGCTTCCTTTGTTGTGCAAAAGCTTTGAAGTTTAATTAGGTCCCATTTGTTTATTTTTGCTTTTATTTCCAATATTCTGGGAGGTGGGTCATAGAGGATCCTGCTGTGATTTATGTCGGATAGTGTTTTGCCTATGTTCTCCTCTAGGAGTTTTATAGTTTCTGGCCTTCTTACATTTAGATCTTTAATCCATTTTGAGTTTATTTTTGTGTATGGTATTAGAAAGTGTTCTAGTTTCATTCTTTTACAAGTGGTTGACCAGTTTTCCCAGCACCACTTGTTAAAGAGGTTGTCTTTTTTCCATTGTATATTCTTGCCTCCTTTGTCGAAGATAAGGTGTCCGTAGGTACGTGGATTTACCTCTGGGCTTTCTATTTTGTGCCAGTACCATACTGTCTTGATGACTGTGGCTTTGTAGTATAGTCTGAAGTCAGGCAGGTTGATTCCTCCAGTTCCATTCTTCTTTCTCAAGATTGCTTTGGTTATTCGAGGTTTTTTGTATTTCCATACAAATTGTGAAATTATTTGTTCTAGTTCTGTGAAGAATACCTGTTGATAGCTTGATAGGGATTGCATTGAATCTATAGATTGCTAGTGACCATTTTTTTTTCTAAGTGACCATTTTTAGCCGTTTATAGAGTTGTTGCTCACTGTGTGGATGCTCAATGGTTTATTTAATCTGTTTCCTATACTGAAAGAGCATCTTGGCTATTTCTTATTTTTTACTATTACAAATAGTGCTGTGATTATTAACCTTGGTACAAAGATCTTTTCAATTATTGTTGCCATCAACAATTTAAGACAGATTACTAAAATTAGAATCAGGTAATAATTGCATATATTATATTTGTAGATACAGAAAAACTACCCTCCATAGGAATTATTTAATTTTGTGTCTTCTCTAGGAACGCACACTGTAACACTCCATGAGGACAGACACACAAACTGTCATTCGTCAAACCAAAAGTTTGCTGTGAGGTACACAAATATACTAGAAATAGCCAGCATGCTGTTCCCATTTTTTTACACCACTGCCAAGAGCAACACCTAACCTATTTATTCCGCTCAGTAAAAAACAGTCACGGATGCTAATGAAAATGAATTATTCTTCAGGATTATTTTAGTAGTCTAATGATTAGATTTTCACATGACTTCAAAATATTAAACTCTATCCAATTAAAACTCTTAGTGACATGGAACCTCAAGCATTTTCAAACAGCTATTGTCTTGAAAGTTCTATACTGATATGCTGTTTAGGGCGTGAGGCCAACTGTCAGTCCTCAATCTGTTTGTACTCTCTTCTCATCCTACACTGAGACTATCCTGTGGGGTCTTTTCATAATGGCCAGAGGGGCTTCTAAGGATAAGACTGTCAAGTTTCTCAAGTCCTGAGTCTGCTCTTTGACCATAAGACAATATCTACAAAATATCTGCCATCTGGAATCCACACCACCAATTCTAATTGTAGCTGCCGTTGCTGCAAAGATCCACTGGCCCTCCAAATTGTGGGGGTTTTTAAAAAATTTTTTGATGCTCTTTATATCTTCGACCATGCTTCTCGGCTCCCAGACTTAAAATTACGAGCATCAGCCAAACTTCTCATTTTTATCTAGTGGTGAAATGATGAAAAGTATACAGTAACCTTCTATTGGACCTTAATTCTGACTAAGTGCTCAGGAACTGCTTCTATATTATCAAAGAAGACTTACTAGTATTTTGTGTATGCTTGTGTGTTATTGACACTTTCAACTGTTTTTATATTGAAACTTTACTGCATCTTTTCTTACAAAACAAGCCATATTATTTAATACTAATAGACCTGGCTTAAATTGCCTGATCTTCACCTGCATGACAAAGTTAGGTTTCAAGACACGTGCACCCCAATGTTCATCGCAGCACTGTTTATCATAGCCAGGACATGGAAGCAACCCAGATGCCCATCAGCAGACGAATGGATGAGGAAGCTGTGGTACATATACACCATGGAATATTACTCAGCCATTAAAAAGAATTCATTTGAATCAGTTCTAATGAGATGGATGAAACTGGAGCCCATTATACAGAGCGAAGTAAGCCAGAAAGATAAAGACCATTACAGTATACTAACACATATATATGGACTTTAGAAAGATGGTAACGATAACCCTATATGCAAAACAGAAAAAGAGACTCAGGTGTATAGAACAGACTTGTGGACTCTGGGAGAAGGCGAGGGTGGGATGTTTCAAGAGAACAGCATTGAAACATGTATATTATCTAGGGTGAAACAGATAACCAGCCCAGGTTGGGTACATGAGACCAGTGCTCGGGCCTGGTGCACTGGGAAGACCCAGAGGGATCGGGTGGAGAGGGAGGTGGGAGGGGGGACTGGGATGGGGAATACATGTAAATCCATGGCTAATTCATTTCAATGTATGACAAAAACTACTGTAATGATGTAAAGTAATTAGCCTCCAACTAATAAAAATAAATGGAAAAAAAAAAAAGAAACTTGATTCAAAACTGAAAAAAAAAAAAAAATCATTTTCCATGCCTGCTATAGCATTATTCATTATGAAAGGGAAAGTTGCTCAGTTGTGTACGACTCTTTGGAACCCCATGGACTGTAATTAATCCATGGAATTCTCCAGGCCAGAATACTGGAGTGGGTAGCCTTTTGCTTCTCCAGGAAATCTTCCAAGCCCAGCGATCGAACCCAGGTCTCCGGCATTGCAGGCAAATTCTTTACCAGCTGAGCCAACAGAGAAGCCCAAGAATACTGGAGTGGGAAGACTATCCCTTCTCCAGCAGATCTTCCCGACCCAGAAATCAAACCAGGGTCTCTTGCATTGGAGGCGAATTCTTTACCAACTAGGCTATCAGGGAAGACCACTGTTCAGTATAGTCTACAAAAATATCCTAAAGCATATCCTATGAAAAATTCTCTTGGCTGCAGAAGTCATTCAGGTTACAATACTCATTACTAGATAAATATTTAGTAAGCGCTAAAATGTTACACTAAAACGTAAGATCGATGAGGGCAGGAAATTTTGTCTCTTTAACTGACTGCTAGATACCCAGTGCTGAGAACAGTGCTTGCATACAGCAATCCTTAATACTTTCTATAAATATTTATTGAATGAATAAATAAATGACACTAATATATAAAATACTATGAAAATATCATGGACAGACACAGTCTCTGACCTTAAGGAACTGCTGATCTGCATGGAGGCTACATATAAATTAAAAGCTCAAATATGTAATGTATAAGACAAAGAAATGGTGCTGAATACCAACATTATAAGAGCTTCCAGAATTCAAATACCATGACCCAGAGCAAGAATCCTTATTCACATGTGGCTTTTAAGAAAAAGCAGGACTCACAGAAATACAGAGGAGAGATGTACAGGTAGATGGAATGAGGTGAGCACATGTACAAAACTAGGAAAGGACAAGAAGCAATCTATGAGAAGACAGACTACACTCACGAAGGAGATGAGTGTGTTCTGCTTTTTAAAGAGACAAATCACATTTCAAGCTTAATTGTACCTTAAAATTCACAGTTTTTTCTTTATACTTAACATATGCTAAAACATTTCAAGGTCATATAAGCAAACGTAAGATTTTTCCTTAGTAATACCAATCTCAATGGTTTATAATTTTATTATTAATGTGATGTGTTTCTGATATATAGAAGCATTTAACATTGTGTTTATATGTAAAGTTAAAGAAGAGTATTTACACTGAAGATTAACAGTTCATATTGTGGAAAAAATAATAGGTTCCAGAAGAACATAGCTGAAAATTTTTAAAAATACATTAAAATAGTATAATTTCTCAGCACACTAAAATTAATATTTTAAAAATGATTTTAAGTTTTTCAGGTGTTCATATAACAGAGAAAAGCAAAGTAGTTCTAGGTTTTCTAGTCAAAAATACTGAATATTCAATTCTAATTTATTAAGCATAATAATAATAATAATAATAAACGTGGATGTTTACCATGGGCCTAAAACTATTCTAAGTGCTTTACATACAATTGTCATAGAATTAATAACACAAAATGTAACAGTTTGCTTTCTTAAAGTTATTCTCTTAATAATTTTACGGTGCTTAGTTCTTACATGTAATGTTTTATGTGCCATTATTTTGCTTTTACTGCAAAAGAAAGATCTGGCTCCCAAAGATAAAGGAGATTTTTGGTAAATGGTGAAGGTAAAGAAATAAATGACCCACTTGGCTCGTGTGTAATTACACTGCCCGAGATTGTAACAATCTATCACATGGAGGAGGATGACACCACACTAAGGGGTGAGTCAGAGGAGATAGCCTTTGACTAACTACGGGACCCTGACGATCGATACTCCACAGATAGTGTGCTCTCAAAAACAATTGAATTCTAAAAAAGTTTGAAAATAGATTCCCCCTTTCTTCTGATACTGATCAGAGACCTATCTTGACCTTATTCTCAAAGAGCCATATTTTCTTTAAAAGGTATATGAAAGACATAAATCCTTTCTATCTCTGGATTGTTCTTTCAAATGAGCATTTAAAACATTTCGATTATAATGACAATCCTACAAGAAAAAAATCCTACTGAAATCCTTATTTCATTATTACATAAACATTCTTTCTCAATTAGCTCTTAAAAGTTATCATAATACTGAACACATGACAGATATATATCCCAAAGACAGAAAATATAAAATCTAGCGGAAAATTAAAATTTCTAAAAGAGGTTTCAGTATACACAGTGAACTAGATATTTATAAATAGCCTACAATTTGATTACATAAAAAATAAGCAGAAGTAAACTTTAGAAATAAAAGGAAATTTTGAGTCCACAAAACATTTTACAAAATAAATTTAAAGGATAATCCTATTAGAATTATCTTAAAGTATCACTTTATTTTAAATCCTTAAACTGTATCTCAGAGGAATTGCTATTACGTTAAAATGTTTCAGCCCACACTCAGTCATGTCCGACTCTTTGCAACCCCAGGTGCACCAGGCTCCTCTGTCCATGGGATTCCAAACCAAGAATACTGGAGTGGGTAGCCATTTCCTTTTCCAGGGGAACTTCCCAAACAAGGGAGGGAACCTGTGTCTCTTGCATCTCCTGCATTGGCAGGCGGATTCTTTACAAGCTGCTTCAAAAAGTATAGTTCTTTCCATTCATTTTCAAATTATCAGTTCAGTAGCTTGGCCATGTAAAACTCTTTCTCACCCCATGGACTACAGCATGCCAGGCTTCGCTGTTCACCAACTCCTGGAGCTTACTCAAACCCATGTATGTCATCCAACCAACTCATCTTCTGTTGTCCCCATCTCCTCCATCCTTCAATCCTTCCCAGCATCAGGGTCTTTTCAAATGAGACAGTTCTTTGCATCAGATGGCCAAAGTACTGGAGTTTCAGCTTCAGCATGAGTCCTTCCAATGAACACCCAGGACTGATCTCCTTTAGGATGGACTGGTTGGATCTCCTTGCAGTCCAAGGGACTCTCAAGAGTATTCTCCAACACCACAGTTCAAAAGCATCAATTCTTTGGCGCTTCAGCGTTCTTTATAGTCCAACTCTCACATCCATGCATGACTACTAGAAAAACCATAGCTTTGACTAGACAGACCTTTGTTGGCAAAGTAATGTCTCTGCTTTTTAATATGCTGTGTAGATTGGTCATAACTTCTTCCAAGGAGCAAGTGTCTTTTAATTTCATGGCTGAAGTCAGTCACCATCTGCAGTAATTTTGGAGTCCCCCAAAATAAAGTCTGTCACTATTTCCATTGTTTCTCCATCTATTTGCTATGAAGTGATGGGACCAGATACCATGATATTCATTTTCTGAATGTTGAGCTCCAGCTTTTTCACTCTCCTCGCTCACTTTCATCAAGAGGCTCTTTAGTTCCCCTTCACTTTCTGCCATAAAGGTGGTGTCATCTGTGTATCTGAGGTTATTGATATTTCTCCCGGCAATCTTGATTCCAGCTTGTGCTTCTTCCAGCCCAGCGTTTCTCATGATGTACTCTGCATATAAGTTAAATAAGCAGAGTGACAATATACAACTTTGATGCACTCTTTTTCAATTTTGAACCAGTCCATTGTTCCACATCGGGTTCTGAATGTTCCTTCTTGACCTGCATACAAATTTCTCAGGAGGCCGGTAAGGTGGTCTGGTATTTCCAATTCTTGAAAAATTTTCCACAGTTCGTTGTGATCCACACAGTCAAAGGCTTTGGCATAGTCAATAAGCAAAAGTAGATGATTTTCTGGAATGTTCTTGCTTTTTCTATGATCCAATGGATGTTGGCAATTTGATCTCTGGTTCCTCTGCCTTTTCTAAATCAAGCTTGAACATCTGGAACTTCTCAGTTCATGTATTGTTGAAGCCTGGCTTGGAGAATTTTAAGCACTACTTTGCTAGCAGTGAGATGACTGCAATTGTGTGATAGTTTGAACATTCTTTGGCATTGCCTTTCTTTGGTATTGGAATGAAAACTGACCTTTTCCAGTCCTGTGGCCACTACTGAGTTTTTGAAATTTGCTGGCATATTGAGTGCAGCACTTTCATAGAATCATCTTTTAAGAATTTGAAATAGCTCAACTGGAATTCCATCACCTCCACTAGCTTTGTTTGTAGCGATGCTTCCTAAGACCCACTTGACTTCACATTCCAAGAGAGACATCATTCCATTATGGTTATCTGGGTCACGAAGATCTTTTTTGTATAGTTCTCCTATTCTTGCCACCTCTTCTTAATATTTTCTGCTTCTGTTAGGTCCATAACATTCCTGCCCTTTATTGTGCCCATCTTTGCATGAAATGTTCCCTTGTTATCTCTCATTTTCTTGAAGAGATCTCTAGTCTTTCCCATTCTATTGTTTTCCTCTATTTCTTTGCATTGATCGCTGAGGAAGGCTTTCTTATCTCTCCTTGCTATCCTTTGGAACTCTGCATTCAGATGGGTATATCTTTCTTTTTCTCCTTCGCCTTTACCTTCTCTTGTTTTCTGAGCTATTTGTAAGACCTCAAACAACCATTTTGTTTTTGCATTTCTTTTTCTTGGGGATGGTTTCTGTCACTGCCTCCTACACAATGTTACGAACCTCTGTCCATAGTTCTTCAGGCACTCTGTCTATCAGATTAATTCCTTGAATCTACTTCTCACTTCTACTATATAATCATAAGGGATTTGATTTAGGTCATACCTGAATGGTCCAGTGGTTTTCCCTACTTTCTTCAATTTAAGTCTGAATTTGGCAATAAGAAGTTCATGATCTGAGCCACAGTCAGCTCCTGGTCTTGTTTTTGCTGACTGTATAGAGCTTCTCCATCTTTGGCTGCAAAGAATATAATCAATCTGATTTCGGTATTGACCATCAGGTGATGTCCATGTGTAGAGCTGTCTCTTCGGAGTTTTCAGACACTGTATATAAATTATCTGAAACTAAAAAGCCAAGTATCTAAGCACACTTCAAAGCCTGAAAGGGATAATTAAGGGGAAAGCAAAATATGCTCTAAATTCTAACACATTTTCTTTTCCACAGAGGCTTATTTTATCACAAATAGAATATAATCCATGACATGTCATAAATGATAAAGTAAAAGATCATAAAATTAAACTTTATAGGAAGTTTAGACTTTGTCCTGATACCATAATATCACTACTGAGGAGGATAAGAGAGTGATTGCATGACAGCATCCATCCGATTACTACAAAATGGATTTTGCAGAATGTCAGTATGAGAAGGAATACTATAAGAAACACAGTATATGTTATCTTCATTGTTAAGTGCTGCTGCAATCTGATCCCTCCCAAAGTACAAATTGTTAGGATTAATGAATCATCTAAGTAGCTTAAAAGAATCCAGATAAATAGCCAAGCCTCCGACCAATTCAATTCTAAATGTAGACAAGGTTGAGAACTATGGCTTTATCTCTTTGAAAAGGTGAAAAAGGTTTGAAAGAAATAGAAAGAATCAAAGCAAACTATGCAATGGGAACATTGTTTAATAACAAAGATGATTATATTTACTCCCAAATCTCCAATGGATGAAGGCATATGAATTACAGGAAAGCCTCAACAAACTTTACAATTTGGCAACTTAACTAGATTAACAAATAACTGTTAAAATGCAAACATAACTTGAGTAAATTCACTGGATTGCTCGTATCTATACCTTGACATAATGTATTTAACAAAGTGTAATCTAGCTAAAGTCACTTTGAGTTTATGGAATTTGACCATCTGGTGGCAAATGGTCATTCTGGGAACAGAGAGATCGAGGATGTAGATCCTGAATCTCTAGAGAAAGTTTTTGTTATTATTCAGTTGCTTGGTCATGCCCAGCTCTTTGAGACTCCATGGCCTGCAGCACTCCAGGGTTCCTGGTCCTTCACTGTCTCCCTACATATATGGTGCTGTCAAAGACAAAACTTTGAAGGTACTATATTCATAGGAAGGCAAACAACTCTCGGTCAGACCAGGGTCCAGTAAGGTAGCAAAGGCATGTCAAACCCATGAGAGAAGGTATGTCAATGAGTATGATCTCTACTATTACCTACATAAGTTTGTTAGTACACCAAATATGATGTAAAAGTACAAGAACTATTTTGAATATAGTAAATGTTATCCTTGAATATGGAGTTTACTCCTGTGTTTCCCATTCAACTAAGATATTAAGAGTTATATCCAACCCTTTCCTGTGAAAAAAACCAGGTAAGAATAAAAGTGTGAGAAGAAACACCTATGCATTCCGTGTCAGTGCTCTCCCTCAGTTAAGTGTCAAGCGCTGACAGGTACATCCATGCACCCCATGTACTTGTCCAAGCAGTAAGAATACTAAGATCAAGATATTACATTATTTCATTGTCTAAACAGGGCTCCCCCAATGGCTCAGCAGGTGAAGAATTCAGCTAGCAGGAGACAGAGGAGATGCGGGTTCGGTCCCTGGGTCAGGAAGATCCCTTCGAGGAGGAAGTGGCAGCCCCGTAATACTCGTGCCTGAAACATCCCAGGGACAGAGGAGCACGGCAGGCTACTGTTACGGGGTCACAAGAGTCGGACACAGCTGGGCGCACACAGACCACTATTCTCTAAGTATCTTTCAGTCCAGCGGGAAAACAGAACCATGTGTAGGCACTGTATCAATATATAAATACAGTGTGTGTGCGCTAGGGCTGCTGGAGGTCACCATCAGGATATAACTGCTGGTCGACACACAAACTAGACCACAGCGACTGGAGACGCCTTTCCCTCCATGTATTCACAAAGTATGCTGTGCCCACTGTTCTCACACAGGGGCCGCTTCAAGGACAGAGCATTCAGGGTGTAAATGTTACTCCAACTGTCTGGCCTGTATTAAGGCCAGCACATAAATTTGTAACATTCTCAGGGTGAGTGCAGAGATTCATCCAGTAGCTGGGCAAGCCAAGCCTCATTTCCAAGTTCCTTTGCTTATTTACACTGTCACCTACCAATCTGGAGCGGTCTGCCTCTTCCCCTGGTCTCTCCTTGCCCTCTGTGTACAGGGCCAGTTTTGAATGTCACTGGTTTAACTCGGGGTTGCAAATCAACAAGTGCTGTGATATATACATCTATCAAGTGCTATCATAACACATATACACTGTGAAATAATCTATCAAGTAATGCTTTTATTTTCAATGAAATTATGCATTTATTTTAAAAGATGACTTAAGAGGGCAATCACACACAGTCTCTACATTTGCTTTCTCCATCCAGAATCTCTGTCTTTACGGTTACATTGAAATGGAAATTAATCTCTTTTTAATATTTAACATTTGAAACAAACCACTTTAGTATTTTGCATTTCAATTGAAACAACAAAGAGTATGAAGATAACCCCATCAGTGTTTTTTTCAAAATCACCTTGTTTGGCTTTTAAAGATTTTTAAATACAGGTTGATGATGAAGGTTTATTCACTAAGTCCTGTCCAGACTCTTGCAGCCCCATCCTATAGCCTGCCAGACTCCTTTGTCCACGGGATTTCCCAGGCAAGAATGTGGGAGTGGGCTGCCATTTTCTTCTCCAAAGGATTAGGTAATGCTTTTCAGAAGAAGAGAGAAGGCTTGTAAAGTACTGGGAGGCAAACATATTTCAGAAAAAAATTTAAAGACAAATAGAACTCCTTTTTAAAGATAAACAGGAGCTAAGCAAATAAGACTGGAAGAGCATTGAAGACACAAAGAAGAACCTGAGAGGAAAAAAAGAAAAATGTGCTTGAAATGCAAGATGCCTGGTGTGGCTAAAGATACACGAAACAGACTGAATGGCAAGGCCGACCCAAGGACTGGCAGTAAGGGGCCCTAAATGTCATACATGAAGCTTACCCACAGAGAGTGAGTTTAATAACAACATGTTGAAGCTGCAGTACTATCAGGTGAGATGGCAGGCAGGGAAATCAAAACTGGTAGGTTACCTAAAGGCAGGTATGACCCAGCGTTTTTCAAAAAGTCTAGGTTATAATCGTAACCAACCACAAATGGGCTACAGATAGAGCTAGGATGATTAGGTAGTTAGAAAAGGACACATGAGTCCAAAATGGCGGTTGCTAAAAGACAAGGAAGGGAAAAGCCTGCATAAACAGAACAAAGGAAGGTCCGAGGACCTGAGTGAGGACCTCAGGTAGAACAAACAGCACTCCTGGCTAGTCCCATTTACATAGGGCAGGCCCAGGAAGAGGAAAAGACACATAAAAAGAGGAGCCAAAGGGCCGGGGCTCTCTCCTCTTTGAGTCTTTGGGTTGGCATTCCTTCACGCCTCAAGGATGTACTTTCCTGCTACTTTATAAATAAAACTGAGCTGTAACAAGGAGCTGTAACACTGATCTGTCTAACAGCTCTAACATGGTCTGTTCAAAATCCAAGAGCTATAACACGGTCTGTCCAAGCAAGAGCTATGACGCGCCGAGGGCTTTAACGTTCGTCGCTTCAAATCTTTGTTATGATGAGACAGAGCCGAGGAGATTACACCCGCCTGACTGTATAAATAATGGAAAGCTGTTCTGATTTCAGAATGGACCCTGGAGTTTTCTCTTTTCAAAAAATGCCTAACTATGGCCTAATATTTTATCTAAAATGGATTATGATATAAATGAATGTACTTCTTAATACAAGTATAGCCTAAAATATAATTGGTTGTCACTAACTTTTCACTTTTTAGCCATTTCAACACCACCTAATTACATGCAATGTGTTAAGTCCACAGGATTTGCTCTCTTGACAAAAATCTATTTATAAAAGACCCCCTTCTTAACCTTTATTCCCCTCAAGCTTTCCAATACATTTCATATGAAAGATTCCTTAACATAGCCATTCAAGACCTGAGAAAACTGAGGCTTAGCCAAAAATAATCTTCTAATTAAGAGAGTTGATTTCAAATCCATAGCTCTATGAGGCCAAATCCCATGATCATCCTGCCATGCTGATGTGCTCAGTCATGTTCAACTCTTTGCGACCCCATGGACTGTAGCCCACCAGGTTTCTCTGTCCATGGAATTTTCCAGGCAAGAATACTAGAGTGGGTTGCCCTGATCATCCAAAATTACTTCATGAGATAATTTCCTATAGTTATGAACAGTTACAAATTTAAGAAGCCTAACAATTTCTAGAATTGTTTCTTTGTAAACACAATTAAAACATAAGGGCTTTTTGAGGACAAAACTCAGACAATTTTATGAGTTTCAATAAATCATCCAGTTGTGGTGTCAGAATCTCTCAAAATACCTCCAGATTCAACGACTCACCAGGAGGACTCACAGGACTCAGCAGAGAGTTATCCTCAGGGTTGTAATTTCTTATAGCAAAAGGATGCCAGTCAAAATCAGCAAACAGAAGAAGTACAAGGAGAGAAGTCTAGAAGAAACCAAGCACAAATTTCCAACAGTACTCTTCCTACACAGTCAAATGGCACGGAGAACATGTGTGAAACATTTGTTTAGGGAAGCTCATTACAGCCTCAGCTTCCAAGGTTTTTATTTGGTGCTGGTCACTAAGGTATCCTCTACCTAGCATGCAACATAATTCCAGACTCCCAGAATAAAAGCAGATGCTTAGCATAAACTATATTCTTTGTACAAACAGGCAAACTGAGCTACTTTTACCATTTACAGAAGGTTTTATATTTATGTAAGGAACTATTTATCGTTCGAGCTACCAAACACCTTATGACCAGTTCTATCTAAAGATAGGAGTCTGCTATATTAAGTTTTTTTCTACACAGCTGTGTGGCCTTCCTAGGTGGTGCAGTGGTAAAGAATGCTTTACCTGCCAATACAGGACATGCTGGTTTATTTTCTGGGTCAGGAAGATCCCCTGGAGTAGGACATGGCAACCACCTCCAATATTACTGCCTGGAAAATTCGATGGACAAAAGAAGCCTGGTGGGCTATAGTCCATGGAGTCCCAAAGAGTCGGATGCAGCTGAGCACACAGGCACACAATTGTGCAACCGCAAACACAATCACAACAGTTCTATCACACAAAAAATTATTCTGTACCCCTTTGTTGTCAACTTCTACAAATCACAGGTCTGATTTTTACCCCTACAGTCTGCCTACTCCAAAATGTTACACAAATTGAAACATAATGCAGAGCCTTTTGAATCGCTCTTCCTCCAGGGCAATGCACTTAAGAGTCATCAATGATGTTGCATGCATCAGTAATTTGTTCTTTTTTATTGTTAAATAATATTCACTGTACACATACAGCACAGGTATTTTTTTCTGTGAACTACATTTTCATTTCACTTGAGTAAATATCTAGAAATACCTAAATAGTATTTTGGAATTACACAATGACGTTATAGAAGCTACTAAATAGTTTACAAAGTGGTAATACCATTTGCATTCTAGTCTAGTTTGCATTCCCATCAGCAATGCGTAAAAGTTCCACAATAGTCTGAAATATTCAGTGGTTTTCTCATAATTTCAGGCAGGCACTAAAAAATCCAACTGGTTGGGTGAGTAATCACACAACAAAAAGCATCTACCGAAGTGTTTCTTTTCCACACAATAAAATTCACTCATCTAACAAAATCCAGTTCAAATGTCATCACTGTTTCCCCTATGAACTTAGACTTGATTACATCTTACTGTTGTCACACCACTTAGTTCATAATACTAGAGTTTGAGTACTGTTTATTATCTGATTTTATGGTAATTTATATGTATCTATTTCCGTGTTTGTTCTATAAATTCCTTGACAATACTGACTTATTCAGTTCTGAATTTTTATCATGTCACACAGTGCCATATACCAAACAATGAACAGTTTTTGCTAAAATAATGTAGATAAGGGGAGAATTTCTAACTGAAGATAGAGTAACTGCAACTTACTCTACAAAACAAAATGATGGAAAACACCAAACAAAATAAAAGAAGCAACAGTTTTCAAGACAACAGACATCTGACAACAAAACATACAGACCCCTTAGAGATGGGAAACCAATAAGCTGAGCCCGACAGTTCCCCCAGTTCACTGTTTTAAGAGTTTCTCGCCCAAAACACACGGAGGGGCAAACTCAGCAAAGTCAAGTTCCGTCCTCTGAGTTGGAGGACAGACCTCGGTGTCGAGAGGAGCTGGCAAGAGTCCTCAGGACCGAGAAGGAAGAGGAGAGGACTGGGAGAAAAGGAGCACCAGAGACGTGGAGGAGGCGGCTCTCGAGGGTTCGGTGGAGAGCAGTCGCTGCGAGCACTTAAGGAGACCATGCAAGGCCAGGCAAGCACGACCCTGGGGGAGCTCAGCATCCCTCACTCAGTAAGTGACAGGCAGGTCAACGGAAAATCAGCAGAGTTCTGTGTGACAGGAACCAAGCTGACCTGACGTTTACAGAACACTATACCCAGTGACAGCACAATGCACATTCTTTTCAAGCGTACTGGAAACATTCACCATGACAGACCACATTCTCGGGCATAAAACAAATTTCAAAAAATTAAAATTCAGATGTATTCAGATGATACAAAGTAAGTTTACTGAATGGAGTTAACTTAGAAATGATTAACTGAAAGGTCTCTGGAATATCAGAAATATTTGTAAACTAAGTAACATATTTCTAATCATCCTTAGTTCGAAGGAAAAATCAAAGCAGAATTGAAAAGGAAATTGAACAGGAAGAAATGAAAATACAACCCATCGAAATATGAGATGCTACCTGAGACGTGAGTTTATTGGACTAGAAGTCTATATAAGAAAAAAAGGTTAAAAAGTCAATGACTTTAAGTAAAGCAACAGCAAATTAACCCAAAGCAGAAGAAAGGAAATAATAAAAATCACGAAATCAAAAAAAATAGAAAAAAGAAAAATTCATGGAGCAGAAGACACAAATTACCAATTACAAATTACAAATTACCAATCAGACAGGTAACATCACCACAAAGTCTGAAAATATTAAAAGGATAAAGGAATATTATGAATAAGTTGATGCCACTAAACTGGACAAATTTGATGATTAATGAAAGAGGTCTAAAGTATTAAAAAAAATTGCCTTTGGGTTAAAAATCCACCCAACAAAATTCCAGATCTACTTGCTTTTACTAACAAATTCCATAAAACATTTAAGGAGTAAATATTCATTTTACACAAACTGTTGAGATTATGATTTGAAAGAAACACTTCCCCCTCATTTTATGAGGCTGGCATCTTCTTGATACCAAAAGTTGTCAGAGGTATTACAAGAAAACAACAGACCAATATTATTCATGAATTTACATGTAAAAATTCCATACAGAATTTTACCAAATCAAATTAAATGATAAACGAAAAGGATAATATTTCATGATGAAAAAGAGTTCACTGTCAGGATACAAGATTGGTTTAACACCCAAAAATGACTGCTTTAACATTAAACACCAAATTGAATTTATAAGAGAAAACAATTCTTGACAAATATTCTCAGCAAACCAGGAATAGAAGATAACTTCTATAATTTCATAAAAGGTATCTATGAAAAACCTACAGGAACATCATATTTAATGATAAAGGAATGAATGTCTCCCTGAACCCCTAAAATCAGGATAACAACAAGGATTTATGCTCTTATCACTTTTATTCAACATTATGCTAGACAACCTGGGAAAGGAAAAGAACAAAATTCCCCGCCCACCAAGAAAAAAATCCAAATTAGAAAGGAAGAAGTAGGGAATTTCTTAGCAATCCAGTGGATAAAACTCCTCTCTTTCACTGATGAGGGTGCAGGTTCAATCCCTGGTAGGGGAACTAAGATCCCACAAGCCAAACAGTATGACCAAAAGAAAAAAAAAGGCAGATGTTTTTTTTTTTTTTTTTTTGCTGACAATATAATTGCCTACATATAAAGTCAGACAGAAACTACAAAACTCTACTAAAATAACTGAGTTAATTAAGGTTGCAGGATTCAACATTAAAAAAAAGTAAAACACTGTATTTCTGTACACTGGCAATGAAAAAAATACAATCAAAAATTGAAGTAAAACAGCATCAAAAATATGAAGTACATAGGTATAAATCTGAAAAGATGGGCATTTATGTATATACTAATAGCAACAAAACATTGCTGGGAGAAAGTAAAGACTATAAAAATGTAGAGACATTCCTTTTTCATGCATTCAGAGCCTCAATATAATCATGATAAAAATGCCCCCAAAATTCATCAACAAAATAAAATCAAATCCCAATAGGATAGAAACTGTCAAGCTAATTCTAAACTACATTTGGAAATTCAACTATGAAAAACAATAAAGCTAGAAGACCACTAATATCTGACTTTAAGCCTTGTGGAAAAAAGTAGTGTCAAAAGCATAAAGCTGGAAGACCAATACAATCTGACTTCAAGACTTAGCAATAATTAAAGACAGTGAGGTACTGGCAGAAGGATAGTAGGAGATGAAGAAAATGGAAGAAAAAGTCCAGATCAACAAATAGATGGATTAAGATTTTTGACAAAGCTGCAAAGGTTATTCAGTGGATAAAGGACTGTTTTGGTTTTTTTTTAAATAAACAGTGCTAGAGCAAATGATGGAGAAGACAATGGCAACCCACTCCAATAGTCTTGGCTGGAAAATCCCATGGACGGAGGAGCCTGGTAGGCTGCAGTCCACGGGGTCGCGAAGAGTCGGACACGACTGAGCGACTTCACTTTCACTTTTCACTTTCATGCATTCAAGAAGGAAATGGCAACCCACTCCAGTGTTCTTGCCTGGAGAATCCCAGGGACGGGGGAGCCTGGTGGGCTGCCGTCTGTGTGGTTGCACAGAGGCGGACATGACTGAAGTGACTTGGCAGCAGCAGAACAAATGAATATTGACATGCAAAATATGATCTACAATCCATGCCCTGTACCATTTACATAAGTAACTTCAAAATGGATCTTGGACATAAATGTAAAATGTAAAGCTAGAAAATTTCTAGAAGAAATTGAGTACAGCCATATAAGACAAACCCTGAACAAACACTATACTCTGTGGTGAAAAAGTGAAAGAATATTCTCTAAGATCAGGAACAACAGGAATAATACAAGAACACCAACTTTAGCCATTTTCAATCAACATAGTTTAGGATGTCCTAGCCACAGCAATGAGACAGAGAATCCAAACTTGAAAAGAAGTAAATTTGCCACTGAAAGTGCATTTGTAATTTCAGTTTGTTCACAAATCTGACAAAGTTAGTCTAAGTACCCAGCAAACACAATTGGCCATATAGTACTGTAATATGTTTCTAATACTTTTCACACAAATAATATGAAAAAATAAAATAAAAAATAAGAACATTTTAAATCTTAAAATACAGCACCTAAAAAAGTACAGTAGTACAGTACAGCAGATGGCATGCGGGGGCTGGCAAAAAGAGAACAACCAAGAAGCAGTACTGACTGAAGAGACAGGAGGTGTAAGAAGGTAGAAATGAAGGACTGTGAGCATTAGGAGACAGAAGACAAGCTGCAATTTCTTTCAGGCCTGAGGCTGATGGCATAGGTTCTGGTTCCTCGTTCCTTGATGGAACCAGATGCACGTTCATATCTTTGAGAATTCACAACTTGAAAGTCCTTAGGTAAGGGACTTATTGTATACTTTCTCTTCTCTTGGGTGAATATCCAGTACTGGAAGGACTGGATCTCAGCGTGCGTGTATGCCAAGTCTCTTCAGTCGTGTCCAACTCTTTTTTTTTGCTGTTGTTAGCTCATATCTTTATTAGCCAATATACAATTACTTGTCTTCTGGTTTGTTGAAACAATAGGTCAGACAACATTTGCCACAGTAATGTCTGTCGAAGTGACTGCCCATAAAAACTACAACATTCAAAAGGAGTCCACTCTTCATCTAGTGTTGAGACTTCGTGGTGGTGCTAAGAAAAGGAAGAAGAAGTCTTACACCACTCCCAAGAAGAACAAGCATAAGAGAAAGAAGGTTAAATTAGCTGTTCTGAAATACTATAAGGTGTATGAGAATGGCAAAATCAGTTGCCTTCGCCAGGAGTGTCCAACTCTTTGAGACCCTGTGGACTATAGCCCACCAGCCCCTCTGTCAATGGGATTCTCCAGGCATAGATAGTAGGGTAGGTTTATTTAAACATAGCTTTTTAAAGAAGCTGCCAAACTGTTCTCCAAGGTGCCATTTTACATATCCACCAGCAGTGTAGAAGAGTTCCAGTTCCTCCATATCTTCACCAGCACTGGTTATTAATTTTTAATTTTAGGCAGTCAAATAGAAATACAGTGTTTAGTTTTAATTTGCTTAATAACAAATAATATTGAGTGTATTTTTGTGTGCTTTTTGATCATATTTTCATGTACGTATTTTTTTGGTGAAATGTTCAATCATATCTTTTGCCTGTTTAAAATTTACGTGGTCTTTTTATTATTGAATTATGGAGTTTCTACACCTTAAGGATGCCAATCCATCCAGTATTCTAAATTTACTGAAGCTATAGCTGCTTATGATTTTTTATTATGTTTTTGTGTCAATCATGCATTTGACATATCTTTTAAAATCCTTGCTTTACCCAGGATCATAAAGATTTTTTTTTCCTTGTATTCTTCTAGAATGCCCACTTAAGCCATTTATATTCAACACAGGTTGAGATATCCAAGACACAGCAACCAGAGAAGAAAAAGAAAAGGAATCCAAAAAGTAAAGTCCCTGGATACAAAATTAATATGCAGAAATCTGCTGCATTTCTATATACTAAAACCAACTATTACAAAGGGAAACAAAGGAAACAATCCCATTTATCACTGCATCAAACAGGGGGAAAAGAAACAGAAATAAACCTACATAAGGAGGTATATATACCTATACCCTGAGAACTATAAAACGCTGATGAAGTAAACTGCAGACAATGCAGATGGAACAATATACTCTGTTCTTGAAGTAAACTATACTATGAAAATGACCATACTGCCAAAGGAAATCTACACATTCAACACAATCCCAATCAAATTATCAATGGCATTTTTTAGTAATACTAATGATTCCTCCATCTTTGTTATCCTTTCTTAAGATTATTTTGGTTACTCAGGATCTTTTGTGTTTCCACAGAAATTTAAAATTTTTGTCGTACTGCTGTGAAAAATTCCATTGGCACGAAACAGCTACAGTATTCAAAACATCAAGATAGATTAAAGACCTAAATGTAAGACCAGATATTATAAAACTCCTAGAGGAAACCATATACAAAATACCCTGACATAAATCACAGCAATATGTTTTTGGTTCCATCTCCTACAAGTAACTGAAATAAAAACAAAAAGAAACAAATGGGATCTAATCAAACTTAAAGGCTTTTGCACAGCAAAGGAAACTATAAACAAAACAAATAGACAATCTACAGACTGGGAGAAAATATTTGCCCAGTGAGACCAACAAGGGCTTAATTTCAAAAATATACAAACACCTTATACAGCTTAATATCAAAGAAACAACCCAATCAAAAAATGGGCAGAAAACCTAAACAGACTTTTCTCCAAAGAAGCCTACACATGCTAAAGGCACATGAAAAGGTGCCCAATACTGCTAATTATCAGAGAAACACAAATCAAAACTAAAATGAGGTGTCACCTCATCAGTGAGATTGGCTATCATTTAAAAGTCTAAAAATAACATATGCTGGAGAGAGTGTGGAGAAAAAGGCACCCCCTCAGCCCACACTGCTTGTGGGAATGTAACTGGTACAGCCACTATGGAGAACAGTTTGAAGGTTCCCAGGAAAACTAAAAGAGTTACCGTATGATCTGATAGAGTGCCTGACGAACTACGGACTGAGGTTCGTGACACTGGACAGGAGACAGGGATCAAGACCCTCCCCAAGAAAAAGAAATGTAAAAAAGCAAAATGGCTGTTTGAGGAGACCTTACAAATAGCTGTGAAAAGAAGAGAAGCCAAAAGCAAAGGAGAAAAGGAAAGATATACTCATCTGAATGCAGAGTTCCAAAGAATAGCAAGGCAAGATAAGAAAGCCTTCCACAGTGATCAGTGCAAAGAAATAGAGGAAAACAACAGAATGGGAAAGATTAGAGATCTCTTCAAGAAAATGAGAGATATTAAGGGAACATTCCATGAACTACCTCACAATTGCACTCACCTCACATGCTAGTCAAGTAATACTCAAAATACTCCAAGCCAGGCGTCAGCAATACATGAACCGTGAACCTTCAGATGTTTAAGTTGGTTTTAGAAAAGGCAGAGGAACCAGAGATGCAACATCCGCTAGATCATCAAAAAACTGAGAGAGTTCCAGAAAAACATCTATTTCTGCTTTACTGACTATGTCAAAGCCTTTGACTGTGTGGATCACAATGAACTGTGGGAAATTCTGAAAAAGATAGGAATGCCAGACCACCTGACCTGTCTCTTGAGAAATCTATATGCAGGTCAGGAAGCAACAGTTAGAACTAGACATGGAACAACAGACTGGCTCCAAATAGGAAAAGGACTACGTCAAGGCTGTATGTTGTCACCCTGCTTGTTTAACTTATATGCAGAGTACATCATGAGAAACGCTGGGCTGGAAAAAGCACAAGCTAGAGTCAAGACTGCTGGGAGAAATATAAATAACGTCAGATATGCAGATAACACCACCCTTATGGCAGAAAGTGAAGAACGAAAGAGCCTCTTGATGAAAGTGAAAGAGGAGAGTGAAAATGCTAGCTTAAAGCTCAACATTCAGAAAACTAAGATCATGGCATCTGGTCCCATCACTTCATTGCAAATAGACAGGGAAACAGTGGAAACAGTGTCAGACTTTATTTTTCTGGGCTCCAAAATCAATGCAAATGGTGATTGCAGCCATGAAATTAAAAGACGCTTACTCCTTGGAAGGAAAGTTATGATCAACCTACACAGCATATTAAAAAGCAGAGACATTACTTTGTCAACAAAGGTCCATCTAGTCAAGGTGATAGTTTTTCCAGTAGTCATGTATGGATGTGAGAGCTGGACTATAAAGAAAGCTGAGTGCCAAAGAATTGATGCTTTTGAACTGTGGTGTTGGAGAAGACTCTTGAGTCCCTTGGACTGCAAGGAGATCCAACCGGTCCATCCTAAAGGAGATCAGTCCTGGGTGTTCATTGGAAGGACTGATGTTGAAACTGAAACTCCAATACTTTGGCCACCTGATTCGAAGAGCTGACTCATTGGAAAAGACCCTGATGCTGCGAAAGATTGAAGGCGGGAGGAGAAGGGGACAACAGAGGATGAGATGGTTGGATGGCATCACCGACTCGATGAACATGGGTTTGGGAGGACTCTGGGAGTTGGTGATCGACAGGGTGGCCTAGTGTGCTGCGGTCCATAGGGTCGCAAAGAGTCAGACACCAACTGAGCAACTGAATTGTACTGAACTAATGATCCTATAATCCCACTCCTGGAGATATACCCAGAGAAAATTCTAATTCCAAAATATATACGCACTCCAATGTCCATAGCTGCACTATTTACAATGGCAAAGACAAAGAAGCAACCTAAATGTCTACAGACAGATGAATGGATAAAGAAGATGTGGTAAACACACACACACTTGAACAGTATTCCACCATAGAAAAAATGAAAATTGCCATTTGCAGCAACTTAGATGGACCTAAAGATTATCATATTAAGTAAGACTGACAGAGAAAGATAAGTACCGTCATGATATTACTTAAATGTGGAATCTTAAAAAAAAATGATACAAATGAACTCATTTATAAAACAGAAATAGACTCACAAATACAGAAAACAATCTTACGTTTGTTTACCAAAGGTGATAGTGGGGGATCAGTCAGTTCAGTTCAATCGCTCAGTCATGTCCAACTCTTTGTGACCCCATGAACCACAGCATGCCAGGCCTCCCTGTCCATCACTAACTCCCGGAGTCCACCCAAACCCATGTCCATCGAGTCAGTGATGCCATCCAGCCATCCCATCCTCCGTCGTCCCCTTCTCCTCCTGCCCCCAATCCCTCCTAGCATCAGGGACTTTTCCAATGAGTCGACTCTTTGCATGAGGTGGCCAAAGTATTGGAGTTTCAGTCCTTCCAATAAACACCCAGGACTGATCTCCTTTAGGATGGACCGGTTGGATCTCCTTGCAGTCCAAGGGACTCTCAAGAGTCTCCTCCAACACCACAGTTCAAAAGCATCACTTCTCCTGCACTCAGCTTTCTTCACCGTCCAACTCTCAAATCCATACATGACCACTGGAAAAACAATAGCCTTGACTAGATGGACCTTTGTTGGCAAAGTAATGTCTCTGCTTTTAAATATGCTATCCAGGTTGATCATAACTTTCCTTCCAAGGAGTAAGCATCTTTTAATTTCATGGCTGCAATCACCATTTGCATTGATTTTGGAGCCCAGAAAAATAAAGTCTGACACTGTTTCCACGTCTATTTGCCAAGAAGTGATGGGACCAGATGCCATGATCTTAGTTTTCTGAATGTTGATGGAGGGAGAGAAATTAGTTTAGGATTAACATATGCACAATGTGTGTTAGTTTCAAGTGTTCAGCAAAGTGATTCAGTTATACACATACTTTCTTCAGATTCTTTTTTATTATTGGTTATTACAAGATACTGAGTAAAGTTCCCTGTGCTATACAGCAGACTTGTCCTTTTACCTTCCTATGCACTTGAAACTAACACAGCAGTGTAAATGAACTATATTAATAAAATAACATTATTTTTTAATGTTAACTCTTCCATTTACTTGCCCATTCACGATAGTTTCTTCATTGATAAAATAGGGCCAATTACCTTTAACTTTCAATGACCTGTTTTTAAGATATATTGAGATAATTTTTATAAAGATCTTGGCTCAATAACTGGCTTTAAATTAATTGCTCAATTAGTGTTAGCTATCATTATATAAATATGAAATAGGGCTTCCCAATGGCGCTAGTGGTGAAGAATCCGCTTGCCAGTGCAGGAGAGTCAGGTTTCGTCCTTGGGTGGGGAACATCCCCTGGAATAGGGAATGGCAACCCACTTCAGTATTCTTGCCTGGAAAATTCCAAAGACAGAGAGACCAGACAGGCTACAGGCCATGGGGCTGCAAAGAGTTGGACACAACTAAGCAACTGAGAATGTACACATGTAGATACAGATACTAACATACAAAGCTCTAGATATTCTTTCCTGATTCCTGAATAAACTTTTAGAAAACAAAATATTAGAGCTAAAGAGGATCTTACTATCTAATAAGCTTATTTTATTAGCAACATTTGCCATCTTTGCAATAGGTTAACATTTCCCTCTTCCTTTAAACCTCAGGTTCTAATGCAAACCAACTACCATTGCCTTCTTTTCACAGGTAATCTGTCTCTAATAAACAGATGCATATGAAATTAAGATTCTGTTAGTTTAACTTGTGCACTGTCACATAACCAGTTAGTGAAAGAGTCAAGAATATAAATACAGATGTAACACCAAGTAGTGTCTTTCCACAAAATCACTATGATCTTTTACCAAAGAAAGCCTAAAGATAGACCAAAAAAAAAAAAAAGAAAAGGCCTTTTATTTCTTATTTATGGCTATGTACAGTGAGAAAGTATCATCATTGCTTTTAAGTTATTTGTAATTGTTCACTTTCCTGTTTCTTCTTTTAGACAGAAAGTTCTATGAGGGCAAGAGACATATTTGTTTTACTCACATTGGTTTTTCAAGTGCCTTACTGTGCACAGTAAGTGATGGAGAGCTGGTGTTAAATAAATGTGAATAGAAAAAGTTTTTCCAATAGGCAGGAGAAACAAAACTTGAAACAGCCAAATATAAGCTACCAGAAGAGTCTACAGTGGTCTGAAGTAGAAGGCAGATCTGACAACAAATTGCAAGGTTCGCTAAACTGTTGCTGTGGTTCTCAGATGATGTTTGTTCTGGGGTAATTGCTAAAAACAGACTGCATGGCTCCAACCAAATCTATATGGAAACATGAGACTTTCTCACATTCCTTAAATAATTTCAGCTGCTTCCAATCCTTTAAAATACTTCTGAAAATTTTTGATACAAAAAATTACACCAGGAGCTATTAAAGTTCAAGGACCCCTAAATTACAATTTGAAATTACCAACTGAACTTAAAATTTTTCTAATCGAAATATTTAAGAGTAAATTGTTACAGAAAAATTGTTCTTTACCAATAGCAACCAAAATTTCCAAATCTGTAACAATTATCTATGGTATGTCTCTTTTTCAGATATATCTATTACATTTTTCTTAATTTCTAAATATCCTTCAGAAAACATCACCAGTTATTTTGAAATTTATTGCTTAAATTTCTTGCTTCTTTGGTTGACACCAATTCATCTAATTTAATATCTAACATAATGAAATTTTTAAGATAACTTATGAATCAAGACAAGTAATTATCAGATAAAACATACATTTAGGATATACTACAGGATCATTAATAAGCTAGGATCTATGGCAGTAACTTCAGGTAAATATCTTACAATCTACACATAAAACATATAATACAGTATACTATCAAGTATCAAATTCTGCAGCATAGATTGTGCATA